>NW_025953925.1:0-600000 GCF_022497035.1 Daldinia vernicosa
AATAAATAAATTATTAAATTAATAAATAAAAATATTAAAATTTTTAAAATTAAATTAAAATATATAAATATATATAATTATTAATTATAATAAAAGGTTAAAAAAAGATATATTAACATTAATTACGTTAAATTTAAAAATATAATAATTAATAATTTAATTAAAATATTAAATAAAAATAAATTTAAAAGATTTTAAAATTAAATTAATTTAATAAATATTAAAAAATTGTTAAATAAAAAAATAATTAAAACTTTAAATAAAAAAATTTAAAAAAAGTAAAATATTTTAAACGAACGAAAAAACTTAATTAAAAAAAAATTGTTTTAAAATATTAAGTTTATAAAATTAAATTAAAAAAGTTATTTAAAGTTATTTTAATTAAATTTATTTAATAACTTTATTTAAAAAAATATATTAAATTAATTAACTTTATATAATTTAAAAATAATTTAATTATTTATAATTTCTTATATTTTTATTTATATATTAAAATTTTATATTTAAAATATATATATAATTTTAAGTTTTAATTAAATTATTTAAATAATTAAAAGCGTTTACTTATTTTATAACATATAATTACACCGACGGAATTTTAATCGTTATAAATATAAATAATATTTAAAGTAAATTTTTAATAACGTAATAAAATTAAAATAAATTATTTTATAATAATTATATTTTATAATAATTATAAGGTTTTTAAAAACGCGTTCGATCCATTTATTAATTTAAATTTATTTATAAAAAAGTTTTTTTATAACTTAATTTTAAATTTAATTATATTATTTTATTATTTAAATTTTTTTTTTTTTTTATAATATATAACTTTTAACTTAATTTCACGCGGTCGTCGTTATATATAACGTTAAAAATAAACAATTAATTTAAAATGCGTTATAATATTATTAAATTAATTACATTTATATATAATGTTATATTAAAAATATTTAAATAAAAAAAAATTATAATAAAACTTATTAAAAATTATTAAAAACTTAAAAAGATTATTTAACTTATTAAATTATTATATAAAATATATTAAATTATACGTCATTACACTCGAAATTTAAATTATTTATTTAACGTTTATTTTTTTATAATAACGTATATATATTATTTAAAAAAAATTAATATATTAGTTTTTTACGTCGTTATTTAAAAATAAATAATATAAAAAATCATATAATAAATTATAAATATTTAAATAATGTTATAATTAAATCATTAAATAAATTATTTAATTGATTAAATTTATTAAAAATTATTAACATATTTTTTACGTTATATATAAACGTTAATAAATTTAAATTATAAAAAAATGTTAAAAATAATATTTTAATATTTAAAAAAACTTATTATAAATATATATTATTTAAAATCCTTTTAAAATAAAAATAAATTATTATTTTAATAATTATTATAATTATTAATAAAATATTATTATTATTAATAATTTTTAATAATGTTAATATATAATAATAATAATTTTTTAATATAAATAATTAATTATATAAATTTTAATATTTTATTATATTTTTTAACGGTTAAATAAATAAAAAAATTATTTTTAAATAATTTAAAAAAGTTTATTTATTTTATATTAAATTTATAAATTTTAATTAATAAAAGCTTTTTATATTAAACGATTATAATAATTATATAAACGATAAATTTATATAAAAATATTTAATTTATAAAGTTTATATTTTATTTTTTTTAATTTATACGTTTTACGTATTTTAATTTTTTAATATAAATATATTTATTATTTTTAAATATTTTTTTAAATTTTATTTATAAATACGTTTATTTAATTAACTTTTATAAAATATAAATAAAAAAAACTTTTTTTAATTATTTATAAAAATATAATAATTAATAATGTTATTAAAATATATTTTTATAAATTAAAAATATTTAAAATTATAATTAATATTATTAATATAACCGTTAAAAAACTTATATTTAATATAAAATAAAAATTTTAATATTATTATTTTATTATTTATTATTTTATTATTTATTATTTTTAAATTTATTAATTTTATAATTATAATATTTAAAATTAATTTTAATATATTTAAATTATTATAAAAGTTAAAAATTATATAATTAAAATTTAATTTATTTAATTTAATTTTTATTATTTTTATTATATAATTTTTATTTTATAAATTTAATAAAGTTTTTAATATAAAAATTAATAAATTTATTATTATTAAGTTTTAAATTAAATAATTATAAATTTTATTTTAAATGATTTTAAATTAAGGTTTAATATTTAATTTAAAAAGATGTATTTTTTATAATTATATTATTTTTTAATTAATTATAATTTATATAACCTTTTTTTTAAAATATTTTATTTTTAATTTAAAGTTATTTTAAATATATACCTTTTAAAAAATTAATTTACGAAAAAATAATATTAATATTATTTAATTAATTAAATCATTAAAAGTAATAATATTAACGCGTTTTTATAATAAATAATAATTATATATAATCGTATTAATTTCATTATTAAATTTACCGATTAAATTTATACGTTTTAAGTTTTTTAAAACTTTTTAAAAGTGTTAAATGTAATTATAATACCGGTTATAACACCGGTCGTAACATTAATAATAATAATTAATAAAATTATTAAAAATAATAATGTTAATGTATTTTTATAATAAATATTAATTGATTATATAATCGTATTAATTTTATAATTAAATCTTTTTTATTTTAAGTTTTTTAAAGCGTTAAAAATAACCGTAATATTAATTATAACGGTAATTATAATAACGGTTATAATTTCGATTATAATACCGGTTATAACGTATTAATTATAATACGCGACGAGGTTATATAAATATAAAAAAAAGACGGGAAAGTTTAAATTATTATATTAAATAAAATATAACGCGTTTTATTTTATTTATATATGTTATTAATTATGTTATTAATAATTATAATGGTGGTAATAATAATAATAATAATAATATTATTTATTATAAAGTGATTTTAACGTTTAAAGTTATAATATAATAACGTAACGTTATATAAATATATAAAAAGTTTAAAAAAATAAATGTATTATATTATTAATTTTAAGTTATTTAAGTTAAAGTTATTTTATACGTTATTTTATTATATTAAATTATTTAAATATAATGTTTAAATTTTATTAATATAAAATTCCATTATAATATAAACTTAAGTTTAAAATAACTTTAAATTATAATTCGTTAAAAAACTTACCCGTGACTTATAAATATAAACACACGAATTATATATTTTTAAAACGTTTATAACGAGCGTAACCCGCGTTTTAACAAATTATAATTTAACGTATATTAAAATAATATAAATTATATTAAAAAAAATAAAATTTAAAAAACGTTATAAAGTTATTTTAAACTTAAATTAAATTTTTATATATATAAAAAATATAAAAAAAGTTAAAGTAAAATTAAAGTTACGTTTAATAAAAAAGCCGATTAATATATTAATAAATATAATTTTAATATAATAAAAAGTTATTTAAAATAATTAAAAATTTACGTAAAAATATATTTAAATCGTATTAATAAATTTTAAGTTAAAATATAAAAGTAATGGTAAAAAAATAAACGAATAAATATAAATAAATTAATTAATAATAACTTTAAAATTATTATAACCGTTATAAAATATGACTGTTATAAAGTGATTTATTTTACTTAAGTTAAATATTTAAGTTATAATTTAAAGATTATCATTTAAACCCCGAAGCTTTATAATTCGTTGCTAGGTATAAATACGCTAATAGTTTAACAGGTAAGTGAGATATCTTGCAGCTTAAGGAAGGCATAGTTACGGGCTAAAGATAACCCTCACACGGCAAATGAGCCTTCTTCTATTGTGCTCCCACGGCCGTCTCCCCCGCATTTCATGCACGTTGGAGTTTTTCCCGTCCCCGTCGTGTCACCGTTAACGTTCCTACATCTCTATAAAATATATATATAGCACTTTATCTATAGACAGTATAATTATACTAATCTAGACGCATTGGATTACTTACTCTCATCTTGACCATGGAAGAACAAGTAGACGTACTAATATGTGGTGGCGGTTCCGCCGGTCTATGTGCCGGAGTCTGGCTCGCCCGCTGCGGTATCCGTTTCCAGGTCCTAGAACAACGGGACGGCCCGCTGGAAAGAGGGCAGGCCGATGGAGTTCAGTGCCGAACGACGGAAATATTCGAGAGCTTCGGACTTTCCGATACTCTTCTTAATGAAGCCTACCATTCCTCCGAGGTGGCATTCTGGGCTCCAGAAGATGGTGGCACTGATATCAGGCGCACACGTTATGCTGCCGATAGGTTGTCCCGTGTAAGCCATCTACCTCACGTTCTCCTCGGCCAGGCCAGGATGAACGAATTGCTCACGAACGAGATGGAGAGTGCGGCAGGAGGGACGTGCGTCGAGTATGGCTGCGAGGTCTTGAGCGTAGAGGTTGATAGCGAGAATGCGCAGGATCCCGATGCATATTGTGTTACTGTGGCAGTATTAAAGGATGGGACGGAACGGAAATACCGTACGAAATATGTTCTAGTAAGACATCATCCCTTTCTGCTATGCAGGCAATTGTGTCATCATTGGCGTTTCTTATAGCCCCTAACGCACATGCCAGGGCAGCGACGGAGCTCACAGCGCTATTCGAAAATCACTTGGCTTTAAAATGGTTGGCGATACGAGCGATTCCGTCTGGGGAGTGATGGATACTTACCCCCGGACGAACTTCCCCGATATCCGCAAGAAGGCTATAATTCAGTCGGCAGCAGGTAACCTGATCATCATACCTCGAGAAGGAGACCTGCTAGTTCGCTTCTACATAGAGCTGAAGGATTCAATTGCAAAAGACGTCACGCTAGAAGAGCTTCACGAAAAGCTCCGGCTAATCCTTCGCCCGTACGATCTAGAGGTAGCCGAAACAGCATGGTGGTCTGCCTATTCTATCGGCCAACGCCTTGCCGACCGCTTCCACAAAGACTACCGCGTCTTCCTCGGCGGCGACGCCTGCCACACCCACTCTCCTAAAGCGGGACAGGGGATGAACGTCAGTTTACAAGATGGCTATAACATCGGTTGGAAGTTAGCGGCTGTCATCCGAGGACAAGCTACGCCGGAGTTACTTGAGACGTACGTCTCAGAGCGACAGAAGACTGCTGCTGAACTGATCGAGTTTGATCGAACATGGTCCAAGCTCTTCTCGACTTCATATCGTAAGGAGCACGGTATTACACCAGAACAGTTCCACGATAAGTTCCTCTTGTCCGCTCGGCACACCGCGGGCCAGGCTGTCAATTACAACGACTCTTTAATAGTTTCTTCGAAGACTAGTGAAGCTTCCTTGGCCACGGGCTTAACCGTCGGGATGAGACTCCCGAGTGTTCCAGTAATCCGCTTCAGCGATGCTCGCGTAATGCAACTGGTCCGATTCTTACCGTCCCAATCCTGGTGGCATGTATTAGTGTTTCCTGGTGATATACGCGATTCTCAAGCTCTAACAAGATTGCAAAACGTTCGTATATGCCCCTATTCAACATTGCCGTTAGTTAGTAAGGCAAGTACTCACTAATGTGTATAGTTTTCATCCGGCCTACAGAAGATTGTCGATGCCTTCACGCCGCCCGATGTCGACGGCGATGCAGTCATCAACCCTATACTTATATTCTCGTCGGGACGTACAGAAGTTGAACCAGACCAGATCCCTCCTGTTTTCACACCCATCGTAAGCAAATGGAAGATGAAGTGTAAGCGAACAACTCCGTCTATATTCTACTTACCAAACTATCAGGTACTAATACACGCGTAGCGCTCACTAAAGTCTTCTCCGACGATGATGGATACAACTCGCCGTCCGGTCACGCGTATGAAACGTATGGGATAGATCCTAACCGAGGCGCGGTAGTCATCGTTCGACCAGATCACTGTAAGTGGTAATTATTCTCATCCATTCAATTTTATCATGAGTGCTCAATCTCGACTACCTAGATATATCCAAGATCTGCTCGTTAGAAAGCATCGACGCCATAATGTCATTTTTCGACGGGTTTATGAAACGGAAAGCAGTTTGACTTAGGAAAATACCTGCATCCATACTTCGTCGAGAATCTCCTCAACCCTTCGCTAGACCTGTAGGTAATTGCATACATAGGACCCTCATCCCTAGGTAGTCAGTATAGCGCCTTGTACAGCTAGGTATCCAGTACCAACAGATCGTATGTAGATCAGGGGTTGACTTGAGCAGCTATGACTTCGGCCCGGGTAGCTCAAAGAACCCATCTAAGAATTGAGCAAGAGATCCGCTATCTGGACCAAGCCTCTTTAATCCAGACGTACCCTCCTTTCTGATGGCCTTTTTCCAGTTTCCGATGTCCTCTTCTTCCTTCTGACCCTCCTGTAGTGTAGAATCATTGTGTTCAATCTCATCCCCTGGTATGTCCCACATCTCTTCAATTATCTCCTCGAGCACCCTAACACCCCAAACCCAATCCTTAAGTAGGGCTAATTCCTCTTTCATCAGTTCTGTCTCTTGCAGTCCAACGTCTCGGTTTTTCTTCAAGGTCCAACGGTGTATATTGTGCCGAAACTCAAAACCGCTCAGAGATTCAGGCTTGCTATGGCCAGCCCTATGCTTGATCATTATGCGTACTGTTTTATGAATATCCAATCCGCACTTCTCGAGGCCCGCTAGTTTCGGTGGCGTTTTCTTATCGGAATTTGCTTGCTCCAAGTTCTTTTGCTCCGGCTGGCACGAGCATCGAAATTGTCGTGGATGATTTGCCATTTTCATGAGTAACTGTCTTCGATTCCCTTTGAAAAAGAGTCGCAAGGTCAGGTAGTTGGGTAAATGCCATAGACAAGACGTTTCGCTAACATTCCCTGGCAGCTTTTAGTGGCTTTTTCCCAGAAAAAAGTCTTCCCGCGAAGTGCTACATACCTTTGGAGACCATTTGGTTCGATAAGCCGAAGTCTACCTTTTTCCATGGAGTGAGCAGTCTTTGTATCCCTTGAACTTTCTTCTCAGGGATAAATATTCCTTCCAAAATACGATAGTCAAACCGGGCGCTAGAAGCCTCTTTAATCTTTGCAACCATCCAGAACAAGGATATCGTAGAGAGTCCGGCGTCCTTGCTGCCTCCTATATCGCTATGGCTTCCTAGAAATGCACATTGTTGTACGTTTTGGTTATTATCCTTATTTGCATAGGTTCTTCTATGCTCCCATACCACTGGCCGAAAAGCCCATCTTTTCTCATGAAGGGATATGGCAACAAACGCATTTTTGACCTTCTTTGGTACTATTGTTGTCTCGCGAATTAGACGGTTGCTGCTTCTGAATGGTGACCAAATCAATGAATTGACAGGGTCCCATTCGGCAAGCACTTGAATTTTGACGTCTGTGAAGAACAGATGGTTGAGGTCAAGCTTCTTGCTCTCAAGTGCCTCTTTGTCATCTCTTAGCCAGAGATCGTAGAATACGCCTACGAATCCCAGCCCTCTTCGAAGAAGCAGGCCGACTTCGCTGATAAAGTGAGCCAAGCATCGCATCGCGAAAGCACCGCGTGAGTATCCAACAAGAATGATATCATCCCTTAGAGATGGACTGTAGTTATTGCTAATAAAGCAATACGCATTTAATATAGTGCTGCTGAACCCTGACTGAGAATTAGCGACTTGAAAACTACCTAATTCATGAAGGGGGGCTTCGTCTCATACATACCTTTTCCAGTGACTGCAGCAAAAATGCCGTCTAAGTGTAGTGCCGAATGACTCCCTATACCACTTGAATAGTAGACAAGCTGCGGGACTCCTCCCACCGTGCCACTATCAATGGGGTCATCGCCAATTCGGTGTACGCTCCTGGCAAGCCTTGCAACGTTGGATTGGGGTGCAATGTATTTGCCGGCTGCGTCTTGTAGTGTCCCATCACAGCACACGAACAGCCGTTTCTTACTCCTCCTCTCTGCAATATGATTTACGAACTTTTGAGGGTCGTCTAGTTCCATATTATCTAGGTCCTTTAGGCCTGGACACAGTCCCCTATCTTTCTCCGACTCGATCAATTCTTTCCATTTTTCTAGCAGCTTCCTCTCTGCTGCATGCCTCTTCCTTTCCTCCTCTGCCATTGCCTTCTCCATCATTTTTGAACCTGGCAACTCTGCACCTTCAGTGCACGTAGATGATGAAGGGTTAAGAGCATCAGGGGTTTCGGTCTCGTCGGGGGGGCCGGAGGGCTCGGAGCCAGAGCATGTCGTACCCATGCCCGTAAATCTTAGGAGAGTATATCTGAATCTTAGAATTAGACCAAGTCCTAATACTAATACTCTAGAAAGTTCAAAAAAGAGCCATGGAAAGAAACATCTAGCTTCTTTGGGGAACATGATCCTTGAATCTTTTATCATTGTTTCTACCTAATATTATCAAACGAGAAACTACCTAAGGTAATAACACAACGCCAGATATACCAGGTCTTGCTAACAGGGCGAAATAATTTACCAGCCCCGGAATGTGTTGTACCTACACAACCCAATCCCGGTAATCCATGTGTACCAGTAATACATACGAGTTATTTTATTCTATACATCTTATTCGAGTTGGTGGGTTGGGGTCGCAGGTATTAAATGGGCAATCGGGTACGAATTCGTTGAGCCGGGGGCGCATTATAAAGAGTGATAACTGACAGATCTAGAATAGCCAATAAATTCCTTGGGGAAGAGTAGTCGAGGTTTGGAATGGACATTAACATAGTGGCAACGGCTGAACGCAGCCTGCTTTAAAACCACGTCAACTTGGTCTGCATACATCCCAGATACTACCCCTGGGTGACTTGTCAATCAATAAAATAGTTCAAGTTTAACTCCTAATGGCGCCGTTGACTTTTCCCTTGCCGCTCGAACCATATCGAAACCCCTTAGAAGAATCTGTAATCTCGCCTTCTTACGTCATTTCGAGGCATCCAATCCTAGCCTCGTCTCTTCTCTTCTTCCGGAAACACTACGTACGTACCTGGCAAAAGACTCCAACGCCACAACCATGGCATCAACGACAAAGCTGTATCCTATCCAACAAATCACATCAAGAGCTTCCTTTCATAATATAATTGCCATCCACGGAACAATTAATTATATTCCGTACCTGTATATACCGTAAACATCTATCAACACGTAGTCCAAGAGGACTAATCACCCCTTTTATTTTTATTTCCACGGCTCCCCAACCCCTGAACTCCCCAACACGAACATTAACGCCGGCATGATACCATGCGATAACGCAATCAACCAATCACACCTAAGAATTAACCTCCGCAAACCACGTCCTCAACAGCCCCGCCAGCGCGCCAGGGAGATCTTCGAGGTTATGCACGATGAGATAGTACTGGAACGGGAACGTGTCGAGGTAGTACTCGGTACGGATCTCGTCGTTACCCATGAATCGGACCTTCTTGAGATTGACGACGCTCTGCTTGTCTTTGTCTTTGCCAGACGCAGTGTCGTCCATAATAATAAACACAATCATGATGCGCTCCTCCATAGCCTCGCGCAGCAGCACGCGGATGTGCTCATGAGCCGCTGACGGTGTCAGTCCGTCCGATAGGATGAGCGCTAATTGCCACAGATCCTCGGAGCCGCGGCTAGTGCTTTGGAGGCGTGCGAGCCTGAAGCGCTCGATTGTCTGCTTAACGAGGAGTTCGATGTTTGTGTAGTCTTGTTGGAATGTGAACTTCTGCAGCACCTTGGCGCCGGCGTCGTGGGAAGCAAACGGCTCGGTAAATTCGTGAGCCATAAAAGTATTTGCGCCAAAGCCTAGAACGCCAATCTGGCCCACTTCTAGCATAGTAAGAGCCCGTGAGACCATGACGAGGGACTCAAGAGCTAGTTCGCCAGAGCTAGACTCGCCCATACTCTTGCTGTCGTCGACACAGAGTAAGATCTGGTAAGAGCGTTTGGTCGGGATAGCTCTGCGCATCCAAATCTTGTCCCTCTTGTAGCTAGAAGCGATGTAAGGAATGATACGCTTGATATTAAGACGCTTTCCAGTTCGGTAAGATCCAGATAATTTTGTCGATTGAGATGGAGTTAGAATAAGACGTAATTGAGAAGTCAGAGATAGCGACAGTGGGTGAGTTTTGCTTTGGAATGAGGTCCATTGCTGCACGGTCTCGTCAAAGTCTCTTAGATCCAAGCTTGGCTCTGATAGATGAGTTATCGACAACTGTGTAGAAGTCTCTTCGATCTCTTCCTCCACTTCCTCTAAAGGCTCCTCTCCGTTCGTTGGAGGTGTCGTATCTCGATTATAAGTACCTTGGTGAGTTGACACTCCGCTAGGTCTCTCTTCCTTCTGCGTATCTTGCTGGTCTTGCTGGTTCTGGGGCTCCGAAATATCCATCTTATCCGCGTCCGCATCATTCGTCTCAACTTCATCTTCAGGAATAATTCGACTGTCTGCAGGTTGCTCATCCTCATCAATTGCCATCGATTCGTCAATCTGCTGCTTTTGCTCCTCATTCGAGGTGCCCATTGCTTGAGTATCTGCAGCAGACTCGTCGTTTTGGATGTGTTGGAACTCTCGAATTGTTGACTCCGGTTCAGCATCCGTCGATTGTTCTTGTGGCTCTTGTTCCTGGGCTTCTTTGATATCTTGCTGCTGCCTGTGCCACTTCTCCAGAGCATCACCAAGTGCCTTGAATGGTTGACGAGTCGATGAATCCTTAGTATCATCAAGCTCTGTCTGATCCGTCTGAGAAGGTTGCTCCTGAGTTTTCGAGACGCTTCCCTTCTTACCAGCTGATGCATCCTGGTCTGCTGCATTCTCGCCCATTTTCCCATCCTCTCGCTGGGCAGCATTGCTTTCGGCATTATCAGCCTCTTCGGTCTGGTTTGGATCCAGGTCTTGTCCGCCGCCCTTCACGTCACTTGGCGCAGTGTCCTCGTTGGCTGCATTAGCTTCGTCGTTAGACGGCAACTGGGCCGTTTCCTGTTCTTCTGTCTGGGGATCCGGTTCCTCTGCTTGTTCGTCTTCTTGGATCCTAGCCTCTTCATCCTCGTCCGCGTTCTCGTCCATTTCTTCATTATCATTACCAGCGTCTGGAGGCGCCATCTCCATCTCCACATCCTCGTTTGTCTCGCTTTCCTGGTCGCTCATCTGCTTGTCCTTTTGCTCTTCCTGGTCCACGTCCGAGAGTTTATCTAGATCATCGTCACTTATTGAGGACATTGAATCGTCATCATTCCCGTCGATGTTCATGTCGTCAGGCAATGCCAAGGTATCCTGCTCTTGGACGTTTTGGTCCTGCATATTCGTTTCATCCTGTTGCTGGACATCTTCGTCCTCTTCCGCGGCAGGATTCTCATCAGGATTTTCATCGCCTTGGCTGCCATCTTCCTCTTCATCAACTTCCTGGGTATCGGGCTGTGCTTCCGCAGCGACTTGTTCGTCCTTCTTCTTCTGTCCTTTCGTGTTTTCTCCTTGCTGGTCCTTCTCTGCATCGTCCTCATTCTCCCCATCCCACATCTTCTCGTCGACGGCAGAGGGATCTAGATCATCTACTTCACCGGCTTCCTCATCCATCTCATCGCCACTTTCATCTTCATCGCCAGAGTTGGATTCCTTTTCATCGTCGTCACCGCCGTCTACGCTTTCGACGTCGCCTTGGAGCTCCTGGTCAGCCATATCAACAGCATCCTTTTCATCCTCCATCTCCTGCTTGGATTCTTGATTTTTCTCTTGTGCCAATTCGGATAGGTCTTCGTCGGGCTGGATATCCTTGCTGATATCTTCAGCGCCCTCACCTTCCCCGAGACCTGTTCCGCTTTCGAGCTCCCCAGTCTCTCCGGACTTTTCCTCCGACTTCTCTTGAGGAGTGCAGAAACCTTGGGAGGCAAGCTGAGTAAAACTCTTGCTTAATTTGTAGCCAAGCTTGCAAGTGTTTCTATGGACACGCGCGAATGACCCAATCGTCTGGTTGCAAGCAACTTGATATTGGTCTACGATCGGTACCACGACTGCCATCAGGGCTGTTGAGATTTGGTTAACGGAAGAGTCAGCCAAGTTGACCTGAGCGAAAAGCTTTAGAAGCTCTGTCATGCTTCTTTCGACCTTGTCCATACGTAGAACTTTCAGGGAATCGGTCATAACCTCGCCGTACTTTATCAACCATCCGGCTTCCTCTTGCGAAGCAGGCAACTTGACCATTGTCTTATTGAGCTGCTCAATGGTGACAAGAATGCTATCGCAAAGGTTCTTAGAAGCATCAAGAATGACTTCGATTTGTTTGGTTTCCAGAATCGAGGTGGATATCGACTGCTCATCCACAGCAGTCCATAGCTTGATTTGCTCCAATAAGAACGCTAATACCGGCCATCGTCGACACCCGTCATCCAACTCATCCCGGAATTGATTAAGCGATGAACGGATCTTGGCTTCTAATTGAGACCTTTCAAGCGAGGTAAGATCGTTAGGCAATATAGGCAGTGCTTTCCATTCGGAAGACCAATTAGTGAATTCAGTCAACCTGCCATCAAGCTGTCGGAGAAGCTCCTTATGGTCCAAGTTCCCAAACTTTGCGTGTAGCTCGATAAGATGTCTCCCCACTTTGATAATTTGGACGAGCCAAGCACACGCTCTCTCGTAATCAGCAGACAGCGACCCGGCTTTGATTTTATTGCCTCCCCGCAAAGTGCTAACGGAGCGGATATATTTCGAAGAGGAGGTCAGTGCGCCATGGTGCTTCAGTGCTTTTGCCAATCCACGTCTTTGATTCAGCGTGACATGAAGTATACCTTCAAGGAATCCGATGCTCCTGTCTACTTCTGCCGTGGTCAGGTCATCCGAGTGTTCATTATATGCGCGTCGGACCTTAGGTGCGAGGTCAAGCATCTTGTGGAAGTAGTAATCAGTGCTCTTGAATTCCTGAAAGGCCTGTGAATCAAGCGTGTCTGATGTGGCAAGCACTGTAGAAAGCGCGTCTTGTTGAGAGAGAACATCAGTACTGAGATTATACTGGATTCCCATCTGCCTAGCTTCCTTTAGAGTCTCCGCAAACAGTTTCCGTTTACGCGACTTCAAATGCTTAACCAATGCCTTGTTCTCTTCGGTGAGAGTGCTAGGGGTCTCTTTTCGAAGCTCAGCGGCTGATTCCTCGAGATTGGATAGGAAAGAGTTAATAGCTTCGCCAGCATCCAAAGCAGACTCTGGAATGCGGCTCAGCCTACTCATGATGTCTGTTGTCCTTTGGGTATTCGCTAACCGCCGGTACTCATCTCTCCAGCTAGGAATGCCTTCAGAGCACAACTTAATTGCAGATTTGTCAATCGGCATAATTTCCGTTTCAATCTCAGTTGTGGCGGCCTCGTCGAGTACCTCGTCTGGTAGACCACCGTCAATAATCGGCTTCATAGGTTGGCCGAGGATTTCTCTGAACTTCTTCACAATCCTAAAAAGTTTATGGTGTGACTTCCGTGCGCTTTCTCGTAGTGCGACGATATTAGTATCCTTCCAGCTGGCTAAAAGGAGAACGTCTTTCATCTGCTTCTCGAGGGGGCTCCTGCCAGCACGTATTAAGTCGTCTACGGCCTTTTTATACCGGGAGTGAAAGCTAATAAAATTATGGAGGCCATCTTGAATGATTGACATCGATGGGTAATCCGAAGTGATCAGTTCCACTTGTTTGTAAAGTTGCTTTAGGAGGCCGAGGCGACTAGCGAACTGTCCGACAGGCGCCGAGGAGAAATACGTCTCTAATTCCTTCAACAAGCCAGAGACATGTTGCGAAATATCCTTTCCATCCTGAGCTAGGGTCAACGGCGCGGCGATGATGGCTTGGTAAGCGATGAACCACCAGGAACTGGCATCCTCTTCGCTCTTCTTAACTTCCATGTCGAACAGTTTTCCCCATGTCGAGAGTTCCAGGCGGCGCCAACTAACAAGTAAGTCCGTTAATCTGTTATATAACGGTAACACGCCATATGTTTTGCTTGCCCAACCGCCAAACTGCCATTCGTATACGAAGGCATGCAACTGCTCAACTTTTGGTATTGTGCTAGCGAGAGGGTCCGAATGTCCAAGCTGCAAGATTTTATCGCAAGATAATACAACATCGATCAGTGGCTGCAGGTGACCAATTTCGTCGACTTGCCGAAGTTGCTGGAATCGGGCGCGGATTTCATTAACCAACCCAACAAGTTTCCTTGTCTCAGCAAGGTTCCGGTCTGTGTAGAAGTTGTATTCAGCTGAGCTAGCGTTAGAACCTATCTCTTGCAGCTTCTCATCCAGGGACAAGAGCACGACCGGAAGCAAATTCCGATCTTCTATCGAAGGATCAATGTCTGCCGATATTTTCCGGGCGAAATTCTTGTTCAGGCTGATTATGCTTTCGGCAGCTTCTTGGGGTGTGAGGAAGATTTCTTTATGCAATTGTGATAGTCTGATAGCCAGTGCGCGAGCGTCGCCGATTTTAGGGGCATCCCTCTGTTCAGATTCGTTGTCTTCATCAAAGCTCGGGAACAGCTCATCGAACGCTTCTTGTTCTGCTGCCTCTTCCTCGCTAAAGCCACCTCGATAGCGATACCAGCTTTTCTTCGATTCCTCAGCTTTCTTATCAGCATCAAGCTTCAGGGCCCACTGATCATATAACGAGTGAATTGCCTGAAAGGTTCCCTGTTTGACTCTTTCAAGTCCACTCGAGCCCTCCACAGCAACTATCATGCGAGTATAGAAGAGAAACTCTAAGCTCTGAGATGGATTTGGTTGTATAACTGAGGCGTCCGGTTTTCCACCAAGGAGAGGAGCAAGTTTGAGTAATGTTTTGGACGGATGATTGCTGCTAGAAACCTCCGGTCCTGCCTGTCGTCCCAAGTACAAGCCGATCTCCAGACAATGAATCATATTTATAACAGGGGATACTATGTCTTCGTATGCACGGTATCTCTCGTGTTTCAAGCGGTCTGCTATCCTTGATATATTTTCTCGGATGACATCGAGCTGTTGCGTGGCAGAACCTGAACCCGAGCAGTGCTGTAAAACAAGTACGCTAAGATCGGTTTTGAGTACCACCTTCAGCAGATTATTGAATTCTGTCTGAACATTGGCAAGCTGGTGGTCCGCAGGGCGATAGACAGCTTGGACCGAAGTAGGAGGTGGCCCGACTGCGGCAATTTCTTCTTCCAGGAGTTCGCATCTTAAATTTGTAGACTGGCCCGTCTGGAACTTTTCGAATTGTCGTATCAGCTCAAGTTCATAGTTCAAGGCCTGCAAGCGGTATTGGTAGCCTTCAAGCCCTAGAACTGATTTTAGCTGGGGATCGTATGCCTTGTCGGGGACGAAGAGTTTAATCAGAGCTACAGAAAATTGGACCCATGCGTTTGCAAGATGAGCACGCCTTGTGTGTCTAGATCCGCTTCTAGACGCAACTAGGAATGCAAGAGAGGGAACAAGATGACGCTTGTCAATCTTGGAATACTTATCTTGGCTAGTCAGCATCACATTCGGAACAAACTGATCTATGTTGAAGAATAGTTTGTTTTCTTGCCCTCCAATTGCGAAGAAATTAGATACGTCCAAAGCTTCAGGTGTGTTCAGAGCCGAGCTAAATTCGGTAACCAGAGCGGGATTATAGATGGCCAGCACATCGGCCATAAGATGCCAGAGTACTTCACTAAGCTTGCCGAGACGGTCAGCAGTGATCGCTTCCGCATCTTTACAGACTTGTTTTGCTAAAATTGGCAGCTCCGCTTCGAGTGAAGCCAAAGAACCAAGACCTGCTGAATCGACGGTCTCAAGTTTTGATATGATTCGAGCTGATAAGACATCATCCCAGTGCTGCTGCTCAATATTGTCGCTAGCGAGGCTTTCAATTGACAACATGAGCTTCGACGTAGTAGAAGCACTGGCGGTGCGCATTTGCGTGACAAGAGGGAGGCTAGATAATAAGATCATATCCCCTGAAGCTTGTGGAAGGTCTGTCCGGCATGACATGCTATCGAGTAGGGTGATCTGCCTCATGGTTTCAAATTCGGCAGCCATGAATGGAGATGTCACTGTACCGTCGTCGCCTAGTTTGCTAACCAATTGGTCAATTTCAGTCGTCAGTGTTCCCAAGAGTTCTTCCACCTTTGGTTGCCCCAGCCTGATGAGTTGGTATACTTTAACAAAAGACCCCATTATGTTAGCAAGATCCGGCAACCTAGTAGTAGACTTCCATTTAACCGAGTCAAATTGCGCGGCCAGTCGTTCCATGCGGCGAATGTTGTCTAGAAGTAATTCGTCCTTGATCGGAATAGGCCGCAATCCCTCCCAGAGAATTTCCATACTCAAGCCCGTAGACAGGGTAAACCCAGAAACGAAGCAGTCGTTTATCATCTTAAGGATATATGAGGCCAGTTCACGTGTCCTGTTATCCGCACCATGGGAGATGTAACCGGACAGCATATCGGAGAAGAGGCTCAGATAAGCTTGGAACCCTGCTTCAGTAAAGCGTGGTGCAGTAAGGAACTTGACTGCTATCCACCAATTGTTCATAATATCCCGACAGAAGTACGCCCGGTCCTAATACCATTAGCGGATGTATAACAAACAATTTAGCAGATTAATACTTACTCTCCAAGAATTGGTATTAAACATATTAGCATGCATAAAACTGCAAAGGCCATTCAGGATATTATTAAGGAACCCATATGCTCCTACAGTTGAATCCTTTGAAGCAGCGGCCACACTGTGAGCAATACATGACCTCTGAAGACGATTCAATTCGGACACCCGGAAGCCCTTGCCGTTGGGATTCTCTAAAGACAGTCGCCTCCTAGCTTCGGCAATGTCCACATAGCGGTCATAGCATGCTGCTAACCAGAATGGAAGCTGAGGAAAGTCACCTTGAAGACATGAAACAATCGTTGAATTTTGTAGCGGGTAGAGCGGCTGCATATCTTCAAAACTAGGAGCGATAGTCTGAGCCAACGGGGCATATAATTGGCGGATCGTAGTAAGAATATGAACCATGACTTCGGAATCAAGAAACGGGCCTATCGTCTGCTTAGCACTATTAAAGTCTAACTGCGCACCTCTAAAACGACGTTCTGCAATCTCTTTTCGTTGTACCAGTGGCATCGCCCGCGGCTGCCAATCGAATGGCGTATACTTCTTCAGCAAGGGCAAGTCGTCGAAGGATAACGCATCTACAGCCACATCGAATATAGACGAGTTATTTTCAATGTCGAATGACAGCGCCGCAGATTGCAATTCATATCTCTTCAGGCTCGACTCCACCTCGGCGACACGACTCCTCCAGAAGGGCGCGGCTGAGTTGTGAGGTTCAATATAAATCTCGATAGCACGATTCCTCATTGCCCGTGAGAGTTCTCCATAGCGAGGATCGACAGTCAAAAACACTCTGAAATCAGGATGAGGCTCAATAATCCTCGGTTCGCCATTTGGACCACAGTGTTCGTTGATAATCAGATTACCACCTGGTTCGAGTAAGGAATTCAATCGGTCGAGAACAGAAGCGCTGCAGAGGTTCGCATTGTCAAGAACCAACCAATCCCCATTTTGAAGAGCTTTGACGATGATGCCGTCTAGCCATTCAAACTTAGGGTTTGAAATACTTATAGAACGCTGGAGGGTCTCGCGCACATTTGAGAGCGTTATTGCCAAATCCGAATTTTCCGGGATTTGAGCTAAGAGGTTTCCAATGCGGTCCAGCAGTGATTGAGGGACTCCGGCCTGGCTTGTCAAGGAGCCAAGAACGTTCAATAAGTCAACCGCTGACCCGAGCGTGCCTTCGACCAGCGTGCTCGCAGTCGAGATTTGTAAAGCTTCCCGCAGTTCTCGTAACGCAGCATTGATATCGCGCACAGGGTCGGATTGCTCAAAGCCTCCAACAAGATCCATAGCATCTATATCGGCGTTCATCGGAAATGTGACAAGCGACTTTCCACACGAAGCGGCAACATGCTGCAAGAGCATCGATTTTCCACTTCCTGAGGGTCCGACAAGAATACAGGGAATATTCTGGTTAATGCATATTAAAAGAGATTCTATCTCCATGAGCCGGGGGACAACATCCATGCTGGGAAATTGCGACGGCTGTAGGAGCTTGTTCCGCCGCACCAACGCGAGCCCAACTTGAAGTAAGGACGAATTCATGTTATGATATAATTGATGACTTTTTGGGGGCGCCTCGAATGTTTCCGCAAAAAGCTTGTCTACCTCCAGCCTGTCCCTTTCTGTTCGGAAACGTTGTCGGATTGCAATATTTAAGAAGTCGTCGACCTTCCCGGTACTCAGTAAAGGATCTGATGAGGTAAGTAAGTGCAGCCATCGCAGAGTATCACGAAGGTTGAACTCCCAGGGACTACCCTGGGATCCGAAAGCCTTCTCGACCAAGATGCGTGTCTCGAGATTGGATATAAAATTAATCATTTTGCGAACCGTCTCGGGAGCCACTTTAGGAAAGTTGTGCTCAGCAATAAGCAGAAGATCCTCTTCGCTGAATACATCCGCATATACCACAATGAAACGGTTGACAAAGGAACTAGGCAGTCCTTTTCTTCCTCCACCTTGGTGGTGTGGATTTTGAGCTGCGAAGAGACGAAAGTCAGGGTGCTTCTTGAATACTTGGTCAAGCTCGGAGACATAAACCTCTCCTCGATGATCAAGGCACGCATTGAGACCTTCAAGAACGGATTGAGAAGCCAGATTCATCTCATCCAGTAGTACCCACTCTCCGTTCTGCATAGCGCGAAGAAACGGTGCATCTCTCCATGCGAAGTGACCAGCCTCGGCTCCCTCAACAGGAACATCAGTTCCGAATAGATCCATTAAGTCAGTTTGGTCAGACAGATTAATTCTTGTTAAAGGCCGGCCGCACGCTCGTGCAAGAGCGCTAACCAGTGTCGTTTTTCCTACACCCGGACTACCCTCCAGAAGAATAGGTTTTTGAACTTGAAGGGCGCGAATGATTCTCATTGCGTTGAGCTTAGTAGTAGGGGCATGTAAGGCGAACCCTGCTTCAAAATTCTCATTGGCTACACGATTAATAGAAAAGTCGCCAATCCGCAGTTCTTCAGGTCTCACGGTAAGTTCAAGGGGTGCCCTATATATCGTGGTTGCATCACAACCAAGAAGCTCGCTCAACTTGTCCAAACATTTTTGTCGCTGCGTGTCCATACTCTTAGGGTCTATCGCGATCAAGGCAGACGGGTTCGCACCCAGGGTATCAATGAAAACCGTCGCCGCTCCATGGACTACCGACGCTTCTGCATTTATAGCAGTGCTCTCGTTGACGAATTTGACCCAGACCAGGATATCTCTTATTGAAAACGCGGTTGAAGCCGTAGATCGGAAGTTCTGTCCAAACCAGTAAGAGAATTCGACGATGACCCTAGCAGCCGGCTGAAACTCAGGTTTGAGCTTCGAAGACACGATATGCAGTACATCTTCGTTCCCTGACAGAGGAGGCACCCATATTTCAGTAAATCGGTTCCTTAACGCTGGCGAAAGTTCTTTCTTGCCAAAATCACCACCAGGATTCATGGTTGCCAGGAACTGGAAGCCGTCAGAAGCCTTAATAAACGAATCATCGATCCCCTTTTCGGCAAGGAGCAATGTACGCTGAGGCTCGAGGACAGAGTTCAGTCGCTCCAGGACGGAATCATCCGCCAACGATATTTCATCAAGAAGGAAAAATTGGCCATCCCGCATGGCATGGACTAGACTTCCATCTGCCCATTCAAAGAGAGCTTTGCTCTTGATTTCGTTATCCGAGATTCTCCGCCGCAAATCCACGGGTATCCTCGACAGGGTCGAATTATCAAGAGCGTGATACTTCTCTAACAAGACCTCCACGCTGCCTTCTACCACTTGCCCAAGCTCCTGTAGAACTGTAACGAGGTCTTGAGTTAATACATCTATAACAGCGCCCCGGTTCCTGATTGGTCGTTGGGATCCGATGAGGTCGCCCGTTTCCGTGTTTTGGTGCGCATTGACTATGTGCAATTCCTTGCCAAGGGACTCGGCAAGGAGTTGGCAGACAGTAGTTTTACCACAACCAGTCTCTCCGACAAGTAGTACTGGCTCGTTATTACGAAGCGCGCTTGCAACCAGTACATATAAACGGCGCATAGCGTGGGTCCAGACAACGCCCTGGCCATTATTTGGAGGCTGCACTCTCAAATACGGCGATCTGTGGATATCATAGAGCTGTTCTTGGTCGATCTTGACTTTAAAAACTGTCTCGATGACTTTCTTAACGGCCACTCTCTCTTCCTCGTTCCGTACACGCTCGGCAAGGAGCATAAATCCATTAGCCGCGATTTCCTCTCGAGTCTCAGCTCCCCTTAGAGCCCATCTGAATAGATCTCTCAATGTCGCAAAACTATCCTTGTTCTCAAATAGACGGCTCGTCTGCCGCAATCTTGAGAGCTCCTTATACACATTGACAATCCTCTTGCAATCAGAAGGCGCAGTGTATAAACTGCGCTTCTGTAGAATAATCTCGAGCTCGTCTTCAGGAATGTCATCGAAATGGAGTTCGAGGAATCTGTTCCGAAAAGCTCGAGAAAGCACCTTTCGGCCTCCGTATAAGCCAGGCGGGTTCTGAGTTGCAAACAACATAAAATTTTCATGCGGCCGGACAACTTCCTGCGTCTCAGGAATAAGCAGTTCGCGATTATCGTCAAGGAGACGATTTAGCGCCTCTAGAACATCAGTAGGCGCGAGATTGAGTTCGTCAAGTACAATCCAGTGTCCTTGTCGGAGAGCTTGTACCAGTAAACCTTCTTGAAACCGTAGCTTTCCTTCGGCGTCAGAGATATAAGTTCCGAGGTACTCCTGAAGATCCGTATGTTCGTGATTATTGATTCGCACGAACTTGTTGCCGCTGAAATTTGCAAGGTACTCGATCATACTGGTCTTGCCTGCTGACGTAGGACCCTGGATGAGAATAGGGAAACGCCTAGTTGAAGTAGCCCTCACCAAGTTTAAGAGGTTGCGCTCAATGTAAGGCGTGATGATATAGTCAGTTCGTTCAATAGGAGTCTCTTCTCCTCGAAGTAGCCAATACTGTCGGTCCTTATTCCTGTTCACAAACTTGACGTATTGTTTTCCATCGTCAGGGTATCTTGGCGGCTGCGAGAGTAACGACCTAGCGCCACCGTATCTATCGAGGAGATGGTGGTGGATCAATGGCACGAGCGTCTCTTCGGATGCTCTATCCAACAATGTGAGGAAACCCATGGAGAACCCCTCATATAAAGCTCGTCGAAGACCATAAAACGGAGCGACATCATTCACGTAACTCAAGACACGAGTGAGCGTTCGCAAACTGAAGTGAGGTACTTCATTAGCGCCGTCAACCAAACGTTTCTCCTCCGCGCGCGTCTTGGTGTTGAGATATAATCTGGCAATATCGTCGGCGGCCTGGTCATCTTTGACGCTCTTCCCGCTCAGATAAGCCTTGATGATTGTTAGAAGGTCCTTTAGGTCCTTGTCTGGGCTGCCGACGTAAAATTCCGTGAAGCGTGATCTCAGTCCAGGGGGGAGGTCACGCTTACCAATATCTGTGGCCGGGTTCATGGCTCCGAATATACGAAAGTCCGGATGCGCTTTAACACGCTCTATGTCGCCAGTTTCCGATAACAGGATTGACGGCTCATCATTGGGCCCAGAAGCAAGTAGATCAGCTATGCTCTCCAGCGTATCGGGCGATGCGAGGTTGATTTCGTCCAGCAAAACCCAATCTCCATTTCTTACGGCCTTGACAATATTACCCTCCACGAATGAAAAAGCGAAACTGCCTGAGCCTCCCGAGATTTGGATATCGAACTGTGCCAGACTCCGAGAAAACGCCTCCCAACGTGGCCTCAGGTCGAGTAACGACTGCAATCTCGACTCCACTTTACGTCTCTTGACAACAGGTTGTCCATCGGAATCACCACTGTTGGAGGCATTGGCTTGGGTCTGTAGCTGGCTCACGATCTTATTAAACATAGCTGGTGCTTCCCGCCACAGCTTCGATACCTTTGTCCACTGGCCTTTCGCAGCGCACTTGCCGATCTGTTCCAGATATTTCTGGTTCTTCGACGCGGAGATCCCCGTCGAAGCAAATAAGTCCTCGAATTCTTCTTTCAATGGTACGGCAAGGCTTCGGGCGTTTACCGGTTTAAAGCCACCTAAGAGGTCCCCAACTTCGCTTTGCTGGGACAGATTCACAGCCACAAGCTTATGGCCAAGAGATTCGGCCAATTGCTGGATAACTGTCGTCTTTCCAATACCGGTCTCACCTACGAGAAGCACGGGTTCGCGCAATTTGACAGCCATCGATATTTGTTCGAGTAGCCTCCTGGAGTGACTGGTGCTCGCAAAGGGTTTTCTTGACTTGACCACTCTATTAGCGTGTTTTTTTCTAGTCAACATGACTCTTCCGACTTTAAAACTACTAGGGCTTTCCTCCATCTGCGGTACGTGAACTTTAAGGTAGTGTTCTGTAAGCTGCTGCGAAAGGTGCATCTCCTCGGCAATGCAGCTAACAAGAGCAGCTCTTGCTTCCGGCTTGGAGAGGTTACCGCAGAAGCAGTCGACCGCGTCCATGAACATCCAGTCTCTCGTGGTCTCGCTTATAGGTTCGTCGCCAAGCTTGCAGCCTGAAGCTACGAGGGTTTCGTTAAGGCGGCGGCACCATTTCAAGACATCCCTAGGCGTGACGGAACGCTCTACTATGCTCCGCCCGGAGTTGCTCACATGTGGGAGACTGGATAGATGGCAAAGACGCCTATAGACTGACATAATCATCGGAGTATATTTGTGTAGTAGATGGTAACTTCCAACGATGATATACTCCAGCTCGACTGGCGGAGGCATCTTTACACCGGACAGATTCCAAAATCGCTGACCTAGTATACTGGGGAGATTCTCCTGCCCATTCATTCCTCGTGTCGTCCGAACGGTCGCAAACAGTCGAAAACTGCTCGGAGCCTCTACCGTCTCACCACGACTGGGAATAAGCAACTTGCCATGTTCCACCAAGGGTAGCAGAGTACTCATAACCTCATTCGGCGCTCTATCCAAATCCTCAATTAGAACCCAGCGCCCCTCGCGAACAGCTGTTGTGAGGACACCCGGTCTCCACGAAAAGGAACCAGGCTTGGAGCCTGTGGAGTATAGGCCAATGAGCATTTTAGCATCTGTCTGTTCATTCAGGTGCAATGTTACCATGCTCGACTCCATCTTAAGTTCACGGGCAAGCTCATGCACTATAGACGTCTTCCCAGATCCGGGTAATCCATGCAAAAGTATCGGCCCCAATCGCTGGAGGTTCTGTGCGAGGTTTTGCAGGTTAGTTAAGGTCGTGGGAGTTTGTACCAACCTAGACATTGCACGAGACGGGCCGTTCGGTCGAGGGAGGATCGTCGTGTTATACTGAATAACTATGTCGCCGAGTGCCTGGGGGTGGAACTTCTCTCCTTTATAGTTTCCAAGTTCGGCACGTATCTTGTGTCGAGATTTATCCCATTCTTCTGCTCGTCGACGCTCAACTAACGAGAGAAAGGTGTAGTCAACTTGGACTCCGTCGAAATCTCCAACTAGAGACTCTTCATGTTTAATATACTGGCGGATGAGCACCTCCAAGTTAAAGTCGGAAGCACTAAGCTGACAACAGAACACTCTAATAGCAAGATACCTGACGGAGGCTTGGCCGTGCTTAAATAGATCCTGTATTCTAGAAGGCGGAACTAATCGACTGAAGGTTTTCTTGTCAAAATTCAAGAGTCTCCAGAAGGCAAGTAAAATCCGTTGTAAGTCATGTATAGCAAAGTTCTCGGTAGGTCGCGTGTTGAGTGAGTTGATTCCGAAGGTGTGTAGTTCAGAATCGAGTCTATATGAGGTTTCCCCAATATACCGTTCCAAGAAAACAGATAGGTATGGCGCAAACGGGAGGATTCTTGCAAAAGCTGCGATAATAGCATCTTCTTGTCCTTGATCCCTTGGTCTTATCAGCCATCTTGCGCATATCTCGGATATTTCACTCTCAAAATGGGTAAATATAAGTCCAGTAAATTCAGGAATCAGTGCCGCCGTAGCTATAGCATCGAGAAAATGTGCAGGGGTGAGACCATCGCGAATTATTTCCAATAAATCGGGCGGTAACTGGGCTAGCAACTCTTTATGAGATAAGAGCTGCGCCCTCTGTGCGCTTACATCAACAGTCGGCATGGCTGCTGTAAAAATGCCGAAATCGTGTTGCGCGTTGTAAATCGATTATTCGTTTTCGTAAGATTTCAATTCATCTTTGCATGCCGCGAATAAAGTCAATTAAGATAAGGCTTAGTTATCGTAACTTTTTTCTGCCGCTATTCCAAAAATTAGAAATTTAGGCGGTGAATAACCCGGAACGGAGCTGTTTGGCACCGCCACTAACGTAGTAGCGGGGGGCCCGCCAAAACCTGGCAGGGTCCGGCAAAGCTTCGCGAAATCGAAATCGTGCATTAAAAACTTCGAAGAGCATCTCACGAAGCGTTCCGCTAAGTCAAAGGAGTCCACCCCCCAGTCAATTCGCAATTTGGTCAACGAGGAAGTCGCCAAAGATGTCGGCACCGTGCAGGTATGCAGCTCGAAGCTGCGCGCGATCAATTCGCTCCAGCAACTCTTTCCGGGTATCAGCTTCATTCGCTCAGAGCACTCCGTCGATACAACGGCGGCACGAGTCTACCGCAGCGGCCACGAACCCCAAGATTGCCGGTATCGTTGACCAGATCAGCCAATTGACACTCCTCGAAACTGCCGACCTGGTCAGCAGCCTAAAGGTTGGTCCTACCTCGTCGATATAGGCTTCCTAGTTCTATATGCTAATAACTATGCCATATAAGTCCCGACTTAACATCCCCGATCTACCGGTTGGTGGCTTCGCTGCTGCCCCGGCTGCTGCCCCCGCCGCGGCAGAGGAGGCGGACGAACCCGCGCCAGCTGCTCAGGAGAAGACCCTATTCAACATCAAGCTGCAAGCATTCGACACTGCCGCGAAGGCAAAGGTTATCAAGGAGGTCAAGGGCTTATTAGGGCTGAGCTTAGTCGACAGCAAGAAGTTCGTGGAGAGCGCACCCAAGATGATGAAGGAATCGGTACCAAAGGAGGAGGCCGAGAAGATCGTGGCTACGATGAAGGAGCTAGGAGCTACCGTTGTGATGGAATAATTCATCTAAACTCGGAAGGCAACACGAACGATGCCGTATATACATGTAACCTAAACCTGTATAACAATACAAAAGCCCTGGAAAGTAAACTTTTCGGATGGTCAAAAAAAAAGTTGTCAATCTTAAGAGGTTGTTATTTTCTTGTCTATTGATGATAGATTCTAAATATCTGTCTAGGGATCTATCTAGGATGAGCCAGTATTTCTCTAAAGGGTATTTCAAGCCCTTCCTAAGGAGGTAGAGACGTAGAGGACAACATATCCCTCTCACCGTCCTCTATCCTCTAAGACTGCAGTTTCTTCCGAGCAAAACTCTCACTTAGCCCATTAGCCAGGATATAAATCGTTCTTAGCATCGGCACAGCCAGCCCCTTCTTCCTCGCAAGTCTCACCACATTACCCACAATAGCATCAACCTCCATGGTCTTGCTATCAAACGCATCTCCCAGCATAGACGGCTGTACTCCAGGCAGGTCGCGTACGACAGCGCGTCCGATCTGAAAATCCACCATCCCTTCATCCACGTCGCTGTACCCGTAGGCCTGTGCTACAGCCGCAATCTCCAACATGACGTCTTTTATAAAGCGCACGCCGTCACCCCATTTATCTTCTGCGCCCAAGTCTAAACTCAAGCTCGCTTCGATGAACTCCCGGTCCCTCAGCCGAGTGAGCGCGCATACGGGATTCCAGGAGCTATTAACAAGCAACTTGCCCCAGCGCTTGCGCTGGATATCGTCGTGTAACTTAGCCGTAGCGCCCCCTTTCCCAAGGAGCTCTACGAACTCCAGCGCTACCTCCTTATGTCTCGCAGGAGCAGTAGCCGGATACGTGCCCACGTGCAGCGTCTCGACTTCCCTATGATGCACAACGCCGGGCGAGACCTGGGTAGCCGGGAAGTACGCGACGGTGCTCAGCAGCGGGCTCTCCGGGTAGAGTTGCGCATACTCGTCCTCGATGCCAATACCATTCTGCAACAACACAATAGCCGTCTTGCCCTTCGCGATCGCGGGGCCGATTAGTTCCGCTATCGAAGGGTCAGTAGGCACGGCCTTAGCAGCGACAACCACGAAGTCGAAGAAGGGTTGCGCATCCGAAGCCAACTGTTGCACGGCTTCGGCAACGGACCTCGCGATGCGGGGTTGGAAATGGAGGTTATCGCCCCACAGGTTCGAGTGGATCGTGAAGCCGTTCCGGGAAGCGAACTCGTAGTTGGACCGGCATATCGCGGTGACATTGTCCTGTCCAACCGCGTTTGCTAAAGCCCAGGCATAGCAAGTCCCAAGACTGCCGGTGCCGAATACCAACACTTTCGGCATGGCTTAAATTTGCATATGAGCAACGTGGGGTGTGTAATTATTTCAGTTGACAGAATTAAAAATCATAGAAGCTGTTTCAAAAATATACCACAGCTGGTAGTTGTCTCTTTATTGGCTTGGATAAGACACATGTAGTTATCTTTCAATGCAACTATCTTTCTCCTAAAACCCACCATCTGCAATAACTTAATTTTATATATCGATATCGCATCCACCGCTTTTCGGACGTCTGCTTTCAATTAAGGAAATATGTCGCGATGTGCTTGTAATCCGAAGGGCGCAAGATGCAGTTAGTGTTAGTGTTAGTGACCCAGTTATACCCCCAGCTCTTAAAGAGTATAAACCAAAACTATTTATCGCCGACTTACAATTCTATAACACGGCCAAAATGTACTATGTATTGCGTTCAACTCACCCGCAATTAAAGAGTTGGATAAGAATAAGAAGTAATATTTCATGTGATTTGAATTAGTCCGTAATCATCGTGAATTTTGGTATCATCAAATGCAGGCCGCCTCCGATCAGCCAGATATGCCATAAGGAACACCATTTTGATCGCCATGCTTCCCGACCATGTAGAGTACAAAATCATCGTAACATGCTTCAACCCTTTCAAATGGAATACAGGGCAAATGCCACCACTCGACTTCCAGATCTTCTCAAAATTGGAGATTAAAAAGCAACCAAAAACGCCATTTTTATGCCGATTTTCCTTTCTTATGAACGCCACGCGATGCATCATTAGTCGACAGCGCCAGGAAGCCGTTGTTAAGCTGTTTCATGCAACGGCGCTTCTGTCGAGATTGTCGGCGTCTTATTGTTGCCCTCTGGGATTTGCTAAGTGGGATGGGCGACGCGTCCTAGTGCGATGAAGACCCATTGGTGGTAGCATCTCTTTGTCGGAGATGGTGGCATTTGCTCATCTCAGCTTCCCGCCGAAACTCTTCCCATTCCTCGCGGCCTAGGATGTGGTCGTCTTCTCCAAGATCGCTCGTTTCTTCGAGAAGCTTCATTGCCTCCTCTTCTATAGTTCCGGGAACGGCCCACATGCTCTCGCGCATACGCTTGTGTCGCTCCCGATCCTCTTCGATGCGCTGCTCAATCTGGCGCTTGTCGAGGCGGTGAGTACTGGCAGTACCATTACCATTACGCGAATGGGAAGCGTCATCGCCATTGGCAGGTGAAGAGAAGCCAAGGTCAATAGAAGTGTCGCGCTCTTTAAGACAGCCTTCAATCTCGAGCACCGTCTGTTCGAGCAGGATAGACTTGTTCATTAAGCTTTGAAGCACCTAGGTATTACCGTTGTGAGCATTCTATATTACGACTTTTAACTTCATGTAAACGTTGAAACTTACCCTTCGAACAACTTTGACGTTGGCAGCACCGGATCCATCTTCCGGGCAGACTGCATCCACAACTCGAATGATATCTCTCTGCATCATTCTGACATACTGGTTCTGGCGTTCCTTTGATGCCATCTCCAGCAAGTGCTCTAGAAAGTACATGATGTTTGCACGTGTGTTCATACTAGTCTAGATTACAGAGTTAGCCACTTCTTTAATATATAATATAGATGCTGGCTTATAAGGCTCTAACGCTATAACGATAAATAAAATGCTAGATGAGACTTACCTTCTCGAGCTGCTCGAGGATACAGGAGTGCAGGTCCTCCTCCATATCCTTGTACTTCATCGCATACTGGGCAGCTTTCTGGGCAGCGGTAGTACTCGCATTCAAGTGCTGAAGCTGGCCGCTAAAGCGCATCCGAACTTCGAAAGGATCCGCCGCCATTGTGACATGGCCCAGAATCGGGAAATTTGCGGAAGGTTGTTTGATGGAGGAAGATGAAATTGAGAGGCAAGGCTGACGAGCCGCAACATTGAGATGGGAAAGAGAAGCTCCATTCGTTATCGATCCCTGCATTGCCGTTGGCTCTTGATCCTAGTGGTAAAACAAAGTTACGCTAGTACAGCATCAGACCTGAAGAGGTTAGCTTGTACCTGGCGCTAAGCGAAAACAGGCACTATATATAGTGAATTGGGACAAGAGGGTAATATCCACTCTATCCTTAATCCTTATCGCTGCCGTTCTTTACTTATCAAGAAAGCAGCTTGAACTTCGAGAATAAACAGCAAAAAACATATCACCTATTCAAAAGTTACTAACTAACCTACCATAAAAGAAAAGCTCTTAGGTTCCTATTCACAATATACTGTTAATATATTACTATATATAACAAATAACTAAATGTCTAAGATATCAATTACCTTAACAGCCAATAACAATAAATTCACATAACTAGGTAGGTACCTAAGCAAAGACGCTAGCCAATTAAATCCCCTAAAATCACAGCTGAACCAGGGCTGAAAACTCCCCGGAGTGGACAGCAACGGGTAGAACAGGTTTGTCGGTGCTACTTCGGTAAAGACACCCGGGGAGACGAGAATAACCATCATCTCGTCGAAGCGGTTCTTCTTCGTAAGGGGCTTACTTTTGCCAGGGCCAATGTGACAAGTGTCCTATGATGCAGTGAAACATGAATTTCTTCGGTTGGTCTCTGTGATTTTAATCTATTTTATTTTTGGTACCGGGTTCCTGAAGGAATTTCTTCTCTTGCCTGCATTGGTCTTAAGCTTGCTTGCTTGCTTGCGCCTACGTTGGTCTGGTTGGTTGTGTTTGCTGCTTTTTTGAGAAACCTCAAAAAAAACCAAAGCAAAAACAAAACCAAACCCAAACCCAAAATAAACATCATCTTTGTGTCGCAATAAACACCCGACTAGTCGGCTTCTCGACATCATGTTGGCCCTCACGCACCATGAGCATAATGCGCCGGAGTTGACCTTGGCAGTTCTTGGCTGCGGTATGTCTTGAATTAGTATCCCGCTGTTTAGACTGGCAAATTAATATGATGTTTCAGGAACCATGGGAATCGCCATTCTCTCCGGCATCCTATCCTCCCTGCAGGAGATGTCAGCACCTCGCCCCCTGCAGACGCCCTCTGGAAGATCGACCCCTGCCGACGAGATCCCTGCCCGACTCCCTTCCCGCTTCATCGCGTGCGTGCGCCGGCCCGAGTCCGCCAAGAAGGTCAAGCAAGCTCTGTGGGAACACAGCTCTTCCGTCAAGGTGGTGCAGAAGGAGAATGTTGCCGCTGTTATGAAGAGCGACGTTATCATCCTTGCCTGCAAGCCTTATATGGTTGAGGACTTGCTTAACGAGCCCGGCCTCTCGAAGGCGCTCCACGGCAAACTCCTTATCAGCATATGTGCAGGTGTGACGGTTCCCCAGATCGAAAAGATACTACACGGTGCTGTGCCCGAGAAGGACCCCGAAGTTGACGGACGCTGCCGAATTGTGAGGGCGCTACCTAACACGGCTAGCATGGTCAGGCAAGGCATGACAGTAATTGCGAATAGCGAGCCGCCCCTACCATCTCATACCTCAAGTCTCGTGACGTGGATATTCAAGCGCATTGGAGACGTCATCTACCTTCCCGCCAAGAACATGGATGCGTCCACAGCACTTGCCGGGTCCGGACCAGCATTCTTCTCCCTCGTACTTGAGGCTGCCGTCGACGGAGCAGTTTCCCTAGGCGTACCGCGAGCTGAGGCTCAGAGGATGGCTGCCCAGTCTATGAAAGGCGCTGCTGCCTTGGTCCTTAACGGAGACCACCCTGCTCTGCTGCGGGACAAGATTAGTACTCCCGGCGGCTGCACTATCGAGGGTCTCTTAGTGCTCGAGGAGGGACGAGTACGGGCCACCGTTGCCAAGGCTGTGAAAGAAGCTGCAGTTGTTGCCAGCCAGCTTGGCAAGGGCACCTAGAGGAGATATGGATAGGGCATGAGGAAAAGTTTCGAAGTGTGTATACGGATGGCGTTCAAGGCGTTTTACATATAGACCAAAACGTCAAACAAGATAGTTAATGCAACGATCTGCTATTTCATTAATATGTTTCCCCTTTTACTTATGTTACAAGCATCTGCTACGTGCCCATAGATCAAGACCATGATCGAGATATAGATATTGACCAGTCCTTGACGATAGAGAATATGAAATCTCCCTAAAATATACGCATAACGTAGGTATCATGAGACCCCCCAAAACTCCTTACTGTATTAGCACCACGGACCTCCTTATTAGCAAAACATTAGAATTTATTACTCCTATTCTTCCTCCGCTTCTTCCTCCTCCGCTTCTTCTTCCTCCGCTTCTTCTTCTTCCTCCGTTTCTTCTTCTTCCTCCGTTTCTTCCTCCGCTTCGTCGACACGTGCCTTCTTGCTGGGAAGGTTTTCTGTACTGGGGCCACCGGCAAGTCTCCTTTTACCATTAGTAGCTACAGGCTCGCTGGTGATAGCAGGCGGCGTCGACTCAAGCCGGTCGAGAATCCTAGCATATTCCCATTCCACATTGTCCACGGTTTCGTTCAACTTGATGATTCGCTCTGTGATCTCAAATTCGCCCAGGATAGAGACGTTGCGACGATATAGACGTTGCTTGAGAAGTAAACGCCACAGCGTGTAGGCATGCTTGTCGGTTTTTGATGGGGACGGTTTCTTAGTTTCGGCATCTGCTCGAGGTCGGACAGAGTCGGGTAATTTCGACATGAGGTGCATTTCGACGAGACGCCAAAATTGGCGGGGTGCAATTTTAGTCTTGATTCGGAGATCCTCGAGCTTTGCAATGTCAACAATTCCACCAATTGATGAGCTTTCGCGAATAGAGGGAGTTATTTGCGTGTTATTGCGCAATATGCCGCCTTTTGCGGGAACTGGTACGTCAGTATTAATAGTTAAGTTGGCAAATTCGGGCACGTTCTTGCGTAGATATTTCATATCACATAAATCTCGCAGTAGATCAAAATCCTCGTTAGGGTCCTCTACCGTCACCTCTTTCGTCGCAGCAGTATTCGTCGCTATCTCAAACATAGTGTTGTAGAGGAAAGCCCCAATACCTTTCCCCTGAAAAGGGGGAAGGATCAAGAACTGCGAAATTCTCATGCGATGAACAAAGTCGGCAACAGGAAAGTCACCCTTGGGAAGCTCCCACGAGCTGTCCACTTTCTCATTGCCTGGTGAAGATGGGGGCGTGGGTTGTTGGTACATCCAGAAGTTGTAGGTTGTTGCATAACCCTGGAAAGTATACTGGGGATTGCCCTCAGCTATGGGGCTAGGTGTCTTCTTGTAAACAAAGAAAACGGTCCATCTAGCCAGGGAATATTCTGGCTCATCGTTTCCCTCCTCATCTACCCCCACATAGGATCCGCCTTCGATATAGAATAGAACGGTGATTTGGATGCGCTTGACTAGCTGGTGAATCTCGGGTTGAGATAAGGTTCCCTGCCAAATTTCGTAGATCTCACCATTCTTCTCTATAGTCTTGGTCAGGGTTCCAGGAGGGGTCCATGTAGCCGGGAGGGTATTCACAGCGTAGTCGTATGCTTCCTTTGATTGGTATGCGACTACAGATCATTAGCAGGCTATCACATGGCTTATATAGAAACGACATGTGCAGGTAGCATACTCTCAGGTAAATAGCCTTTCATAGTAAGCTTAACATCAGCAGCCTCAATGTCGCCAACCTTAGTGAACTTTTTCGCTGAGATTACTGAGAGGTTCGGTCGCAGGTCCCTCGCATCAAACTGCAAATCAATCCTTAAGCCCTTGTGTCCGAATATGCACTCCTCCTCGCCAAAGACGGCGTAAGTATGTCTCGGTTTGAAAGACGCGATCTTTTCGATTCCTGACGGGGAAGGTCGCACGAGCGACATGGTGAGCGCCTCGTTGGCATTAATCGTCCCTACATATCAAATCAGTTTGTATCATTTCTGCGATAATGATCAAGTTGCCTACAGTCATCCTCCATTTTGACCTATCCAATAAGCTTTCGGCGCAAGACCTATTGGTAATAAGCAGCATGTAAAATTATATGACGCCAATGAAGACCCGTGCGAGGTCCTGCTGAACTAGCTGCCTTGATATATATTAAAAGGGGAGATGCATGAAAACTTAAAAGTAGTTAAATGTAGGCACTTAACGCGCTTCTATGAACTTGAGCGTCGCGTTAAACCGATTGATATGTAGAAACGGCGCGTTCACCTTAGTGGAGCGCAAATATGCACGGACCATGGTTACAGTAGTACATATGCTAGGTACCTAGGTACCAAGACAGATCTTTCGGAGGCTTTTTCTTTTTTTTTTTTAACTGGAAGGACCAAAGGCAAGGCCTTGTCTAGTCTGCCAAGAAAGCCAAGCAGCCCAGACATTAGCGCATGGTCTAATCTATTCCTAGACTTAGCGTAGTACTTCGTAAGGTACCACTCAAGCAGTCAAGATGGAAAATCGGCAGTGACGTGCGACGGTCCCGCCTAAAAAGCAAGTTGCAGCAGGGATAATTAGATTTTAGTGGACGCTTAAACTGTAAGGGCTCTGACACTTTAGAGGCTACCGTCGCAAAAAAAGATATCCAACTTCCATCTCGCTCTTCATCTTTAGGTAGCCTCAAGCATCTTTTCAATTGCCATACCCAGCATTCTTCAACGCCAAGGGTCAGGTTATCTACGTAGATAGCCCCCCTTCCTCGTCTTGAAGCATTGCCCCTGACCATACGCGGACTTAGCACCGGTCAAGATTTACACCAATGAATCGGTAACAAGCAATTATCCCTTAGGTGCTTCCTCTAAGTGAACGCAGTAACCATGGCGGGAACTGGAGTTTTTATTCTACTTGCCCTAACAGTAAGTTCAAAATACTGAGGTCATTCTCAGCTGCCAGCTATATTTAATTCAATTACTAACTTCGTTTCAAATCGTAGGTGGTTATGGCATTAGCGTAAGTTGCTGTCTCCTGTTCGACACGACCCCCAAGTTCGAAAATTGACGAATAGCAGTTCCTTTCTCGCCGGCGCACTACCACTGTCGATGTCCCTTACCCAGTCACAACTCAGACTGATTTCAAGCATTGGCATAGGCATACTCGTTGGCACGTCGCTGATAGTCATCATACCCGAAGGGGTCGAAGCAATTACCGAGGCGTCGATCCCCGCGCATTCTCAAAGCACGAGAAACTTACATAACGCGAGAAATGTTGCTGCAGTTAGGTGGGAAGGGGGATCAGATCCCATTTCAGCAAGCAGTATAGACTGGACCAAGATTTCCCCAAAGGAATTTGGCGACAGGAATGCGTTGGATATAGCAAGGAAAGGTAGCCCGGCCAACTTCGATTTCAACGCTAGGGCGCCAGCGGAGGAACCAGAAGCAGGACCAGGTGGTCAAGCTAAACCTGGCGCAGGGAGCCAACATGCAGAATCCGGAGCACCCACTTTCTACATTGGGCTTTCTCTGATATTGGGTTTCGTTGTCATGTTCCTGATCGATCGCCTTCCTCGCCATGCGTCAGAAAACTTCCAACCACCCCCAGCGCCGAGGCATATCAGCTTGAGCAATTTGGGTGGATCATCTCTCTCCCGCGATGAGGACGAATCCGAAGGCTTCTTGGGTTCTCTAACACCCACGCCGAAGCAGTCGAGAAGCCTAGCGACCACTACAGGTTTAGTGATACACGCCGCGGCGGATGGCATCGCAATGGGGGCGTCGGCTACTTCGCCAGATACGAAGCTAGGGTTTATTGTATTCATCGCTATTATGGTGCATAAAGCCCCCGCGGCTTTTGGTCTTACCTCGATCCTTCTGAAACAGGGTCTCTCGAAACGTGCGGCTCGAGGTCACCTAATTGTGTTCAGCTTAGCCTCCCCATTCGGAGCTTGGGCAACCTTCATCCTTGTTAGTTTCCTGGGCGGAGGTGGCGAGGGTAGGTTAAACCAGTGGTGGACGGGAATGCTGTTGCTATTCTCGGCGGGAACCTTCCTGTGAGTGCAGATACGGTCACGTTGTCTTTTATACCTAACTAATTCTTCTAGCTATGTGGCAATGCATGCCATGCAAGAAGGCGATTCACCTTCGGGTCACGATGGCTCGATCGCCAACGGTTATGCGGATGGCGGCCAACGAAAGCACACCCACCCGCAGATGCGGGAAACACTTGCAACGGTAATTGGCATGTTCTTGCCTCTTCTCACACAATTCGGCCACCACCATTGAAGCGGCTGAACGGGTTGCCATCTGTTTTTTAAATTCTGCGTTTCTCCTAAGCTATAGAGGGAGTTAGGATCTTGAAAACGAATGACCGGCATGTTCAAGATAAAACCAATAACGTAGATCGCCCGTGTCTTACCTACCTACTTATGTAGATAGGGAACGTGTATTACAGTTTTAAAAATAGTGTTCGGTTTCGATAAGGTCTTAAAAGAGTTACAGAGTCCGACGAGCTGGTTGTACATAATATACCCATGGGCTGTAAATAGACCAATTTGTCGTTATCTTCGGTTTCACACAAAAGCAGATTTTTCTCATTATTTGTCATGAGCGGCGGGTTATAGGACTGGATGACGGGGTTGTATAATATAATATCTTGCTTATATATGCAATTACTAACTACTAGAACTTCGAAGCTTCACGGTGCTGTTTTAATTAGTATTTTATGAAGAGATCAGGCGAAGCGTCATTAATATTATATAGGTGATATCAAGCTCTCAACTCTAAACTACCTACCTTGGTAATTCATAGGTTGGGCAGTTACCTAGGTAGTCTTCACGGATACTCACGACGAAGACTAATCTTCAGGCCTATATTACGTGGCGTCTCAATAGTAATATATGCAGTAAATGCCACTAACTTTTGTTGGTATTACTCTGCTTAACCCATCCCTTACATTTATTATATCGTATCACTTTCGCCTTGCAGATGCAACATGTCTCATCAGAATTGCTTACTTCAATACGGATTTTCGTAAGAAATTTGGTTTAACCAAGCAAACGCCATTTAGTTATCGGGAAAAGACTAACAAGAATAAGTATATATTAGCCATGATCTGGCTCGAGTCTTGGCAGAAGCCAATATCAATAACCCGGTGATGCTATACGAATTTAGGTAGGCCGGAAACGATTCTCTCTTAGACAAGCATACTTACTAAATAAAATCGCCCCGTTTGTCATCCAGTAAGAAAAGCTTCTCGTTTATATTGTTGCACTTGTACTTGTTAGCATGCTTCTGACTCAGCGTTTGCTATTTCGTTACCCCAACTCAGCATCTAGAAACCTCTTAGAATAGCGTCAAAATAACTGGCGCAGTCTACTAACAATTATGCTGGTAGGTGCGCCACCCTTTTTGACGTTATTCTGCCTCTGTACTTCGTACAATATAAACATCCACTCATAGCTTAACGCCGATGTCATATTGCGGGCACGACAGGATTATACCATATTCGCCGCTAATCTGACAGGGCGAGTAGTAATGTTTTGATATAGTATATCAATATTCCGCCTGTAAAAACACTAGTTGCTAGGTCGCCACGGCACAGATGGCAATGCGCTGGCAAACTCTGATAAGCTGGGTAAGTGGATGAAGATAGCAATGCCGTGCGCATTCGGTCGAACACATGGAACACATGTTGACTCGTCCTGGCTCTCCAAGTAGAAGCTCTAGATAACGGCACGGGTAGGCGAAAACGTATAAGTGAGTGAACGATGGCCCGCATCCTGCCCGCAATGGTGTAACATTGAATGGCAGGAAGCGTATGCAGCCACGAGCTGGTGGTAGTATAGGTACCTAAGGTATGTACTCGCATCATCCGTCCGTCAAATATGTACATCCATGGATTTTCCCAAGCGCAGAAGCGCCGCGGCACCGAAGTGGGAACTGCGGAAACAGCCTTCCCAAAAGTGGACAAGGACGGCAGCGAATAAGAATTCGGGTATCGCGCAAAGTATATTTACAGATTTTATCGCCGGGACGAATACCTATGGTGCATCGTATTTGAGATACAAGACATGCGTTACGATTTTTAGGACAGGGATTCGCGTTAGCCCGGTCGTTGTAACCGCCCGTAGACCTCAAAGGGCATTTCCATACGTTAGGTACATATGAATGCGATTGTCTATAGGATGCGCATAGCTGGAGGGTAGCAATTGTTCGCTATGGAACTTTAGTGAACCAGGAATACAGTAATTTGAGATTGCGACGAATTGATGTCCCTCACTGCCTCTTACAGAAACACATGCAGATTCTAAGTCAAGGGCACCGACTAAAGTAAATTTACCTACATAGGACTAGGAGATCGATAGACCCTAGCGAGACGAAACGTTTTAGATTCCCGGTGTTGCTAAATAAGAACTTATATGTAACTTATACGTACATATACCTGTAAGTACTGTGCAGAGACGGACTGTTTATTCTTAGTAATATGTATATGCAGACAATCAATTGTATATTTACATAAATTCTGTACTACCTCCCGCGATATGTACCACAAGATGTACATTACACATAGTTAGGTACCTATATACAAGTGCCCAAACGTTTGAACTTTAAATCGTGTCTGTACAACTATTCGAAAGAGTATAGTCGCTACTGTTGACCAATAAGGGCTTGATTATAGTGATTATAGTGATTACGTCGCTTATAGATTCGAATTATCAAGAGACAAAGAAGAAGACACCGTCGGCAGTCTCGCCTGTCTTATATGCGCACCCGAGTTTACCTACATATATATTAAGCATAGGTATTGTACATATTATATGCATACACTATGTAATGGCCCTCAAAGGTCAGGTACTATGCAGAGTACATACATACATATCTACAGCCTTTGGTACAATACAGTATATATACTGTAGCGCTAGTGTAGCAACTCCCCCCGGCGGGAGAAACTTTATGGGCTAACCATGGGGGAGGCACGTTCCTGCTCATCTCTGCTTAGGATCCGCTTCCCTAACCCCCATTCCACTTTGGAGAATCACATCTTACCATCCTCAACTGACTACACTCACTACCTCTTATTACACCATCATCATTCCTCTTACAATTTTGAACGATACCAAACGATACTCTTGTAAGGGGCTTGAGAATTCGATATCCACCACCATCACCCCTTCTGTCTGTGTACTTTGTGTAGACTAGTCTTCTTTTCTCCTCTGCTCCTCGAAAAATCTCCGTTTTCTTTGGCCTTCCGCCGACAGCCTTTCGAAGACGACATATATGCTGCCAATGCGTTACTAAACCCTCTTCGCGCTTCCTTTTCTCGTCGCTATACCGTCCTTCCCCATCGTAGCCTCGTTCGTCGATCCGGACAGTGTTAGTTTTGTCTTCATCCTTGTAGGCCTGGTTTAGATACTACCGTAGGTCGTTTGACCTACCAATTGTGTGTCTTGGGACGCGGCTTGTCTCATTGACCCCGAACGTATGCAGAACCATCCTTGTGTGCCCCTACTCCAACACTTAGCACTTCCTGCACGCGGACAATCTATGTACGAATCTCTACACGGCGCTTACTTGCCGTCGCATCTTAGCTACCAAATACGCTCAACATATCTGTTCCATCCTATTAACTAATACCGTACAGGCAAATACATTTTGCCTCAAAGGGCCCGGCAACTCACCCGTCGATCGTGGTCGGGACGGTCGAGGGATCGTCGTAGCATAGCGAATATACAAACTTGATATATAAATTAGCATATAGATGGCAGGTTACGGTAGTCTCTCGGAAAGGAGAGCCAGCGTCTCGAACCGGGCTGAAGAGTTGACTTTGGACACGACTAGTACCGGTCCCGTCATCATAAATCAGAGGATGGATAAGATGATCCAACAACCCCGGCCTAGGGGTCCGCCTACGCCCAGCATGAGCACGCCGGCTCCGGATTTCGACCAGCAAGTTACGGGCTCTCCGCCGCCACCTCCTACGCCAGCGGCCTCGCCGGGACCTACGGATACGCAACCCGACTGGAGTGACGCCGCCGACGACGAAGACTTTTTTCTCTCGCAAATGCGCCATCACTTCAAGGCCTGCTCGGGGCCGCAAAGAACGCGGGTTCTTGCCGACTTATTAAATATGTGCACGACCCAACAGCTCAGTTTTGTACATCAATTCGTGAGCCCTCTACTGAAGAAGGACCCTTTCACCAGCCTACCCGACGAGTTGTGCTTGAGAATATTATCATTCATAGATGATCCGCAAGTACTCGCGCGAGCATCACAGGTATCCAGGAGGTGGAGGGATCTTTTAAGCGACGATGTGACATGGAAGAATCTCTGTGTTAAGCACGATTACGGCCGTCGCCTCTCTGAAGTCTCGCATGGAGTTCCGCCGTTCGCGGCAACTAGGCCTGGGATATTACCTCTGTCCGATCCCGAGTACACTCACAGCTTTCCCGGTGCTATTCCTGGCCCCTCGACGTTTCATTCTTCGACTCGTAGCTTCGACAGCTCTTCGGAGAGCTCTTCGGTTACCGGGCGCCCTAAGCTTAGGTCGTACAAATCGCACTTCAAACAGAGATATCTTGTCGAGTCCGCCTGGAGAACTGGTGGGCGTAATACCACGCGGACTATTACCCAAGATAATAGAGTTGTGACTAGCCTCCATTTAACCCCGCAATATATCGTGGTTGCCCTTGATAATGCGAGGATCCATATCTTCGATCGGGAAGGCAATGCCCTTCGTACCCTTCAGGGTCATATTATGGGCGTTTGGGCTATGGTACCGTGGGAAGACATCCTGGTCAGTGGTGGGTGCGATCGCGACGTACGGGTCTGGGATATGACATCTGGGTATGACGACGGCTCAAAACTTGCGCGAGTTTAACTAATTACGTCTATAGGAGGTGTCTCTATACTTTACGCGGTCACACTTCCACGGTCCGTTGCCTTAAGATGTCGGATGCGAACACGGCCATCTCAGGCTCGCGCGATACTACCTTGAGAGTTTGGGATATTAGACAAGGAGTTTGCAAGAACGTCCTGGTCGGGCATCAAGCTAGTGTGAGATGTCTGGAGATAAAAGGCGACATAGTCGTCTCCGGTAGCTACGACGCGACGGCCAAGATATGGAGCATATCTGAAGGCAGGTGTCTGCATACACTTTCTGGCCACTTTAGCCAGATATATGCCATCGCGTTTGATGGTCACAGAGTTGTTACCGGAAGTCTCGATACCAGCGTGCGTGTCTGGGACGCTCACACGGGGTATGTTTTCCACGTATACGATAGATTTAGGTGCTCATACTAACTCGGATGAAAGGGATGCCATCGCAGTTCTCCAAGGCCATACTTCTCTCGTTGGCCAGCTCCAGCTACGGGGTAATACACTAGTCACAGGAGGCTCGGATGGTTCCGTCAGGGTTTGGTCTCTGGAAAGGATGTGCCCTATTCACCGACTGGCAGCGCATGACAACAGTGTCACCAGCCTCCAATTTGACGACACGCGCGTCGTAAGTGGTGGTAGCGATGGCAGGGTCAAAGTCTGGGACGTAAAAACGGGCCACCTCGTACGGGAGCTTATTACGGCCGAATCAGTCTGGAGAGTGGTATTTGAGGACGAAAAGTGCATCGCGGTTGCGAACAGGGGAAGTAGAGTTATGATGGAGGTAAGTTTACCCAAGTTAATATATTACAAGCGTTTCTCACATAAAGAGTAGGTCTGGTCATTCTCGCCTCCGGAAGACGCCTTCTGCGAAAGACCGCTTTCTTTGCCTCAGAAGCTCGCCGAGCCTTCACCTACCCGACCTTTGACGGGCGATTTCCGTCGCTCCAACCTAGGTCTACCCTCGGATGACGGTTCTGGTAGAAGCGACGTGGATATGGTCGATGCCGGACCATCCACCGCTCCTCTTGTTGGGAACACAACTTTTTTCCACGACGATTAGAACGGCATTATAGCATCAAAAGAGTTATAGACGTGCTCTTCACCCCATATCATTCGCATGATACATCCCCCCTATCCCGTAGCTTTTCGGCTATTTCCAGTTTTTCAGAGTTCAGTGCCGGAACAGTACTTTGACATATGCATCGTCTGGGCGTTGAAGCATGGTGGCATTAATACGTTAGCATTGGTTGCACCATTTGTGGGGGGTCGCGGATGACCGAGTAGGTAAGGAAGGGAGTGAGTGGCGCAATTTAGGAGGCTGTTTAATGCTTGGTATTGAAAGATGAGTTTGCGAACACGGGATCGAATTTTTTTGCTTCGATGGGCTTTTGTTTTACGGAGCGGGGAACGGAAGAGGACGGGCGCCCACAATGATTGCTTATCTGACTCCGTAGGAGAGGGTGTTTTTCTGCTTCACCAGGCTCCGGATGGCGTACTATTGACGGGCCTTACACCGGTGAGATCGCATGTGTATATGGTATACGTGGAGATGGGTGACGATAGGCATTCAATATATATATATAAGAGGTCGACTGTAGTTAGATATCTGGAAGCGTCGGGCCATCGAACCGATCCCGGATGCGAAGACTTGCTTTTGGAGGCGAGCGAAATTGATTTATTCAAGAACCTGGTGGCTAATGACTCGGTGCGACTTTGGAACTCATCTTGATCGGGTATAGAGTTGCTGTATAAGCGAGACTTCAACACACGGGTGTAGACGTCTTTGTAATTGCTGGGCAATCTTAAGTGTCTATTATAAAGGCAAGGCAGATGGAGTACCAAATTTTCTTTATTTTACGATTGAGGCTTATCTTTCTCCTCTCCTATTTTATATATAGGGTGTGAGCTACTACGTAAGTATAAGTATAACCAGACATTAGTAAACAAGACCAAGTGAATCAGCACTCAATCTCATCTCGTCTTAGTACTCTCGGCGTAGGTATAAGTATAGGGTATAAGCTGCGCCCCTATTTAATCCCAAGCCTGTACACCCCACGGTAAACGTCCATACGTCAAATATCACAGCAGGACACATAAGGCACATCCTCAAAGAATCCCTTTATCCCCTGCAATCCCCGCCCACTCATCCGCAATCACCCCCCGAGCCTTCCTCTCCCAAGCACTCAGCCCCTCCTCCTCCAGGCTCTCACGCGTCTCCCTCGCCATCTCGCGCGCCGCTTCCTCGACCCCGCTAACAGCCGCCCGCTGGACCAGAACGCGGCGCTGCGCGTCCGACCGCGAGAGCAGCATCGCGTACCGGAAACTTATCTCCGGGTCGTCTAGCTCTTTCACGGCGGCGGAGAGCGCAGCGCGCGCGCGGGAGGTCTGCTTCCGCTCGAGAAAGAGCCGGCTTAGCGCTAACACGCCGCTCGCGCGCCAGTGCCACACTGCGCTCCCTCCCGCTGCGGCGTACGCTCTGCTCGCGTCTTCGAGGAGTTGCATCGCGCGGTCGGTGCTGGGGCGCGTGTTGGTGGCGAGTTGGACTAGGGCGGCTAGAGTTAGCGTGTCGGGGAGGTACTCGCTGCTGCTGCTGCTGCGGTCTGGGCTCGCGAGGAGGGTTGCCAGAGCTTCTTTGGCGTGCGCAAACTGTGGTTTGTCCAAGCTGCTGGTTTTGTGGCCGAGGCGGGCTAGGGTTAGTGCCGAGGGGGCGTATCCGGCTGTTGTGCCGGTGGCTAGGATGTGTATTGCCAGAGACCGGTTTCCGGGGGTCTGGGCGAAGAGGAGGAGGGTTATGGCGGCGTAGTGTAGCGTGAAGAAGGGGATGGTGCCGTCGTGGGTGGTGGGGGATGCGACGGTCGGGGAGAGGTTGCGCTGCTGCCAGTTTGGCTTGTTCTCGATGGCGAGAGGCACGTAGCGTTTGCATGCTTCGAGGCATTGGGCCGGAGAGACTTCGCCGTTGGGGACGAAGGGTGGGACGGTGTGTTTGGTCCAGAAGGGGAGACTGGGAATATCGGCTTCGGTGAAGCGGATTTGGGTGAATGTGTTTCGGTGCGGGGGAACCCGGGCCTTGACACGCGGAGCGGGTGCGGTTGATATTGGCCGGGCCGGGGGAGGGAGGCGGCCATGATGGAATTTGGAGGGTTGGCTGGATAGGGTGTATAACCTCGCCAATTGACGAAGGGGAGGTCTAGGAGGCATGGCTGTGGTGGAATTATGAGATTACTTCATCGGACCAGCTGATAATTGACTGCTTGAGTGTCTGGAGTCTTAAGACGGATGAAGGTGTAAGTTGTAAGTGAGGTTATCCGTTAAGCTCTCTATCGAGCAGCACATAACAAGCACATCTTTACAATACGATATTATAAGATATGAATCCACTCATAAGACCTCAGATCATATCATAATAATTTAACATGAAATTGATATTTCGTTCTTGATGATGAAACATCACGGGTTCAAGGTGAATGAATGAATGAATGGGTGAACGATGAACAAGACGGAGAGATCCGGAAGACCGAGGATTTACCGAAGTCTATTTTAACCACCGGCCCCACATCATTCCGATTAGCCTATCAACTATCAACTGTCAATTATCGGCCTATCGGCCTATCGGGGATTTGTTTATCTTATCAATCAACAAACGGGCATAGAGAAAAAAAGTGCGACCCGCGCAACATTCAAGACGTAAACAACCCTATCAACATACAAATTGACAGTAGTGATTTGCTCTCTGTTGGTTGATATACTATTGATCGCTGTGGAAAATGGCTCCCGTTACTCGAAGACAAGCGAAGGATGCCGGAAATGCACTCGAAAGCGAAATAGTCACACCAAAAGAATCATCGCGCGCGAAGCGGAAATCAACGGGAAACAATAACAACCTCGAAAATGATGGTGCTGCTTCCCCGGCACAAAAAGTGGAAGAAATGGAAGATCCTAAACAACAGGGGCTATCCATGCGCACACGAGAAGGCGAAAGTACGGGTACCGACCGAATAACACACCCGAAAGGAGAAATACCTACGAGCCCGAAACCCAAGTCGTCCCGGACAAGCGCAGTGCCAGATTCCCAAGATAAAGAAGAGAAATCATGGGGATCAGATTCCGCACTACTCTCGAGCGTCTCGAAGCAGTTAGAAGAGGAGGCAAGCCAAAGAATAGCTTCTTCACAGTCGCAATCGCAAGAGCCTGATCAAACACCCGCCCCTAAGACTAAGGGGAAGCATCTTGTCTTTGATGATGATGACGATGTAGAGAACTTTGTCGCGGCAGCGGCAGCGGCAGAAGTAGGCAAGAAGGTAGAAGCGGATAACACCAAGAACGAAGAGGAGGATAGTGACGACGATGACGCGCCTGAAGCCGTATCGACACAGGCCGCTGCCAAGGAGGTACAAAAATCAACTCAGGCAGCTTTAGATGCCGCCGAGAAGTAAGCGCCTCCCATATCCCACCGCCCCGAGATTCATTTCCTATACTAATACAATCTCTAGACAAACCGCCAATCTAAAACGAAAGCGCCAAGAAAGAGACAACCTCTTCAAACAACAAGCCGAGCGCCGCAAACGATCTCGCGCAGAAGTCCAAGTCCACCGATCCAAACGCCTACGCAAAGACCCCGCCTCCAACAACGACTCCGACTCCGAAGACGACGGAATACTACCCGATGTCGAAACGGCCGTGACAACAACCGGCCGGCGGCGCGCGCAGAAACTCGCCGTCCCTACGCACTTACCCGCCGAGTTCCTCGCAGACTCGAGCGAGGACGAGGACGGAGACGAAGCAGACGACGACGATAACAACGGCCAGGTCCTGAAGAAGCGGAAGAAAACGTCCGGCCCGCAACCTACGAAGATCACGTTCGACGACCAGCCCGAGAGGCCGCGGGACCGTGTCGTGGGGTCGACTAAGTACAGGGTCTTAACCGAGGACAGCGATGCGCGGCTCGCGCCGCGGGCGCGGAGGGACGCTAGGGTGTCGAAGGAGAGCTTGTTGAAGAGGAGACGGGTTGGTGTGGTGGCGGGAACGGGGACGGCGAAGGGGATGGGGAAGAAGGGGTTTTTTGTTAAGCGGTAGGGGGTGAGAGTTGGTTGTAATCCGATGAAGTTATATATCCATCCATCTTATATCCTACTTGTGTCGACCGAATAAGTACAAGTTCTGCAGAATCACGATTTATCTATATTTAAAATGTGCGATGGACTTGTTATCTTCGGCGAGCCTGTCGGAATCCCTCGAGTCGCTGGTTTCTGATCTGATAATTGGTTGAGCCGCAAACACTGAACTATAGAGAGGAGCGTTGTCTCGTCTTAGTACTTTAGGTACTTATAGAGTCATCTATCTCCTCACTCCCCTCTCCTGATACAAAGTCAACTATAAATACATAGTTCTAACCTGGGGAAAATGCCATTCGATCCGGCCTTGTTACGATTCATTATAAGTCAGATAGGTACCTAATTGTTCAAGATATAACCAGCTAGCTATTCCACCACAAGCTACGCTACGCACTTGTCAAGTCCGTAATACTTCTCTCCTAATTAATAAATGAAGTATTACATACCTATCTATAATCACTAGTTACCCAAAGTATTTCGGCCGTTCACTACGACTATGCAGAGGCATCCTATATATACCTAGTCTTATCTAAACTAGCACCCGCAATGTTATAATTAGCATATTGACTCTAACTTGATGCTCATCTTCCCTATCTTAAACCGCAATGCTGACGGCCATTCCGTCTATTCACTCGCTGAGACTGAAGCTCTCGAGATATAGAGTGAATATCTTAATGGAATAGGTGTACTTCGTTTTGTATTCATCTCTCGATGGCATGGCTCGCCGGTTATACGTGGGCGGTAGATGAAACATCTATAGGTCTCGTATCTTGTTCTAATTGCATACTATGTAGAAACTAGCCTCCGCATAACAGCCTTTATATAATGTTAGTTCAACTACATCATACTCTTCATCACCAATCAAGCACTTAACAAGTCACTGTAAACGCTCCCAGAATCAAATATTGCATAATAGCAAAACAATCAAAACTTGATTTCGCATCCGGAATCCTCCCCGGCTAGCATTTCTTTTATACCAGTCCGTAAAAAATCGTTACTGTACAGCGCTTTGCTTCGAAAAGACACCAATCTCCCCTCCCGCTCAAGCAATACTAAAAGTAACGTCGCCGATGGGATGGTCCTCATCGGCGGTGAGTATCGAGCGACAACCAACCCTTTGCCCCCCACCCCTCCCTCCCTTCCGCCTTTCCCTTTTGACACCAACGCATTTCCAATATCGATAGCCACCGTAAAACAGCAAAAATACTCCCTCCATCTAGGGATTTTCCTCGCGATATGTAACGAATTCAAACGATGCGGTGTAGGCGTACATAACATAGTATATTGATAGATAGACAGGTGCTCGCGTGGGTTGCGTAATAAGAAAACTCCGAAATGGTATCTTAGATCATCAGAAGCTTGGCTGCAAAATAAGCCAGAGGTTCGAGGTGGTAGAGCAGTGACAAAATGAAAAGCGAGGAGCAAAGCATAGCCTAAACCGATGGCAGGCTCGAGAATAAATAAAAAAATATTCGTTCAAAACATGGTCCCGTAGAGGTCGTTCGTCTATATGGGCGTCAAAGCTCCGAGGATATATATCAGATGGAGATAGATGTGAAAATGTAAAATGCTATCATGGCTCTTCGATAATTCCCTCGCCGCCGGCTTCTTCCCTCCATTCGCGGCTCTTATCTGTCAGCTTCTTAATACCATTGACACGACCAGCCCACAGGCTCTCGATTGGCGTTCGGAACGTGAACGCGCGCTGGCTACTAATAACCCCGATGGCTTGTAGGACGGCCTTGCGGCTGTCGCGCCCAAACACGGCAGGGTGGTTAATCCATTCTAGGCTGGCCTCGAGTTCGGAATCGAGTGCGGCGACTGTGCTGACATCGATGCCGTTCGCGTTACCCAGTGTCAAACCATCGTTCGACCGGCTCCGATGAATCGATGACGGGAATCCGTTGGCACCTGAATGGGCCGAAGCAGCGGGCGACGGGGTACGCTTGCGATCTGGTGTGGCCGAGATTGGAGAGGCGTCCGATCCGGGTTGAGGGGTAGACGGGTTTGATTTGCTGTTGGCCCCCGACGGCACGGGTACAGGCGGAAGTCCGCCTTTACCCAATCCCTTCAAGATCGAACGAGTTTCGTTAAGAAGCGTCTGCGCGCGATCGTGTTGGCCCCGTGAAACCAATGTTAACGCTCGAGTGAGCATGTCAGATGTGAGAAGTTCCATCCGCCGCTGGACAATATGTGGATGAGGCGGAATCGGCGGGTTGTTTTGCCAGGACGCCTTCTTGGAATTCCCTGGTGCTGGTAACATTGTAATAGCAAGCAACGACGGTCTTGGGAGATGCATCATTGTGCCATCTCTCAGAATATCGCCCCAGACTAGATCCGCCTGGATGAGCGGTAATTCCTCTACTGAGATCGTCCTCTGGTCGTCGTGTTCCACGGGTCCGCCTAATGCTTCCAAACCAGAGACAATTGTCTCCCACGGATCTTGAGGTAATTGCTCCTGGGATGTGTTGTCGGGAAGGATGACCAAGTGCACCAAGATGTCCCTCTTGTCTCCGAACCTGAGATCACCCAGCGAAGCCTCCGCGTCACGACCCGTAGCACGCTTAGTGATCTGTAACGCTCCGCTAATCTTGTGAAACCTGGCCGGCGAGCCTTCTGGCAGTTTCAGCTTCAGCTTTACGTTCTGGTGAGATAGAGACTGCAGCGATCCTAGGCAGCCGGCTAGACACTCGCGTAGCATCATCCAGTCCTTCACGTAAGTATACGAAGCCTTCGTCCGCGTAGATAGCTCGATCATAGTATCTGGCTTGTGAGTCATACCGAGACCAAATGAATGAATCGTAATCCTGAGTATTGTTAGCATCGCTTAGCTTAGCTTGATTTAGTAACGGGGTTTGTCTTACTTGGCAGCTTCCGCTCGGGAGACGACAAAGTCGACGCTGTCGGCATCAGATGTCGAAGCGTCGCTGATGAGCATGATCGTCGCGATCGGGTTGTTGTACTTTCGTTGCATGAGTAAATCCATAGCAACGTTTGCGCCTTCTACAACGTCCGCGCGGTGGCTCTTCTGCCCCACGGGTTTGATCGAACTGAGAATATTGTTCCATCCATGCCATGCCTTCGTAGTCATCCCTACGATAGGCACACCGCCTCCTCCTGAACCGAACGTAACGAGGCCCATGCGATCCCTCTCGCCAAGATTACTGACCATGAACTTCAGAGCGTCCCTAACTAAGTTTATCTTTACACCCTGCATCGACGAGGAGATGGGTACTACGACAACAACGTCGATAGGCACGTGGAATGACGAAACCAGGGGGCTCCTCGCGACGCTAGTGTACTCGGTAGCAGCCGTAGTGATGGACTTGGGTCCGCCATAAGAAGAAGCCACCGACGAAACCCGTTGTGGCCGACCTCCTCTGCCCCATTCATCTTCTTCGTTTTCTGATGCCTCGGCACGTTCATAGGTTGGGCTTCTGACTGGGGATCGCTCAACGGCATTGAGATCGAGAAGAGCCTGCTGCCATAGCTTCAACTGGTTTCGGTTCTCAAAGCGCAGATGGAACTGCGGGAGTTCCGCAACAGAAAGACTGAGAGTTAGTACGTTCTCATCAACTGTAAGTTAAGAATTAATTAGCTAGATCTTCTAGTTTTGCAGATAGGCCACTCACTCATACCGGTTTCAGTGACTTCATTAAGATGCTTCTTGATAAGGATAGAACCTTTCAGGGTACATCGTGTTGCTTTCCTAGGCAAGCCATTTTCGTCCCATTGTTGTTGTTGCGCAGGTGGGAGGTTTTTCTTTTCTTTGACGCAAATGAGCATTTCGGCGAAGAGGTAACATTCCAACTCCTGCCAAGAAACTTTGTCCTTGCCGACGCGCAAAGTGCCATAAAGTCGAAGCTTTCCAAACCTACAGCAGGTTAATAATTTGCGACAGAAAGACACGGCATCGCAGTCACATACCTATTAAAGTCAAGACCGTGCCAGTTGTCGACCCGATTCCGTAAGTTCTCAGTCATTTCCTCTAGCACCTCAGGCGCTTCATACGGATAGAAGCGCGGCTGCGAACTCCTCGCGGGCGACGGTGGTCTTTGCGTAAAAGTATCCTCCGCGCGCACTGTTGGCGCTGGGTTCACGATACCAAGGTCTTCCGGATCAGGCTTCCATTTGTTATCGGCAACTTCTACCGTAATAAGACACGTCAAGGTCTGTTGCTGCCTTGAACGCGTTATGGTGGGAAACTCGGATCGAACGACAACAGAAGGCGATGGGATCGGATTGCGCGACATAGGTCTCGGGCTACCTGGTGTTGTCTCCATAGCTTGGAGGTCGTAGTCGTGACGGCGCGGCGGACCGCTTTGCGCCGTCTCGGGATAACCCGTCGACGCGGTGATGCCGGTCACCTCGCTGTTACTGCGATCATGCTTATGGTTGTTCATATAACGCTCCGAAGGTGGCGGCTCCCGGCTGTCTCGGACACTACCTCGAGGGATACTTTGGCCGCTGTTGCTAGGGGCTATACTTCTCACATTAGACTCGCCACTAGGCGGACGGGCACCTTGGGTTTCCCAGGGTTCTCTCTGGGGGTCCCTTTGGGCTGGCGCTGTCAACGACCTGTTATCGGCTGACACGGATCGTACCATGCTAGTTATTTTCTCTGTACCAGGAGACAAGAGTCAGTATGAACCCAACTTAAACTATCATATTAACAACTGACCTATATCAAGGACATTACCTCCTCGACTCGTGTCTAAGTGTAGAGGCGCATTGCATGAGGGGCAATATTGCGACTCGAATTCACGTATGAACTCATAGAAGCAAGCCTCGTGCGAAACATGCGAACATGAGAATTGTAGGATCCTCTCGCCGCGAAGCGTGTGCTCCAACGGCTCTTCGCAGACGGCACATTCACTCCCGACGAAGGTCCTCTCCCTCCGCGTACGACTCCTTTCTGAACTTAATGCGCCCGACATGGTATTTTGACGTATGGTATCTCTAGATGTTGAAGAGCTTACGGAAGGTGCAGAGCGATGCGATGGTGCTCGCTGTTGTTGCGGCAACGGACGAAGCGAAGCCGCGGTAATAGAATGATCTAGTAATTGTTCACACACAATCAGTCGCGATTGCGCAATGGCGAGACGCAGTCTCCGTTCGACGAGCCACAAGGCGGGGAAAATCCCAAGCACAGCTCCAGTCAGAAGCAGAACTTACTCTTCTCAGGGTAGGACGGAACGCTCTGCGAACTATCCCAGTCTTCTTCCTTTTCCTTTCTCCGAAGAGAACGCAGAGAGCGCGACTCGGATCCAGGCCTCAAAAGACCAAACTCGAACAAATTGGATTTCTGACTATCGCGGAACCTATGAGCCTTAGAGCTGGTGCCGCTGGAATGTCCGTGTGTTTTTGACGATGATCGACTGAACATGAGCGACGTAGGATCACTTGGATCTTAGGTGGGTAGGTTATAGACAGGATAATTAATGACTAAGAGCAGGCTTTGATTCGGAGTGGTTACGTCCAAGTGCTGACAATATTTAGTTGGACCGACCAATGTCTCGGTGGCTGTGACGATCGTCTGGTGAAGGACTGTTTCAAGTTGGGGGTAAGCTTATGCCCGCGACGGGAAAAATAGAAGGCTGTTGGGCGATGGCGACGGCACATGTGTGTGTTAAAAAGCGAGCTTCCGGAACTGAATAATTAGATAGCTTGCTAAGTTGGGTATAGCTTGTAACGGATTCAAAATTGTTAATCGAATTCTATCCGTAACGGTTCGTGGATCGTGTATCGCAGTCCGTAGGGTAATGGTTGAGAATTAGTTGCTTGGATAGGTAACAAGTCCTATAGAGATAGAGTAGGGGAAATGGTCGAGGACGTTCTAAGATCTCCCTAACCTAGACCTAGTGGACGAAAGATATGCTCTCCAAATCTTGCCGGGATATGAGATACCAATAAGATATGAGTTAATGGTCCAATTTTCGATAGCCGGAAACACCAATCAACCCAATCAATACGCTGCCAGCCCTCCCTGTAAACTGACGAAAGAGATGTAGTGTATGTTGCTAATACTAGATGCAAGATATTATTTTTTTAATTTTTTTTAGGGGACTTGTCGTCAGAAGAGAAAAGGGGAATCCTTCTTGCAGCTTGCTATTGTTCCCTTCAAATTGCTTTTCCTCCCCCTCTAACCCCAGGCCGAGTTTGAAACAAGGTAGACCCTTGACTCGCAACGCAGAACCGGTAGTCTGCTACCACTTAGGTTTAAATGTAATTTCTGGCAGCTGCCAGGCTAATGTGACGGCGATGAATCGCGTTCAATATTGAGTATTGACAACTCCGGAGGGGAAAAAGAACGACGAGGCCATAACGGAGAAGGGTTCACCAGTTTAGAAAAGTAAGAAGAATTGCGGCAGTGAAAAAAAGGGAAAAGAGATGGGGGCCGCAAGGGACCAAAGCACACATGGTACATATGTATGTAGGTGAAGTAGTTAAGTAAGAAGTAATAGTAGGTATGATTATGATCATTATTATCTCGTTTATTATTACAATACTACGGTACGATAATACATACATACACTACAATACGTACTGCGCTACGTACCGCGCTCTCAAGATCCTCATCCAGGGAAGGAGTACCTTGCGCTTACCCTAGACGTTGGGTACCTAGGCAGGGTCCTATCGAGACGGGGAAAGTGGACTTGGATGTGTACTCCGCAAGTAGTTGACATGTACATACATACCTGTTACACCAAACCTTTGTATGTAGGAACAAACCTAATCTACATAGCTAAGGCACCTAACCGCATGTAAAGTATTTGGAGTATGTATTTTATATTTTGTAGTCAAATATTGAAGGAGCGAGTGGACACTACCTACAGTAATACCTAACATAAAAAGTGAAATCCGAAATCCCATATCTTTAGTCCTAAACCAACCGTTGGAACCGGTCTATGTAAATATCAAGCCACATTCCGGCTATCGGGTCATCCCCTCTTCCCATCGTGTCCTAGGTATGTACATAGGAGAATTAAAGCAAAAACGTTAGACGCAGTGATCACTTCTCACATCATTCGAACCAGTGGTGTCAACCCCGTTATGTGGACCGGCCATGTATGTAAGAGAAGCGCTGGAATATGGTTGCGAAGGCCCGAGAGTCCAAGTGGGCAACGAACCATTATCAAGGGGTCCTATGTAGTCTGTGCGTACCATTGTGACATGGAATAGGAATTTTCTTAATCCTTGTTGACAGGGAAAAGGATCCTTGTCTCCAACCATATTGCAGTCCACGTCCATGGGTACGAAAAGCCAGGCACCATTGCGTAGGAGTAGGTAGTGTATGGATTTTGGACTTGGAATTTTGTACTAGTGTAAGCAATAATCGTATGCACATACTCGTCGTCGATCACAGCTTTCTCATAGTGTGCTCATAATCGCCGTATAGCTCTGAGTGATACCACTTACAGAACTAATATATAGTTGTAAGTGGATAGAATATGACATTAGGTTATATAGGTAGTTTTAGTATTATTTCATACCTCATCCTACACGAAAAACAGCCGTCAATGAGCCGCCTTCAAGCTACGACCTAAAAGGAGATGAGAAAGCCGATGATCAATCCTAGTTGGGTCAGTTAAACTTTCGGCTGCATTCCCGCTGCAAGCCTCTAATGTGTAATGTGATGAATATCTTTTCAGCCGCTCGTAGAAAAGTTCCAGCGCATGCTCTAGAGGCGCTAGAATCGACAGATCTCGAAGCGATTATGGAGTTTAGTCGTCAAACTTGACCTGAGCTAACGCTAGGAGTATTTTACACGTGGATCGCTGGCTCGCCGCGGCGTTATGATTAATGATGGTAAATATGTAGTCTCAGCTTAGTTTGATCCGTAACAAGATAAAAAAGGAATAAAGAGTCAAAGCGATATCAGGAGGTCAACATTCGACTATAGTGTATGGCCTGTGTATGGCCTCTCCACAATCACTGCAATTTCGTGTGGTAAGGGAGCTGAGACCATGCCTCCATAAAACAATACTCCTTTTCCCCGTTATTGTGATTTTCTATTGACGATGACGACTATTGAGGCGATGACCACTTATTACTCGGTTTCCAGGCGATTGGGTAGATGATGGGTTACACATAAGTAAGTTCGATAGGAACAGGTTTAATGATGAAGATTGAATTCTATTGTATCAAAAATGATATTTACCTATGTACGGATGCGCATGGAGTGAGGTGGTACAGTATGTACCTAGGTACCTATACATGTATACATGTACATAATGCAATGCGTGTGATACATTCTGTACATGAAGTATCTCTGTCTCAAATGTTTAGGTACCTAACGTACAACCAGGTTACGTCGCTTATAGAATCACACTACGCTACGGCTACGGCGACCTTTCAAACTCAAAATGCACTTAATTACATAAGATAGAAAAAAAAAATATAAACTAAAATGAAAAAGGCTACCGTCTTACCTAATACTAGAGGTGTATTATTATTATTCAACTCTAACGTAACTCAAGCGTCAAATTCTGTCAACTTCATGATTCTCTCTTATTCTCTCTCGATTCGATCTTGGTGTACCACTATCACTTCTATGCAACACCTCGCTAAATGTCTGCGGATTAGGTATGTGGTAGCCAAGTCTATCATGTACGCACTTCCTACTTAGCCCATCCGGGTAGTTTATCAGGTAGCCATTGAATCCCGCTTTGACGGCATTGCATACAACCATGATCCAATCACCGGACGCCCATGATGGAGCATTTATACAGAAACACTACTATGTGCCATCCCCGGGATGACGCCATGTAATCCTACGGCCGAATTTACATAATTCAATTGTGATTCCAAGCCCGCAAGGCAAAAGCTATTAGCAAGGCAAAGTGTTATACACACCTGCGACAAATCGCCAATACATTAATAGAACTCGCTCTCAGCCTCCTTCAAAGTGGTTTGCGACAATCCAATAAGTGACAAGACTTCTTCACCAAATAAGGCGGGTAGAGATACGGGAACGTCCCGACTTGTCTGCTCCATTGTTACCGAGACATTGTTGCACAACTGGCCAATGCTATGGACCTCCAAAAGTCCTACGTCGTCTAAGCGCCAGGACCAACGTGGTACAAGCATCTGTCTCTTGCTATCGTCCGACTACCGATAACGTAGAGATCCTCCACGCCACTAACCCGCCAGTATAGCGGCAGTTAAAATTTATCTAGTATCTGACTGGTAGCTTCGCGACAGACATGAACTACATGTGGCTGGTTTAACAATATTACGCATCGGTGTAGTGCCGCTGGAGTGATAGGGAGTCAAGGAAATAAACATCGAAACTTTCCGGTTTAAGTCTAATCCACAATATTAATTTATAAAAGAATATTATCCTTTTTAAGGTATTAGCGGAGATAGGTTTATTCAAACCTTTGGATCGAACTGGTACGTCTTAAATAATCAAAAGCGGCAATTCGTGAGAGGCTCTATCGCCATCAGTTCCGTGGCGGACTCCCCGATCTCACCAACGACACCAAAGCCCGATATGGTTCTTATAAGAAATAGTCTTTCAAATAAGCCGACGCAGCGCACCAGTAATATGATTTCGAACCTGTACGGGTATGTTGAGCATGACTAAAATATGACATGCAAGACCTACCGCCTAAAGTACATATAGCCCAAGACGGTGGTACACCAATATATTACGCGGTGCGACGTGGCGAGGCTGTTATCATGTATTCTGCTGCAATGGCCTTTGTCTTACAGTGGGGAGGACGTGTGCTAGTTCATCTACTGAGGCAATCTCACATCAGCGATTCGTTTACGGACGACATTACACCAGCGTATACGATATCCTCAACACGAAACCACGGTACCCACCAGCCAATAGCTATATTGAAATCATCAGATAGACAATATTCAGTTCGTAAGCGGACTTGCCAATGTGCCGGAGAATAATTCAATAACCCAGGGGTTTCCTCTCACTCCAAAGCCAATACTATAGTCTTGTTATGATATGAGAAGCGTCATAAGGCAACATCGAGGCAGGGTTAAACCAACATGTGCATACATCTCGCCTTTTTGGGGTTTTGACTCCATGGCTTCTCAAAGAGAGGTCCCACATTGACAACCTCTCGAGGAAGGACCTGAGTACCTGTCATGAAACATGTACATACTAGCAAGGCGAATATCAAATCGCATCTTGCAAGGACGGTACCAAAATCAACAAACCACGTCGCCCACGTGGCAAGGACCACGAGGTTTCCAGATAGGCAAGTGTATAGGGGTGTCTTCCAACTTTCTAGTGGTGGATCAAGCGATGGAATATTCCTTAGATTCGCCTACTCTATTTTAAGAACAATCCTGAAAGGTAGCACGTACGAATTATATCACTGGTCTCTTCGAATCTGAAGCACATCGGAGTGGAGGCCAAGAATCTCAGGATGATTTACAGCTGCCGGAAAGGCAATTCGTTATACAGCCCATGAGATAACGAGTACCAAGGGATTCGTTTACTATGTATCAAATATTGATTCCTAGGCTAAGCACTTACAGCAAGCACTACCAACTGAAGATGAAGAATAACCGCATACAACCAACAAAGCTAAGCCCTATACCAAAGGCAACACGGCAGTGCCACGGCAGGATCATCGGAAAAGAGAACAAGCTCTAAAGAGGCGCGAGCCGCGCGCATTTACGTTAGCTACATTACATGACCGAATAAGTGTTCGACAAGCAGTACTACACACAAATCCTACTCTGGTGCTGTAGATCCGTTGTTGGTGTATCACCCAGGTCAATTCAGCTACTTAGTCCAATAGTGACTATAGTATAACCTAGACTAATGCATTGGTGGATGAATGGCATGCGAATGTTACGCTCGCATATTGAGAATACGACGATGCTTAATAGCCTCCCCAGTAACACGATCCTAACATTTTATCTCGCTCACCACTAGTATCATATACGAGAGTGGCTGTTGGTCTTATCAGCATGCTACTTTAACTCCGCTACTACTATCGTATCATCGAATTCTTCTTGCTACCTATCACGAGTGGCTCGTTCGAAGAAGATATGTCTCTAACCGGACCAGCTGAAATGAGGCGGGGGGTATCTTGTCCCACTGTACCATCAAATCCCAGAAGATGTTCCTGAAACGTCCAGGAACGTGCAGTAGATCAGGGGTTAAGATGGCGAAATACAATGGGACTGTCTACAAAACCGGTATCCTAGTGTACTTCGAATCTGGCTATTCTACTGCACACGCGGGTCACACTTGTCTCATCAAGAAGGACATAGCTACCGGTCATGGGTTCCGGGCGTGGAGATTTTACTACAAGGCCCGCTCCGATACTACCGCTTCACGAAACAAACGCCATATTGCTACGGCACATACACGCCATAAACTTAAACCCTGTAGTTAACAAAAAGACTAACATGTTTAGGCGATGCTCATTAATTCGTCTGTTTTAATATGCCGATTTACTTATCGCATACACGGTCTAGCTATATGTGTTTTATCGGCAGTTACTTTAACCAAATCGTGACGCCACGAGATTGAACGATTTACATCGTCAGATTTGGCGAACTGAGATCTAGCGCGTAAGAATAAGCGGACTGTCCCGCGACGATCTGTTTACTCTATTACGAAATGCCAGACGTCTTGGACCTAGTTTGTGATAAATCCGGTAGCGGTGCACAGACTAGTTCGCCGGAATACAGAAAAGATCTCGCCTCGCTTGCGCTCATTCCCGTCCCGTCACTTGCTCTCGCGAAATCGAACGGGACGTTGTCTTTAAATTTCGATAATTTCCGTTTTATCCATACCTTGTACCTAGTTGTGACGGTGCGCCGTGGCGTTACCTTGCATTAAGTCCGACCACGTTTACTCCCCGACCTAGCGGTCAAACTGTCAATTACAAGTTATGATGGCATATCATATCAATGTCGAAAAGACATGAGCTCTATTCGTGCTTTCTATGTCTTTACTCTCCGATGGAGACTTGAGTTACCAACATCTTTCACGTGTTTATGTGAACAAGTACGGAGTATCATTAAAGCAGTATCAGTCCCGTACTATTAACTACGCCGCACCCTGGCAAGCCTGGTCTTATGAGATCCGGGGCCATACTCCAAGCTAAGATTACCATAAATTCGTTCTTCACAATAACCACGGATCAACTACACAGTACTGCATAACGGCTATCACGCGTGTAAGCTCGTTGCAACCTCAGTTATTAGCCTTCCCCACAAGTTTGGTTGAAGCTCCCGTAAGTCGATAAGCGTTTATAGACTTCCAGAGAACTCAACGCTCAAGTATTTGGAGCTAGCATGTCCGACTGCAGGAAGCAGCCTCCTTCGTTTAATGGATCGATCATAGGTACCATCTTACTATGGACGTCCTAGTGGCTATTCCGCAATGTCCACAACAAACGAGACAAGAGCTTCAGGGGTAAGATTAGAGGGGCAAATACACAAACGACGAAGCCGAGTTTCTTATCCAACCACCCCTCAAAGAAGATACGCGGTTGATAAGAGTCGTTTCTGAAGAATGTATATAATGTAGGGGAATCGCTAATCAAAACAGAGATCTCAGTCGTATAGCATCTTACTACGTACATACGAAGCCAAACTGAAGCCACCGCTTTTTCCCCCGCTCAGTACCAAGAGTTCGGCTATCATCCTGGGAAGAGACGGCGAGATCTAGACGTCGGGGTTCGGAACTTTATCACGACGGTTGCAGCGGCAAGGTACGCAGGAGTCTCCATTGACCCCCTCCGCGTTGCGATGTCAAGCTGGCGCATCATCCCACGCTCGTTTTATGCATAAGTTTGTATGTGAACGGCTCCAAGTGTGGCCCTTGCATTCCCGCATCGTGGGACCCTAGTCACCGCCCACAGATTGGGTGCTTGCTTGCTTGCTTACCTAGGTCCTACCTCTATCCGAGAAGCTGGCTACTTTAACCCGTTCACGCTTCCAATGTCGAAGCCACGGAGTTAATAAATGCTAAGTCAATGGCGAACTGGCAATAACCTACTCGGCACTAAGCGGCAAAGGCGCATACATTCGGAAGCGAAACCGATCCCGTGTATGACCCTTGTATACCTTGGTCGTTCGCTGCCGTGCTTCTTCCATTCTGCCTTATCGGTAGATCAAACTACCGTTCTCCTCTATCATAGACAGCCAAGATGAAGTCGCGTTGCTAGATATACCTGCCCTACGTTTCTGCATATAGATGGATTAGGTACTCTTTCTATATAGCCAAGAGCCTATGTAAGATACGTTTCGAGTAGAAGCCACACGGGTGATAAAACATGGCTACCTACAAATCATTAACCTTCAGCTCGCATACTCCGACTTGAGTAGCAACGCGTGGGTTGCTTTTTTGCTCGCCTTCCAAGCCCCAGCCCACGAGAAGATGTTACTGCGTAGCTCAGTAGCGCTACTTCGTACAGAAGTGAGACATGCATATAATGCTATCGACTGGTTTGCATCATCAAGATTCGCTTATAACCCCTTCCCCCTAAAGGCGCTTGGTTGCAACATATATCGGATCGTTACTGTTATATCCCGCCACATGGTATTCCGGGTATTTGATTACGAGTATGTAATGTGAGTAGTATCCGACGCATACGATATAACGACGTCGATGTAAAGTTGGGGTTAGATGCTCTACTACAGTATGACAAGTAGGCTTCTATCTATCTACCTGCGGCCGAAGAGGCAAGCCACCTTTTCTCTCCATGGATATCCTTGGCCGAGATCAGAAGGATTCGTTCCTTTGGCTGGGACGAGGCGTATGCATGTATGATGTATGTACAGATGAACATACCTAGACGATACAATGTGTCTACTTGTTAGATACAACCAGAGACCTACGACGCATGTACACTCACGCATCCCACTCGTCCACTTGGCGAAAGCGAACAAAATCCCTCGAGCCACCATCCAGCCCGTGCTGCGCCGCTCCCCTGCACCACTCTAGTTTTTCTAGACTTTCTCTTCCCGTTGGTGAATGCCCCGCCGAGATTTCACCCACTACCTCACCTCACCTATGTACAATACATCCAATACATCGAGGAGCCAACCCTTCTTGGCCCGTCCTGCCCAATCCGCCGGCTGCGTTCTGGGGATTCCTGCAAAGTACCTACCTACGGCAAATAACTACTGTACATATGCGCGGTTTTGAAGGAATACGAACCAGAAGTCCTACGCACCCGGGTACACAATTTCCATGTGCGCACACGCGTGGATTGACTACCTTAGTTACGCAGGTAGCTTAGTTGTCAGCTTCCCCCAAAGCCGAACGTACATACGTACGGTGGGTTGGTGGCTCTGGCGAGTTGGGGGCCAAAGAAATTGAAGCATGTACAATAGATTTGTAGATAGGTCGAGTTGTGGCCGTGTGCGGAAACGGCAACAGATCATCGACGGGTCCTGCGGCTGTGGAATAGGATGAGATGAGATGGGATGAAGATAGATGGCGGTTGGTCGAGGGGCTGGTCGTCGGGCAGTGCGTCATCAAAGATTTTACTGGAGGCGCTGCCGCCCTGGACGGAGAGCTGAATGACTAACTACCGCGAGGAACGTAAGGACGTAAGGATGACGAAACGTCGATAGGCATCAACGTATGTACAGTTAGAAGTGCTTAGCTTGCGTCGGCGCTGCTACGATGAGTAAGACCTAGAAGCCTTATAGTCTTCTAGTCTCAGTCTTAGCCGGCGCTCCCGTCCAGCCTCTACTCCGTCCGGGTTTCGCTCTTTTCTACTACCGCCGCTACCGAGCGGGCCTTGAGACATCCGGGTTAAGCAAGTACACACATACATACTTAACCTACATAACACCATCGTCGCCAATCATGTTTCACGTTCGAATCCTAGCACCTATAACATCCTTACCAGCGGGTTTAGTATCGGGTGAACCCTCAACCAGCTATAGACTTCAGTCTTCAAAGGATACGCTGCAGTCAGCTTATCATATTACCCGCCACGTGGAAGACGCATCGCCTCCAGAAGTATATTCCCTTATGTACAATACGGAGATCATAGATCCAATTCCCGAGACCAGACCCTTCGCTGGCCCGATATATACCTACACCTTAATCGCACCCGCAAGATCCGCTGACTCGTAATGTCTTAATAATCGGCAACGCGGATGCGTAGGTAGCTAGGCAAGCACAAGCACACTCACTCGCCCGCTTACTTGCCTAGGCACCCGATCCGTCGCCCCGGTCCCTATTACTACGACGCCTTCCCGGATTCCCAAGGCATTGCCTCGTCTCTGAGACGGTCAGCTGGTTCGAGCCCTAGGGTTCGCGGTTCGGCCGAGTTTATGTGGAGCCCGAACTCGACTTCCTCCCGGACGAAGGGCCGACAGGCTCCTGCTGGTCGATGCACGTGGGCGCAGGGCCGCCGAGTGTGGTTTAGTATAGACATTTATCCTAGCGGAGATCTCGGGGTGCAGGTAGATCCTGGGCTCGCTGGCTAGCTACCTAGCTAACTTACGATCCGGCTTTCCTAACGATGATGTTATGTCATGGTATGTCAACTATGCCATGGCAAACTTCGGACGGCTTACTATCGCGACAAAGAGCCCAGATCAGTTGTTGCTATCTTGGTATCACGGTCCTGGTTTCAGCCAAGTCCTTGCGGGCTGTGAATGTGAACTACTAAGACACGGGAGGAGAGAAGAGGAGAGGAGAGGTACGTAAGGGAAGGGACTAGTAAAGACATGTTCTAATGGTTTCGGTGAGGATCGACTTACCACCGCCGTGCACTTTGAGGACTTATCGTTCTCGTATCTATCGCGCTGTTCCTGTCATAAGTCAGCTCGGGCGAGTCATACCGACGAGAAGGGTCTTGCTCGGCACACAGTTGTTCCTATCTGCGCTTATTCCCCCGCCGGGGTCCAGACTTTTTGCTGTTGTCTGGTTATCGTAGATAGATAGGCAGATGCTGCCTCCGTCGATCCTAAGATCTTCGTTGTGATACCGTTCTGGGTTCGTTCCATCTTACCCACGCGCGGAAATGGATGTTCGCTAGGTAGGTTTGGAGCAATCGATGTGCCGTCGGAACAAATAGTTGGTGCGTGAAACATCCGGGCCGTGGAGATCTAGGAGACGTCGGTATCTCAACCGATTCACGTGCTGCTGTCAGGTAGGAAACACGAGCAAGCGTAGTGTACGCACGTAAGCCGCCTTATTCGGCTCGTGCGGATGTGATTAGAATCTGATCCATTGCGTTGGTAGATGTCCCTGTGGGGGTGTTCTATCTGGTTCTACTTTTTGCGTGGGACTCCATTTCTCTCTTAGTCGGTGCCGAAGGGATAGTATGTGTGGCTCTTAGGGCTACGATGAATATGTACATCTCCTACTTGCGTTGGTACTCAGGCAGCCCCAGTTACAATGTGTGGGCTACCTATACATACATACCCATACTCTCTTTTTCCCTTAACCCCTTACCCAAGAGGAAGTGAACAGTAAGCCGTGTTAGAATACAGTCCGGACAGTTAGGTAGATGTCATGCATTCCAATCCCGTGTCAACGAATGGTAGGTAGGAATATACGGCTGGCCTAGCTGTTACACAGATGCGTCTCATCGAAGGGTATCCTCACACACATGCGGCAGGGCAATGCCACTAACCCGCCACGCTATTTGTCTACCCGGGTAGGACATGGTTGGCAGCAGGGCCGTTGGTATTACCTGTAGATGCGACCTCGTTGGCATATGTAGTGACGACCCAGAGCTTCGGGTTCTTCACACTACCAATGAGTGTCTTGTCTGTAGCATAGCAAGGAGATTGAAATGATAGTGCTGTTAGTGCTGTTGTCTGGGGGCTAGATGGATGTGTGACTGGTGAGGCGGTTGTATACCTACCTATGTATCGTGTAACGGGTTATGATATTGATTAGTTGAACTTTGGAGATTATGATAAACCCAGTTGACATATTTGGATTAATGTATGACCATGGGACCCATGCCTATACTATATTCGTAACTTAGTTAACTATCTGGACGTATCGTGGATATAGTTAATTTTTGAGAAAGGGGATTACGAGTGGGTAAGAAGATAACGACGGTCTAACGTATGTTTCTCTTATTGTTAGACAATCCAAACGAACGACTAGGGACTAATAACTAGGCCTTGGCTGGTAATGGGCGTTATATAACTTTGTAAAAAACATTGTATGAATACTCGAACCACTGAGCTTTATGCCTATGTCTAAAGATCTTGAGTATATAGCATAGCCATGGAAGTTAAGTTAGTTATGCCGTCTACAGCTGTTGCTATATCTATATCCCCCTGGACACTGAGAGCATACTCCATTCTCGAGAAACTATGATATTGGAGGTATCAACGACAGCTCTTATTATCTTAGTTTATAGTTCTTCGTGATTCAATATAATTAGTTAGGCATTTACTTATGTTCTTACATAGATACTCATATCCTCGTAAAGAATACTAATTACTAAACCACACGTTACCTTAATAATCTATCGACTGAGCAGTTAGCATCACGGAAATTACAATGAGACTAACTAGTTAGACTTAGTTAAGAATCCTCAAGATATTTATCTTAGTTGTGGAATTTGGTCAGGGTCCAAATAGAGAGAGTATGGCAAGGACAATAAACTTGCATCCCATAAGGTCTGAATACACTTATCTACCTAGGTACCTGACCCTCAACAGCTGCCAAACCACCCGGTGGTTGCCAGGCAGCCAAGTTCAACATAAGTACACCATTAGAAACCCATTCTCTCACCCCTGATCGGCAGCTGCAAACCCAACATGGCCGTGGTCTAGTGGTTAATGAAGTAGGGTCAGAAATAATCCTTAACTGGGTTTTTCGTAGCACACCAGGTTCGAGATAGCCCCAGGGCGGCAGGAAGGCCAACTGTTCAGGTCAAATGGGGTCCTTGAATACTGAGTTCCGAGCTTTTTTGTTAACATTTTATTTAGTTCTTCTTTTTTATTCAATTTAACCATCATCTATTATTTTTCATTATGTAGCTAATGGGTTTGAAGAATCTAATGATAATACGACGTTACTACAGAATTGAGTCTTAAGGGACTATTTTAGGGGCTTGCGATCGCTGCAGGCCACATCAATCAAACTCGGTAAATCAGCAGTAAAGTCCTGACCTTTGGCTTTTGGTCTAGTCAATTCATGCTATCAACATCTCTGGTATTTGTAGGTTAACCGTCCATAATCGCATACAGATTCGACCTGCCTTCAAAGACTACCCGCGAGTTTTTATTTAGTCCTCATCCCAGTTGGGGTTGGGTCCTGGTGGCTTCGGCCCGCCAGCTTGCCTTGCTACGATGATCTGGTCTACCGATAGCACTGTTCGCGCTGCCTCCGTCGCCAGCTTGATGGCCCAAGACTTGGTGACCATAAGGTCCAGGATACCTTCTTCCTTGGCATCTAGGGTGCCGGTGCCGTCGTTGTTCTGTAGTAAAAACGATGTCAGTATTGCACTACGTGTATGAATAGCAGGGTTGAGGGTCTTACCTCTATGTCAACTCCCGTAGTCCAGCCGTCCTTCTTGTTATGTGCCGTGTATAGTCTACTTAGCACTTCCGTGGCGTCTAGACCAGCACTCTCTGCTATGGTCCGTGCTACGACCTCGAACGCCTCACCGTATTTACGGATGGAGTATTGCGGCAAGCCGGAAGTCTTGTCACCGAAAGCTTGTATCCTTCCTACGAGCTGTATCTCTGTGGCACCTGCACCAGGGACTAGCTGTGCGTCGCGGGTGATAGCCTTCACCACGTTGACTCCGTCGTCTACCGCTCGCTCAACGTCGTCAAGGTGATTTTGCGTAGCACCCCGAAGAACGATGGTTGCCGTCCTTGTGACCTCATCTTCTTGTCTGAACACCGTCACGCGGTCTCCGCCGATTTCGAGGGTCTCGACGACGTCTACGGATCCCATCTCGTCAGGCATGGGAGCGCCTAACCTGGCGAGAGGAGTAGCGCCGACGACTCGGCAAACTCGCCGTAATTCGAACTTGCTCAGAATCTTGATGACGAGTATGCCATATCGGTTGAGGTAGTGCATGGCAAGCTCTCCCACGGTGGAGCCGGCGATTACGACTCTCAAACCGACGTCGTGCAGCTCCTTGATGGCAGCTTCTAATTGCTCTTCCTCTCCTTTGGTGAAGTCCATCATTTCCTTAGCGTTGTGTAATAGCACAGTACCCTTGGTCTCGGTCTGGCTTATATCGAGGGCACAGGAGAAAACTCCAACCTTGGCCTTGGTGGCCTTCTTGACAGATCCATCCGGCTCCTTAGGGAAAACCATACCCTTCACCACTTTGCTCTGCTCTAGGCTTCCGCCCATGATCTTCACTACTCGGATGTTGTCGACGTTAAAGTTAACGGGGTTTTTAGGGAGCACGGCGAGAACGGCTTCGGAGACAAGAGTGGCTAGTATATCCTCGTTACCGTTCTGCTTGCTCGCCACCACCGTCCGGATTGCCTTGCTTAACTGTTCCTGGTTCCTAATATCATCTACCTTGTCGACGACGAGTTGCTCCAAGGCCTCAAGGGCGAATGCCTGAGCGCGCTCGTAGCCTGTGACTATATCTGCAGTCTTTAGGCCCATTCGTAGTAAATCTTCGGCTTTCTTGAGGAGCTCGCCGGCAAGAACTATAACAAGGTTTGTAGCATCGCCCATCTCGGCCTCCTGCTGTTGACTGGCCATAACCAAAAGTTTGGCGGCGGGGTGGACGACATCGAGTTCCTTGAGAATAGTTGCAGCATCGGAAGTGAGGATCATCTTTTGCAGATGGTTTATAATGATTTTATTCCGGCCATAGGGTCCTAAGGAGGTCTGGACGGTAGAGGCGATGGCCCGACAAGCATCAATATTTCGTAGCACAGCTCCATCTTCGGCGTCGTAGCTATAAAATGGTAATATGGTTAGGCACCTCTTTTATTATACAAGTTCGCAAGCTGTGGCGGGGTGAAGAACAACATACTTGTTGTAGCCTTGCTTGAACAGGCCAGCATTTGGCGCGTTCGGGATATTGAGCGACATATTTGTTGATTCCTTTTTCCTTTTCTAGGTAGATGTACAAATTCTCGTTGACTCGGAATAGACCAGGGGTGAAGACTGAATACACGCCTCGTGGGCTATTAAAGTGGTATTAAAGTGTATTAAAGTGGGAGGCTCCAAAGTTGAAGCTTCTACCAGAAAAAAAGTAGTGGAGCTATCAAAGCTGCTAGGAGGTACATAGTACATGTGATAGGTACTTGGTTACTTCAACTATGTATTGTATTGTATTGTACATAGGTACCTACTAATGTATGGAGCTAAGGCTGCTAAGAGGTAGTGTAAACAGCACTGGTAAAGACCTACGATAAGCCTTGCAGCAAATATATGGGTCATAAAGTGTATATGACCCAATCAAAACTCTAAATCAGCAGCCTCGTCCCTTAGCAAAAGTAAAAGTAAGGTACCACGCAATGTTCCACGCTTCCACGCTTGCAGCTATGGACATACATATTTCGTCGCGCCTGTTATCTGCGCCGTCTTTTGCTCTCTTCGTCATCTTATTCTTTCCAACTTCAACTTCACCGTCCGATGTTTGTTAAACACCACGCAATATCATTCTAAGATATTAGTTGTGATTTCTTGTTGGAATAAGAAATACACAATTCAATTACCTATCTCGCAGTCAGATCCTGAATTGGTGAAGTTGCTGCGACAACTGTCGCATTCTATAAAGATGGCTCCGCAGAGTAGTAAGTGCACACATTCCCATTATCGCCAACTTGACGGCCTCAAAATTCCCTTCTCGAATTAGCCATTTCCTATTATATTTGTTGGCCACCTTGTCATTGTAAACTCTTACTATCCTCACTTCTACGTCAACAATCCAACGATGAATCTTCCACCCTTATTTCGATTCAGTCCCGGAAAGGGAAAACGACCCGTCCCAGTCGAACCTACTGAACCCGTTGAACCTGAATTATCTTCCGAAATCGAGGAGAATACTTCTCGGGGTTGGAATCACGCATCGATAGAATATACCAAGAACACGAGCTAACCATGTAATTTTGTAGTTAACCCTCCCGCTCTACCTCCTACGGTCGAAGAAGCCTATCGACGTAAATGTATCCAACTGAAGGAGCGCACCAAAGAGATAGAAGATGAATCCAAGGCATATCAGCTGCGCCTGAACCGACTCCAGCGTCAAGTCCAAAAATTACGTCTCGAGCGCGCATTCCTCCTTGAACAGGTCGCCAAGCGCACGAGCACCAACGTAGAGGATTCCGAAGGCAGCCCTAGTCCTCCGCCGACTGTATGTGCTAATTTCCTTCTTACCTGTGGAACGTTTACATTAAACAGATGTCTAACTATCTAGCAGCCAAAGGACAAGCCGCTCAGAACTAAGCGTGGGCACAGGAAGCCGTCTCTGCTTCCCATCTCCGAGCCTGGCGCCGGACCTAGCGCAACTTTCATTAATCAGAACTTAGCGACGCTCTCGCCGAGCTCCGACGCCTACTCGCACTCCCAGCTCGACCACGGCCGTCTTAATGGTATCGCCAAGCGACCCAAACGCCCTAGCAACGCCTTCGAAATTTACTGCAACGACACCCGACCCGTTCTTCAGGCCCAGCACAAGGAAAAGATTGCGGCGGGAGAGTTCCGTCTCGAAGAGGAGCTCGCACGCGGCTGGAAGGACTTGCCGGAAAAAGAAAAAGAGGAGTTCCAAGTCCGGTATGAGCAAGAGTTGGCCCAATACAAGGAGGCCGTTGAAGAGTATAAGCGCGAAGCAAAAAACGCTGCGCGTGAGCGCTCGCGTAACAGGGATAGAGACCACTTCGGGAGCATCTCTAGTAGTAGACGTGGCGGTGGAGGTGGAAGTCGTTCGGCCCGCTTCGAAGAGGTCCAGGATGAGGAAGGAGACGACGATCAGGATGTCGAGATGGCGGATCCCGGCGAGCACGAGCCTGCAGGCGACCAAGATACGGACCCAGAGACCGAGGTTGACGAGAACGACGGCGCGGGCGACGATTAGGGGTTTTACGGCCTTGGACCCGGACGTATCATCCTACGGAGGAGAACGGCTTTAGGAAGATGATCCGAATATGGGCCGGCGGGGAAGAACGAGATCCTCCCACCGCTGGACCGTTAAAAATTTGGCGTTACGGTAAGGGATTTTGGCTTAGCTTTGGCTTTGAGTGTATGATTAGGATTAGGTATCATGCTAGGCTGGGAGCCAGGAAGTTCAGATAATAGCATTAATGAATCAGAGAAAAAGAAGGGTTAATTTTTATCTATGAGGACCTTGTAAGGGTTGGTTGGTTGGTGAAAAACGTGAGCTTTTGTTTCTGTTTCGCGTTGAGGGAGTAGTAAAATACCTAACCTGGAATTGTGACTAATGGAATCAATATGGGCTATTCTGTTTATGCATCATGAATGCGTTGCCCCTATTTTCAGTCATATCCGAGGTACATACCTACTGTACCTAGGTAGATTAAGTAGGTCAGTTTTGCTCCCATATAATACTTCTACAGAAAGCACCCGGATAAAGCAAAGTAAATAGGTACGCATGATGAAGCCGACGCGTAAAGAAACTATTATTCTGATATTAACACCCGTTACCCACGCTGCTATCGCCGCTTAAACCGGACATTACTTCGATTAACTATGAGGTACCTAATGTATGCAATGATGTCTATCCTATGTCAGTGATATAAAACCGATACGCAGCCCAAACGCCAAAAGCTGCAAGCTACTAGTGCTACTATGTGGTGTGCTGTGCTGTGCTGTGCTGTGCATATGTATGTGTGTGTGTATGTGTGTATGCTATCTAACCGATGCACCCGGAACCGAACACCACCCGTCCTTCGTTGTTCTGTATGGAGAGACAAAATTGGCTTAGCCAACCCTTCTAGTAGAGGTAGATGGATGAGGCCGGGTGGTTTAGTCTACGCCTGCGTAGAGATCGACGACAATGTTGACGGCTGCGACTAGGATCTCGGCGGCGATGAGGACGATGACTGTAAGTACGTGTTAGTTGGTTATCTCAGTGTACACTTCATGGTTTGAATTCGTCCCGTTCGGGATCGGTAGTAAACCATATTGGGGAGGGAATAAGGGGGATGGAATGGATATATTAGGGCACTACGTACCGATCCACTCGAGCATCTCGCCATGGCCATGGCTCAGCTGATCCTTGAGTACGGCAAGCAAGTCAGCAATGACGTCGAGACGCTCGGTGAGCAGACGGACACGTTGATCCATCTCGAGGTAACTGCGGACGGCCTGGTAGACGGGCTCGAGATGGGGTTCGACCCAGAAGAGCTCGGGGGTGTCGAGCACGCTGCCGTTGAGGTGGATGCTGATGCGCAGGATGAACAACTCGCCGATCTGCATGTTGATTTGCGACCGCGACAGCGCGATCTTACCCGTCAGAGCGATCTGCGTCGGTATGTCCTTGCATGTGTCGACTGTCGACGCGATAAGCTCCTCGAAGAGGGACGTCTATTTGGGGGGTTAATATCTATTCATATTGTATTATATATAGGAGAGCGAAGGGGCATACCTTGACACTTTGCGCCAACGCGTGCGATATGGCTAGCTTCGTCATGTAGTTCCCCTTATCCCTCAGCGTGATAAAGTCGTTGTATATCCGCGGCTGGTACTCGTTAGTGTAGTAGAAGTTGAAGCACTCCGTCTCCACGTCTTCCGGATTTAGTTTATCAAGTTCGAACTTTGAGATGTCTTTTAGGAACCGTTGCTCGTGTGCTGGCGACATGCCCCATATTACCACAACACCGTATTCGAATAAGAATACCTCCGGTGTATGTACCTGGATGTCGAAGTCGGCACCGTGCTGTTGATGTTCGGAATGCGAATCGGGATCGTGTATGGCGCTCTCATCGTCAGAATGTGTCGGGTAGGAGAGGTTGTTATGTACATCCCGGCCGTTACTGAATACCTGCTCGGTATCTGATGCGCCATGTTCTTGTGATTGCAGGTTCCGTAGGCTTTCTCTCTTATACGCGTCCGAGTGTTCTTCCACTTCGCCGGTAGAATGTCTCCTTTCGTAAGTCTGGATCGGGGTTTGCCGTACTTCTTCCGCCTCCTCGGGTCGCTCTACAGATTTCCCGTGGTTGTAATTATACGGCGTGTATATGCATTCGTCAATCAGCTTGGGATTCGCCCCCCTATTTTTACCCCTGCCCTTGAGGAATCGCATCAAACCCTCCATGTTGTACTTTGTAGCCGTACAGTAGGCCGTTACGCGCGGCAGCTTGTCGCGGTCTGCTTTTCCTAATCGTGCGGCATCTCTCCTCGCAGTAGGATCTTTAATACGTGTATACTGCGAGTAGACGTCTCTGCCGCTCTCCTCATCTGGACCCTCCTCGTCAAGTTCGGGATTCGGTAATAATTTCAGCTTCTGTGCATTCTTGGAACTTCGCTGGGGACCAATTTTTGTTAAAGGGTTAACTGCGGGAGGGAGAGCGGTGAAGACGGCGCCGTGGCTGTTACGTCGGCGCAGGCGGTTGTTTAGCGCGGAGAGCATCGGTGGCGGAACAGCTCCGCTGCTACTCGAGGCCATAGAGCTAGGTAGACGTGCATGACCAGAGTTGCCTGTATTACTGGGCGAGGAGCTTAAAGATGAAGGATCGGGATCGATTGTTCTCGTTACGGGATTAGGATTGAAGGTTACGTTGCGCGCGCTTCTGGGACGGCTTGTTGTATCGTGTCGTAGGAGAGGAGTTCGCTCAGACGTCAGGCTGGAGCTAGTTGAAGCTCTTGGTGATGCATCCATCGTGATACTTATCTACCTGGATGATACGCGACTTCATATAGTGATAGGAGCTAACTGAGTCTGCTACTAGGTGACCTTCGATGTGCGACGATAGTTCTCCTTATATTAAGTGCTACCGTGTTGCCATATGAAAGACGGAACTTGCAGATCTAATCGTTTGCTTTTCTTATCTCGGGAATAATTTCGAATCATAGAAGGGACTTATTCCCAAGAGTTACAAAAAGATATAACTAAGTGAAACAAAGTACTGTGAACTTGAGTGGGTGTGACGATGTGAGCAAGAGTGTGTGTATTGTTACGGCCTAAGAGACGAAGTGCAATTCTCGGAGCTAAAGAAGAAGATTGTCTTATGACGTTGGACGAATTGACCACGGTCCAAAGAAAAAAATAAAAAAATAAAAATAAAGCTAGCCCGGCTTGTCAACGCCGACCCCTGCAATAATAATTTTTTTGCGGGGAACATGAGTTCGTTTTAGTATTTATCTGTATATTACCTACAAATACGTATGGTTAATACATATCAGTACCTGTAGTAGTTGATACACGTGCATCGCAGTATATTAGGTACATTAGGTACGTTTTGCCCTGTCCCCCAGAAGCATATTATACATGTACATAGTATGCATAATATACCATCCTATTATAGCCAAGCCCCGTCGTTAGATGCAAACAGTTGAAAGAGGCTCAAGATGGAACTCCAGCCCATTACATACTTATTCTTAGAATAAGCCCGATCGTATGCATAACCACCGCCTATTTAACAGATTAGTTCCGGGTCATTCTCTGACCTTCCACAACCATAGATGCCAAATCCTAACGCCGGCCATATGAAGCCGAGATAACGCCCCTCGGCTTATTCAGGACAAATGCGGAACGCAGCCGAGAGAAAACTATGCGTCGATAATCTTCGACTCTAGTTTGAAGCCAACATTATTCAGACGGTCGATATATCCCTGGCCTAAACATGCGGGAGTATAAACACCTCCTGCGAGGTCGAGGTCGTCTTGCAATATTGTGCAGGCAGCTTGACTAACAAACATCGCAGTCACTATGCCAGACATTAGCTTACAAGTTATGACTGACTGGAAAGTTGGGGTGCTTACGATAATACAATCCGCCGTTATATTCTGCCTTACACCATGCTTGCTTGCCGATGCTAGGTTGGATGTCTGGCATTGCGATTCCGCGGAACTGGACAGACTCCTTTGCCTGATCTTCTTTGCTTGTCCCTTCGCCGGGCTGATAGACGAAGTTGCGCATTAACTTTCGAATTGGCGAGCAGAACATAAGCAATGCACCGCTGACTACGAGGGCATAGTGCATCGCCATACCCCTTACGTGGTTCTTTGCTCTTATAAATTCCCGGTACGTAAAGTTCGGTCCATAGAACTGCTTCTGCAACGATGGCTCCTGTTTGAACAGACCCCATGTACGCTGCACAACTGCTGTGTTGGTCCCGGCAGTTATGGAGGTTGACATGAGTCCAAGCTTGGGGATGGTATATAAGCCTGTTAGCTTTGAAATTGACGAGGGCTTAGGGGCCCGTTTTGAGTTGGGGACGGGAGATAGAGCATATGGCTTGTGAGATTGAGCCACTTCTTTCCAGTGAAAGACGTCGAAGAGCCCCAGGAGTGTGTGGAGAGTACCACCCGACGGTGCACCGCTATATTGTATTAACTTCCCGTTGGTATAATTGGGCTAATGACTTACTGTATCTCGTGTATTTTAATCACGACGTCGCCCACCGGGGCTGAGAGCTCGGATCGGATGAGTGATGCCATCGAGAAGGTCATTAAATCCGACGGCGCAGATTCGATAGCGGCCTGAGGGAACATGCAAGCACCCGTCGCCTTTGCGGATGCTTCATACTTCTTGATCATAGCCGCGTGCCAAACAGCCTCGCCGGTGCAATCGAAATAATGGGTGCCAGCTTCTGCGCAAGCCTCGAAGGCAAACTCTCCGTATTTTGCATACGGACCAACTGTCGTGATGAGCGCAAAGGTCTTCTTGGCCAATGCCGCAAGATCTGCGTCGTTGAGACCACATATCTCGATCTCTGGAGGCTGACGGTCAGAGTTTAAGGCTTTGCATTCTTGAACTACATTTCGTAGCTTGTCAGCAGATCGACCGGCTATCGCCCATTTTAGATCTGTTGGGAAGTGGGTTGTGATATGTTCCGCAACCAGTGACCCGGTATAGCCTACCAACGATTAGCCGCTTGAATATCCTTGATCTTTTACATCGTAACCATTAGGTTAGGTAGTCAATTTACCAGTTGCGCCGAACACTACCAAGTCATATTGGCGAGAGTGTTTCTTGAAAGACATTATGAACTTTGGTCGAGGATGATACAACTAAGACAAATACAGGTAGACAGGAAAAAGTATGAAGAGAATATGCGCTCGACTAGATATCGGTAAGTCTTTGCTCGAGGTGGGACACTCCTTACATGAAGCGGACGCCTATTATAATTATACTTGCGATATTCATGAAACTTGGGCTAGATAGAGAACGAGAAGGCGCGGAATATGTGGCCAGTCTATTTCTATTAGGGTTATGATATATAGATAGGCAATACAGTACACGCAGATCAGGACGTTTGATATTCCTTTCTCCCATTTCCGGCATCGCCTATGATAAACTAGGCGATAAACTAGGATACATACAGGAGGCTTCAGAGGCGGTAATCACGGAGCGCAGTTCTAGCTACGAAAGGGAATCAAGGCCGTACATGCCTCGGCTTCACATCTCCAAATGAAAGAGAACTCCGGCGATTCGTGAATATCAATCCGGTGAGAATACCGTAGGTTTCGGATACGTGCCTAAAGAAGTTTAGTCCCCAAGATGATCTTCGCAGGGATAATTCTAATGGCAGTGTCTCTCCGCCTTGTCAGCTTTGTTGGACTCTTAGATGAGCCAATGAGATGAGGATTTACTAGTCCGTGCTTAAAATTCGTGCTTAAGCGAATCGGAGCATTTTTAAGTATGATCCGTTTGCTTCCAGAGTCTGATTGGAAAACGGTTAGTACGGCAGTGAGGTTAGCGAGGTTAGCCAGGTTAGTCATTCAAGTCACCTGACTAACTATCTTATCACAACCTCCCAACCCCCCTTCCTATTTTCTCACCCCTTTTAGCGCACTTACCTAACGTGGTCCAAGCTTTGAATTTTTCGTTCGCTTAGACCCTAGTCTGGGACCACCACCAGCCGTACTTTCTCACAAAATCAAAAATTCTAAGCTAGCAGCCCACTCAGCAATCCAACCTGGAATTTGACTGAGGAAATTTCCAATTTCGACCACAACCGTAAAAACACCCAACCCTTCCATCGTCATCCGCACTCCACGAACGAACCTCACATCCCTCAGACAAAATGACGAAGCGCACAAAGAAGGTCGGTGTTACCGGAAAGTACGGTACCAGGTAAGTAACTTAAGATTCTCGTTGGTATCTAATTTAGAGTCCCTCGAGCGGCCATGTCGTCGCTGGTGGTCCAACACGACCAGTCCGCGACCAATCTATTGTGACAAAATTACAATCTCCCAAACACGAATAAATACGCTCGAGGCGACCTAGCTCCTACGGAATAAACCGCTGACGATAGTCCTCCCGGATAGATACGGTGCCTCGCTCCGAAAGCAGGTCAAGAAGATGGAAATCACCCAGCACGCCAAGTACACCTGCACATTCTGCGGCAAGACCTCCGTCAAGCGTCACTCCGTTGGTATCTGGGACTGCAAGTCGTGTGGAAAGACCGTCGCCGGAGGAGCCTACACTGTCTCGTACGTTGAAATGCAATATAAACTCCGTTCGAAGGGCGGGCGAAAGACGTCGGTGCTAATATTCGCGTTATAGGACCGCTGCTGCGGCTGCCATGCGATCAACGCTGCGAAGATTGAGGGAGATCCAGGAGGTTTAGACGTGATGCGAGGGGGAACGGCTATTTTCTTTGCATTTGGCTTCGGTGTACGGGAACACGGAATTTTCTACGCAAACCATGAAAGGTCATGACGACGATCGATGAATTCCCTTAGTGGGCATCAGTGAGATCGCCTACGGATCATCGATCATAACCAAATGCCAACAAGAATTACTATGAACAAAACATCCTGATTGTCGGAGTCGCATTGCACGGCCCGGCTTTATCTAATAATGCTCTTCTGTGAAACCTGCTTCTCAATATTGCCTAAGGACTCATCATCTAGACTTTATCGTCGGATCTACGCTTTTCGAATCATTGATTCGATCGAGTTGGCGAGGATCGCTTTAATTGACTATCTTAGGCATCTACCGCCGTTCGAGACGTCGACTGACCTTGCGCGACTTAGCACGTATTAAATGTAAGGATATTTGACGCCGGGGTGGCCGGTGCATATCGGAGAGCAATACTGCGGCTTGAGGACTTTAATCCTTGCCTAACTGCTATACGCTCGAATTTGAGCCCAGCCGCCTCTGGCGCAGGTATGTCGTCGATCCTGTTTACTTGCATGAGTCAATTAGCTGCCTAGTAGACTCATTCCTCGAATAGGATTCATGTTGACGCGAAGTCGCAAGGGCATGACAGCACTGACGAGGCAAGTGTCACGTTGAGAGGCAATCGTCTCCGAATTATATGCAGTTGGACAAACTGCTCGGGCTCGAGTGTGAATTACCGAATTCCCAAGATGGGTATAAAAAGACCCGATCCCCATCGTATTCTCGCCTCGTCCCGTAGGTAATCGGCTATTAAAGTCCGGACCTGGTTTGTTAGGTAGGTACTTATCCCACCGCACAAGACTTATATTTGATGGTATAGGCACCGGTCTTTCGATTACCACCAACATAATCTCCAGCTGGCTTATACATACATTTTATTATTGGCCTGGTGAACTGTACCTGAAATCGAGTTTATTCCTCTTTCGGTAAATTACAGATCCCGTGGTACATATTTGGGATAGCCGAAAGAACCGGAACCTGGAGTTTTTCCCTCCCTCTCAACAAGGTCGTTGGGATTTCCAAGCGGGTATTGTTAGGTAGGTATTAGGTAGGTAAGTTTGAGAATCCGGTCATACGTAAGATGTAAGTGGGTAAGAATTACATGGGAACATACCACCTTACCAAGGGGAGAAGGTTCAATGTTGTATGAAGAATATCCATTGCTAATCTCCGCGAGTGCTGACTGGTCGACTATTCGGAACGTCAAGGGGAAGACGAGTAACGCTGCATTAGTTGCGACATTGAGGATGCACATTTGAGGATGCTGCATGACCAGTAGGTACCTAACCTAAAGGTTTCTTACTACTAACTGACTTTTGGATTTTGGAAACGAAATCTGCTTATTCGTACTATTCACTGTGCACTTACACTTACTACCAACATTGAACCTTGCCTCTTATTTTATTTTATTTTATCTTACTTATACGACTTATACGTATTTTGCCTTTGACACAATCTGCACATTACACATTTGCACATCTGCACAGTACTTACCTATCAAAGGTATATCTCCTATGCAGATGTTTATACCACTACATTGACGGACCCTGCTGCCCTGTTAGCACCTGGCAAACCGACATTGAATTGGAAAGTCGCAGATGCGCTTGGCCCGGTTTAACACTAGGTACCAAACTCTCTTCCTTCATCTCTATTTATAATTCCACGAATCTCGCCATGAAAGCTTTAGGGTCTTATCTCATCGTTTTCTAAATATCGCCGTCTGGATTCGGAGCTGGCAATCAATCCCAAGCGATTCAAGCAACTTACTGTCCAAGTTCCGGTGGGTTGAGCCGAAAAGTACCTCGTACAAATTGCGTGTACGAGACAAGCAACGGCGACAATAATAGCCACTATTCGACTCGTCTTTGGCCCACCTACTACCTCTAATTACCTATTCGAAGTCAAGTAATTTTTGACTTGCGTACCTAAGGTAGGCAGTCACCAGTCATCAACCACCCCCCTTCTCTTCCAAGGTCTATTTCTTACGAAGCCCTAGTGCCTGGTTTGCCTTGAATTAGGTACAGAGGAAGTTGAGACTTCCCATGTTAAAGCTCCCACCGAGAAAGTACTAAAGAAAGTACCGAGTACCAAATACCTACCAAATACCCCCATTAAAAAAGGGTCCAGGGTTCAGTTGGCGTCAGCTGATTGGGTCCGGCACGGGAACGCTTGGACCATATTAAGGTGGCAGCGCTAAATGACAAAATTCCACGCGCTTTCAGCACCCCTCTATTCTCTTTCGACCTTTCTATCATTGTCAACCACCTTGAAGTCCAAAATCCACACTCCGCGCCCACTTCAGTTGTTCCTAGTAACTCGCCTAAGCACCATAACAAGGCAAAAGCAGTGGCATAACGAGATACAGAACAGAAAAAAAGCTGCATTTGTCCAAGTCCTCTGTTTGGCCTTTTCTCCGTGTAATAGTCATCAGTCACCTGTCACTTATTCTTCTTTTTTTTTTTTCCATTCCAAAAATCAAAATCCGTACCAACCGAAAACTAAACCCGGCATCCATCTTCTTCCCATCAAATTCACCCCCCTTGTTCTCTCCTTGGTTTATCGGTTTATCTACATACATTAGAGTTGTTTAAGCTTTCAAAAAGCAGCAAACTACTTCCTAACAGCACAGTATTAACTCGTTCAAATTTCCGCCACATCTTGTTTCTGGACAAAGCTCGGTTTTACTGGCCAGCCAAGAATAAGCCATTTATTCCCTCCAGACGCATACACATCATAGCAACCTTGAAGCTCTCCGGAGTCGATTCATTCTCCCAAACTTAAACGTCAGAAGGGGTGATTGTGAAGCAACAGAATTGGCCACCCAATACTTAGCACGTTTTCCAATCATCCTTCTGACTGCACTATTTCCCCTCCAATAAGACACCATACACAACGTACTTGGAGTACGCATCATCGTCGTCTACCTTAATACTGTCTTTTATTCTCCGGTCCCATCTATTCTCTTACTATCTACATACCTAACCTCCATTCTATCTATACCTGCACCACTCTATCGCTTTTGCTCAACCCACCCCCTCGAGTATTTTCGACGACTCCCACCTTATCAATCTACGAATCCACACAATCCGCTTCAAGCCCACCCACCAAGCTATTGGCATTGTGCTTTTAATAACGAATTAACGATCACCCATTTCGAAGGGGGTTTACTGCTCAGGTCTAGGCTGCAGCAAATCTTAAATACAGACTTACATCAAGTCACTTATATGTTGTATTCTCAACATCGACAATCCATGAAAATCTGCCCTGATGGCTGATCAATGTATTGTCTGTCTAGAAAATCTAGACGTTCAATCGTCATCGTCATCGTCGCCGTCGCCGTCGCGATTGTGTAGACCTTTAGAAGGTGACGTGCCGCCGAGTTCTTCGTCCCCCGTAAAAACGTCCGAAGTTACAAATGCTCTGGCACGATTATCACCGGGGTCTCCGCTGGGCAGCACATCTAGCGCTGCCCACCAAAACGATGAAGAGCATAGAATCGCCGTTATTCAAGTTTGTGGTCATGCCTTGCACGATGCTTGTTTACGAGAATGGACTGGAAAGGCCAACAGCTGTCCGATTTGCCGCCAAGCATTCTATTTGGTGCATGTCTACGATAAAGTTGGAGGTAAGTTAAATGCGTCGAGATTCTGGCTGCATCCTTTTCGAAACGAGAAGCTAACTAAGTCTCCCGCTAGGTACCCAATTGTCCTCGTATAAGGTAGAAGATAAGAAGCAAGTTGTCGAATTCGATCCGCAAGCATGGCTTGACGACAATCCCGAAGAAGAGGCAACGAGGCCATGTCCTATCTGCGATCGGGCCGATCACGAAGATGTGCTCCTGCTCTGTGACAACTGCGATGCGCCATATCATACATACTGTGTAGGCCTCGACAGCGTGCCTCGAGGGCACTGGTTCTGCTTAGAATGCACAGATACCGGCGCAGATTTCCTAGCCACCGAGCTCCAAGATGCGGATTTTACAGAAGCTAGCTTTTCCGACGGCAATTCTAATTTTCTGCCACGGACTCAGGCTAGTATGCGACGGGCCAGGCGACAAGCCCGTTCAAACGAATGGCAGGGCGCATGGGGTCAAATTACAGGCCGGGTTTGGGACGCGTTGAACCTCGATCTGGATAATAATGATGACGACGAGGCTCTACGCAACTTCCGACGATCACAACGGCGGCTGGAAAGAGAGCAACGCGAGCGTCAGCGATGGCAGCAGCGTCTTAATATCGCTAGCCGCCTAGGAGCCCACGACGTGTTCGCAAGTAACATCTCGGACGTAGTGCCTATGCAGCGGCCCACGCCACCACCTCCACCTCCTCCCCAGGAAACAGCAGAAGAGAAGCAGGCCTGGGGTGCGCTAGAGAAGGCTATGGAGGCCACCACTCCTAATCGTCCAACTTCGAGTCACAGAAAGCGGAAGTCTCGTTCCGCGACCGCATCTCCGATTGAACCACCCCAGCAACCGGAGCGTAAGCTAAAACGACCTCGGACAAGACGAGTGCCCACAATCGGGGAAGCTTCAACGTCCAGTCGCCCCTCTATACAAACCGACCAACCTATATCAGATGGGTCGAATTCAAATCCCACGTCTGACCAATTTAGTAATGGCGAAGCCCCTTCCTTCCTCTCGTCTTTGTTAAAGGAGGTTGAAATGAGTACGCCTTCTGACGATGACATCGTCCGTCCTCTCTTCACATTCTCGAAACCGATACCAGACCCATCATCACCGGCTTCATCTCCTTCCCCGTCAGCTTTCAGCAGTCCCCGAGCTCTGTCGACTACGCCCCCGCCACGTGCGATTAACGATCGCCCAGGCTCGCCTTTGTCGCTTAGCTCACATATTGAGCCGATCTACCCACCTACGAATTTCTTGGCAAACAGAGGCAATGGGGATCATAGCGATTCTGATTCGGGATCCCGCCGGCCGACGCATCGGCCTCAGAACAGCAGGGCGAGCGGTAGTTGTCCCGAAATTCGGCAGCCTCGGCCCCAACGACAACAACCAACACCTACCAATGGGTATTTATTACGGTCGCAAGATACCAGTCCTACGCGTGGAGCATTGCCGTTCGAGATGAAGGAGAGCATTAGTGGGATCGTTAAAGACGCCCTCAAGCCTCACTGGAAATCTGGACATATCACGGCAGATCAGTACGCCTCTATCAATCGTGATCTGAGCCACAAGCTATATAAGGAGGTTTCGGACGATTCTCTCAACGAGGATGCTCGACAGCGCTTCGAGAAGATTGCAACTAAGGAGGTGGCAAGGGCGGTCGCAGATCTCAAGGCGTAATGGGGATCGTCACGATTTTGTCACGACGAAGAACAAGAACAAACGGACACGGGACACTGGGCATTTTTGCGTGGCGTTTTACGGCTTACTGGGCATCATTGGAAGTTTCGGGGTGACCTATAGAGCCATTGATGTTATCAAGATACCCTTGCGCGGAGTACTCTGCTTTAGCTCCTGAGGCGGTTAACCCTCGGATGCACCTCCTTTTTCTTGCATACGCGGCGGCGTTCGGCATGGGATAAGCAAGCCTCGGTAGAGGTTCGGACGGACAACATGATGCATATCAGCAAGGTTTGAGCTTTTTTCTCATCTTTTAATCCGGGAAGGCCCTTTCGGGAGGCTTCTGCTGGCATTTCATAGTAATAGGAGGTTTGAATTTTGGGCGTGTATAAGTACAGCATTAGACTAGGGGGTGGGAAGAATAGGAATTCATACTCGACATATACATCTAACGTCGTATAATTTTTCAACGGGTCGAGCGTCCCGAGCGATTGGTTTAATTATCGACAACTATGCTTCGTCTATTAAATGTGAAACAGGTATGCGTGGTTAGAGAACACATGGAGAGCTGAGACTGGTCGCCTTGGACCGTTTCATAAAGTCTCGGGTCTCGGTTTAATAAGGTGCATAGGGCGCAAGTGCCGGAGTAAATAAACCATCCAGTCATCATCACATGCCGAGTTCAATTGCATATGTATAAGTACAAGGTAGAGTAGGTACACGAATACCTCATTCCATTTCGAAGCCACATGTGGCTATCACCAGCCCCCCCTAGCCTAGCCCGTGGCCCACATAACTTTTCTCATATATTTTCACTCTGAGATTTCGTCCGTTTCTTCCTTTTCCTTTTTTTTCATATAACCAAGGCACCAATCCTTATCATCAGACCTTTTCTCCTACTCCCAAGACGTCCTGATCATTTACGCGTGCCGAGAGCGAAGCTCGAGCAGCCTTTTTTCGCTAGCAGTACCTGCAATTTGTGACACTGGGTTCGCTGTTAGATAGACGCTGCCGACATTTTTTTGTTTCTAGTTTTAGTTTTAGTTTTAGTTTTTATTTTCACTATGTGCGTGTGTGATGGTAGTAGTAAATACATACATGTCCTGTCTCATGTGCGTTGCTTCGGCTGGAAAGTCTTTGATTAAGTTTAGACTTGTTGTCGACTGGCTGGCTGGGATAGCCTACTCTGAATTGGGTAGTAACCTAGATATGTATCTTATATCACATAAGAGGGCGAGAATGCCCGGGTTGGATACTGCATATACTGGTAAATGATAGATGTCTTCTCCAGATACATGATTTCGATACTGTCTCGTATTTGCGAGTCCCCGGCTGACGATGGTATCGGGTATACGGATTCGTTGTCATGTCTGCCATAAGTCTTACTATACATATTTAGTATACGTGATATCGTGTTTATATTATATCTTGTCCACAGCTAGGTAGTCATTTTCATCAGATGCATTCAGCAGTGTTGTAACTCGTGCTGCGTGAGTGACTAAGCGTTGTCTTATATCGCGAGTTAAGCCCCTCGTCGATCCCGAGCATATACATAGTCGAAATTAGGAGCATGGGTTACTCATTGCCGCCACCATCCTCAGGAACTGGTCATTTTCCAAAGCAGGCTGGTGCTGAAGGACAAGTCCAGGTCAACGCATAGGTAGCCTGCTTGCCGAGCCATGCCCCCTAAACGACGGATGGCGAATCAATATTCGTAATATCAGAGCCTCTTGCCATTAATATAACGGCAAATTGGTGGCCTTGAGTAGAATTGTAGCTGGATTGGGATGGCATTCATTTATTGGTGAATTTATAGTGAAATACGACAACAGTGGGAATATATATCTGTATTCGTAAAGTAATCTCTGATGCTTTAATTTCCATCTTCTATCCTGTCCCTTGAGCCTCCATCCGATTCCTTTACTTGTCTTTACACGCCCTCAGATATACACCACCTTCTCTCCTAATTTGCAATCCCTAAGCATCGTTATCATGGCCGCAAGCCACCACAAGCACCAGTAGCAACACCTTCAAAGCCAAGCCAGCTCCGTACTCGACAAACCTCAAAACAAAGCCCACCGGTCAGTCACATGCCCAAAAAATGACCCGAGAATTCGGAGTAGTTGCCCGCTGGCCCGTAACGACAGATACCAAGTGTATCGAGACCAGCCAAGACATACGAGACAAGGCGGGCATCACGCGGTACAAGCTTTTTCAGAAACGACACCAACTGGATAGTTATGGAAAATCACCTTGGAGTTTACCAGCACGGTAGACTACCACTGCTTCTTCCATGACTCGACCGGCGACAGCGAGGGAGAGGATAAAACGGGATAATGGATCAAGAGAGGCAATAGTATACGTAATAAAGAGATAATAACATATATATATATATATATATATCATTGTACCCGTAGTAACTACCAGAGAACCGCGTTTATATTGCTTTTTCTTGCTGGCTCTCGTACTCCTAATCTTACTTCAACCCCTATTCGGTATACGGCCTGGACTACGTACATCCTTTAGACATCCCACACTATATCAAATCGTGTATACTTTTCGGCTTAAGAGGCACGGCGCCCTCGTCTCTTTGCTTAATAGACTAATGGCCGTGTTGCTTTGAAGCTTTATGAGACACCAGAAACCGTTGATCTGATATATCAATTAAGTGACGTACTCCGAATGACTTTGATATATGCAATGGAGCACAGTTTCCTTCTATCTCGCCTACTGGACACGATAGCATCTGGTAAAGTGTTGGTTCACATTGGTTGTTCGTACCGTGATGGATAGGAATTTATCTTTTGACTGGTATTCCTATTAGTAAATTCTTCAATAGGATATACGTATTAACGGGGTATAGTACCGAAGTCTTCGTGCCTCCCTATTACGCCCTCTACCGCACATTACGCACACCATATATCATATCAACCAGTCGAAGACGCCACCACAAGTGCAGTAACATCAAATTCGAGAACCCCGTAAAATCTGGGGAGAAGAGTCGTATTTTATTATAATAATCGCTCCGACTGCTCATGATACAAGCTCGCGCTACAGCCCATCTCAAATGCTTTCAAAAAATTCCAGCCTGGGTATTCCTCCAATTCTTACCACCGACTTGACGCCGTGTTTGTTGCTTCTTGTGCAAAATAGGTTGCTTAGCATAATAATCATGACGATAGTGGGGCAAATATCCGCTATATCGTCCATCCAACCATGCCCGCGCTTTTAATAATCAACAGGCTTCTGACTTATCCCTCATATCGGTTTCTCATGTGCGACAGTCGCGTCACGTCTTGGCACCCCCTCCACCCGGCGGATCTTCGTCGCTATCAGCAGACCCGGAACTTAACTTCCTACCTTCAGCTCTGAGCGCGGCCCCTTCGTTTAGCTCCATCTTATGAAGTTTCTCTCTAAGAAGCTCCTCGCCCGGTCTGACATCGAATTCTCCTTCTCCTTCCGAATCCGAGTCCGACTCTTCCTGGTCCGCCGACTTCTTCTCGGCAGGTACGCCACCCTTGTTTACTATTGCAAGGGCTTCCTTCGATACCTCCGGCGCGGGTCGGCGGCCGAAATTCTTTAGTAAACTGTTGGGATCGATGGGTTTGATAGTCGGATCGTATGCTGCTGGTAGCCCGACAGCTACTGCAACACGATGCGCTTCTTCGTCTGGGGTGAGGTTGGGTTCTAGCTCGTAAACGCTGCTGTTCTCGCTATCGGCTTCGTGCTTTTGACCTAGCAGCATTTGCGCATAACTTTGCCTAGATGGGTCGTGCGCTCGCTTCACCTTTTTTTTCACCCGCTTCTCATTAGGACGCACGACGACAACAGGCACTGGTGAGTATTGCAAGCAGTACTTCGAAAAAGAACTACGATTCACGAGGAACCCCTGGACTCCATCAAGGCTTCTACCCTTCGTACCGACAATCAACATGGATGGCTGGTATATTTTGATCTAATACGGTTCAGGTTAGCACTGACATTAGAATTTGACGAACCGGACGGTAGCGTGCGACGTGCGACGAGCTACGGGTCGACCAGTAGGGGGTACTACTAACAAGATGCTGGAACGTGTTGTGCAGTTTTCCAACAGCGTATTCTAAAATTAGGCCGATTGCTCGATTCTGCGTATTCTTCGCCTGGATCGATTCCATCAGAGCCCTGGCATCTTCTTGGTACGCCTTATCCGTAAGGCGGACCTGGGTTTCGATTACGCGGACGCATATAATCTCGTCGCCGTCATCGACTAGTTCGTCCAGTAGCCATTGCAAAGCATGGTCGGAATACGAGTTGTCGTCTACGCCGACCATAAAGGTGCGGTGTCGTCGTCTAAACTGAAAACCCGCATGGCGGTAGTTGAGGGTGAACGAGATGGGATTATACTCGGTTGATTCGCCGAGGGGGATGTTGTCGAAGGCTACATGGGATTCAAACCTTTGCGAACGAGGAGATTCGGTTAGCGTTTCGGTTGCCATCAGTTAGAAGAGGGACAGAGAAAGACAGTAGTAGGTAAGAGACGGGAAAGAGGTTGTTGATATAGCAAAACGGGTCCGTAAAAGGCACCTTTTGCGCGAAATTCGACCAGCAGCTGAAAGGGGAAGGGAAACTTGTGATTTTCAAAGCCAGCGGCCACTAAAACGCATAGCTTTGCTGCGCCTTGGTCGTCCAAAGGAACGAGGTACTTGCTAAAGTACGGGGTTTGGCCTGGCCTTGGGATGACATGTGGGGGAACATAGTGAGCGGGGTAGCATCGGGCGAGTCGACGAATAGAAGCTGCTTTAGAGTTGCTCGCGCGAGTAAGAAACCGGACTAGCTTGACGATCCTCACCGGAACGACATGCGATTATAATGGAAGACCAGCCCCTTATCAGTTCTCGGTAACCACCCAGGTCCCAGGTCATAGGCATTATCATGTCTAGAGAGTCCATACGAATAACGGCAAGCCACGCGGAATATACACTATTAGACCTCTCCTAGTCGACAAACGAAGTTGTGATTCCTTGAAGGGTCGGGTTATCCTGCGGCTTCGGACTTCTCAAGTTCTCAAGCGGGCCTATGATGTAATAGCACCGCTAAATTTGCTCTTCGGTCGCAAAAGAGTTTCCGCCAAGAAGTGCGATCGCGCCAGCACCCTCGTCCGAACAGCCCTTAACCTTAGGTGCTAATGATGTAGCAGCTTCTTGGCCGTCCTTGCATTCGAAGAATCTCGACGTAAATGGAGCAAAATATACATCTGTGTACTTGTATGTACTTGTGTGGAGAGGGGATGAGGCGGTGCGTTAAAATACGAAATCATCTCGACTTACCTACGGTGTGGCGGAGACGCTGCCCGAATTCGATTTCCAGCATGCGGTTTCTTTAGTCCTTGAGGAAGCGAGGGGTGTCGAGGGGGTGCAAAGGATATAGACGAGATAGACGCCTTCCTAGATGGAGGACCACTACTCCCCGTACTAGAGGCCGTCTCGCCCGGAGTCGTTGCGCTCGCGTCTCCCGTGCTTTCAGCTGTCTCCTTCCCCTTGCCCTTGGATTCGGTAGCGGCCGGTTGCACTAAGCTTGTACGAGGGGTGCTCTTTGCGCTATCTCGCGCCGAGCTGGAACGGGAGAGTGGGCTCGTTCTCTTGTCGAGAGAGAAGTAATCCGTCTTCTTAGAACTTGGTTGTGATCTGGGAGAGACGTCGCTCTCAGGGCTTCTAACTGGAGTAGGTAAACCTCCGGACATCTTCTCTTCTTTCTCGAGATGGACTAATGTGATTAAGATAGCGCCTGTACGGATACTGTCGATACCTTACTCACGTTGCCTCAGTAAGAGGGCGGAGGAGGCAGTTTCGTACTGACGGCATTGAGCGCGGATAGTCCAAGACGAAACCCAAAGGGATAGCCCCGGGGCTATCCGTCTTCGAGATGGTCTGACAGCCGCGTGGAAGACAGAGCAAAGCCCGAGTCTCGAAGGATCGAATCGATAAGCCACGTGGGATAACAAGGATGAGGAAGACCGGGAGACCGGGAGACCGGGAGATATTGATGGTGAAACACGAGACGAATGATTGGTCGTCGAGTTGTCCTGTCTATGGGTCGCAAGAGAGTAAATTAGCTTGGGAGGGCGTCACGAATATTCCTGTTGGTGTATTGCCGAAGACAACCGTTAAGGAGAACGAACGGTTTAAAGCAAACGCTTCGAGTTAAGGTAGCTAGTGTAAAGCGAGAGTGGTAGAAAAAAAAAAAAGAAAAAAAAAGTTAAGGGTTAGAGGTACGTATGGATGATGTCGTACGTTTTGGCTAGGGTGACTTTTGCTAAGGCGATTTTGCTAAGGCGATTTTTCTAAGGCGACTTGGCTTCTGTTGCAATCGTGGGAGCTTCAAGTTTCTTCAGCCCGCTTGGTCTTGAATAAGAAAAGCTTGGTTGAGGGAAGAAAGCTTGGCTGTGTTAAGTTTCGGCAGGCGGATTGGCGCGTGGTTGTAGACGGATGGGATGCTTTAAATGATGTATCTTTTTGGAAACAAGTGGGTACAAAATGCACTTGATTATCTAAACAGGAGAGAGGTAGGTACGTACAGTAAAGTTGTAGAAGCGTAGGTTGTAAGTAACAACAACAACAACGATGAATTGTGATGAATTGCTGGTCAAAGAAAAAAACAGCAGTTGAGTCGGGCTTCTTTTTTAAAGAGGTGAAGGAATCTGGATAAGGCGGCCATGGGAGGAGCGGGCTAGATGTACATATGAGGTAAAGGGCAGTAACAATAGAGAAGTAGTCATGTATGTACGAAGTAGTGGGCTTGTAGGGGCTGTACTAAGTGCGTATAGGGCCTGTAGCTGCCCCGGGCGATGTTCTTTTTTCTTAAACCTTGGTACGCACAAAAATGGGAAAGTGAAGAGCTGGAGCCAAGAGCTTAAACCTTGCGGCAGATGACGGCGCGTTTCCAGATTTTCCTATTTTTACACGCTACCGCAGGGAACTAGCAGGACTAGTAGGTACTTATGCTAGGTACTTATACCATACGCGTCTTAATGCTTGTGGTTTGGGTAATTACTCGTACTGGACTAACCATCTCGGTACCCAAGGTACCTAACGGCAGCTACCTAGTACCTATGTACCTACCTATTATATACGCTAGGTACATTAGGTACAATACCTACAATACATACACTAACCCGCTAGGTAACGTTAGCACCCCGATTTATGCATCTACAGGCGTAACGTATATTGGCCGCATACTTCGTACATTGATGTAAGTCATCTTGTCTCCGCCTAATCTAAATTCTGAAGAAACATCAATTGATCTTCCTCTCACGCTTCGAGGTTGTTTTCGTCTTACCTTTCGCTTTTTTCCCTTCTTATTCCATCCGTCCAATCGCAACATGTCAACTACTCGCGGCAGACACTCCAATGCGACGTCAGGCCAGCGTAATCGTCAGATCAGCCAGCAAAGTTGTTGTTCGAAGCCGATATCCCGTATCCTATATCCTAAATGGGTATCTCAAATCTACCTTGTGTAAATTCCCGACGACTTCTTGCAGCGGCACACGACAACTGCCTTAAGCATCCGGTCATCACTACCTTGTACTCGTCATCATGTCTCTGGTTACGCTTTCGGTATATGTGATGACAACGAAGTATCAATGTCAGCAATGACAGCAATGACAGCAGCAACAACAGTAATAATAGCAATACCAATAACAATAGCAACCGACCAAGTACTGTACCACCATGTATTCATCTAAAATTGACAATACCAAGGCTTCGTCCACAACGTCTGCGGCTAGAAGTCAACTGCGCTCCCAGACCGGCGGGTTAGGGCCAAGAAGGGACATTCACCCCTCCTCGCCTTGTCCTCCTCCAATCCTTCCATCTTCCTCGATACTGGACGTATCTAGAAGGTAGCTCCAAGGACTACATAGGCTCTACGTACGTCCGGATTGTAAATTTCTTCCCATCAGGCGCGCAATTCAGAATCCAGGCTTTACGATTGCAGTAACTACCGATGTGGCTTACACATAGTTGTCCGCGCGCGAGGCCTGCCTCCGCTTTTTAACTCAGCTGCCTGCTTGAATAATAGGTATGTATCTTGATGGTCAAGATCCGCAAACTCTTCGTCATAGCCGAGGAACGTACATAGTAGATACCTACCTACTCCAAGAAATAGAAAACCCCATATCGTTCAAAAGGGTACCAAGACCATGGGGATTGGCAAAACGGACACATAAGACATATGGAGTAGTACAATCTCGTGCTCTTGGCGAACTTGGCGCATAGCTCGCGTAGCCAAGACGTTGACGGGCAAGGTTGGCTTTCCTTTCCAACACTTTCTACCCTGATGACACATCTGTGCAACTCCTGCGGGAGAGTTAACAAGGAAATCTGGGCACATAGCACGACAGTCATTCTAACTGGGAGCGCCACACGACATATCTCCGTATTTTTCTGACTGCTAAGGGAAAAAAAGAAAAAGAAAAGAAGAAAAAAGAAAAGAAAAGGAAAGGAAACGCTCCACTGGGATGAATTACGGATAGAATCATGCACATCTCCGTCTCTAAACCTCCACCACAACGTAACAGTACCTGGCACCAGGCGCGGGCCCCAAAGTAGCGGGTGAGATGAGGAGCCACCGGGTCGAGCCGTTTCACACCAACCATCCATCACGATCGAACGCTGCCAGATGGAGTTCCCTACTTAGGCTACATTTCCCCGGTTTGCTCCTGTCGGATAGGGTAGATCTCGTCGCATCGGCACTGCTACCCGTCGAGGAGGGATCAGGAGGGGAGAGGCCTCCTTCATCGTCAGGTAGTTCTTCTCCTATTGCATATGGAGTCGAAAGGTCACATGGTTTTCTCTTCCCCTGGGAATAAGAGGTCTATCGTTCATACGCTCATACCTACGTCCCGTACGTTCATACGTGTCCGCTGTATTGAGTCATCAGAGACAATATTCGGGTGTACGCATCGTAGCCTGCCCGCCATTCGCGAAGCTTCCATCCATCCAGGGGGAGAGTGGGATGTTTCTCGATGAGGCTACTAACCCGTATTATGTGCGATGAGATATTATATTCATCGTTTCTTAACGTTCTCACATGTCAGGGATTCCACGAAACAGACAGACGCAGAACAGCACGAGGTGAAATGATGAAATCCCAGCCCTGACCTTGAAATTCGATAACCATAAAAGATCCATGTCTCCCATGCTATGTCAGCCACAATGGATGCAAGAAATCTTGGCTTCCTGCAGCCTCACCGAATATATCACAGATTCACTACCGCCTAGGCTCCCCGGCTCCCACACGGGCTACAGCTCCGCCTGGTTATTTGTTCACGTAGAACCCGATATTTTCCTACATCCCAACTAACAGGTCTTCACCGCACACCTTTCCACGATGCGATAACCGAATTAAATATCTGGTTGCGATTTACCGACACTCGGAAACCAAGAGATTGGCGAATGCCGCGATCGCAAATATGCCTTCATACCCTAGGACAAAAACATACACATCGTGCTGACCGACTCGCACCACGACAAAACGTGCTTGACCGCTTTGACCAACCCGATTACCATCACCGACCGGCACCGGCGTTGATGTTAAGTTTATTCGGTGCGATTCAGTCACGTTTACTACCATCCTAGTACTGTAACCATCGTATGTCTACATGCTAAGCTTTGTACCGTCCCCTTGCTTTCCATCTCCAAGTAATACCGTTCGTTATGATTTGTCAAGCATGCTTGGCAATATAATCTGGCAGGCAATGACTATAAACGGATCATGCTCCGTAGCTATATGCGCATTCATTATCGAGATCCGATAAGCTCAAGTTTCCATGACTATATTTTATTTATTTTCCATTCGAAGCATCTTGAACTGTAGAAGATGGCCTTGAATTCCCCGAGTTAACATGACCCCTCATTAAATTTCTCCGAGCCTACAGTCGTAATCTGATCTGTTTATGAGCTGTCACAGATCGACCAAGTACCCAAGCCTATCAGCCTAATCACCATCATTATCACTTCCCCTACCATAGATAGTTGGCCGTATAAACTTGGTAGAATATGTAGGTGATATTGAGGCTCTACTCACCAATTATCATATGTATGTTTCAACGCCACGGAAACACATTCTGGTCCTGTCACAGACTTAGCTTCTTGGCTCTTTTACTTGGCAAGTCTTGATTCCTACCACGATGAACTATGACACGCGATCAAACCGGAGTCGCATACCGGTATAGGTAGGACTGTAGAATGGGGAGCGTCACTCTGGTCGTTTAATCATGAGGGCAGCAAGGATAGTGCCTATATTAAATTGATACCCTTGCAACTCCCGTCGACATCCCATTGGTACAGCGTAACAGACCCCGTGAACATCCAGGCATTATACCTATTCGCCTGACAGAAAGATTAGATGAGGTATAACTTCAATAACATCGAGTCTCCTATATACCGGAACTCTCAATACTGGATGACTACCCGACTACTATGCACGACGAGAGAAGATAATCCAATGAATTACGATTTATTAGTACGGGAAGTTTACTGTTATTTCCATCGCTTATACGGGGCCAAGACAACAGACAACTCGCATGTTGTGCCTATTTAGGAAGTTTCTAAACTTGACGCTGCTGAAAGGCCGTTGAGCTTAGTGTAGAAGGGAAGGGTGTACAGACATTCGCGGTGCCAAGCTGCTGTAAGAGTACACTCAAGAGCTGCTATTATAACTCATAAAACACGAGAGCAAAAATCGATTTACCTCTTATACACACTCCTCCCAAAATCTCAACTCCATCTTTCGGTATTCTCTCCTATTTCTTGTGTAAGCTAAATCCGGAGCTACTACACCTTTGTGTAAAAGCACCCGAAGCCTGTATTACAACTCCTGTCAGGTAGCACTACGCCGTATTTCTTACGTGTGCTGAGCTGTTTCTCGCCTCGTCGTCATCCACTAATTTGTCCGTAGCGGACCCTTTGCCAACCCGAACTCCATAACCAAGCCATCGAGACTTTGCTATGGGGGCGCCACTTGTCGCCGCCATAGAAAGATTATTGCAGGTATCGTCGAAGTATAACCCCTGACCTACAAGCGGTACGAACTGTCGGGATCATAGTCGCAAACTACTACTACTACTACTACTACTACGCTCAACTAGCCGTACCCATCACCTAGGCAGCGTCCCCATCCCGAGGCATCATAGGCGGATTAGCACTACGCACGAAGAGAGGTACCCAGCCCGCCCCAGTCCACCACGCAAAATTCCCATCGTCTCCACGCTGGCGCCGGGAATCCACATCTACATGCGGTCAACTGGCGACTAGCCGGCGTCCGCGGGTTCCTGATCGTATAGAAGCTGTGTCACGGGAAAAAGCATACCGGAAAAGTTCGGTGGCTTGGTTAGATGCTTGCTGACGAGCAATTGCATCGCTTCGAACCAATACCTGCTGCATCTTTCCGAGGGACCGGGGACGCAGTGGGCTGTCCTGGCTTAACCCGGATTTACATCACAGCAGGGCACGGCACATATGTATAATGTATGTGCATATCTGGAGAAAAAGATGGACGAGCCGACCCTAGCTATCACCAGGTACGCACACCCCATGTGCCCAATTACCTTAAACAGGGGTAAGCAGCGAGACTGCGCAAGCGTCCATATTCCGGGTATGTGGTTGATTGACTACGACCTTGATGCTGGGGAATCAGGTACAGCGGGTAGTGAGAGTGCTAGGTAATAGGAATTAGGTCGTCTATAACTTGCTAGGCGGGAGCCCTATCAGACTGGGAGGGGGCGTAGGTTGTTGACGCTACATATATCCCCGACCAAAGTCCCGTGAGGCATCGTCAAGATACCTACCCACGTAGTGTCACCCACAAAATCGTATTCTTGAGAAGCACCAGGCACCCCAGATGCCAGATACGTGAGAGATCGGCGGCGTTATATCGACTGGCGCCACACATGATCCATGTTATCGTCTTGTCACGTTAAACCGCATACATAACAGTTCAGTTCTTATGTAACATGTGAGGTTATTCTACATCTTTATCTTATATTAGGTAGGTAGGTTAGCAGTCCAGCGGAGAGCACAAATAAACCTTCCCCTCCCAGGTAGAAATTGTCTCGCGGGCGACGATACCAAATCTAGAGTCTTCCTACATAGTGTATGTCTAGACTAGTACCAGGGGATTGCCGATTACCCGCCTCATCGTCACACTCGGCACACGGATTCCGCGGGCAGGTGGCTGTGCGAAACGCGAGAGAGGTAATACTATCTAGGTGGCCGTCTGTCCCTAGCTCAGCTACCTCGTGAACTACCTACACTACCCAGGGCACCGCAACGACGATGATACGGCGTACTGGTTCGTTCCTTATGTATGCGTTAGACAGATCTATGAGCATGGTGTGTTAGTTGCAGCAAACGAGTGGTATACATACATACTAACTAACCTAACCTATGTGCTATCCTACCTGGTCACCCGCTACCATTCCTTCATGTAAACCGGGTCGGCTTAGGACCTAGGTTAGGGCATATGTGGTGGTGGTGGTCCTCACACACGCGCACAAGAGCGTTCGTGATGGAGATGCTACTAATGTTATGGCCCCTCTCATTTTCCCCTTTTCGGATACCAGCAATGTACATCAGGCATTAGGTATACGGAGCCCTACACTACACAGCTCACGCTCACCCACACACCCTACACATACATAAACCCCTATCTACATATGTATAAATGTAAGATGGATAGTAGTCAACTATGTAAGTCCAAACGCACAAGACGCCGCAACTCAGCTATCTCCAACGCCACCAGCCCACCTCAAGGCTCTTGGCCCTTCTCAGCCCTGCGCGCTACGCGCCGTTGTCACACCGAACTAGCGAGACGACACACACGGCACAAAGTCCTGCACAGCATGCAAACCTACATACACATACACTTATACATACGGCGTACGCATAACATATACATATCGGCGGCCAAGACCTCCCCTCCTTAGTCCGCTTGGCACTCGAGCCCGGCCCCGTTACCGACAGCAAACGCGCCGCCGCCGAATCGCAGAGTGCCCTATGTACAATACATAGCTGGGAGGCCTCCTAACCCACTTACCTCCTTACTACATACTAACCTAACCTAGGTATTCCGTACACACTAACCCACCGCCAACACCACCACCACCGGCCAACCATGTAAGAATTTAGCAGGGTAGCTTGGGCAATACCAAGACCTCTCTCTCTATTCTACGCATGTGAATAAGTGAATATATGCGCGTGTACGCAGGAAAAACACATGAAAACTGCACACCGGTTCCGTCTCCATCAACTACATACATACATACATACATACATAATAGACAGACGATAGCTCAGGTAGGTAGGTAGGTATGTATGTAGCCAAGGCGGCTGAGACCCCCTAGTCCGAAAGGCTGCGGATCACTCACTCACTCTGCCTGCACAACCTAGGTATATACCTATGTATGCCCTGTGCTTTGCGCCTGTGCTGCAACGTCGAGCCACCACCGGCACCACCACCACCACCACCGCATTCAACTACATATAGGTATACCACCCTCAAGTGCTGCCGTTAGGCCCTCCGCTATATGCGTATACCAAGTAGGTATGTATATTGCACCGCGATGCGCTCCGCCCGTATATGTGCGGTACATTTACTATACGTATACGCCGAACCCGGGTCTTGGCGTTGGTGTTGAAGAAAAAGCTCCTTTACCTCCTGATCTATGTAAATCTACACATCATATTATTTGTAAATCTGGGTGGAAAGCTCCAGTTGTCTAAACTCCTACACTATGATGGAAGGAAAAAAGTATATGAGTATACGAGTCAAAGAAGTCAGTCAATCAGTCAGTCATTTGATTACCATATCTGTTCATGAGACTTGAAAATGAAAAACAAACTGGGCGAGTAGCCCCCGTCCGTTTTCTACATACAATCAGCCGATATCTTTCTTTTTGCCGGTCACTCTTTTGCCTGTCAGCCCGCCTGTCTCCCGTGGTCGGAGAGTGACATACAAATATCCCATTACGCCTGTGCAATGCAAACTGGAGACGAAACCCGCAACAGGTCCCGTCCCCCCTACGTTCCCCTTCTAATTCCTCGGCCTTGAGAACACCTTTCTTTGATGATCTTAGTTGTACGTCCGTGACAGGTTACGGAGGTACCAGTCCACCAACTTGCGCCCAACCTTAGCTTCCGAGATGTGAATTAGATCCTGTAAGTTTCTGTTAGTGCTCTGGTATGATAAAGTTGGATGACCCTATGTAAGGCTGAAAACCCTAAGGCAGAAAAAAACTTACTCCTTGCAGAGCGTAGTCCAGGTCGCTCACGTTGACCCATTCTCCTTCTAGTAGGGCATGATCGGTCCACCGCAGCTGCTTAGTGCGCTGCTTGTTAACTAGCAGCCAAGAGCGTAACTCTTCCGGCTGCACCTCTAGGAAGCCAGCAAGCTTCTTGAGATCCATAGTCGTGTAGAGACGTAGGTAAGATTTCACGGTAGGATTCCACATGTTGGTCTTGACCTCGTCCATGAAGATGGAGAGGTGGTGGTCGATCGGGTCCACGTTGGCCTCGGGGTTATCGAAGTCAGGGGGAACCGGCGAGATGAACTTGGGGCAGGCAGCCTTGAATAGCTCCTCGAAGATGGGCAGAGACTCGGGGCCACCTCGCTGTAGCTTGAGCAGCTGGTCTCCGTACTTCTCCCTCAGAGCGGTGTGGATGGTGTCGTCAAGACGGGTCGGCTGGAAGGCCACGCAGATGGCAATGAGAGCGTACATCTGATCATTCTTCTTGGTGATGGAATCGTATTGGGCGTTCTTCTGGAAGTTTTTGGTACGCGATACGTAGACAAGAATGTGGCTAAACATGCGGATGGCATCGGCATATCGGTGCATCATCATGTAGGAGAAGCCTACGTAGTAGTAGGTTGTAAAATGGGCGGCCATAACACGCGCAAACATGGCCTTCTTGTTAAGCTCGATGTCATCGAGGGTCTTCAACGCTAGGCTGAAATCTCCCAGGAGACAGTGGACGCGTAGCAGTCCGATGATGGAGAAATACCCGAGCATTCGGTATAGAGTCTTGGAGCCGTACTCTCCAGCGACGGCGGCGGGATCCTCGTTACGCTTCATGGCACCCAACTGGTCGGTGATTTGCGATCGCTGGATCAGAGAGTACAGTACGTTGAGCACACTATAGCAGCCCCATGTATTGGGGGTATCGCGTAGAATCTGTCTCTCCTCCTCATTATCCCTCGCTTGTCTTGCAATTCTTAGTCGGTAAGAGGAGAAACTGTTAAACTGGTAGATGAACTCGTCGATAACATCCCAGGCCCAATAATGCTATAAAGTATTGTCAGCATACCGATCAGTCGCCTTGGTTATTATTTATACGTGATGAGATTAGGAGGACTAACCGAGGGAGGCTCTAAATCAACGGGGCCCTCCGAGTTGAGGATGAAGTGGAATAGGTTGCAGTAAGAATCGTAGCTTTGGAATTTGACTTCGAGGGGGGCAGAGAAGTCCAAGGGTTGAGCAGCAGCGACGAGCCTAGACTGTATATCATCTGTTTGCTGGGCCATAGTCAAGGAATTGACTTGCTCCAATTCTTCCATACCATCTTCATACTGGACCTGCTCTTGGTAGTCGGCCACGAGGGCTTCCTCCTCAACATCGCTGTCATCCTCGATGGTGCGCACAGGCGCGGCACCGTTTCTTAATCCGCTCATCGTGGAAATGTGGTGTGACACGAGGACGATGTCGCGAATAGTATCGTGGGGATCGTAGCCGTGGAGGGGCTCGTCGCAATTTTTTGGCCCTTGTTGTATTGAAAAGATCTGGAGAAGGATTAACTTGGAAAAGAAGAACCGAGGTTTTGGCGGATTAGGGCTTCTCAACGTGGCCCTTGCGCTTGCGTTTTGCCCCTCCTTTTGCAGTTTCGCGTCAGAGCGTCAGAGCACTTGCAGAATCAAAACTTTGGCGGGGCCGCGGGGCAGTCGAATCTCTGCGCTTATCGATATTCTTTGCCCCGCTATCAGCAAAGGAAATCTTATTAGGGGTCTGAAACGTCGTAGTATAGATAATTCGGCATACCGGCTTAGGTCTTAAATTATACAACTATGATTCATAGTGACTACGTTACAGAAACCCCATAATAAACTTCACTATACTCTTAGAATTGGTACATGAATCCAGCCAGTCGGACTAGTGGATACTTGAAAGTTACTGCTACCAAAATTAGTTCACTGGCTAAACGATATAAATACTTTTGTCGCTTCGTCAACGCCCCCCCGTTGGAGCTATTTGTTTATTTAACATAACCAACTACATGAATTTATCTTGATGGTTTTCAATATCGACTTCATATCTTCTCATCTTAAAAACATAACACCGTCAAAATGCCTGTCGTCACTCCAGAGAAATTAGCTGCTCTGCAGCGACACGCGGATGATATAAGAAATGTACTCACCCCCTCGTTCCGAGTCCATCAGTGCTCATTTTACTAACGCAACTTAGATCTGCATCCTAGCTCATGTTGATCATGGCAAGACGTCCTTAACGGATGCCCTCCTTGCTACAAATGGCATCATTTCGCCAAAGCTTGCCGGCAAGATCCGGTATCTTGACTCACGACCCGACGAGCAAATCAGGGGTATCACTATGGAATCTTCCGCCATCTCCCTATACTTCTCTATGCTCCGAAGACCAGCCCCGGATGCTACACCCGTACCCAAGGAATACTTAATCAACCTAATAGATTCGCCCGGACACATTGATTTCAGCAGCGAAGTATCAACTGCTTCAAGATTATGCGACGGTGCCGTCGTGCTGGTCGACGCCGTCGAGGGCGTTTGTAGCCAAACAGTCACAGTTCTCCGCCAGGCGTGGACGGAGAAATTAAAACCGCTTTTGGTTTTCAACAAAATAGATCGACTGGTTACCGAGTTGAAAATGACGCCAGGCGAAGCTTACATCCACCTTAGCAAGCTTCTAGAGCAGGTAAATGCCGTTTTAGGAAGCTTCTTCCAGGGAGAACGTATGGAAGAGGACCTGAATTGGCGAGAACGAATGGACGAGAAAGTTGCTGCGGCTGCTGCAAGAGAGGCAAAGCTCGGAGATGTCGAGAGCGAAACAGGCGACCTACAGTTCGAGGAAAGAGATGACGAAGAATTATATTTCGCCCCCGAGAAGAATAACGTCATATTTAGCAGCGCCATTGATGGCTGGGCCTTTACCGTGCGACAATTCGCTAGCTTATACGAGAAGAAGCTCGGTATTAAACGAAGTATTATGGAAAAGGTGTTATGGGGCGATTTCTACTTAGATCCGAAGACTAAGAAGGTTCTTGGCCGAAAACATCTGAAGGGTCGCAATTTAAAGCCTATGTTTGTCCAGCTTGTGCTTGAGCAAGTTTGGGCCGTATATCAAGCAACTACCGGCGGAGATCATGGAAAGGGGTAAGTCGGTTTTCTACTTTTCGCTTGTATCATTCACTTCTCCTTTTTCGATCATTAAGACGTTGCATCGAACTTGTCACATTTCAAATTATTTGACTTATAAGCCTCGGATCCAAAAACGATACGCTAACTACGATACAGCGATCCGGCTCTACTCGAGAAGATAACAAAATCGTTAAATATCACAATAGCGCCGCATATTGCCAGGTCTCGAGACCCCAGATTACTACTTACAACGGTTTTCTCATCATGGCTACCACTATCGACGGCTCTTTTGGTGTCTGTCGTCGAGTCTCTGCCGTCTCCAAAAGTGGCCCAGGCTGAACGTCTGCCCGAGTTGTTAGAATACTCTCCCGGTTCATCTCATATCGATCCATCAGTTAAGGATGCGATGGTGAATTTCAAAACGTCCAAATCAGACCCCGTCGTTGCATACGTCAGCAAAATGGTTTCCATACCCGAAAGCGAACTCCCGGAGAATAAGAGGCGAACTAATCAGCTCAGCGCCGAGGAAGCTAGAGAACTGGCTAGGAAAAAACGGGCAGAATTCGCTCGTGCTCAGGCGGCAGAAAGCAACGGAGTGGATTCCCTCACCACAGCTCTCGATAGTGCGAATTTGGACGACTTCGCACCCGAGGAGGAGAAAAAGATCGACCCAGAGCACTTGATAGGATTTGCACGGATATATTCAGGCACTCTATCAGTTGGCGACTCACTTTACGTCCTACCACCAAAGTTCTCTCCCGCAAATCCCCACGCTGCCCCTGAGCCCCAGAAGGTGACTGTGACGGCTCTATACATGCTTATGGGCCGCAACCTGGAGTCGCTTGATTCCGTCCCGGCTGGTGTCGTCTTTGGTATTGGCGGTCTCGACGGCCATATCTTAAAATCGGGCACTCTATGTAGCCAATTGGAAGGTTCCGTCAATTTGGCGGGTGTCAACATGGCGGGCAAGCCTATCGTGCGAGTTGCCCTCGAACCGGTTAATCCAGCTGATCTGGATAAGATGATCGAGGGTCTCAAGCTGCTCGTGAAGAGCGATCCGTGTGCGGAGTACGAGCAATTCGAAAGCGGCGAACATGTTCTGCTTACGGCCGGTGAACTACACCTAGAAAGGTGTTTGACGGATCTGAAAGAGAGATTTGCGAGGTGCGATATCCAGGCTGGCGCACCTATTGTACCATATAGAGAGACGATTGTGCGCGCGGAGGAAATGAGACCGCCAGCAAATAAGGAATTAGGACGCGGCGTTGTCGTTGGCGTCACGAATTCGAAACAGGTCAGCATCACGATTCGAGTACGGCCATTACCCGAAAACGTCACCGAGTTCCTCCTCAAAAACCCGGGCGCTATCAAACGTCTTTACTCGGAACGAAATGCGCTAGAGGAACCCGACCAAGAGAATGGAATCGACGGAGAACAAAAAATCGAGGAGGAGGATGATGTACTCGAAGGCAAAAGCCTATCTCTCGACGAGTTGAAGAAGCAACTACAGGCGAAATTGGAAAGCGGCAAAGGACGCGAGGGGTGGAAGGGGGTCATCGACAAGATAACAGCCTTCGGGCCGAAGCGAACAGGACCGAATCTACTAATCGACGCAACTAAAGACGGCTATTTCCCCAAGGTGTTCACTCCGGAGAAGCAAGCGGATGACAGCAGCCCGAAGGCAGACGAGGCGCTCAAGGCCGCGCATCTATGCGACAAGGTTACATATGCGTTCCAACTGGCCATGAACCAAGGTCCGTTATGTAATGAGCCTGTACAAGGTGTGGCTGTCATAATCGAAGACGTGACCGTCGCGCCAGCGGACGAAGAGACATCTGCACGGGATCGTCTAGGCCGGCTTACAGGCGAGGTTATCAAGACGGTACAGCAGTCTATCCGCCAGGGCTTTCTGGATTGGTCTCCACGCCTTATGCTCGCTATGTATTCATGCGAGATCCAGGCAAGCAGTAAGTTCTTCCCGAAATCTTCACATTTTTATTCTGTTCTCTTTTATTCTGAATGTTATACTAACGTCAATCATAGCCGAGGTCCTGGGACGCGTATATGACGTCATCACGCGACGTCGCGGTCGCGTTCTCTCGGAGCAGATGAAAGAAGGCACGCCGTTCTTCACCATCCAGTCGACGATCCCCGTGGCGGAATCATTCGGGTTTGCGGAGGAGATGCGCAAGCGCACGTCGGGTGCCGCGCAGCCGCAACTCATCTTCCAAGGGTTCGACATTCTGGTTGATGAGGACCCGTTCTGGCAACCCTTCACCGAAGATGATCTCGAGGACCTAGGTGAGCTTGCCGACAAGGAGAATGTTGCGAAAAGATATATGGACGGTGTGAGGAGGAGGAAGGGTCTGCTGGTTGAGGGTAAGGGCGAGAGGGTTGCGGCTGAGAAGCAGAAGACTCTGAAGAGGTAAAGGGGCTAACTGGCCTGGTGAATTGGTCATGATTGGTTAAGGCATAAGTGTTGAATAGGGAGGATATTTGGAGTCAAGCGATGCATAAAATTCATAACACGATAATTTGAGGGGAATACGCCTTGCGTTGTCGTCGATGATAAAATGGAAAAAGTTCGGAGTTATCAGAGATTGTGATAACTTGGTATTTCAGCAGTCGAATAGATTTTATGTGCGCCTCATAGTTCCGTTGAAAATAAGTAAGCTACGTGTGTCACGGTTTAGAATAACTATATTCGCCTTATTGAATATAGACCTTGGGTATTTACCTGAATCATCAGCTGTATGAAAGGCTTCATAACAATATCTCTTCTCCTTAGTATTGTTATATATCTAGATACATACTTGACACTTGGTTGCTTATCTATTTCCTTAGATTGTAGTATGTCGATGCATGTGCGATTCCTTTCGTGTACCGAGCAAGCGAGGAATACAATGAAGTATTACCTAGGTAGTTAATGTATTAATCAAAGTTAATGTTGAATTGTCTATATATTTCGTTTATATAAAGCTAGCATGCGATTTAGCAACTACTCCTACATCAGAATATGACCTAAATGTTGTCGTGATATAATGTATGAGTTCTAAAGGTAGCTAAGGGTACATAGGTATGTATATAGCTTGAGCTCTAAGGAGTATCTTCTATGTAAAATATGCAAGTCCCGACCAAAGGAGAAATAAAGATTACCCCGTCGTTCAATATTCGTTAGATAAAAAAAAGGGAAAAGCCTTATCCGTCTTTTTGGGTAGTCTGCTGGCTTGGGGAATGGGGTTTTCTTCCCAGGGCAGACCAGGGGCCGACATAAGCGGACCGAACGCCAGCTTGAAAGAAGCGGTCATGAAAGGTGAATGGAAAATGAGGACGATAGAAGGAAAAGAAAATCTCCCAAGGGCCAGTCAACGAAGGGCAGAGTGGGGTGGTATGAAGGCTTGGTAGGACTCAGCCTCCATTGCAACCGTGGGGTTGCCAATCATCCAAACGCCGTTGTATAAGCTGTAAGCTAGGGGTTTCTAAGCTAGGCACTTCTACCATCTTGCAACATCCGGTCAAGCTGGGGTGCGAATATCCGCCCTGATCCTAGCAGTAGGTAGTTAGCATTTATGTGTATCTACCTTAGTAGACAGCTTGACCATACTCTGTCGTGACAAGGTGTCATCTGAGAAACTCGACGTATAAGAGTCGAGCTCCGATTCGTGACTGGGAAAGGTCCGGGGAGGACCTGGTACACTGGATGACCAGAGCGCGAACGTATCGACTCTTACGCCTCTCTTCCGTAGACGATAAACATTAGCTATTAGCGGATCCCTCATATGGGGGACTACTACACTTACCGTGGCATAGAACATCCCAGATTCGAGCGCAGACGACCTAGCAAGCGGATCGTAGTTGATCGGGTTTTCTTGTAGCGGTCGAGCGTTCCGACGACGAATAAACCATCGGAGGTATTGTAGACCTGCGATAACACACATGATGAGTATGGAAACGATCCCAACAATTGCATCGTCCGACAACGCCATTATAGTTGAAGCTAACCGCGTGTTCGGTAGGTAATATATATAGCTATTTAGAAGAAGAAAGTTATGTTGAAGCATACCTAAACCTTAACTAACGCAAGGGGAGGGCCTTGCTTATATATTTATTAAAGTCATAGAGATAAAAGCATGTCTACTGGGCGCTGGTCTTGAAGTGGGAACATTAGCAAGAGTACATTGAATAATGTAAAGGAGTATTTCGGGAGAGAGATCTTCAAAGGGGGGATTTCGGAAGGGGAGATTTTGGAAAGGAGAAATTGTGTCTTTGGTTATTAACTAGTATGCTGCATAGCCGATTCAGCACGGTAAGGTATCCAATCGTAAAATTTTAAAATGAAGCTTGAAGAGGAGATTATGGGGAAGAGGATTATGGAGGAGGAGATTTTGGAAAGGCGAGCTTGTGTCTTTTACGTACCAACTACCTAGTGTACTGTGTGTCACGACATCTGGGAACAATAGGCAAGAGAGATTATGGAAGGGGATTATGGAAGGGGATTATGGAAGGGGTGAAGGGAGATTTTGGACAACTCGGACCTGCATCATCGACAACCTCAGCTGAACCTGGTGGTACTTGTGTACTAGGTGCCTGCCTATTTTACATGTAGGTAGGTAGATAATGCATAAGGTTATCTCCAACCTGTGATACCCAAGTTACTTTACAAGGTACATACCTGGTATGTATCTTACCCAGGGCCTCCGTCGGTTTAAATTGCAACTTTCTCCTTCAAATACCAAAGTGCTTACTTCACAGCCCTCCTTAACTACAACAACGGCTATCCTTGAATAGACACCTTGGCTTTATTTCTTCCATCAAAACTCTGTTTACCTAATTTTGTAATATATCGGCATCATGTCATCGTTCGAAAAGTCACCTCTGGACTCTACTGGAGATATATGGCTACAGCATAAGCATACAATCGAGCGTCTTTACGCAGTCGAAAATAAAACTGCCGAAGAAGTGATGGAAATTATGGAGAGAGAATTCGGATGTCCACGCATCACGTAAGTACCTGACCAGTCTTGTTGGTCTATCTGGCTTGTTAATCAAGACCAATAGTAAAAAAGCTTTCCAAAAAATCATCCGGAATAAGCTCAAATTAAGCAAAAGGCTCAAGAAAGGCGACTGGCCGAGAATATACCGAAATTATCTTATTCACAGAAAAGATATACCAACCGTGGTCTATCATAAGAATAGAAAGATTATATGGAAGGACGTGATAAAGGAGACTAAAAGGTCAGGGCCTTTGCCGGATACAGGTCAAGGTGAGTAAGATATCTTGATATATACTAACGTCAACGGTTACAACGGTAGGCCATACAGGGCTAATGTATCCTAATAGATGGCGATGCCACGCTCCCGATGGATGTTGTTCTGAGGACACCATCACCAACCGGATCTCGGATGTCCCATTCTCCAGCAACAGATCCTCGACAATCAACGGGTTCCTCATCCCAGCCCTCAACCTCTTCATCTACAGCTCCTGTTATATCACCTCCTAATATCGAAAATGCCCTAAATGGAATTCCATGGGTCAAGTTCAACTATAGAATGTTTTGTATGTATCTTGAACTCCTTGCTCTATTAGGTATCCCCCACGCAACCAACTAATAGATATATTAGCGACTACAACTTCTCCACACGATAGCAACACAAACTTCCCGGTTGATATTGACTCTTTGAGGACTCTCATTGACACTAGACTCGGAATAGATTCATTTAGGATCTGGAAAGCCGCATTCCCTTCCACCAGATTGCACTTCTTGAGCAGTATGCCCTCATCTTCGGTACTTACACCAGATATCTGTGCTTATCACCTGCTGGCCAAAGTCGTTTATTTAGCTTCTAATAATTTGCATTGCGGCATTTCTAGTCGAGATCGCAATCTATTTACCGGAGCTATCCAACTTCTATCCAGTCAAATTCCCGAAGCAATTCTGGATGCATTATTCCAAGGAGATCTCACTGTTCTCAGGATCATATGGGAACATTTAACTGAGTGTGCCGGTATATCCCGCTACCACGATACATTCACTTCATTGATAAAGGCTGGACTCCAGCATAGGAAATGGATTCTCCCTAATGGGGCTTTATACCTCTCCTTTGCCGCCTCTATGGGTGCTCTTGATGTCGTTCAGGATCTACTCGACATCGGCATTCGTGCTGATGATGTTGTAAGGTTCAGAGAGTATCCCGTTATCGTTGAAGCCGCGGCTACCGGCAATATAGAATGCGTGCAGTTGCTGCTAAGGGCGTGTGACGCAAACCGCGAGATTATACATAACGCGTCGAGCTTTCAGATACTTATCCTCGCCTTCGTAAAGGGTGAATTGCGCATTCCTACAGACGGAGATTATCCAAACCTACCAGGCTTTCCCAAGGAAATCAGAAGTGAGCAGCCCACTATAGTCAGTGTTAGTCTCAAGAACGAGTCCCAACGCCTAATACTAAAAATGGTTTTGGATTGTGGTGCAAATGTCGACTTACCGTGGGTAACCGATTTTACCATCGATAATCGGGCATACGATCTCCCTGGGGAATGGTGTTCCACGACCTTAGAAAAGACTTATTACTGGGACAAAAGTCTATTCTCTGAACTTGCTCCATATAGCACTGGCACCACAGGACACCTTTTTCAACCAGATATATGTATCTCGGCGTTGCGAGGCGAGGAACCCCTTCGCGAATACGTATACTCGCAACCAGAAATGTCCGATTCCGAGATAAAACCATCCTTGGAGTTGGTTCTCTTCCAGCAAGTCATAAATGATAGAATATTTGATATAGAGGACGTGCATATCAACATAGACATTATTCGAAGACTTCTTGAATTAGGTGTGGATCCAAACCTTCCTTCGTTAAAGCGTTATAAATCTAGATATCATAGTCTAGATATCGACGATCTTCTCCGACACCTAGTCTTAAAACCGGATGTTCATCGCCTTGGAGAGAGCTTTGATATAGTGTTGAGGTTAATCCTTCAATCAGGAGCAAGCATAAACTCAGACGTCTTGGTGGCTGGTGTTCAGAAAGAGGGAATCGACATGTTAAAAGTCCTTAAACGAGTTGGCGCTGATGTAGGAAGATATGGCGCTGCTGCGTTATCTTTAGCTGCGCGGTTTGACAATTATGATGCAGTTAACTGGCTGTTAGATTCAGGAGTAAACATCAACGCAGAAGTTACTTATATGGAAATGAGTGTCATAGCATTAGCAAGCTATACTACTGGCATCTGTTGCCCGAGATTGTGGGTCTGTCCTTGCAAACGGTGGGAGCTTTCTGGCCCAGCGAGTTGCGAAATGTTCGGATACTTGGTCAGCCGTGATGCGACTTTAAGGCATCATCCAGACGACCCAGACGCATTCCGATTCTTGTACCATCTACTCGAGAGATACGTGGCGAATGGCTCTCTATTAAATATGATGGGGCTATTTCTGCCGAAATTGGACCTGCTACCCCCTGATAACATCAGCAGTAGTCTATGGGAAGCTTGTCTCTATTCATCAAGCCGGAATTGCCCCAATGAAAAGCAAGCCAAAACCCGAAGGGAAAAGATTAAGGCACTCGAACTACTTCTCAATCACGGTTTACTGGATCAAGATGACATCGCACTGTCAAATTTGATTCGTCATAGAGGACCGCCCGAGTTAATCGAAAGGCTCCTGGAGTCTTGTATAAATCCCAATGCACAAATCGAATATTTCGAGCATCGTCTTGTGGGAAGTCTTATTCAACTTGCAGCATATCTTGGCGATAAAGCTTTAGTCGAAAAGCTGCTACAAAAAGGTGCCGACATTAACCAGCAAACGGATCCCCTTCTTGGGAAAACGGCCCTCCGAGCCGCATGTGATTGGAAGGAAGTTCCCGCGGGGGAAGAAGCGAATAGAGTCAATCTTATACAGTTCTTGATCGAGGAAGGCGCAGACATTAACACCCCTGGAAGTATGGTGGATGGATTTACGGCCTTGCAGTGTGCTGTTGCCCAAGGCAATATGGATGTCGTGCTTTTATTGATATATGAGGGAGCTTCCATTAATACTCCTGATAGGTATGGGAATTGTGCGCTAGACCTGGCGGCATATTATGGAAGACTTGACATAGTTCACCTTCTCTTGAATGTTGGAGCTCTTAGTAGTAGGCCGGGGCAAACCGGTTATGATGGAGCGATCGAAACGCTAGAAGAGGAAGAACAACACCCCGATGTGGCCAATTTGATACGGCGGTACGCAGAAGAACATCCAAGAGATGATTGAGTTGCGGATGATGTTGAATTCCAAAGGGAATCATCTTAACAAGATCTTACTATTTTCTTTTCCTCTTCAATGACGTTGTCAAAGCGAGCCTTCGAAATTATAACGGGTTAGAAAACCCGATCTCCAGTATACCCCCTACTCGAGCTTTTCATAACTCTCTCAAAAGATCCTTCGAAGCAGGTGTCTCAATACAACATTACCATCACCTCCTTGGCCCAACGTGTTGCGAAATATCTTGCGTGTCTCCTTGGTATAAGTTCGCAGCTCTTCTACGTTACGGAAGGTCTGAACCTTTTCCTCCCTCCCACTTCGTCTCCATTCGATCAAATCAACGATATTAACGTGTGTCTTACGTGCAGCCTATTACCCGCGTCAGCGTGAATCCACCGATTTTCGTTGCAGGGTCTCCTACCTCCTCACATTGCTCACATGTTTTCGGAAGCGGCTCGACACCGATCGGGCGACAGAGCGCATGCCACGCATTCAAATCGTCCTCTGCACCGTACCACAGCTGCAGCTCGCTTTGCAGCGCGTCTTGATATCTATCCCACGCATTGTCCGACGCGGCGCTGCCGCGGCTCCATCCTTGTTGTCTCTGTAGGTTGGCATACGAAGTTGCTGGAGGGAGAGAAGGGTTATAATCGAACGCTGGGAAAGAGCGGAAAAAGACATCCAAGGGGGTTTCGGTATCCTTCTGGTGAATACGAGAGTCCCGCAGGTGCTGATCTAGAGCCTCTTCGCTGCCGAAGGATCGATCGCAAGTCTTACAGTCAAAGGACGGGGGATGAATTGGGGAATCGCCTAGGTGTTGTTGCAACGCCTCTTCGCTATTGAAAGATCGATTGCAGGTCTTACACTCGAAAGACGGAGCATGGACCGGAGAGTCCTGCAGGTGCTGATCTAGAGCCTCCTCGCTGCCGAAGGATCGATTGCAAGTCTCACAGTCGAAGGTCAGAGCATGCGTTGGCGAATCCCGCAGGTGCTGCTGCAACGCCCCTTCGCTACCGAAAGATCGATTGCAGTCGTCACAGTCAAAGGACGGGGCATGAACTGGGGAATCGCGTAGGTGTCGTTGCAACGCCTCTTCGCTATTGAAAGATCGATTGCAGGCCTTACACTCGAAAGACGGAGCATGGACCGGGGAGTCGCGTAGGTGCTGCTGTAATGCCTGCTCATTGCTGAAGGATCGATCACAGGTCTCACACTCGAAGGACGGAGCATGAACCGGAGAGTCGCGTAAGTGCTGCTGCAACGCCTCTTCACTATCGAAAGATCGACTGCAGTCGTTACAGTCAAAGGATAGGGCATGAACCGGGGAGTCGCGTAGGTGCTGCTGCAGGCTTTCGTCGCTACCGAAAGATCGATGGCAGAGAACACAACGGGAGCTCATGATATCAAAGTGTCCATACCACTATCGATTCGATTTTTCAGAAGTATTCAGAAGTATCATGGTTGTAAGCGGGAAGCCGTCAGTCCAGTTATACTGTATAACTGGACGAGTCAATCAATAGCTCGACCTGACTTGGACCTGACCTGGCCTGGCCTGGCTTGGATAGATCGTAAATATTTTTTTATTTGTGTAGCAGTAGCAGGTACGTACATCCTCAATGTACGTACGTATATAATTTTGATGATACCTATGTGATTTGGTGTATTTACTGTGGCTGACGTGGCGAAGGCTGTGGCTTCATAAGAGCATTCAAGCCAGTCCGAAAATATAATCAGGTAAGCCCTGTAAGTCCATATAACTGATCTGACTTGAGCAGGTCAAGTCTATACGGTTATTTGACCTGACATGACTTATCGAACTCGCTGGTTATACATGTGACGAATGGAACGTCGGCATAGGGCAGCTCTGTTGTGTAACGGTGCCGCCCAATGAACCAGTGACACATAAACTCCCCCAGAATTACTTGAGGTATCTACATTATTTCACTGTCGCTGAGAGCATCCCATCCTCGAAAGATGACTATATCTTCAAAGACATGACTGAGTCCTGGAATCTCAACCCGTACAAGTGTACTCATCCTCCAAAGACGCTTTGGAGGGTGATACACTCTGGCACCCAATCTCGACGATGTCCATCTACAGGAGATCTTATTGCGTCGGACAGCACCCGTATAATCAGAGATGAACCAGAGCTGAAGCAAGCAATCGAAAAACACATCAACTGGTGGAGCCGCCAACCAAGCTGCTTTCTATCAGTATTTAGTAATAGGCAACATGCTCGTAATTGGGCGGAGCAACGCGGGGCAACACAATCCCGAGTCGATATTTACGAGATAGACACAACGCGTCTACCACCCGATACATATCTCTTCGACGTAGACTCGCTGAAGGCTACGTTAGGCTTTGTTCATCCGGCATCAACCCACGAATTCTTATTCCTACACCGCATCCCGGCCCGGGCCATAGTCAGCAAGCGAGGTCTGGGAGAGATCTGGGAAAAGGGTATGTAAACCCTGTTACTTACCAAAAGCAAGATTTCGTTAAACTAACAATGCATATATAGAAGCAGAGGCTCGACATTATGCCGCCCGTCCGTTCGACCCGAACTACCATTGGGTTCCTGACTTAGACGGATGGTACGATTCTGACGAAGAGTGCGAGGAACGCAATAGATGCGATGATTTGATTAATATGATAGAGGGGAATTGGAACTGGAATGTATAAAATGACCAAAATTTAATAATTCTGATGGTGACAATTGAGGAAAATCAGCCGGCGGTTGCAAGGAAGGACGTTGGTTATATGGATCTGGGAGGGCGTTGCTATCCGGGGTATGATACGTACCCCCCGGATCACGTGATCCCGAAAAGTGGAAATATAGCCCGGCTATCAATTGGAGCATAGCCCGGACTTGCTAGCAATTTTGATGTCTCGCCGCTGCCCGGAACAACAAAAGCACCCACCCACTCAAGAAGTAGTTACCGACTCAAAACATACCACTCGACGAACGGTTAAAAGCCCAACTTATCATATCTCGATGAAAATGTGCTTGCATCTTTAATACTTGAGAGCATATTTATTCAATGTGTACCTAATCAGTCCCGTAGACCTTACGGTTTCAATCCCAAACTCCATAAGTATATGTGTGACTATATATACGAGTGATATACGTTGCCTCCTCCGGCCGCTTTGCCCCCTTTTCCGGGTATCCCAGTAATGTTCCTTGGCGTAATAAGTAAGAAGGCAAACCTCCCTTCCAATACTGGCAGTCTAGATGTTGTGTAATTATGGCTTGCTGGCGGTAGTGCGCAGCGACGTTCGGTAGGTAGGTAGTGTTAGCTATTCGTCTGCCTTTTAGATGGGCGCGGATGTGGTCATGTGGGTATCATAATAGGCTTCGGTGCCTGGAAGCTGCTTTAGCCTTGGGTGGACGGATTAGAGGTCGCTTATTTCGGGTTACTCTTTTTAGTTTAGGATTTCGTCTCCTCGTCCCATCCCCAGACCTGGGACAGATATCTCTCCATGTTAACCCTCTTTGTCCGCATCTCCATCATCCAGGGATGCTCAAGCATCCTCCATGGACTTGCTCGACGGTTTGGTTCTTTCTCGAGACTATTCATGCATTAGATATGAATGTTTTTTTCTTAATGGTAACAGATTTGGGTGACTTACCAGCACTCGATGAAATACTTAAAGCTATCACTCCAGAATATGTTGGCATCCGGCTCGTCCTTTAGTTTAGGTATCGGTTGTCGGACGATGTAGGTCAACAGATCGATTAATCCTGCCTTGGGTTGCATCTCGGTTCCGTCAGCTGGGAAGGGGAATCGGTGCTGAGCCACCTCAAGGAGCGTTACTCCGGTCGACCAAACGTCCGACGTGATAGTATAACTCTGACCGGTAATACGCTCCGGTGCCATGTAATAGCTCGTACCGATGAAGGTATTAGCTTCACCCTTGGTTCCAAAGTCGCCAGAAACGCCAAAGTCGCACAATTTGACTTCGCCGTTGCGGCAAAGCAGAATATTCGACGGCTTGATATCTCGGTGGATAATCTTTTTGCTGTGGAGATAAGTCAAACCTCGGAGGACGCCTTCGGCAATCTTCCCTAAGACCTTTTCGCCTGTTCGGCCGCCAAGTCGCTTTACTTCCTTGTAGATGCTGTCGAGGGATCCGCCCTCGCAAAACTCCATGGCGATAGAGATAGTAGCTGTAGCAGGGTCGCCGAAAACACCGTAGTATCGGCAGATATGCTCCGATGCGCATTCCTTATTGAAGTTGATTTCGCGGAAGATCTGCTTTTTAACATCCGGGTCTGGATTTGTAGTAATGACCTAAGAAGCATATTAGCAACCTATGCGCGCTCCTGTTAAAGTCGGGGGATAAAAAGTAGGTGGCATACCTTCAATGCAAATACCGTCTTCCCACCCTTCAGCTTACATCGTGTGACAGCACCACCAGCGCCCTCGCCTAGACTACCTAACTCGACAATTCTGTTTTCTGCGCTCGCGATTCTCCAGCCGTTGTCATCGAGCTCATCTACGTCGGCAGTTCTTGCTTTCTCCAGAGTCAGCTTATCGAAGCTATCCTCGAGGCCCTGCGTGCTGTTGTCCCGCTCCATGCCAATGCCCCCTTCGCTTCTCTCCGAGTAGATAGAACCGACGGCAGATATGGGGTCCGGAGTGCCCTGCGGCCTCGAACCGATGCCATACTGCGACGCAAACGATAGGGCGGAGAATTGGGAACCTGCGGATGTAGGGTTGCTAGCTCTTCCGTCGAGCGGACCAAAGCTACCGGATCGCGAGTGCGCCGCGCTGCTTTCGCTACCGCCGCTCGCAGATTGTCCCGGCTGAATTGTAGGACGATGTTGTTCGTACGGCGCGACGGTACTACCCATCGGAGTGGCGACATGTACAGTGAGTTGAGGCCGCGAGGGACCGCCTGCGGCGCCTACCGGTTTAACATTAGGAGATGGTGGGATAGCCAGGCCTAATCTCGGTGTTCGTCCGCCACTCGGCCTGCCGACTCCGAGCGCGGGTCGAAGAGGAGCAGGGGAGGAAGACATGATGGGAATAGGCGTCGGGGCAGGCGGAGGGGTGCTGACAGCAGCATCGAGAGTTGCTGCAGTTGAAACCTTCATGGCAAAAGTCGGTTAGCATCGCAGGCACAGGGCACAGGAGCGGGGAAGCTTGCTGGACGTAGGTGGAAACAAAAGTACAGATGTCTGGAGAGATGTCTGGAGAAAAAGAAGATAGAGCTAACGAGGGCGAAGCCGAGATAGGGAGAGCACAATTACATTTTGGATTACGGGCTCAGAAGCCTGAGGATTCTCGTGATCGGGCATTTTGTGGTAGGTCGGTATTCAAAGCACAGATTGCGCAGCAAGTCTGTGGGTGAGTGCGTGGTCGTGGTGTAGTTTGCCGAGGAGGCGGTCGGGCTGATCGAGTACAAAGAATAAATAAAAGGGCCGAAGCTGGCTGTATGTAACAGTCCGTCGACACGACTCGTCCAGGTATGTCCAGATATGTCCAGGTTATGCTCAAACGAGGTCACACAGCGCCGCAGGTAATATATTTGAGTGACGTATTGCCAAATCCGTTGGTGGCACTGTTTTGTAAACGAAAGAATTATGGTAGTATTGTATTGTATGGTATTGTATTCGGAATCGTATCAAGTAAACGAAAGAATTTTAGAGCAATCAGAAGTTGGACTTTGACAAGAAAAAATGAAAATGTTCAAATCGAATCGTTGATGGGTTCGTGGGTTCGTGGGGGGGGAGAACCGAGCGAGTGTGGAGGAGACGGTTTGCTTGTGTGCCGCGCGTAAACCCCTGCACAAATGTTGGATGCCCAGTAGTCTGTCCAGCAGTCCAGGTTTATGTGGTTGTATGTATATAGTCAGGTAGTATAAGAGGTAGGTAGAATATCTAGTTTCCTCTCGAGGAAGCGGAGAAAGACTTGGCTGGACGTTGGACGACGAGGACCTAAGGTAGGTAGGTAGTTAATAGGTAGTTAGGTAGGTAGTTAGATAGGTAAGTTATTAGACCCGAATCTTTGAGTTGTCGTTGGTGAACCTTGGCTACCTTGGCTACCTTAAGGTATTTGGCTTGTCCCGCTAAGACCTGGGGGTTCGGTGCGGTTTTGAGTGGTGGGTGGCTTTTGGTTAATGATGAAAAAAGACGGGGCGGATGAACCAGAAACAAGACTTGATTACAGGGATCTTGATGCGGGTTCTCATGCCAATACCATGCCAGGACCAGGTCCTCAGCGCCAAATTCCTGTAGATTGGGCGATAAACGAGCGAATTGATGTGAAATGGGTCAAGTTAGGTTAATGCGACTGGTGACTGGTGACTGGTGACTTGCGAGTTGCTAGTCGATAGTTAGTTGCCAGTCGGATGTAGGAAGAGTAGTTGTCGTGCATGTATGTGTATTATCTTCTGTATGTGTAGACTAATGTGTATTAAGTAGGACCAATAATGCCTACGCGCATGCGCTGAACGAAAGCGTGGATGTGTGGATGCGTGGATGTGTGAGCAGCAGATATAAAAGATTTTGTAACGAGCAAGTTTAAGGCAGAGAGGTACCACAAGATAAGTTCGATATCGAAGTATCGAAAAGGTGGTTTAAGTACCTAACCTTAGGTATGGTAGTACCTAGTGGGGGTTGCTAAAACAGAGATAGGTACATGAAAGTCTCCAAGTTTAGGTCTCCAAGTTTATCAAGACCGGCCCGAGCCTAGGATATACCTAACCTAGAAGCTGCACCCCGTAAGGCAGCTATTTGAAAAAGGGTTAGGGGGATGCTGGCGTAGTTTCGAATTACAATATTCGTACAAAACGGGTTGTCTGGCGGTTAACAAGGCTTTTTGATATATGCTAGGAAATATGAAAATATGAAAAGGAAAAAAAAGGCATGCCTAGTTTCATACCTCATGTACCTAATATTCAAGTACGTAGGTACCTACTAGAACCGCTTAACCCCCCAGCATCTTGAGATGTGACGACGCTCGGGTCTAAAATGATCATCATCCACATGAATGGAATGAATGGTCAATCAAAAACATCTGCTCTATGTACATTCGTCTGCATCCGTCTGAGAAAGCAGCTGTTGCGCGCAAGGGGTTGGCCTGAAGTCGTACAGTACCATCTCAATATCATCTCAATGGTCGAATTAATGGTCGACTTAATGGTCGACCGATCATGGACTACGGGTCCCAAGGAATCAAATCGTGGGACATTGCAACCTCCAACTAGACCCCTGACCAGCTCGACCGGGGGAGCGCTGTCCACCCTGTCCACACATCACTGATCCACCTTTAGTCCCGCCTCCACCACTCATCGTCGTGGAATTTCATTGTCGAAGAATGTTTCGACAAGACTCGAGCAGGTCTCGTCGTTGCTGACATGTCCGGTTGTTGTGTCAGACTGTATTAGGCCGACCGCCAATGCGTCTGCTTCTCACTACTTCTCACTATTTCTCGGAGTAGGCGAGATTATCTCAAATTTAGTCGGGATTCGGCACCCAGGAAGGATTAGCGAGGATGAGGTAGTTCCGTACTTGGGTGGTAAGCTAGTAGCTATTGTCAACCACCTACGTATGTATTACATGTATGTACAGTCTGATGTATGTACATGTCGAGCGCTATGTACCGTTGCGGGCACTGCGCGAAGGTGAGGTGAGACTGTGCTCATCTAGATACTGTATGAAACCCCCCGACTTGGGGGCTGGAGGGATAGCTCGCCGTCACGTATGAGCTACCTTGTAGCCCTAGACCGAATACCCCAACTCTGTGGAACTACGCACCATAGGGCATAGGGCATAGGTACCTCAAAGCTCAAAGCTCAGAGCTCAGAGCTTAAAGCTTGAAGCTCCAAGGCTGCAAAGGGCTGTTGGGGTCCAGTTTTGGGGTTAAACGGCATAGACCCCAATTCTTGATAGCGACACGAAGCTAGAGTAGATTGGCTCGGAAGTCCATAATCCATTTGGAGTTTTGCACATTGGGGTCCAAAGGCTTCAAAGGATGACCGGTGCCCGATCGTGATGCCTTCTCGTGCATAACAACGAGGTTGAACGATGGTGGTTCGACTACGCGAGGGATGGGATGCATTCGTAAGTCTTCTCGCACAATTTTCATCTCAACGTCCACCCACCTCTGTCCTTCTGCCCCTATGCAGTGTCTGTGTTCATACTTGGCTCGCGAAATCGACCTCTCTCTTGCAGCAAGGCTTCGGTGAACCAGCTGCCAGCTATGGTCAGGGGCAATATCATGTGCATAGCATAGCACATGCATGTATACAAGGATGGAAAGATGCCTTCCCGTCTAGACCCTGCCCAGGTTTGCCAAGCGCTCGAGACGAGAGATTGGCTATATCTTGGCCGAAATCCTTTGGGGCGATACTATGATATGCTCGGCTTTGAGGCTCGGCTTTGAGATTACATTATCACAACATAGGGCTGGAATGTCTTGACAAGACCTGGAAGACGAGACCTGGGCTTAAAACGCCGACAAGCTCTTCCCCGGCTCGCTAACGGCCGCAAAATTCGGTAGTCACATTTTTCCGGTTTCCCGATGACCCCATCTATCACTTGAAACATCAAGGACAAGAAAAAAACAATTGAGAGTTTGATTAAGGGAATATAGGGCATCAAGCATGAATTACAGGTTACAGGGTGCAGCAAATGGGTGCTGGAGCTGTGGAGATGTGGAGATGCCTTAGGTACCTAATGTATGTACATATCAGGTAGGTACATATCAGGTAGGTACATATCAGGTAGGTACATATCAGGTAGGTATCTAATGTACTCAAGTACCACTTTCCCGCATTACGATCACGTATTTTTGATGCAGGGAACAAGTCCAATCGATGCTGCCGTAGGAGTAATAAGAATGTAATAAGAATGGACCCATCGAAAAGGTAATCTGGCAATGGAGCAATCGATTGCACCAACAGCCGCGCGTTTACTTAGCGTAACTAGGTACCTTTAAGGCGCAGTAGTTCATTGGTCTAAATGTTTAATCTTTCCCCACATCCTGACCCCTGTTTTGCTCGGTATTGACTTCAACTTTTTTTTTCTTCTCTTCTCAAGCGCTTAGATGTGTGTCGATTAATGCGTCTTCCTGGAAGAGGTAAAAAATAAAAAATAAACAGCGGTTATATACGGACTACGTACGTATTAATACTAAGATGCCGGCATCCGTAGCGGACGTAGCCGCTGCATCCGCGTCTGAGTCGGACGATCAAATATTGGACTCGTCATCGTCGTCGTCGTCGTCGCGGCACCAAGCCATGTCCGATGGAAGCGAGTCGGGATCGGAAGCAGAATCCGACTCGCTTGACAGTGCGACTTCTCGTAAGAGGCGCAAGTTATCAGAAGAGTTAATTCCCGCTGCCGCCGAATTGGGTACATCATCCATAGACGTACCCTCCAGGATCAAGCGGAAGAGCGCCGGCACTGCGCAGACTAAACCATCAGAAAGCTTATTACCAACGGCTGTCCCTGTGAATACCCCCATTGCCGCCCCTGTGGACCGCCATACGACTTTCGAGTCTCTGAGTCTGAAGCCATGGCTCGTTCGGTCTCTTGCCAATATGGCGATCAAACGGCCGACAGGTATTCAGAAAGCCTGCATCCCTGAAATTCTCAAGGGTAGAGACTGTATCGGAACGAGTAGGACAGGTTCAGGAAAGACGATTGCCTTTGCCGCGCCAATCTTGCAGAAGTGGTCCGAGGACCCAAGTTCCATCTATGCGGTAGTATTAACAGCTACCCGAGAGTTAGCCTTGCAAATCTACGAGCAGTTCAAGGCGATATCTTCACCCCAATCTCTAAAGATAATATTAGTCACTGGAGGATCTGATATGCGTCCACAAGCTATTGCTCTGGCCCAGAGACCTCACGTGGTAATCGCCACTCCTGGTCGATTAGCAGACCATATCAACTCGTCCGGTGAGGATACCATAGCTGGCTTGCGGAGGGTCAAATTCGTTGTACTGGATGAGGCGGATAGACTACTGGCGGCGGGTGGGCCCGGGAGCATGTTACCTGACATCGAAGAATGCTTAGGAGTCCTTCCACCCTCGAGCGAGAGACAGACGCTTCTGTTTACCGCTACCATTACCCCGGAGGTGCGCGCGTTGAAGGACATGCCGCCAAAGCCTGGGAAGGAGTCAGCTTTCGTATGTGAGGTCGATACGCAGAAGCTTGCCGTCCCGACTACTCTACATCAGATGTATATCCAGGTCAACGTTACCCACAAGGAGTATTATCTACATGCTTTCCTCTTAACCGAAGCCAACATTGAGAAGTCGCTCATCATTTTCTGCAACCGAACATCGACGGCAGAGTACCTTCACCACCTATTACGGCTACTGGATCACCGTGTTACATCTCTTCACTCTAAACTACAACAACGTCAACGTGTAGATAACTTAGGGCGGTTCCGGGCATCGGCAGCACGAATCCTCGTTGCTACGGATGTCGCCTCGAGAGGTCTAGACATTCCAGAAGTTAGTCTCGTAGTGAATTACGACGTTCCCCAAAACCCCGACGACTACATTCATCGTGTGGGACGTACGGCTCGAGCGGGAAGGAAGGGTGATGCGGTTACTTTTATCGGGCAGAGGGACGTAGAACGCATTCACGCCATAGAGACCCGTATTGGCAAGGAGCTAGAGAAATGGGAAGAAGAAGGGGTCAACCTGGAGAGTAGGTTTATCCGTGATCATATGAAGGAAGTGGGAGAGAAGAAGCGGGAGGCTTTGTTGAACATCGAAGAGCATCGGGAAGTTGGTGGAAAGAGAAAGCGAAAGAAGTTGCGACTCGAGTAGTCATGTTCACATAATCGAAGGGGGAGTTGACCATCTATAGACAGCTATGAAAGATATAATTACAAGGTCGTTCAATCTTGCTTACATCCGTGTATCACCATTATGTTGTTACGCGCGCACGGAATATCTTACATCTTAAGACTAAACATAGTTATATTAATTTGACTTTATGTTGCTGATACTTACTAGAACCAACGAAGCTTTCCCCTTTACTATGTAGTCACATCCAGGACAGTGGCCATTTGCTATTCATAGAAACGCTCTTCAACAAATCACTTACAACCCTAAGAAACTAAATGGGATGAATTTACTCTAGTGTCAGCAAGTCTATCACAACAGGGCATAGACACCTACCAAACGTTTAAGTAATCAATACAAACCATCACCATTTCCTCGCCCCTCTTCTGAGTACTTCGGGGGTTGATATGGCAATTAGGGGATCATGAGATGTCTAAACATCCACGTTCAACCCAAAAAGTGCACAAGGGGTGTCATTAAATTATACGAATTTCATACTTGCCATTTAATATCGCTAACCAGGGGTATTCCTCATACTCGGGACCGAACTACCTAAAATGTCATCATAAACGGCTCCTCAAGACGGGACGAGGCGACCCGCCTCTCGGTGAGTAAACAATAGGCTATTAGATCCGCGGACGGACAGTCCGTTGACGCGGGAACCGGCTCGGGACGGGACATAGGTTCCGAATGGCCTGAGCTGGGGTCAAAGCACAACCCGGCATTCTAGAAAGAAGTCTAAGTTTAAGATTATGTATTGCGTCCAATGCTGCACGGATAATGGACGGTTTACGGGTTACCCCTATTGCGTTACGGTGTTCTGGTTTTCTTGGCGAGCACGGGCGTTGAAGGGATTTACATATGTATTGTACATACGAGGGTATTTCGATATGTCGAATTGCCGCACTGGTTCAACTGTAATATACCTACCTACCTAGGTATATATGGAAACTCTCCGTTCGTGCCATCCATGTCATAGCTGTATATAAGGTACCTAGCAGACAGTGTCTCGAAGCTCAAGCCCACAACCACAACCACAACCATAACCATAGCAAGTAAATATCCGTACGTACCGCAGGCGAGAAAACACCATGTGGAGTCGGCGACCACGGAATGGCGCCCAGTAGTTCCCTGCGGCTGGAACCCGAGGACTTGGGTCTGAGAGGAGAGCTGCCGCTGCTAGTGGTCGGGCTGCATCTGTCAATGCGGTGGCTTCCGCGGGAACCTGCCGCGCTACCGTGGCTACGGGATATGAGGCTTGTCGGTGAAACCCCTGGGCTGTCCGTGCGCGAAGATACATCGTATGTATTCGTGCGAAAGAGGCGGATATTGCTTCTCTCCCTTACTTGTTTACTTCCTACCAATACTACGTAGGTACATACGCTACGCACGATGGCTGGTCTGGTGGATGCGGCATATGATCCGGTATATACACTACGCTAGGCTAATTGGTTGTACATACCGCACTGTTATCAGTGCTGAGGCTTCTTTTTTCTTCTTCTAGACTGCAGAGCTTGGACGCGGAAATTCGCACTATGGCGTTTACCTTCATTTGCTCCCGCCTCGTACCAGAGCGAGTCCCTGGACCGCACCGGTTGGACTTGCTCCTTTAGTCGTTCTGACGAAGCCCCCTTCTTTCGAATCTCGCGGAAGGAAATTGCCGACTACCTAGCGCAGATAGTCTGAGCGTAGGTAGCGTTTAGGGCCTAGGAATGTCGCGGCTGGAAAGATTACGACGAACTGACGTTTAGATGACATGTGTTTTATGGGATACGATTGTGCGTGAGACTTGGCCCCTTAAGTGTTTCCGGAGAAGCGTTTGAGGCTTATGAGGGTGAGCATTTTTCATGCATGGAAGATTTCTTCTAGAAGGAATTGCTTACGATGGTATGTATGGGTCCTTCGAACCCGAGGACTCGGACTTGGGACGGTCTCGAGGTATGTGATATGATTAATTAACCAGCCCTGGGCTGATCTCGCAGACTCTTGCCCGTCTTTCGGCTGCCCGTAGCCTTATTTCTTACTGCATTCAGGAATAACCAATACCAGCAGCGCGGATGAGGGCTCTCATTGGGCGGTGCGGGCAAGGGAATGGCTTACGCCCCCCCCGAGTGATTTGTCGATGGGGAAGGCCTACCCTTTTTGGGGGTTCTGACGGACAGCTTCGTCGGCCGAACACCGTGGAGGATTGCTTCATCGTATTATTATTAGTTATGTTACGGACCTGGATTGATGAAATGTATAGATAAGGACAAGCTTGGAGTCTGCTACGAGATTATCAGATAGTCCTAGGGATCCAGGGATCGTGACTTGGTTCATATAGGTAGGGATAGACCCATAGCAATTCAGGGACCAGAGCATCATAGCTCCCAACCCCTGTCTATAGTAAGCTTAACCAGTGCCTGTCAACTATTGGGACTGTCTTGCCTGTCCCTTGGGTACGGTAATGCCGTTCCACGAGCAGTAATCTCCCCCATTACTCGATTATATACTGTACATAGGCAGGTACCATAATGTACAAAGTGATCCATAGGTTCGGGAAGATGGTGCCGTGATCGGCGTCGTCACCTATATACGAAGGTACATATCTGCACATGAAATATGATAGAATTCCCAAAAGGGCAGACATGTCTCAGATGCATACAATACATGCTATTCAATGTCCGCTACTCTGACATAAGAAAAACGATGCACAGGCGGGATATACTAGATGAGGACCTAGGAGACGATACTAAGGGAAACTAGCTACTATAAGCATACTAAGCTTGAGCTACTACGACATGCTTAATATCGACGGAGGTTCAACATAATGAGGTTAAGAGATGCGAACAGAACGCAAACTGACTGGATATGCTTGTTCTGTGGATTCTATCCACTCCTAGGGCCGGGGCCGGCATCCCAGGACTGTGGATGAGGTCCGGTAGTGGATGCCACGGCTTATCTCGGAGCGTGAATATTTCACTCGGTACTTCTCTAGATACATAGAGTACCTCATGAGTATCGTTTCCCAAAGTACTTTACATTAAAAGAAAGCAGCCAATTATCCGATGATGAGCCGTATAATCTATGCCAGTGCGTATACAACAAGTACCGACGATTCTCAAAGTCCTTCTAGAAGCGTCAAAGAACAATTTGAAATTATTGATTACATCTTCTCATTGATTACAGTCTGCATACGGCAAGCCCATAGTCCCATATGTCGATCTGCTACTACATACGAGCAGGATAGTATTAGTTAGTGCTCGCAATTTACTTACAGCTGCCGGATATGTAATCATTGTGATTACATATCAAAGAAGCGCTTACATTTCTTCGCTAACGTAGCTGCTATCGTCCTAGTTGGCGAGGCACTAATAAAGAAGAAACATTACCTGCCTAGTCGAGCATCCTACATACATCTCACGCGTGCGTTGCAGGGTCCTGAGTGGTGTGTGACCCCTTGTCTCGCTCGTCTAGCCACGTGCGAAGAGACAGGGGGGCTGGCCTGACCCCCATGCCCCTCGTCCCATTCTCTCTCTCGCTACATACCTCATACGTACATACATACAGAGGTAGCAGCAATATGAGAGTAGATGAGGTAGGTACCCAGGGCTAGAACTGCGGCATATGAGTTCTTTCCTAGTGGAAATCAACAGATAATCCGATAGTGCGGCACAGCGTAGGTATACTCCTCGAATATTCCCGTTATCTACTTCCCACGTCCTGGATCCCGAGGCGCTTAGACTCGGATCGCCATCTCCACGCTGTTGCGAGCTTATCACCGCAAGACGCGTACCTACTGGATCGGCGTCGGGAAAAGCGAGGCGTGCGCATGCACAAGCGTGGATAACAAGAACGGTAATTTCTGACCCGTTGTCACGCGAAGGAGTTGGAAACCCACGAGGGGCATGTATGTCTCGCCTGCATGGTGTCGATCGTGGAGTAGGTAGGCTCTCGGCCGTATGGAAAGCCGGCGAGGCTGCCGTTACGGTTGCGTCAGAAGGAGCTCATGTATACCACCTATTCCACCATAGACGGACGTTGGAGACATGGCAGCTCCCTCTGCATCGAATAGGAGTGTAGCAATCTTGTGTACCTACAACCCTTTATCCCCCTCCAGCTTCCATCTTTGTGGTGACCGAGTCCATCGTAGATAGCTGTGCTAGTTCGTCTCATCTCATAGCATCCCCACAAACCAAATTAGAATTGCTAATGAGGGTGTATGGCTGCTGATGTCAGAGGGGAAATTGGACTGCCGAGTTGTGCGATTGGGGTTGCAACGCAGGGACCGTGGATGCCACGTTTTTCTGGTGCCAAAGGGAGGGTTGCACATACGAATCCTTCGCGCGCTCCTTCGCCAATAGGCGCCGTACGTTGCATTGGTACCTGCAATGTTGGTTGGTACACGCAGAGGCGAAGGATTCGAGGTATCCTCTCGTTCTAGCGTTGCTACCTACCGTAGTAGTTATTCTGGAGACCGTCCCGCGCCTGTGCGAGAAAGGGGAATCAGATATCTATAATGGTACCCTTCGGGAACGAATAGAGGTTGGAATGCGAGTAGCCCCTTTTGGAAGGATTTCACATTAGTCTACTTGCATAGCTTGCTCGCATAGTATGTAAATTGGGTAACATCGACGAGTTAGCTGTTGTATCAGACCCGCGCATCGATTAACCAATGCTACGAGTTGACTGGCCGGTTCGTCTCCAGCTCGAAGCAGCACTTTCACGTAAGCGGAGTCTCCTGCAGATCCCACCACGTGTATGCATGCGAGAGAAGCCTTCTCGAAGGTCTTCTGGAAGGCTGAAGTACGAGCGAATGTTGTTCTCTGCAACCCTACCTAAACACGTAGCATTCTTCTATAGATTAATTTAGACAATGCATATCAACGCCCAGCCAATAAGTCCATCGGGAGAATTTCTTTCGCAAGTCCCCTCGACTTTTTGTTGAATGGTACGCTACGTGATGACGATGTCTCCGAATGGCTCGCTAAACTGGGTACTCTGCCATGGGGATATTATGTATGTAGAGAGAGTGGGCTAATTCCGACCTGGTCCCGTCTCCCTGTAAAGACTCGGATCTTGATCTAGCGGCTTCGAGTCACCCCATCTCGGAGGGATTGTTTATTCTTGGCAGGAACAGGAAGTGTATTCGCACCGCATGATGCTGATTATTGAGCATACTAACTGTTTAGTCCGTCGAAGTGCAAACCCTAATACTGCAACTCGAGAGGCCGAAAATCACGACCACGAGCTTGTCTACGTGCTTCGAGCAATACCGCTATAGTTTTCCGTCGTACGTTCAGTCGTCATAGCATCATCTTGCATTACGAGATCGTTACAACTAGGCAATCCGGGGTTTAATGTCCGGACCAGATAATTGTTTTGTTTCAGACGAACGATTCGTACGAGAAGCAAAGACTGAAATTGGAAAGCCATGGAAAGCCTAGGTATGTCAAGAGATCTTGGCTAAGATATCATCGTTACGTTGCCACTGACGCTAATCAATCAACCAATTGCTCCCGCTCTACGAGCTCCGACTCAGTCCCTATGAGGTTGGGCAAAGCGAAAGGCGGCATTGGTAAACCCCCCTAAGGAGAATTAGTATTGACTTAGCTGAACGGAGATCCTGGGGAATCGAATCATTTAACGGAACGAGAGGCCCTACGTATACAAAGTACCTGACTTACATAATAATGTAATTTCAGCCCTACAAGTATACCCCTGCAGTTTGACAAATACATACATAAAGTAACTTTGTTTTACGGGGCTAGGCTGGCGTATGTAAGCTGACAGGGGCTAGCTAAGGGCTTTTTGAGTCGCATTAGATTCCATCATTTCATAACTTATTCAGGATGTACTGTACTTTGTCTTTGTCGCTCTCCACACGGTCGTTTCGAATTCGCAAATCAATCAATCAATCAATCAATCAATCAGTCAGTCAACAGAAAAAAAGACCAAGCAACAAGAATTGTCAGCGTCACATCGACGGAATTGGAAATCTTCTCGAAGTGATTTATGATGTCGCATCCAAAGTACAATGTAGCTGTATTAGTATTATGCAAGCATGTCTCGAACAAAGGACCTTGATACCCAATTAGATCGAGTATACGATTCATCAACAAAGGAGGACTCGAGAAGGGGGTCGCCCTTGGGATGCAACATCGAAAGCAAATGAATAATATCGCTTTACCGTGTTTGTCATTCTGACGCGAAAGTCCTACCCGTTCCTTGCTTCCGTTTCTGATCCACGGGCGTAACAAAGGTTACGACGCAAGTGCGCAAACGGGTGTGCCTGAATCCCTCGTGACATACATACATAGTAGTGATACATACATAGTAGTGCTCATGGCTCATGGTGCGCCTAGGGTTTAGCTGCGTTACATTCGTCTTCGCAAACTGCGCCATGTGGACAACGGCCGATCCCATATGAATCAACTGGGGAGAGACCGCGTGTATCGTCTCGGTCGCGAGACCTTACCGAGAGCGATAAAAAATCACTTTGCCTGCTACGACCACTGCATTTGTTGTATAGGTGCCTTACGTAACTTGGCGACCGATGGACGCCCAACAGCTACAATTGACTTAATTGACTTGGTTGAGTTGAACTTAATTGATCCTTTTCCCCTGCGGATGCCACGAGACGGCCGCCTTATGACGGACCCGAGATATATGAAAAGGCTTCGGGCTTGGAAGATAAAAGAAAGGCTCCCAAGACCGATATATTCCTTGCCGAGTCCTGTGACGAAGCATCCTTGTGACGACTGATTAGATTGCAACAGCATACGAAGGTCCGGGCCAAAAGTCTTGCACATGTGGAGGTCCCTAGCACCGTATTCGAACGTCATCCCTTTTTATTGATACTGTATCAGTTACCTGCTAAGATAAAATTTGGATAGTGGCTTGTACGCTAAGTTTAGGTGGCTTACCACTGTATTTATAGCGGCATTAGCCACTATAGCTTAAGTAATACCGTGCGGTTTTTTTTTAACTTATACGTGGTTTGCCAACATTAAATGTGCAAGACTTTTAGCCCGGACCTTCGTACCTTGTAACCTAGGTAGTAATTGTATAAAATTACCGCGCTTTGTTATTTTGCGCATTTGTCATTTTATGCAAGGCGGCTTTGCTAATTTGATGTCGTCATTAATATTCGGTCGGTATTCGAATTTCAACCCGTCAACCTAGGATTGTTGTTATGCATGTGCTTTGGTGATCGATCGATTCTATATCTTGCGCTTGTGCGCGGAGATTTACGGATTTTGGGGGTTTACCGAAAATCGAAAGGGCGCGCATCAGTGTTGACGAGCGTTGACGAGGTAAGAGTCAGAGGTTGTGGTGATTATCGATGAAGGATTTTTATGCCGCTGTGCTGCGAATGCGACAGAAATCATGACGAACATCCTCATTTACTACCTTGGCTATGTACCTTAATGTAGGTACATTATCCAATGTAAAGCTGATGAATCATACTAGTTAGCGTTTATGGATGCCGTTAGTATGTAGGTAGTAACTTGAAAAAATCTTGAAAAATAGCTCCGGAGGTTTGGCCCGATTCTTGTATCCGACTCGGCGTTATGAGTTATGCCTTTCAGACTAGGTATTCCTTGTACGAATCCGTAGCTCAAACTCAAACCCGTCGTTGGTAATTATTAATCGTTAGGCAAACTTATTTTCCCCAGACCCGACTATTCGACCCTTACCGGTAGATCGCCGGATTATGTGTGCAATGTATTGTTCAGCAATCCCGACACAGATCCGATTCGTAAGCAACCTTTCGAATATAGTCCATAATACTCATTGGTAACACGTAGAATTTTATAATAATCAATTGAGAGTTAGCGTATTATATCAATCTTACTCTTATGCATGTTGCAACATGTTGCAACGATAGTATCGAGTTGTGCAATAAATGGTATTATGCTGTTCCATTTTGATGTCATAATTATGAACGGGTTGCTCAAGAACCGTCAATCCTGGATTCTTGTAAGCGGACGGATTGGAAAGCGAAAGCGAGTACTTTAGTAGATGTAGATGGTATGAGAGCTCGTAATACGTGCGGTGTCACGGCAGAGCCACAATCCGGTCAGCAGTCAATTCCCGACTTTCCAGGTGGACAGGTAACTTCAATATAATACCTTAGCATACGCAGATACGGTCGCATTCCATCCCTGCCCGCCCGTTCGCAAATGACTACTTGATTGCTCTTCTCCGATGACCGATGACCTAAACGGCTGCACGTAGCAGATAGACAAGACGGAGGTAACGGTTAGGAGGTAAAGGAGAAAAAACCCCTTAGTGCCTTGTTATGTGGGATATGGGATACGGAAACGGGCTTATGACTTAAGCATGCTTTAGGAGCGGTCGGCGATGTTAGATAACTGCGAATCGATATCTTGTGCAAGCAGCCTTGGCTCTTGGCCCGACTCGCACGCATAGGTTAGTAATGTAAGTGTAGGCATATCGGTGGGAGCGGTACGGGTACTTTGTTGCGGTGAAGGAACAACTTACGTGCATCGCGCAGTTCTCGCATTTGCGTAAGAGCGACAGGGGTAGATTGGTATGTACCTAGGTATGTACATACATGGATGTCAGTTCTAAGGTTCAATGTTGTCAAGTACCGTACCTTGGAATGTACCTACGTATCCATCTACATACATAAAATCGTAAGGCCAAGTCAGTTATGAATGTACCTAATGTAAAAGTAACCGGGGCCTCGTACTGCCACGCGCGCCCATTACGAATGATCCGAACCCCCGCCAATCCGTTTAAGCCCGAAGGACCAAAAAGTCCATCCGTAACCCCATCGTGGCATAGGTAGGCATTTATTACAACTCGATACGTTTGTACACCTATCGTTTGGAAAATCGAGCACACATATGTACCATCCTAGGTAGTCAGCGGACATTACAAAAGAAGCTCTTGTTCCCCCACCCCGTCTTCGTCCCGGACAACCCAGCTCGAATTCTTATCTATACATAAGACTCGATATCCCGGAGCCCTAAAAGCAAACGATCAAACGATCAAAGCAAAGCAAAGCAAAGCAAAGCAAAGTAAAGCAAGGACCATCAATCTATCCATAACCAGCAATATACCCAAGAACGTATCAAGGACGTATCAAGGACGTATCCTGATAGCTCGAGATCTTGAGATCGTGGCACGGTCTAGATTCGATATTACCTGTCTGCAGCACAGTGGTCGAACTTGGTCTGTCTGGATAGCTGGGATATTACGCAGATATTACAACAGGCACGGCGCCCTTCCAACGCAACACCCTCAACTCCACACCGCAAGCCTCGAAATTCCACAACAGCGGTCGGTAGGGTACACGTACCTTGGTACCATTGTATCTTTGTATCTGGTAAGGTACCACACCCCGGTCACTCCATCCACCCAACGCGGACAACTATTACGCCCCACACCCCTGTCGAAAAAGTTCGAACATCGCAACTGAACATAAAAGACAAGGACTCGCTGTTTGGTCATTGCTTTTACCCTTGGCCGGAAATCGGTGCCTGACTCACACAGCACAACAAAAAATAATAATAATTGCTACCTATTGCACCATATCTGCGGCAGAGACGCATATCGACATAATACAAAATGGTTTCAGCAACTTCACCCTCACCTTTCCACTCCCCTACTCACTCTTCATACCCACAAACTACATCGTCACCCTTACCACCGTCGAGGAAGAAGACAATGTCCGTCACACAGACATACTTCCTCGCCCACAAGGCACGGGCTAAGCTGTCTAACGAGGCTGCCCGTCCCGACCACAACCTCCGACTGCTCGTCGGTCACGCCAACCTGCTAGACTCCTTGATGCTCGACCTCGCCGAAGCCGAGCGGGAACAAGAGAGCTGGTTCAACCAATCCGTCCGGGGAGCCACACCTAAGGCTGAAGAGAGGCACGTACAATGGGCCGATAACGTGGCCGCGGAGGACGACTGGGAGGCGGACTCGTCCGATTCGGACAGCGACAGCGACGAGGAGGACGAGGACGAGGACGTAGAGATGGCAGACGCATTACCGCTAGTACGGATAGCTTCTCACACGGTACTACCACCGGCATCTCCCCAATTACATCTCGTATTTGAGGATGAGAACTACGAGGACGACGACGAAGACTACGGCGCTTTATCACTTACTCGATCGCCATCTCACCTTATAACATCACCGCCCGAGCTCGAGCACGACTCGGACTCGTCAGAAGACGAGGCAATGCCGCCGTCGCCGCCGGCGGCATCAATACCTACATTCTCGGAGAAGCAGAGGGAGAGCACAGTCACAACCGAGTACCTGGACTCGAGACAAGAGGACGAAGAGGACAACAAGAGCGACTTCTACAGCGAAGGATACTACCTGCCGCCGCGAAATACAGCACGAATAGTATCTACGATATCGGTGTATTAGGACCGTTGTATCACCTCTTCTCCTTCGTCTTAATAATTGCATCAGCATAGGGTCTGGTTCACATAGTGTGCTTTATTCATCTGCATCTGGGCGGCGTTTTAAAATACCAATAGCGGCGTGGCATTTTACAAGCGCAAGCGACTTCATTTGGTTTCCTTTTCTGTCATGTGTCTCACTATGGTATTATGAGAGGAGGATAGTATCGGGTATTACCGCGGCAGCCTAGAAACCAGGCTTGGCTTTTTTTTTTTTTTACTAGCGGGAGGGAGATGTCACCGCTCACAAGTTATTTTTTCTATTGGAGGACTATCGAACAAGTATTACCAAAAGTGGTAAACATTTTGGCTATAAGCGGGGCTTGCTTCGCTCCCTGGTTTTCAACCCACGCAAATCATTTTTTTGCGCAGATATCGGGTTTGAATCTCAAAGGTCGAGTGGAGCACGAAAGGCTCTCGCAGCACTCAAAATCTCATTTACATAGCGATGATGGCTGGAACAGCTTGCACATGCAGCTAATAAGCCCAGCCCATCAATCAAAATAAAAAGATAATTAGTCAACTCTATAGTTCCTTCAACGTGCCAGTTATTGATTGCCTCGTGAACAAGCCTTATCACATTATCACATATTCTACCTGGGTACGATGACAGTTGTACAATGATTATCTGATGGATCTATGTAATCCACAAGCCGAGCGCAGATCATTTGTTGAGTCATGTGCTATGGAATTCGCGGGTATGAAATGCGCGCCGCGGCGTCCGCGACATGGGTAATAAAAAACTCGAGTCGTTATCACGTTCGAGATGCCGAGGTGGGAGCGGGATAATATTACTAACTCGGCGAGAGGGTTTTAAATCTCTACTAGTAATCGAACCCTAAGGAATTCTCTTCTTCCTTACTACTACTATTATTATTCCTTCTACCGCTAGCTTAAAACTACAAAACGATTCGGTGCGAAGATAAACCCCGCCTTAGTGCCGGACCCCGAGCCTCGCCAGGTCTGAAGCCCAAACCTACCTACCTAGGTAACCTAGTTAGCTTGCTTAATTTCGAAAAGTCCGAGGTCGACGGGACCCTTGGCTTGTCGAGACAAAGGAATTTAGTAGAATATGAAAGGCGTCACTTGAACAAATTTAGCGAAACTTGTCGGGCTCGTAAGGCATTCTCCCCCCTGGACCCCAGGCTGGGAACAGAGACATGGGGGATAGAGTACATTAGAAAGGGGAAATTAGTTGAATATTAAATCCATAAAGTCCGATGTGTGCCGGAATGAGGATATCGATCATTGGAACAACAAAAAAAAAGTATTGGTTCTGCCTAGTTAGGTTGGATTAGTTACGAGAGTACGCACGTAAAGGAGCTGGAGTGCAAGGAAGCTCTCGCTTACCCTGGTCGTCTCTTGCTAGGTATGTAATTACTCACCATCAGGCAGTAGGCAAAACGAGACAAGGCTCTCCCTTCCGGCTGGTGATTGATTATCAGCGACTTGGCGTATTTCTCGCACTCTTTCGCGTGTGGGGGGAGGAAGGGAACGTGCACAAGGGCGTGATTAGGTAATATATATAGTACGTAGGTACATAGGTAGGTAGGTTGACCTTGATGTCGGGTCGTCGGGTGGTTATCTTAGATCCACCGGCCTAAGCTAGAACGGGTTTAGGTTTAGCCTTTAAAGCGTAAAGTCGCAAAGTACCGTCGAAACTTGACTTTTTTTTTTCCAATCCCAACCGTCTGGGTTTCCCGCAACGGGTGGAGGACTAAAGAGGCAGCGGCCGTTAATCGTCCAATCAACTTCTGCCGCGATCTTTCAGGCGGACCTTCGTTTTGGGGGCTGAGCTGTTCTGTGATACTCCCCACAATCTCGTTTACCGTCCTGGCTGAAAAAAAGAAAAACAATGGGGGATTTCATTTATTTTCTTTTTCGTTTAATTATTTCGGTTCTTTTTTTTGTGAACCGTCGGCGATGACTACACTACCTAGGTTTTGGATATCAGCTAGTTTAGCATTTCCGAATCTAAATGTCATAGTTCATCAGCGGATCACTTGATACCGCATCGTACGAAGCGCGGAGCACGGAGCACGGAGCACTCGATTCGTGCTCAATCTCCCCTTTCGGACGCTACGTTGTTTCTTAAAATTTTTTTTTTTTTTTGGCATGGTCTAGATCTCTCCTGGACGGCGACGAAAAGGACGGGTATCTACCTATGTAATAGGCAATTCGGAGAAGTACCGTTCAGGCCAAGGAGAGACGTAACAAGGAGATGATAAAGAGTACATACATGATATGATGGACCCCTACGTACTAAATCTGATGTCTCGAACGGATATGTCTTCCTCGCATCCGGCTGGGGACGAATTAGCAGCCGGGAGCCCAGCCCAGGTTAGCCAGCCCTACACCCTACACCGTCAAGAGCCGCCCGTCTGGGACAGTGTCGTCTTGGGAGCTGTTTAGCGAAGAGGCGTCAATATGGCTTGGGGTCTAACCGTTCCCCGGTGCCGACTGTCCTATCGTTATTGGCAACGCGGAATGAAGACGTCTGACGCGTTGCAGTAGCTCAAATCTCTGTCCTCCCTGAAGGGGGAAAAGCCAGCGGAGAAGCGCGAACTCGTTGATGACGATGCTGAGATAATGCAGAGCTCGCTGCGGTCGAGAGAAGGTCGTCTCAACGCACGGCCGCGCCTTAACACCCCTGCTCTCCCGCATACTAGGTAACCCAAATCTGCGGTCAGCTTCAACGCCTGTCACCGCTCTCTCCGTAGATGGGGCGACGGTTTAGGGAGACGGGCCAGTCATAGCGGTTGATTATCGTTACTGCTGCCGCGGGTTGGGTTTCATCCAAGTTTTCTACTGGTTCCCCTTTGTCGATTATCATGACCGTGCATGTTCTATGCTGCCCGTGGAAAAAGAGCCATTGCTTCTTCCCGCTAAGATCAATTTACAATATATTGGCCCCGTTAAGCAGGTGAGATCGTGAAACGGGTGCTTTTATTGTTTGCTTTTTCAAACCCCGACTTTAGAGTCTCAAATCACGATATCTACAATGCCGCAGCCTTTCGCCGTTTCAACATGCAAACATATGATTTTTTTATTTCTCGATGTCGCACTCGTCGGCATTACGCATTGTATAATCTATTTGATTAGAGCATCGTCATTACGATCAACCAGACCACTATCGGCAGACCGTAATCGCCGATATGACATTGGGATAGATGTCTGACAGGCTATATTGTCCATTGAGCGATGGTCGCACATCTCGGCATCTTCGAGATTGGCATGTTGAATCAAATAACAATATAATTGCGTATAAGTCTCAATTGTACGGAATTTAGATGTGCGCTTTATGATATGTAGGTATGCATTTACCTAAGTTGGCATGCACGAAGGGATATGTAATTAATTAACGGCCCCCGAGACGAGACCCCTAAGGGAGATCTTCCCGCGACCCATATGTAGATCATCCCCTTGCTACTACCTACACTATGTCCGTCGACTGGATGAAACATGTCTAAAGCATTCGGTGAAGATATTGCCAATGGCGCTATTGCGAACTTGAGAATTAGGGTTAATTGGGGTTCGGGTCGGACCATGTACCACGGATACGTGATCGATACGATGCGTGATACATGAATATATGGTACGTATACTGGGCATCCGCGTCTAGTATACTTGTCTATAGCATAGTAGGCTTAGACAATTTGTATCACACACGGGTTAGGTTAGGTTAATGGACGGCTCGTGGACGTGCTACGATGAATTGGCCCTAGTCGACAAGGCAAGGCAAGGCAGGTCTATAAGTCAAGTTAGTCATCTTACCATCTACCCACTGGTCGACCGCCAGAACGTAGAGGGGCCATTGCGGAGCAGCCACACAAACGACCTGGCTTGGCCGCTAGCCTGCGTAGAGGAGCGGTGAGGCTTTGCAAATTGGCGGGACACGACGGTGGCATGGAGGGGACCGTCGGCGGGGGAAAGCAACGCTGATTCATCGGTTTTCTGGCTCAAACGGCCGTGTGAATCATTCGAGCTGCATGTCACTCGACTAGCATCGTCTTAGCCACGGCCGAGACTATGGAGAGAGCTATACAATATCTTGACTGGTTGCACTAAGGGGAACTAAGCTGTGAGCTACTAGCTAGCTATTACATGCACCCGATATTCGACATCTCATAGGATGACTAAACTATGCGGTTTATCCATTGAACTTGCACCTTTGGGTATATCAGTTGGGTAGTTGAGAATAATGCAGTTTGGTACTGCCAACACACCAGCAGGATACTTACACACTTACATATACTTACATACATACCTACATACGGACAACAACAACAACAAAACAACTTCCCATACCACACAAAAGTATGGACGTACATTAAGTAGGGCGGATGGATCTATAGACACGTTACAGGTGGTGACACAAATCCGGGCTTTGCTCTCAATGCTCGCTGCTGCATGCAAGGAGATCGTCATGCCTCTGAATGGTAGGTACATACGGAGATACATATGCAGGAAGCCTTGAAAGTATCGACTTCGTTGGTATCGCGCATAAGGGAGTTTACCTTACCGGGCACTTGTTCGCGGAGTATTCCCTCGGTTGCGATGATCCCCTAACCGGGTAAGAAATGTACAATGTGTTGGGTAGGTAGGTAGGTAATGTTGGGGGTATATGGTTATGATAGGTTGCAATATGAATCGGATTAAACAAGACTCGTATGTACGTGCGTAATGCAGAATTGAATTACCGATTGCCGAGTTATTATTGAGTCGTAGTATGGAGGATCTGTGATAGCGATCGTAGACAATATCCACAATAAACAATAAGATATTGAGATAACGGGCTGTTCGCTGACGTGATAAACCCTCACCCCCGGCATTGTACGTCTCTTTACGGACTTGCCTATCTTGTAGTGTACGTACGTGTGTTGGTGCAAGTCAGTTATGCAAAAAGGGTCCAAGGAGATACGGGAGATATGCGTGTACATAGGCTCTGGCCCCGATTTAATACGACTAGAGAATTCAAGCCCCCATTGCCACGATTGTCGGATCAGTTGAACCGTGAGGATCGCTTACTTGTGCTGTCTGCGTATACTCGACGACCGCACCCTAGTACTAGCCGGAGCGGTAGACTAAGGAATATTGACATCGGGTTGCGGATCACGGACGAGGTATACAGAATCCTAATCTCGTCAATGTACAGTACATGGCCTGGTCTAATTGATCTACATAGCAATCAAACCGAGGCTATGGTCGAGTTCGCGAAAGCGGATTTATACCTACATATCAGTATCAATCATCGTAGGGCGGAATACCTAACCCCTCCAAGGTTTGCTAGCTAGGTAGGTACAATTTCGGGAGGATTATTGCCGTAGAATGTAGGGCTGTTAGTAAGGTTAGGTGCCTACACTAGCGGGCAGAGGCTGCTAGCTTAGGCACCAAACTAAAATAATAATAAAATTTTAAGATTGATTTGGAGAACCTAGGAGGAGACAGTCCTATGTAGAGATCAGGATTTCGGAACCGAGGAACCCGAAGTCCGACCTCGGATTACCGACGCCGAGCCACCCCCGAATTCCCAGAAAATAGCATTATGTAATCCTCGGCCGGAAAGTTTCGCAAAGCGGCACGGCAACGATGTACATAGCAGTAGTGTAAGGAACGAACGAAAAAAAATTACATCACAGCTCTCTTCCATCCGAGGCCAACCCTTTTTTGACGTTATTCTGCCCCCCCAAGAACGCACGGTTCGTTCGAACACGCCAAGCCGATAAGGCTACCTTGCCGCGCCGTATCGTACAACAAATTCCCTCCCAAAGCCTCGTTCGTGATAATCCCTCCCTCCCTTCCTCCAGCCAAGGATTCCGACGTCGCCCGGAGATCTTAGCCTCGGACTTCGCTGGTTATCAGTAGTCCGACATATCGAATACCACATTCCTGCAAGCTGCGAGCTGCGAGCTGCGTACTGCTTACGACTGCGGCGCGGTATCTATCTATCCATTCCTATCTCATCCCATCCCATCCCGGAGATTTTACGCGATGCCGATCTTACCGCGCAGCGCCCCCGGACGCGGCCTAAGCCCCTTCCCTCTGCCTTTCGTATGCCAGTCGTGCCAGAGATCGCTGCGCCGTTTCTCAGTGACGTCACGCCGCGCAAGCCCTACTGCCCCTCCATCACCACCGCCTCCGTCCGGCTATGCGCTGCTGACATCCCGACGCTTGATCAGCCTTGCCGGTCCGGATGCGCCTAAATTCTTGCACGGTCTGATTACACAGTCCGTGGTTGACGAGCCCGGGGGCGGGAGCGGTAGACATCGGCATAATACGCCGGTCCCCTCTCATACTAGTCTCGCTGCGGGGGCGCCGGGTTTCTACAGCGGTTTCTTGAACGCGACGGGCCGCGTGCTGCATGATGTGTTCGTCTACCGGGATACGCTAGGCGTTAGCGCGGGTGCGGCGGATGGAGAGGCTTTTGTCGTCGAGGTCGATGCCGCGCAGGTTGATACGCTGGCGCGGCATATCAAGCGATACAAGCTGCGGAGCAAACTCACGTTCCGGGTTTTGGACGAGGGTGAAGTTGCTGCGTGGCAGGTGTGGGATGGTTCTTCTCTCTCCTCGCCTGACAATCCGCAGTTGTCGCATCTGAAAGATAGTATCATCCTGCCGGATACTCGCGCCCCTGGGATGGGATACCGAGTACTTCGACGCGGGGGAGCGAATGGGTTAGACGTGGACCTGGCGCAAAGCGACGACAATGCGTATCGCGTGAGGCGGTATCTGCTCGGCGTAGCAGAGGGCCAGACCGAGATACCGCGCGAGCAAGCGCTTCCGCTCGAGGCCAATATGGATCTCATGGGAGGCATCGACTTCCGAAAGGGGTGCTACGTAGGGCAGGAACTAACGATCCGCACACGGCACCGCGGCGTCGTGCGTAAGCGTATACTTCCGTGCCTACTATACCCCTCCAATCTTTCTTCCCCCTCCCCGCCGGGAGTTCTCGAGTATAAGCCTTATATTTCCGAGGAGGATACGCGTGGGGAAGGGGCCCAGGAGGGATTATCAGCAGAGGACATCCCGTCGAACTTAAGTATAGGCAGAGACGGCACCAAAGGCCGCAGCGCAGGGACTTGGCTTCGTGGGGTGGGAAATATCGGCCTGGCGCTGTGCAGATTGCAGATCATGACGGATATCGAACTACCGGGGGAGACGGCGGCCGGAGCACCGTTTGACCCGGCTCGTGATGAGTTTGTTGTTAAGTGGGGAGCGGATGAGGAGGGCGGTGGAGGACAGTCCGTCAAGATCAAGGCGTTTGTGCCGGATTGGATGCGTGAGAGGTTGCAGGAGGGCTCGTAAAGCGTTGGATTTGCTCGTGGCTGTTGGACGGGTGGGCTGTATAAATATTACGTTCCCAGAAGACGTGCGTAACTATATTGCTATGAGACATTGCCCATAGCGTACACCTGTATACTATATCGTATATACTAAAGTCCGCTTCGTAAACATATTAAAGATCAATTATCCGTTTCAATTGTCAGGTACATTGGATACTATGAGACATAGGAAGTCAGTGGCGAGTTGCCTCGCAGCTCAAAATTATCTTAGCATTCACAATTTAGAACAGTAATCTTAAGTATCTTCAATGTATCGTCTTTATTCTAACACATGCACTTCAAGTAGGATCCTTTCTATAACGACCGGGGGTATCATAATACGTAGCGACAAAATAGAGAACAGTGGCAGCTATCTAGATAGGGACACTTGATGTACGTCATTCAACTAGGCGCCAACACCATTAGCAGCAGCAGCAGCAGCAGCTTCTTCCGCTTTCTTCCGAGCCTCCTTCTCAGCCTGCGCGGCACGCAGCCTAGCCATTGTCGACGCGAAGTCTCCTTTAGCTCGGGGCTTGCCGCCGGTGGTAGTATTGCCGTTGGTAGACGTAGAGGTGCCTGTAGAGGCGGAGAAGGAAAAGGTTTTTGTCGTCCCCGACGTGGAAGTGCAGGTGCCTTTCTTTTCGTCAGCTTGTGGTCCCCGAGAGGCATCGGGAGTAGGTATAAGCTCATGTGTCTTGTGCTTCTCATCGCCATTCTTCCGCCCCGTCTTCTTTTCCTTCTTGGCTGCTTTCCTTTGCCGCGCCTCCTCTAGTCGCCGCTCGAGGTCCGCGATCTGATCGTCATAGCCGTCGCCGTTTTTCGCTGGTGGCTCTGGGTCGATATCCATCTTCGACTTAGCTGCACTTGAAATATCTGGTATTTTTCTTTGGCCTCCTTGTTCCTCGGGGTTTGGCGGCTGTACCCTTTTCTGGTTCTCTATACCTGCTTGCAATGCTTGCTCTCTTTCTCGCTGCCTTTCCCTCTCCTCCGCTTCTCTAATTAATCTCTGCCTCTCTTCTAGACGCCGTTTTCCAGCTTCGACTAGTCGTCTCCTCTCGGCTTCGCTCATCGTAGGGCCATCGCCCTCACCGCGCGGGCGCTTGATAGCCCCGCGTTCCCGTGCTTCGAGATCCTCTACCATCGCGCGTCGCTTAGAGTCCATGGCGCGGCGCTGCTGTTCGCGGAGGAGGGCGGCGGACCGTTGAGAGTCGTAGACTTCGCGCGCTGGGGCGTCGGACAGTATGTCCCGCGCTCGCTCGAACAGTTCCCATTTCGCCGGGTCGAAGTTGGCTCCTGCTTTGTCAGGATGGTATTTCAAACTGCGCTTGCGCCTATGGACGGTATGTTAGTATCGTGATGTCTACGTATGAGATTGTCAGATGAAGGATAGAATATGACGTACCAAGCGCGGTGGATGTCTTCTTTGGGCGTGTCAGAGGTTACACCTAGAAGCTCGTACAGATCCTGCGTGGTCGCATACTCCTTGGCATATAATAGGAGGTCGGACTTATCCATCGTGGTTATTTTATTCTTGTTGTTCTTATGTTAGAGGTAGGATAAGAAATTGATTGTGGTATGAAGATTGGAATCAATAGCACATAACAACGAAGGATGATTAGACCCACTAAATAAACATCATAGTGGGGCAAAGGAAGATTGTCACGTATATACCCCACATGTATATTAAGCTAGATCCTCCCTCTTCGTAACTTAAACAATACAACCTTCTTAACTATACAATACATATTGTGATAAAGATGCAGGTACGAGGTACATTGGGTATATACAAAAACTAAATATACGTAACTTGTAATATTTTCTTTTTCTTTATAACCAGACACTCAAGACGCTTCCGAATGAATGGATACCAGGTGACCGAAGGTAACGTGGACGTTCATGGTTAAATCTGCTAGATTTTCTTAGGGACAATATATATCAAACATAAGACCGATATCATTCATGAAGCTCCGAGCTGCCGCTTCATCTAGATTGGAAGCCATTTCCTCCTTACCATCCGGTGCTTTAGAGTAATTCCACACAAATTCCCAATCAACCAATGCCGATACAACTGGAAAATTACCATCATCAAATCCATGACCGCAATCCCGCACAAGCTCTTCGGATAGGTTCTCGAGTGGCTGCACAATATGCTGCTGAATGAAATGCTGGGCGGAACATTTTTCATTCTTCATTTTCCTAAGCTCTTCGAGAATGGCCTTAACCACAATTCCATACCTCGATAAATCAAGGCTATAGCGTCTGAAGAACTGGAACAACTCTCTATAATTATGAGTGTTGTTGTTGTTGTGAAGGTAGGATACTTCGAGTTCTGCTAACATAATGCAGAGCACATGAATGACGAAGCTATTGGATGTAGAACTATATTCGTGACTTGCTACCGATAAAAAATCGCAATTTGCTAGTGATATAGCAAGTCTCGTAGCAAGGCCAACCGTCCTTAAAAGATGGGCTTCTGGGTCCAAATCCTCTAGGATAATACGGCCGCGTAATATCGCAAACCAGAGGCTAGTACGCCCTAAATAATCTGTAGCTTTCGGGTCGGCACCTCTATTAAGTAGAAGTGTTGAGATACTCTCACGTCCTTCCGCTAGAGATAGAGGCGTCTGGCCACGCGAATCCCTCGAATTTATATCGATAGCTTCATGCGCTAGAAGCTGTTTAACGATATCTTCGTGGTCTCGTTTAACAGCAAACGCAAGTGCTGTTGATCCTTTATATTTGGCATTGATATCTATACCATTCGCACGCACCAACTCCTGTACGGTGGCTGAGTGATTGTTGAAAGCGGCTAGATGCAAACCTGAGCTATCATTAAATCCATAGCGGATATTTACCACTTCTGGCCTGTGCTGAAGAATTACCGCAACGGCTTCGTTATATCCATATTCACATGCTGTATAAAAGGGCTCCGGCTGCTTTTCAAACGAAAGACCTGCAGCATAGGCCCACGCTTTAAATGGATCCCCAACCTTTTTTGTAAGCATAAACTCTGAGAACTGGCTTCTAAGGGGGTCCTCTTGCCGTCCTTCCTGACCTGCTGCCTCACAATGGATATACCAAAACCAAACAGAGTAGCACATGAAATCTTTCGCCAGCAGTTGCGGTAAACGCGAGTTGAGTATTGACAGCAATGTTTCCCTAGTAAGGTCTTTATGGAAAAACTTGATTGAGCTGAGACATGATGCAGCCACGTAAATGTTTGAGATTAGGTCTGAAAAGTCCTTCGATCTTGCATGCTGCAAATATTCTTTAACGGAGACGTGAGCAAACTCCACTGTCGAGTCCTCGTTTATTACGAGAAAGTTGCTCGTTATGCGCTCAATATACTTTTTAGTAATCCCGCCTTCGGGATCGTTACCTCCCTCTGGGTTGGTGATAGCCACGCCAATGAGTAGCTCTATCGTGGGTGCCGTCCGTAAGATTCTCCTTTGCCATTTTATTTGTAGTTTTGGTTCGTGATAGACGAGGACCAGTCGCATCACACGCTGAAAGTGGACTTCGGCATTACGTCCCACTCTCATGTTTTGTTTGTAGAGAAGCCCGTAAGTATCATAAAGACTCAGCAACTGCTTCGATGGATCCAGTGTACTAACGGTCTTGTTGAGATAGGTTGAGCTGGCCTTAGCGTTGATCTCATCCAGGGACGTCCGGATGTCGTTTTCGTTGCCAAAGTTGGATATTATGGCCAGATGTAGCTGTGTCCATTTGAATCTGTTGGATACGAGTCAGTATCTTACATCAATTTGGATATAGCGATGCTAACTTACGCTCCTCTCCCGTGTTCAACCAAGGCATCGGTGATATCTTTTCTTAGTTGATTATTTGTACTCAGGGGATGTGACTTGTCCTTTTTGATGATGTCTCCAATGCTGCTTTTTATAAATACTTGCAGATCATTTGCCGTGTCTGGAGGTGTAAGCATGAGGTTTTCGCAGAGATTTGGATTGAGTTGATCTAGAACCTGGACTTCATCCCGACTAGAGAAAAATACTTTAATCGCTGGGGTGGCCCTCTTCTGAAGCTGTTCCTCGAAGTTCTGAAATACTTCAAGAAGTTCCCTAGGATCGGCACATTCATCAAGAGCGTCAATAATAATCGTGATGTGGTCGCTTAGGCCGAAAATCTTTCCCAGGAGGGTTTCGCATTCCTGTAGATTTAGCTTCGGCGGTTCTTTATTTGGGTTGTCTTGATCTAGGAATTCCTTCCAGTGGTTCAACACGGGCTGCGTAACTCGATCATCCTTAGGCGACCAAGAGAGTTGGCGTATGATGGATGCCAGTACTTCCGATGGCTGACTACCCAGGCCCTGAGCCTTTGAACAGTAGAAATAAGCGACTTGATTGTTTTCGTATTCAGGGGATTCCTGGGAAGCGTCGATAAATTTCTCGATGACTCGCGTTCTATTGAATGTTCTGTTAGAATAACGAGTTCTTCTATATGTGAAAATACCTACGTTAGGGTAGTCTTTCCACAACCAACTAAAGTACAAGTCAGCTACATATGACTCAATATGAAATTAATTCTTAGTAATCCGCTTACCTGGACCATGAAGCCATAGAGATCGAAGTCCTTGATCTAGCGATGAGTTCCACTTTAGGAATGTGTCGTGCTCGAAGATCCAGCTTCCAGTGCCTGGTGTTTTAGACAGCCGACCGGTTATATTTCTATGGTCGCCTGAATAGTCGTGTCCTGATGTCCATCGAAGCGCCTTCTCTATTCGCTTATTACGATCTAAATGGTTGTTAGACGCCTATTATACGTATAGAAGCTTTAAAACATACCTTCCCGTTCTCTTGCCTCATCTGAGCTTTTGATCCTATCATGAATATCTCGAGTGACTGTATCCAATACGTTAGTTCCGCATTATATAACTAATTGAGGGACTTGTTCCTGCCCTAACATAGAGATATACTTACGCTTAGAATCTATTATCTCGAATAGACTTTGGCATTGCTCGTCCCTCTCTTTAATCTCTTGCATTTTAGTTTTCCAGCCGTCCATGTCAATAACTGTAGACCTTAGTACCTGCTCTGTAGCCACGTTTCGTATTAGCTGAGAAGTACCGGTTTTATAGAATTTATGACCATCAAAACCTCTATTCTAAACCAGAAAGGAACATACCGTATCTACGCCTTTGAAAATGTCTAGTCAAGTCTACTAGTGTGAGAAGAACTTCGAAGTACAAGTCAGGAAGAAGTTTTTCTAGTTGTTCAAGTTGGGTCTCATTTTCTGCTTGATGCTTCTTATAGTCTTTTTCTCTTTCCTCGTAACGACAGAGGAGAAGAGAAATAAACGAGAATGCTCTGAGAGCATCCTCATAAGCCTCATGACTTCGAATCACAAGCTTATATGGGTTAGCATTAGATAGAGTATCGGCGAGGCGGTACTCACGTCTAGAGCAAGGATGAGCGGCAAACACGCAAGTTTTCCATAGCCAGTTGGATCCAGATCTAGTAGTGGCTTTGCTTTTTCGAGTATAGCTTTGGCGTATCCTGTAACATCATGGAAGATACGTCGTCTATCTGATGAGGTCTTTTGCTCCGTTTTCTCTTTCTCGCTTTGAGCTACATGTAGTACATCACTGGCGAGTCGCTCAAGATCTGAAGGACAACCCCTGTCATCTTTCAACTTCTCTGCGAGTATAGTATTGAGGTCTCTGTATATATTAGGCTTTTCTCTCCGCAGTCTTTGCACGGCCTCGGACCAGAAGGGCTCTGGCCATTTGATTACGGTACTTGTTTCAGAATCTTGGTCGGTGATAACACTAGGTGGTATATCTTGAGTCGATACCTCGTCTTGGGTTTGGTTTGGTTGCTCAACGTGAGGGTTTGATTGGGTTGTGGGTAGGTCTTGTCGGACTTCGGGTTTCGCATCTAAGTCACTGTCTTCTTGTCTATTTATAGACTGGCGTACAAAGCGATTAGACAAGTCCGCGTAGTTTGATAACAGCATAACATCCCTGAGATGTCCAAACGTACCTCAGTTCTGACCCGTGCCGGCCCATCTGAGACGGTCGCCCGGCGTTTAAAAGGATCCTCCAGCCGCGTGAGCCACCGCCTTATCATACTCCCCTTTCCTTTCGCTTTCATCGTTGCTTAGTCTTAGTCACCTTCCTGATGAGAATAGATGAGTATACGGGGTTCGGATTATACTATGTTGGTTTGCGTGGAGCATAAGGCTGTTGAAGAAGCAGTTTTTTTAAGCTGCGCTGGCACGTTGATGCGTAGAGGCTGGTATTGTGGCTGTGATATGACAGGTCAAGTTTATTGGACGCCATACATATAGTCCTTGACAGGGCCTTAGACGCGCCAAACCAACAAATTATGTTTCTTTCCTCGCGCATCTTATACTAATACAGCTATTGGGTAGATGTTGGGGGATGTAGCATTGGCATAATGGTACTCAGGTAACTTATCAATTTGATTTGCTGATAACTGAATACTTACTGCGGACGCGTAGCAGATAATATCCTGATCTATTCCGCTCCTTATCATCTGATCATACCTATCACTACCCGGATATTTCAACTGTTACTCGACTGCCATAGCTTTAACGCTGGGCAACTGGGTAATTCTTAGTTTCATTACTAAACGGCAGCTAGCAAGAGTTGCTTTTAATAATTGTCACGGAGCTAGCCTCAGTAACTTAGCTCAGAAGTATATTACCTAGTCGGCTGGGCTGCTGTATGAGGCGGTCTCTGGGCTGGTAGAGCTCTTTCTTGGTTCTTTGGTCAATGCTGTTCTATACCAAAGACAGCTAAGTTCTTCAGATTCTAGGCTTCAGCCACCATGATACGTAATAGTATTCAAGGACGCCGAATATGTACAGCTGATTAAAAGCCGTGTCGCTCTGCCTAAACATGGGAAGCTAGGATGACCTGGACAACGTCACTATACTTTTAACATGGACTGTGGTTGGGAAAAAGTAATTACGTGAACTATTTTCGTCCACAACGGCCATACTTTGCGCGAAAAGACGTTTTAGCTGAATCTTATATTCAACACGAGATATTAGGATGACCATATGTGATTCTAGTCTGGACCCAAGCCGAGGTGATGGAATATCGATATAAACCTGCTCATCCATCTCTCGAAAAGGTAAATGTTCATCATCTCAACGCATGCTGACTTTTCAAACATCAACTATTACCTGCACAGGTTCTTCAAAATGGGCTAAGCTGCGAGTGCCATAGCAAATGCGCTTGAGCACAGCAAAGAAGATGAGATAAATCGAAAGACCAGCTTGAGCTAATGATGAAGCTCTCAGATGCCCGCTTGGATACTTTCGAAGGGGAGCTGAATTCAATGTTTCTCTATCACGAACCTGGGACGAAGACCAGCGTGCCGGGAAAAAGGGCGCTTCGTTTCGAGCGACATGTCCAAGTTGATACGGAGTACGGTATGTACTATCCGCCCCCACCTAGACCGCTACGAAGTCCTGGGAAGCGTAATGAACGTCTAACAATGTATAATAGCTAGGTAATAGAATTGATGGAACTGTCTATGCTTTTTTCGGCGCCGGCGACACGGGCTCAAAGGGTGTCTTCGAGGGGTTTAAGAATGTCGTTAAGGCTAGCCTTTCCACCATCCTTGGAGACACCTCAGCTGGCGAGAGCTACGATAAATGCTTGGAGATGATCATGAAAACGTGGAATGCGCTTCAAGCCATACACCCGTCGCCAACAGTCGGGAGACAAGCAATTGACTACCCTTCGTTGGCTGTCCGGTCGGTTGGCCCCGTCGTTGGTTGGCAGTAGTCAGCATGTTAATGGATTGATGAGAATTATAACCCTCACAAGCACGAATAGATACTTCTCAATTGTGTAATACATAGTCGTGTTATTTAAATATAGCCAATCAAAGCTTGGCTTCGCCGACGACCGACTCGTTTCCCAGAGGCTAGGCATGGATTGGGATTAAGATCGACGGCATTCAGAGATCTTCATCCGTGCCGTACAGCATCTGCGTAGTTACCCCACAGGTACCCTACTTTCGGTATATTTAGTATATTCAATACAGGGGTTTGAATATGTGGTGTAGGCTAAGCAAGCATTCAACGAATTGATCTTTGTGTAGTCCAAGTGCAGAATAGTATGATACTTCATCGATGGGACCATGCTTACTTGAAATTCTTGTAAACGCTCCTATAAAGATGAGAGACGATGGCATAGCTGTACCTTTTCTAACTAACTAGATGGCGGTAGATACACTACATCAACGACCTGAATGTAATATACCAAGCTAAAGCTGAATTTCTTACCCACTGTCATCCTTGGTAGTAATCTGTAAAGGTGGCAGTGCGTCAGCCCCCGCCGCGCTCTATGGCGATAAAATACGACCACAGCAGAGGACTGCAAAGGATTTATCGATAGCGTGGGTTTCAATACGTAAGAAGCATATTACCGTTGTCTATTAAAGGGGCATACACTTCCGATTCTCGAAAGGGTTCGATGACCTTAACCTGCTCTCTCAATGTCAATAGGTTGAAGCATAGTTCCAAGACCGTTTATTTCGTTTCCATAATGTTGATTCCTAAAAGACTTGTTACTTTCACGACAGGCTTCATCGTAGGTCTCCTGACCGAGCATGTCTCGGCTCAAAATGGTTGGCCAGCTCCTGAGGCCATGAAAGGCACAATTCCCAACAACCCTATCGCCCAGACGTTGGATCCTGCCTTAATACGGCGTCAATCGGATAATAAACTATTCCTATATACCACAGGCAAGAACGGTAGCGTCTGGACGGCTAGTTCTCTGTACGGCCCTTGGACGCACGAAGGCACAGCGAAATTCCGCGAGTATGGCGGTGCCCCTTCGATACATCGCGTGGGCGACACGTACTACGTCTATATCAACAATCACGAATTCGACTATTCTACAGTTGGCGTGACAGATCCCGCCATACACACGTGGGCACACAACTCAAGTCTCCTTGTCGCCTCATCCAAGACGCTCGAGATCGGCGACTGGGAGTGGCACGGGCGTCTTGAGATCGACTGGGCGAAGAGGTACAACATCCTCGACGCCGCTCTCCTAACCATCGATGACGGAGGAAAACGGAGGAATCTCCTCACATTTGGCTCGTACCAGCAGGGTCTATTTCAACTCCCACTGGCGGACCCGCCGATCAAGATCGCGGATGGCGCTAACAATAATATCAACCACCTCGCCAACAACAAGACGTCGGCTTTTCCGAACGGCCCGACGGAGGCGGCTTACATCTTCAAGCGGCAGGATTGGTACTACCTATTCTTCTCGTCTGGCCGATGCTGCAAGCAACCAGATGGCCATTGGGTCGACAGGGGCGACGTATACAAAGTCATGGTGTGCCGCTCTAAGCAACCGGGTACCGGCTACGTCGACGACAAAGGGGTCGACTGTGCTAACAATAGTGGCGGTAAGGAGATTTTGGGAACCCACGATAACATATGGGCTCCTGGCGGTCAAGGGGTCCTTGTCGATGACGAGGCTGGGGGACCTATCATATACTACCACTACGGTAAGTAAATTTTTACTGTTATCTTGTATGATAGCAAGGACATAAGCTAACTCAGTGCGGTCTCAGTGCCATACGACGTTCGAAGCAAAACTCCCGCGAACGAATTCCGTTTTGGTTGGAATAAGCTCGACTTCAGCTCTGGATGGCCTGCGGTTGTAGAGGGGTCTTGAAATATATAATTCGCAGTTTATAGTATCACCACGTTTGTATTTGCGATGGGTGTTATAAGCATATGCCCCTCTTAGATGTGAATAATCCAATTGTTGCCAGCTTATGTCAAGTAAGACACCCAGGCAAAGTCATTTTGAATTGCACTGAAAGTAGTTCAATCCTAGTTTTTATTTTTATCGAGAACAATAGATCCCGTAAGTCATTTGCTTTTGAGTCTTTATCATATCAGAAGGCACGGATTGCCGTCGGACATTTCCGTACTTCCCTTTTCGTAAAAGTATCCGGCCTCGGTAGTTGAAACCCCAGCCAATCGGATTGCGGGAAACCTAAATATTATCCCCTTTTCGGAACTTTTGGTGTAACCCCGGTTCGGCGAGGTACTTGGGTACAACGGCAAGAACTGGATACCGGCAAAGTGCCCGACTCGGAGCTCTGCCGAATAAAGATGCATTCTTTCGTCGCTAGGTTTCTACCAATGTTGAGAGTAGGCTGGCTCGTCAATGCAACCTTTTCCCTCCACTTAACCAAGCTTCCCCTGGTCCTATCATAATCCGACTCTCGGATATTACGCTAAAAACTGTTGACTGAACGTTTAAATACGTATTTCAGTGTGCCCTTTGGCGATTCTAACGCGGCTATATATTCTGGATATCTGGTAGACGCACATTTGCACCCTGGGTAATATTCCCCTAACATCAGGCAATTTTCAACTACCTTTGCATATCGTACGTCCCACTATTATTCGAAGCCAGCTGTCGCATAACTCAGTCCCCAATCAACATGACAACTTCTGGGAGATGGTTTGTAGGTGGACTAACTGTACGGATTCACCTTCTTCATATCCTTCGATCAGGGCTAATAAATGAACAGGTTCGTTATTCGGATGATAGAAATCCACCAGACGACGTAATCCTCGATATCAACAGGGGTGGCTCTGATATAAATCAGGGATTCGGGGGAAAGTTAGTAATTTTCTTTCTTTCTTGTATAGTAGCTATCAAAGTTACCATATGGGCTAAACTACGCTAGGTACGTCTGGCTTGTCCCCCAATGGACCCAGGATCCTAGAGAAGCATGTACCTACATAGGGGTGGATATACGAGGCAACGCCGTTCCAAACTCCCAAGACCTTGCGGCGGGGGCAGGCGGTGACTATCGGTACCTCGTTATAAGAAGGGACCAGCACATTCAGTTGAAGATCCAAGAAGTAGCGCTGTATAGGAAACCCAATGATCATGGCGCCATGAATGCAGGCGATTTAGCGCTCATACTAGCCCAAGGCTACACTAATTACTCACCTGACCTTAACCGGACCCGTGGGGGTGACTACTTGTACTTGATCTGGAGGAGGGACTACGGAAACTGAGTGCTATCGTACGGCAGATCGCCGAGGGGCTGTTGTCGGAATTTGAATATTACCTAGATCGGTCTTGATGAAATAGCTGTAATAATGTGTGTAGGCTATTTGAACATCGATAAGAGCTTTACGAGGGTTCCGTAGATTTCCAACTACGAATATACCTTTGCCTCGGTCATACCTTTAAAAGCTCTTTCGTTTTTCTTAACTTAGCAGTCGGTGACTTACACGACGATAAAAGCGTTTACGATGGGAGGTATTACGTGTTATCGTATATATCGAAACTGTGATTAAGACGTACAGATCGATTGCAAGTATCATCCCCTTATTGAATTTATGTCTTTACTAAATCTCTGGTAGACACCAGTAGGTTAGGTATTTTGGGTAGGTGATTAAGAGGTAATTAAACCGGATAGATTATCGCGACTGGAGGTCGATGGACGAGTAACAGTATGAAAACAAATATTTACGTTCAACACAGGTTTGGATACGGATACCGAAAACATCGCCTCAGAGGATAGGAATGGTTTTACTAAGTTGATGAGACATTGTGATGTGCACCAGTGTCATTGGTAGAAATGTTCGGCATGTGGGATTCATCGTGCATGGATATCTTAACTTGCATGAATTATTGATCCCCGCTCATATCCCTCGAGCTATGATGGCCAATAACTCGGGATAATTTTTCTGTTCATTTACGAGACGATGCGAGCGACCACAGCAGCTGAAGGCAGGAACTGACACATGGAACTGCCATGTATCTCAAGCAGCAAATATGGATACCATAGACGCAATATCAGGATACAACAAATCATATCAGTGTTAGAGTAAGGTAGCCGAACACGAAAGAGCCCAGTTGAATCCTGTATAAGCCTTGGCCTCGGCAATTTTAACCGATCGTCAAGACTCTTATGCGTAAAGCAAGTCATTGGCTTAAGATAGACCTAAATGACATTTCGCCTTCGTAGCCGATCTGTCGTATACCTAGCAATAGAAATTATGCGACCGCGTGCGATTCCTGCCCAAGGCAGATTCCTAATTCTAGGCATCTCAGCAATCAACAAAACCTCCTGGATCCTGTCTCCTTGGTTTTTACCACTTGTTATTGCATGCAATTTTTGATAATCTCCGTCGTATAAGATGTATTCCCAGAGTCTTAGAGACTATGTCGTCTGAGTTAATAGGATGGAGATAAACAGGCCGATCAACCTCGCCGTTATTGTCTCCTAGGCCGTTTTCAAAGATGGCTGGGGTATGAAAGATGCGAAGGCCCTGCGAAGGCCCACCCGCGTATTTCCTCATGGGCTTAACCACCTCACAAGTGTCCCTGACGCCTCTAGCCATCAAATTTTAAGCTAAAGGTTTACGAAATTCTTTTGTTAAAGTCCCCCGTAACATCGCTTAAATTGATATAAGGCTGCTTCACTGGTCCTGTGACAGTGGCAGTGATGCGTGTGACGATGAGTTAATGAAAGGCGATGTAAAGGAAATAGCGTTGACTGGATGGATCAATCAAGGCTTTTTCTCTCATTTAATTGCGAGATGCTACTCTCTCGACATATCCAATCAGACGATCGAGAAAGTGTTGGCGTTTTCGTTTAAGCGACATTTTCATAGGATGCCTTGCGTCGTAGGGGCGAATTTCTGTCGGACCGAGATGGATTTAAGCCTCGCTCAATATGAGCACTGCCTACTTCGTCTTGACAGGCGTCTGAAGCACGGCGACTCTCCCACTGTTATGACTATTATTTCCGCCTGATTAATATCAGCCTAGCTAAGATGAGGCTCAAGCTAACTATTGGGACTAGTATTTTAATAGAGTTATGAAGAGGCCTTCAGTCAAGTCAGTAGATACGATATGTAAATCATACCTACTACACTACATCTTTATCTCTCAATAGCATACTTAGGTATTCAATATACCTAGCTCCCTACAATGGGTATCGGTCTTCAGAAGTTCATTTTACTCCCAAGTGGCACACCGGTTTCATCCAACAGTTCGCCGGATTCACCCTACGAACATTTCCTCGGTCAGGTCGTGGTGGATCCCGGCGGCGAGTCCGACAATGAGAGTGACGCCGATTCGATTCAACTCGACAGACTGGAGTGTGATCCTGACGAATTTAAGATTGTCACCCCTCCGGCGGGTGATGTGCCTCTCTGCGAATTTTGCTCGAAAGATCTAATTATCGACGACAGTCTTTTCGAATGCGAAACGGTAGTGGATAGCACTGGTGAGGAGAGGGCAGCCTTGGATCTCTCTAGCTTCCGCCCGAAGCAGTGGCACGATTCGCTTCGGGGTAGTTTATATGAGAAGGGACGTAAGGAGGGAGACGCATCCGGGTGGATACACTCGGGTTCCCAGGCCCACGAGAACAGCATGGAAGGCCATTATCGTGAATTTTGCGCTGGCGGCGATAATCCGAGAATCGTGACGCCGCCTGCGTTACCTGAACTGTCCGGCCCTTCCGCCAAGGAATGTCAATTTTGCGCAAGGCTCGAGGAACTTTTCCGAAAAGAATATGGCGAACGTCCTTGGTGGAATAGTCCCGATTCGGTGATCCGTTTCTACGTGCAGTATGAATGGGTCCAGCGACGTACCACTATATCGGAAAGGCGACCGGAAAACGAAGAGCCATCGGAAATAAGAATAAGGGGGAAGCTTGACTGCATGGTCGTTATAGCGCAACCCCCAGACCTTGACCAGGATCATGCCAACGTCTTCAAGTTTGACGTCGAAGCCTGGCCAGGTAAGTTACATAGATCTCATTCTTTGGAGTTTACCGACATAATACAGGAACATCTCGAGACTGGCTCCATATCCGAAAGAGTCCGTTAGATCCTAGCGGTGCGGTTTCAGATATGAACATTCACTTCATCAAGCGCTGCATTGATAAGTGCGCCAAGGACCACAAAGGATGCAGGGATAAGCTATCAGATTCCCACTATGTGCCGACACGATTGTTAGACGTCGGAAGAAGCGACGGTATGGCAAGATTAGTAGAGAAGAGCCAAATACCTCTGGATGGATCTCAACTCAAATATGCGACATTAAGCTATTGCTGGGGGTCTGGCCTTACGCTGAAAACCACCAAGGAAACCAAGGACGAGCACAGCAAGGTCGGCATTGTCGTTCATAGCATGCCACAAACTTTCCAGGACGCTATCGAGGTTGTTCGCAAGCTAGGCATCCGTTACCTCTGGATAGATGCCCTCTGTATTATTCAGGATATACCAGAGGATTGGGAGGCGGAGTCGGTTAAGATGTGCGACATATTCGCCAACTCTTATATTACCGTCAGTGCGGCCATAAGCACCTCGTCGTCTGAAAGCTTTCTTCAACGACCACAAAGGAATCTGTTGAACCTGCCTTTCCGCTCGTCTCTTATTCCTGACGTCTGCGGTATATACTCGATCCAACTGGATGGAAGAAACGGTTCCCCTAAAAATATTGACCTTAGCCACACGATGTGGCATAGCCGTGCTTGGGTTTGGCAAGAACAAATCATGTCCACGAGGCAGCTGATCTTCGCCGAGAAAGGATTCCAATTCCGCTGCAACAACGGTATCCGCCTGGAACGCGGCCCGACTACGAACGATCCAGAAATGTCATTGAATGGCGGTTCTAACAATATCAACTACTGGAAGGTTCTTCTGAAGGAATTCACGAATAGGAATATCTCGTTCCCCAAGGACAGACTAGCCGCGGTTTCAGGGGTAGCCAAATATATTCAAAACTTCCAAGAAGAGGCAGGGAGCTCGATGAAATACCTAGGAGGGCTATGGTTGGATAGCGAATTTGAGAAATTCTGTGCTCATCTACTCTGGGTATGCGAGAAACCGGCGCCGTCGTACAAACATATGTCGGCCTGTTTGCTAAACGAAGAACAATACTGCGCCCCATCTTGGAGCTGGGCTTCCAGAGATAAAGGCGTGGACTTCCGTTGGAAATCCCGCCCGGCATTTCAAGTCATGCGGCACGACTTGCAACCGGCCTGCTCTGATGCTATGGTGAGAGTTAAATACGGATCGTCTATCGTCCTGCGAGGGTTGGTGGGACAACCACCAGCTATTCCGAACAGTGGCCGTTTCAACGATACAGCAGGAAGATGGTCCAGCAGATGGGACGCGGTTACCCCTGATGGTACCCTGTATTTCTGGCTAGACTGGATGCCGTCGAAGGAGGATCCTCAAGAAATAGACCGCCAGAGTAATCTCGAGCTCTTTCTCACGTCGATAGAACCAAACCTGGATGCGGATGGCAAACGATCAGCCTATGGTCTTCTACTCCTAAAGTTTGAAGACGGGCATTATCGCAGGGTTGGGATGTTTCAGCATCATGGCGATATCGAGTGGTTTGAATCCCTGCCGTATTGCGACGTTAAAATCCACTGAAAGGCTGTGGGGAGGTAGAAGTTATGGGCTAGCTCACCTTTGATAGTTCGTATTCGTGGGGTAGGAATAGTTGTTGCTAACGCTCTTTGTTGGCACAGAAGGGCAGATATCATTAGAAGAATGTTGAATTTGAGTTATTCTTGATGCTATGAAGTTTCTAGTTTGCCAGTTTATATTTCGTTGACCGACACGGATGTGATTCCTATTAGTTTTCCGATATATCCGGCGTAGCCGCCAAACTTACTATACATGCCTAGGGACTATCAATGACAGCCCCGGCATAAAGCCCTATCACAGGCGGGGTCAATACCGCTTTTAATCCGGCTAGCATACCGATTGAGTCCGACGGCGCCTTGAAGCAACCCCCTGATTCTGTCACGTCCGAGCCCGAAGGATGGAAGTGGCTGATCCCTGCTTCTAACCGGGCCTCTCCTTTTACCACGGGGACAAAGATCTGCCCGTGCTTGTAGACGTTGGTGGCGGCCGCGGACACGACGTTGTAGAATTCTGCAAGACGTTTCCAGATGTGGAGGGAGAGCTCATCTTACGAGATCAGCAACTTGTGCTGGATGACTCTGTTGCCGAATTGCCCCATCGAATTTTTCAACGAAGCTCCGGTAAAAGGTAAACATCTGAGCTTAGCAAAGCCACGTGCGAGTAAAAAAAGACTACACGGTCTTATTTAAGCTATAGTGGCTGATGTCGCCATAAATATAGTAGTAAACCACCTAAATTTAGGGGACAAGCCACTATCCGACCTTCAACTTAACGTGTGGCTAATACAGTATTAATAAGTTAAAAAACGTACGAAAATCGATGCCAAGATTTGGACATGTGCAAGACTTTTGGCTCCAACATTCGTACACCCCTATTTAAATACCTAGACCCTGGGGGTTACACTGCCAATTAAACCAGGCACCTGTATCAACTATATGAAGTATGTCTTAGGTACATGACTGGCAAGACGACGCATGTCTTTAAATATTAAAAAATGTCTCAGCTGCTACCACGAAAGGTTACTCGTATCTTGTTATCAACGATATGATTTTACCTGAAGAAGGTTGTCCTCTTTTTCCGGCGCCGTGGGATATTTTGCTATTTATTGTACTTTCAGCGAAACGACCTCTTACCTGCTGCCAGATTAACTATCGAAGGTCTATACCAACCCCCGGGTGAAGGATTAGGTATCATCGTCGCTACGCTCAAATAAAGTAGTCGGTAATGCGACTTGGTAAAAGTATTGATCTATAGGGATCTTGCGGTTTTCGCGGTTAAACCAGGGTTCGCATTTAGTAAAAAGATTATTACGAGGATATACATCATCAATATGAACATAGCTCCCAAATCAGGCATTGGTGCGCGTAATCATGAAAACCTAGGTTGCATGCTCCATCGGAAATACCCTCGGTAATATTCAGACTTCAACTATCTTCGAACAGCCGCAGCACCTCGACGGCATTACCGCCCATAACCGCTCTCCCGCGCTCCGTCGCGTCCCCTAGGGCTTTCCTCACAGCCTCCGCATTCCAAGTCACGCTCTCCCATTCGCCCTGCTCGTCGCTGTTTAGCGGCGGAAAGAACGGGTGGTCCGTGCCGAACATCAACCTGTCGGTCCCGCTAGCGTCGATGGCCGCTTTTAGCCCAACCTCGGAGTACACAACAGCGTCCAAGTAGATCTGTTCCCGAAGGACCTGCCATATCGTTCGTCGACCGGGCCCCGCCTTGCCCTCCCGGACTAGATGCCCGTCGTGAACGATGCAGCTCTCGATGCGGCCCGCTAAGAAAGGCAGCGTTCCGCCGCTATGCGCTAGTATCAATCGCAGCTCTGGTACCTGATCAAATACGCCTGCAAGGTACATCCTAGCAACCGCGATTGTTGTTTCCATGGGAAATCCCAGGGCCAGCGGCAGCACGTGGCCGTATTCTTCCGTAGCGCGGGGACCCCACACCTCGCTCGGCAGGCCATAATGCGGGTGTAGGAATATGGTTAGTTTATTAGCGGCGAGCGCGGAGAAGACTGGCACTAAAGCCGGATCATCGAGTCCTTTCCCAAGCCCCGACGTTCCCAGAATCACGCCTCGACAGTACTTCAAGCTACGAATATGTCCGACGGCTGCGAGAAGAGTTTCGGGAGGGGCGGTCAGCGGCAGAGTTGCAAAAAAGAACAGCCGGCCAGGGGTCGCGGCGCACATATCGGAAAATTCCTGGTTGATAGACTTGGCAGTTTCTCCTGCGTCCTCAGCAGCGACGAAGTCGAGCCACGGGTTCGCAAGCGATATGACCGAAATGTCAATTTTATGCGTATCCATAAAATGGATCTTCTGGCTGATGGAGGAATAATGCGTCGTCACCGGTCGGCCGGGAAGGTGAGATGACGTCTTCTCCGGATTTTCCGATGTAATCTTGTCCAGCGATTCCGCTTCGGAGGGTAAGATGACGAGGCGGGGCTCCTTCGCACCGGCAAACTTCCGGATCAGGGGTATGCTGCTTCGGGATTCCAGGAGCTGTACGTATGCCGGGGGATACATATGGGTGTGGATATCCACTACCCGATATGTCGATGAACTCATCGTAGCAGCTTTACCACTAGACAATGTAATTTTATAAATAGGGACGTGGGATGAGTACGTAGAATGACATGAAACTAAGACATGCGAATGAGTAACCTGAGTGAACTTTGAAGCCTATCTCGAATCAGCAATAAAGACCTAGGCTAAGCGATACGTCTAACCTTCGATCTTGGCCGATGCGAGGCTCATGAATGATACCCCACATTTGGTAGGTGATATCCGAAGGCGTCCACTCGAGCTATCTTGAGTACATCACCCCCTCCCTGAACTCTTATCTCATGCATACCTAGGTAATCTGGAGGATGATCTCTTATCTATATGGCGGGGTTCGTAGATACAGTTACGAGCATATGGAAAATGATTGTTCTTACCTGATGCCTCTCGATATTATTAGTCAAGTAATTATGTAGGTGCTAGATTCGAAGGAATATCGAACGGCTTTCATCCTCTTCCGGTCTAGATTCTGCGTTCATATGCGGTGATACTTTGATAAGCCAGGTATTGCGCTCCGGAAGGAAGATAAAAAGCTTGCTTTAGAATATTGTCTCATAAAGGACCCAGAAAGTTTCGCTTTTCCCCGGATGTAGCCGAATTTCATGTGCTTAGATAAAAGATAGGTAGGTATCCTAGTTAAATGACACTTTGTAGTGTGTAGTGGTACGGAAGTGTTTTCTTCCTCGTCGACTTGTCTTACTCTTTTTCCGATAAGCCCATCATCATCAACTTGCCTTAGTTTTTGTATATGAATTATAAAGAGGAACACGAAAAGATATCTTAGACTCTTACCAATTGATAGAACAATGGAGGAGACAGCTGTAAAAAGCGACGGCTTGTTCATCCCGGTAGGTCCCAGCCGTGCGTTTGTAAAGCGCCACGAGGATATATGGCTGAGCACTAGAAACCCTAGCTGATCGACTTTTCCCAATTCCTGAACGGCAATCCGGAACAGAGGAAGCAGACTGCCGACGCCATCCTTCGCGGCTTTCAGACATCCGGATTCGTCTACCTGAAGGGACTACCCGTCAAGCCGGAGTATCGGAAGCACGTGTTTGATACGTCGGCCAAGTACTTCAAGCTTCCCGTCGAGACCAAGCTGTCTCACTGCTGGACTACGCCCGAAGCGAACCGGGGTTACTCGGCACCAGGCAGAGAGAAGAACACGGACCTGACGGACATGGACGCCGTTAAGAAGCTGAGGGACGCGGTACCCGACCTGAAGGAGAGCCTAGAAATCGGGCGCGACGACGAGCCCGGGCACCCAAACCATTGGCCCGAGGAAGAGGGCGAGCTGGTAGGCTTCAAGGAGACGATGCTCGAATTCCATAAAAAGTGCAAAGACCTGCACATCGAGGTTATGCGCGCCATCGCCGTGGGCCTAGGCATCGAAGAATCGTGGTTCGACAAGTACACTGACGTCGGAGATAACACTCTGAGGCTTCTTCACTACCCCGAAGTCAAGAGAGACGTGTTCAAAATTAATCCGGGACAGGTCCGGACCGGCGCGCACAGCGATTACGGCTCCATCACTCTGCTATTCCAGGATTCCCAGGGCGGTCTGCAGGTGCAGAGTCCGACGGGCGTCTTCGTCGACGCGGCACCCATCGAGGACACCTGCGTGGTAAACGCCGGGGATCTGCTAGCAAGATGGAGCAACGATAATATCAAGAGTACTATTCATCGTGTCGTAGAACCCCCGTCCCGTCGAGACGACATTTATCCGGCCAGATACAGTATAGCGTACGTACACGTGGAGTCTTGTCAAGCGTCCAAGCACGCGGCTAACGAAGCTTTGCAGATACTTCTGCAATCCGAATTTCAAGGATTACATCGAGGCCATCCCTAACACTTACGCTACCGAACAGGACAAAAAATACGAAGGAGTAAATAGCGGCCAGTATCTCGTCCAGAGATTGACGGCTACTTATTAGCTGGCGTGATTCGATCGGAAGTTTCCAAGGTGATATCTCGCGCGGTTACTTCATGTTGGTCCAAAAGTAAAATCTCCATTTGGGGATTGTCGAGACTAGCTGTCGTGGACATCGGATATTGGATCGTAGGACGTTTCTTTATTCGGCAATGGGTCCTACCTGTAGCTTATCTGGAGACTTGGAATTGGGCGAACCAATTTGCGATTTGGAAGGTTAAGACTTGCAGTTTTGGATTCCGTGATGCGCATGTGATTAAAACGAACGCAACATTGTAAGAGGTCCGGATGATATGCTGGGGGACTGATAAGTGAAGGCCTAGCTCTACTGGTGGGGCTACCTGCTGAAGAAACGTCATTTCTGGAGCGAAGAACCGCCGGGGGCAGGGGGGATAGTAGAGCCCCACTGGAGCGTATTATAGTAGGACCCTCAACGCTGATCCTACAGCCCCTACAGCCCCAAGCAAACTCAGCTAGCAGGTATCGTGCGTTATGCGCCTACCTTGCCGAGTCTGAAACTTCCCAACTTTTATCTTCTACCCGAATCCTCTCTTTCGTAACCCCCCCTTTTCGATGGGGACTCAAGATGAAGAAGACGCTGCTGTTGTGTTTTATTCACGGTTTCAAGGCGAGTTTGCGAAAATTTGCTCCTCTCCCGTCCTCGTTTACTCCTAGGCGATCCCGCCTTTCTAACTGGATAATAGGGGGGTGACGATACCTTTGGCGAAAAGTCCGAGTTCGCGCTGCACCTCGCCGCCATCGTCGGTGCTGCGCTACCTAAAGTCTCGGTACGCGCTATCACATACCCTCAGTATGAGACCCGCGGCGACTTGCACGAGTGCGTCGCTCGCTTCCGCGACTGGCTGCTTAATAAGGTGATCGACATCGAGGTCGTCGCCGGAACACCTTCTCCAACCGTCGACCCTTCCGTTCGTACGATCCTAATCGGACATTCCATGGGTGGTATCGTCGCCGCCGAGACTGCCATAGGCCTCGCTTCCGAGGTACCCGTTACCCATACCAATAAAGCTAGTCATCGCGACAGCCTTACCGTCTTAGTCGGCGAGTCTGTGGGTCCCACAAGCCTCATGTTCCCCTATATCCAAGGAGTTCTCGCCTTTGACACTCCTTATCTTGGAATTTCCCCCGGCGTTGTTGCCCACGGCGCCGAGGGCCACTATAACAGCGTCAACGGCGCCTTAGCCCAGCTGAACGGGCTATCCAGCATCTTCTGGAACAATTACAACCAAGCGTCCGGAAACACCGGAGGCGCCAGCAAGAAGCCTGCCGGCGCTCTGCCCGCTCCCGAATCGCCCCAGGACAAGAACAAGAAGCAGGGCGGCGGAGGATGGGGATGGGGCCAGATCGCGGTAGTGGCCGGTGCGGCGGGTGCTTTGGCAGCTGGTGGTGCGGCGGCGTATATGAATCGGGAGCATCTCACTTCGGGGTGGTCGTGGGTCAGTTCGCATCTCGAATTTGTAGGGTGTCTAGCCAGAGGTACCGAATTACGAGAGCGGGTAACGAAGATGGTGAAGCTGGATCGGGAAATGGGCGTCGGCTTTGCGAATCTATACACGCGGCTCGGGAAAGCCGCGTCTTCGAAGGAGGTCAGCATGGTAGGAACCGTAATGGGTAACGAGCGGACTTTCTGCAATCTACCCGCGCGCGAAAAGCGGTCAATGGGTCTATGGATGGAAGCTATAAACGATAAGGCGAAGGACGAGATAGGGGCACATATGGGTAAGTTTGTTTTCTTTGCCTTTGTTCCTCATCTCGCGGTGATTCGAACGGCTTAAGCGGGTACTGACGTTAGTATGCAGCAATGTTTGAGCCGAAAGAGAACCCTGGGTATCGCAAGTTATCGGAAGACGCGAAGAACTTGATAGTGCGCTGGTCCCGCAACGAATGGTACGAGACCAGCGGCCGACGCGCAATCGAATAGCCGGGAATCATTAAGCGGCTATTGTTTATGAGCCTCTTGTCTATAAGCGTATCTTGTCTATGCTTCTACATATATATTACCGCAACCCAATTACGTATTTGTTCGTGAATATATTCATCTCCCATCGGGGCTTTGCAACCCGTTCCTTTCCTTACGATATAAGCGAACACGTGCGAACTCTACTTCGTGACCTTCTTCTGCGTCTTAGTCCCGAAGATCTTTCGTCTTTGGGCCATCATGTGCGTATACAAGAAATACGCAGCTAGAAGTATCGCGTTAGCGTCTGTCTTCGGTAAAGTCAAAGGCACGCTACTTACAAGGAGGGTAAACCAACGCGACGTATCCAAAAAGTACGGTCGAGTATAGCGGGCTTACGCCGTCCTTGGCAGGTTCAACGGCGCGCCAGATCAGGTACGCTTCGCTGGAAATACCGATGGGATATAGGATGAAGAAAGTGTGGTAGCGCAGCCAGTGCAGTATCGCAGGTGGTTGCCCGCCCGAAGAAAGCGATAGCGCGAAGAACGAATATCGGATGACCTCGGTAACACCCCACGCTACCAGCATCGACGAGTACGCCAGGCTGCTGTAACCGTCACCGCTCCCGCTTCCGAGGGCGAGCTCGGGGAACAGTCCGGTAATCCCCCACACGATCGCATATCTGCTGAAGACTTGCATGAAGGTCGTAAAGAACGGGGCGCGTACGACACCTATCAGCAATGGAGATGTTAGCTTTCTGATCTATATGATAATTCAAATTCAGCAGGCTGGGAACTGTAATATAAACCCTTCCCAAGCCATACGAGCACGGCGAATGCACAGAAACAGGTAGCCGGCGATAGAACGTACCTAGTAGCGAGTGCAAGATCTCCATTCCGGCCAACGTCTGCGTCCACTTGCAGAACTCGCCAACAGCAGGGTAGACCGCCTGCGGAGTGCCAGTCAGGTTGGCGACGACGACGCGGCTCAGCACGGTGAGCCAGAGAGCAGCCGATACGGCATTATAAAGGATCAGGTAACCATTTTTGATAGGTGAAGCCTTCTTAACGGGTTTCGTAGTATCGGCCATTTTGCTTGTCGATGCTCAATGGCTGTGTTAGACGGAGCGTGGTGAAGTTGACAAAATAATAGTAATGTAAATTTGGTGGGAAAAAGAGCTACGTATGTACCTATGTACTTCCCTTGCTAGCCATAAGTGGGGCCGGAGCTATATTGGGCTCCATCTCATGCCAGGGGGTTGGTTACGCCAAGCTAAGCTTCTCCGACTACTACGCACGTAACTTGAATTTATTGGTAGCATCACTATACAGAGGCAGGCGTCTTCGATACGTCTCCTTCAATTGCGCGGCTTGTCATAGTGAGAATGATTTTCTGTCATTTTATTACAATCTAGCAGACCTAACTGCCCCTCTTAAACCTATTACTTTCATAACCCGAACTCCGGTCGATTGACTTTGATTCGACCTTCTCTCAAAAGAAAATGAGCAACGGGATGACAAAATCCGGAGATAATTAATACTTTAATCATCCGTCAGGTCAATGACTTCCTCTGGTATCTCCACCGCGATTCGAGAGGACTTTACGGGCCGCTCGGTCTCGTCGCTCAAGTCGATAACTTCTTTGAATTCCCGTTTAAAATTAGGCTTGCGCTCTTCCTTAATGTTACCATCTCCCTGAATCCAGTTAGTAGGCAGGCATGATAGCCAATCGTCGTAGCAACGTACCTGCAGCTGGCCGAGTCTCTCTCCAGCTAACCGTTCCAGTTCAGCCCGCGACATTCGAGCGACTTCTCGCTTCGGCCCTGGGCTTGCCGATGGGGATCGAGGAATAACCATCTCGCGTTTTAGAGCATCTAGGAGATTAGCTGAGCGCTACTTTAGACGTGATTGTTACTTGCTCTTCATACCTCTAGACCTATAATGGAACCGAAACACCGCAATTGGTTTAGGATGTTTGTCGAGGAACTTTACTTCACACCCCCCGGGAGCAGATATGCGTTCCCTTGATGATGAAAATCTTTATCGATTCAGGATTAGTACATATTTTGCACACCTGAAATTGGGCTATAAAAAAAGACGTACGAAGTTCCGTGTGATATAGCTTTACCTTTGAGTGACTTTTCTGCAAGCTCTACCTTCCCGCTTATGATAGGCTTTGCGAAGGACGGTCCTCTGCGTCCTAAATAGATGCACGGAAGCACCTCAACCTGGATCAGCCCAAGATGCTTAGCTATCTTGATGTCGTTCTCGACTCGATCCTTTTTCGCGTCATCAACTTAGTCTTTTGTCAGTTCACCATTTCCACATGAACTATATGAAGCCTACTTACCGACGTCAATGGCAGAGAATTGAAACCTTTGCAGAACCCATTCCTTGGTCTGAGTATTGTACACCTTCCGACCTTCTTTAGTGAATATCGCAATGCCGTTGACAATGTCCTTCCGCTTCACGAGTGAACCCGTAACATAGTTACCGTCTATGCGAATGTAGAAATTAAGGGCATTTATCTGGCCCTTCCATTGATAGTCTCCAGTAACTCTCATCTGAATAGCAAACTCTGCCCCATCGATGCATTCGATATACTTAGTTGAAGTGGGATAAAACGCGTTTGTGCTATCCTGTTCCGACGCGTTGGGATCCTCGTACTCAGTAGCATCATTGCCGGCAACTTTCACGACGACTTCGATACCCGGAACATCCTTGAGGACAGCCATGTCGAGGTCCGCTGAGCTTCAAATCGCTCGGAAAAAGACTTTGAAGGCAGAGGGTACCTTTTATGGGCTTGATACAAGTTGGCTTGATACAAGCAAGTTGGTTTGATATAAGTTGGCTTGATACAACTTAGGCGTGGAGAATAAATTGGTAAATTGAGATTCCCCTGCGGTGCACAGTACACAAAATGATGGCGCATCGCAAACGCACAGATAACGTGCACTCTCGCACCTGCCTCTCTATAACCCGTACCCACATACGAAGTAAGTTGATACACGTACCTACCGACCCAAGATATCTTTAAAAAGGCAAGGCAAGCACTATGGATGTTCGATACTGTTAACCTCCTACATAGGTACCTACCTAGGTTCCGGTTGCAGGTACGAAGGTAGCTGTAGGCCCCCGAAATAGCCCCGCAGTTAACCGCCCCGCCAATCAAATATTTTATTGCATCTGTTACCTTTAGTGCATACCTAACATATTAGGCTACCTGAAGTGCATATCTGTCGCATATATTAAGTAATGACATTTATGCGATTACAAGATCCCTTTTAGTCGTGTGGTCAATCTGACAATATCTTATCATGTACTTCAAGTCTCAAATCCTAAACACCTTTTGTATATCAATCCTAAATCTCCATCTTCTCCTGGTCAAGGAAATCGCGGAACAGGGCTAGATTTTCAAATTCGGCCGCCAAATTCTCCGCCCTCGCCTGGTCAGGGTGTTTCAGTGCCAGATCCAAATCAACCATAAACGTAGCACGGGTTTTGTGCTCAAAATCTTGCGTCAAACCATCTAGCCTTCCCTCTTTGAGCTCGTCGACTATTCTTTGCGCCTCGCTTCCCGTCATGTCCGTCTCCTTCAGCGTCATGGACAACAAGCCTTGGACGATGACCTCGGAGATGCGGAACGGGCGGCTGAGGCTTTCGTAGCCGTACAGGCAGAGCATTAGGTAAAGGCGCCGATCCGGGTCGCTTATATCTCTCAGCATGGCGTTCGCTAGGTAGAGGAGTCCGGTATGCCAGAGGATCGAGCAGGTAGATTCTACGAAGTTGCTGCGATACTCGACGATAAGATTCTTAAGCTGAGCAACCGACGCGGAGTAGACCGCATCCGGAGAGCTATCTCGCGCCGAGAACGTCGTCAAGCGCGGCCGTTGACCTTCCGGTTTCCCGACGAAGGGTCGGAATACGTCGAGGATAGCGCAGTGAAGCCATATGCTTATTCCCGGTTAGCAACGGGCGAACCCCGAACAAAGCAATTCTCTCGGGATGCTCACTGGAGTAGGATAACATGATGGGTCTGCTCCTCCGTTCGAAGTAAGGGCAACGGCAGGGCTTCCGCCCAAGCGATCAGCTCGCGAAACTTATGCTCGACGAGAGCCATCCTAAAGACGTCCGGCGGACGGCCTTGGGTCGGGGTATATATCCACGCAGCTCCGTGGATTATGAGCCAGAAACGACAGAGCTTGGGGAAAATCGTCTCTATCAGGCTCTCGTCGGCCGGAGGACCCCGGTCCATATCACCCTCTTGGCCTGCAGGAGTCCTCTCGCCCGGGATGGGTAGCGCCGGAGCCGAGCTCGGGCTCTCGGCGCCCGGCTGTCGATAAAATAGCGATACGAGTCTAGCACGTCAGCACGCGCCAAGTCGACGAAGGCTATCTTTGCCGAGCCGTCTCACTTACACGTTCCAATTAAACGTTCCCCACGCCGCGTAGCAGCGCGCCGTCATCTCCTCTTCCGACGTATTCTCGTTTAGCATCGCCGGTCCCCCCTCGTCGTCGGCGAAGAGTCCCAAATTCTTACCCATCTGCATCGCTTCCTTCGCGTAGAAGAGAATCGCGTGGTCCTTACTGTTTCCTATGAGAGATATGCTGAGCAGCACGGCCGCCGCCATGGACGAATACGAGTCCGGTTCTTCTCTCCGCGCCTTTTGAGCTTCCTGGAGGAACTCGTCGGCGAATTGCATCGCATCCTTGTCGAAGGCGCTATACATCTGCTGCGGCTAGTCAGCGTCGCGCGCGAATTTTTAAGAGTCCCGTTCCTACTTACGCAGCCTAGATACATCAACGCGTGAAATAGAAACCTGGAGCAGAACCTGGTCTGCCGATTAACTAGGTCCGTGATGAAGAGGTGGGGACTGAAAAGGCCTAAGATCGGGTGGTCAGTTTTTATATAGAGAGAGATGACTTGCGCCGTAAACTCGTTGGTGACCATCACATCGGTCCAGAAATCGGCCTGCAAGTTATGAAGTCGTTCGTCGCAATACCCAACTCCCCGCCTAGGACTTACGGGAGGAGGAAAACGTCTGCCTTCTAAACCGGCGCCGACGGGAAACGGAGGGTTCCTACGGTTTGGGAGGTTAATACCACGCGTCCTAATCGAGTTCCGATCTCTACGACGGTCGACTCACATCGGGTTAGCTTCTACAGATCGTCTCATGGGGCGCAAGAGATCGCTCTCGGCCAAGACCTGCGCGTCGATACGGCGCAAGGGAAGAAACGACTTCGAATTATTGGCCATCAGCTCCAATTCGAGCATGTTTCGAGGAGGAGCGAATCCTCGGGCTTCCGCATCTAGGAACGTAGGTTGCCCCTCCGCGTCGCCCTCCCTCAGCACCGACAAGACGGTTGCCGGATCCCCCTTTTCCCTAAGCGAATTGAAGAGCCCGAACGCTTCGCCCACGGGCAACGATTTCAGAAGCTCGAGCACCTCCATCACCTCGGGTCCGGCCTTAACTTTATCGATGTAGACGCAAAATGTCACGCCCCGTTTTACGCAGTTGGTGCACTTCGGTCGTACGCCATCGCACTGTAACGAGTTAACTAGGGGTGAATCGGGGCGGTCTAGATAAAGGCGACGATCGAAACACTCGCCTTAATCTTGCGACGTCTACACGTAGTGCAGGCACCAGGTCTCTGCCGTCGCGTGCTGGGGCCGGGACCGGGATTTAACGGTTCTTCCTCTTCCGGCAGAGGAGCCGACGGAAGGATTGGTGGGTACTTTCTCGGTATCATTGTAAGTGGTGGTGGGATCTATGGTTATTCAGCGCGCAGCATTTGCGAACGTCACGATGACGATTGAAGCTAATATGTGCAAGAATCGACGGCGATACCTAAATACCCCACGTGATAGTCAGCTGATAAATTGGATAAGTCCTGCAGAACTGCGAGATACCTATCAGAAAAGGTACATCCCGCCGTTTTTCAAGTGTAGAACGCCTACATGCGAAGGTATTTTAACAAGGTGCACGAATCATGAAAGGCGGAGGGCGCGAAGGCACCCCGCATGCATGCATCCAAGATCCCTACCACTTCGGTGGCGTCCTTCGGGAGTTGCCTCTCGGGACGTCTCGATGAATATACACATTAGCGATCCCTGTAAATCTCGAATTCTAAAGTCTGACTACTCGAGCGACGAGGTAATCTACCTAGATATCAAACACTTCGACATGCGTACGTGCAATTATACCGGGACGACCAATGGGAACCGAAACTGACGTCGTCGATCTTTCGGACGCTCCCGACGTAATCTCCCGGAGTTGCGCGGTGGCGCGAGCAGTGTCGATACCTGTCGTCTTTGGCGGCGCACTGTCTACCAGCTGCTGCGAAGTCGAGTTTCGTTTCTAGTCTTCCCAATATGTATGGTAACCTGGGTGGTAAGGGGATGCATAAAAGATTCGAGACGTTGACGGTCGAGTATTCGACGACATCGACGATGGTGTCATTGCAGAACCCAAGATAACCCGACGTACCGACGTCGATTTGCCGTACTACCCCTATGAGGGCTTCGGTCATGGTGGCATATCGTTTTTGACATTTCAGATGAGATATCTGTGCAGACTCTACTGGCAAGTGTAAGTATTTTTATAGAAAGTCTGAATACTTCAGCGGCCAAGAGGACTGCAACTTGGCGACCACGAAACGCGTCACCACCCATTTAGGATTCGCTTAGAGCACGGTGACGTTAGGTTAACATACGAAACGCTAAGAAGTAGCCATCATCAAATCTATCCGAATACGGGCCGCGCACTGAAGACCAACCATCCATCCGATCTTGTATTTACATAAACCTTATTTCCACCTTACGATGCCCACTGAACCTCAAAGGTCTTGAAGTTGACCTTGAGCGAGTCGGTCGCGTTCTTCTCCGGCCGAGCCACCAGCGGGCTTACATCCAGAAGCCATTCTTCGCCACCGCGCTCGTCCTCGTCCGCGAGCACCCAGCAGATCTCCCTCAGGGGAATCCTCTCGGCGACGCCGCCGTTCGCATCCAACACGAGCCGGTACACCCAAAAGCTCTTGCCGTGCTCGTCACCCTCGCGCGCGATCTCGATGGTGACTCCGCCCACCTCGGCGGGTTCGGGCTCGTTTTCCGTCAGAGCCAGGGGCGCGACGCTCCAGTCCGCAAAGCGGTCGGTGCTTACGGTGCTCAGCTGCGGCCGCCCAACGTAGTACTCGACGCCCGTCTTGATCCATTTCTCCGGCGGGGAGACGTTGCCCGCAGATCGGCGCTTGGGTACGAGGAGCAGGCCTCCTTGGTCGTACCGCTCCCTCCAGTCGGCCCAGAAGGTGACGCGGGCTGATTTGAACTTCTTCAAGAGGCCTGAAGACGTGTGGGAGATGGGTGCTAGGAGGGGTTAGCCAAGAGTCACAGGGATAAGGGAGATTGGAACGTAATACCAGTCCAAATATTCGTCGTGGGCGGCTTCTTCCAGATGTCGGTATTCGGTCCCGCTTCGAGGACGACGGATGTTTTGATGGTTGACATGATGAATGTTTGATCTATACTTTTGGTCCTTCGCGGATGTTGGTTAGCATACGCATTCGAAAACCAAATAGCAGCGGGTTACCCCAAGTTTAAATATTCTCGTGAGAGCTGAGAAATACGCCATGTCTTGGACCTTGATCGTAACTTTGCCGACGACGGCCCGGCGGCCCTAGGCAGCTAGTCTGGAGTCACTTACGGAATTGCCAAGTCAATTTGCTATTTGGCACGGATCATCACATCGAACTGTCGAGATTCCGATGCACGTAGAAAATTACTTGGGCCTTGCCTTACTCGTAGCAAGCCCGAATCCCTTACAGCCATGTTAGAAGCTTAGTCAAGATGCGATTGATGTCGGAGATACCTAAAGAAGAGGAGATCCGCAGCGTCTTGGCTGCTGATGCAAGTAGACGGTGTAAGTCAATTCTCCACAACCAAGTGCGGAGGTGCCTTTTATCGGTGCTCCGACGAGCCCCTTTGGACATCAGCTTAGGTAACTTGTCGAACAAACCGCTATACCACTAAAAGGTTATTTGGTAATAGATTTTATTTTATTATTCTTTATATTTATATCGGACAGATGGTAATATCTGACATAACTCAGAGAAGACTTGGTCGTTGGAGATAGACTTGATTCTAACGGAAACAATTTCCCAGGTACTTATAGCTTCGGAGTAGATGTGGCGGTCGTTAGCAATCGAACAACTACTCTTTGATGAATAAGAAGACTTACATCTATAATTAAGAGTGATGCAATCTGATCTGAATCTTAGCAATATATAGCGGATCAACTTGTAAGAAAAAAGCAGTAAGAACATCGAATAAAAATATACGTTGAGATAGAGTCATAATAGCCCAAGCCCAAGTACACATACGATACGGAGGGCCATGTTAAGGCAGTCTTAGGTGTATTCTTTGCTACAGATCTTTAAGGTTTCGACATCTTCCCAGGAATAGTTCTGTGAAGGTATCCGAGTGTTCCTTGGATTCTTTGCGTCTTCTTTAACTTGTCATCATCGGAAATTTGTTGAAGTGAGTGGTAAAGGGACTACTTTCAGGTACAGTATATGGCACCTTGGCATGGAATATATATATATAAGAAGGACCTCCCTCCTCACTCATACAGTTGGTAGACTAAGTCAATATACAACTACAGCTCATATACCGTATCTTTCAGCAAAATTAATTTTGAAATGCTAGTAACTACTTAGTGCACCTGAGGGACTGTCCCAGCAGCGCAGTCATTAACATGTCACCCTCTATTTCCTTAAGATTACTTCTAATGACATACCCGATGCTAAGATCGTACTTGCCTACTGTCGATAAATAAGTTCTTAGTTCGCCCACCAGATTTTGAAGCATCGGTACCATAAGCGAAGTTGCAACCAACACATACAAGGTAACGACGATGGAGCGTAATAGCACAAGAAAGCACGACAAAATTTACTTGAAGATCAAAGTAATGCCGAGATGCATTTTACGTGAAGTCGCTCTGACGATTCTTAACTTCGCAAAATCTTCTTCACAAAATCGTTACGCTTACCTACCGCTCAGACGCAGTAACCACTCACAATATCCTTCATAGTATTATTCAACATCACCATGGAACATATATCCTGCGCAAACTGTTCCAAGCCGTCGACAATAAAATGCTCCCGTTGTCTGAACTCGCCCGAGTATAAACCTGGCGATGCGCCGGTGACTGCGTACTGTGGTTCCGAATGCCAACGGCAGCATTGGCCAACACACAAAGCACAGTGCCGCAGATTGGAGGGTAGAAGAAAGATACTAAGAATCGGAGAGATAATCAAGACCGCCTGTTTGGTATATCGTGAATCCGTATTTGACCTCCCTTTAACTGAGGTCAAGCTTGAGGAAGGTGTCCTCCACTTCCTGCTGGAACCGAGGAAGATCCTAGACCATCCCTGGCAGAGACCCTTTCCAAGCAACCTAAGAATTAGTCCTCAGCATAAAGAAGCAGTTTTAGCAAATAACCATTGCGCGACTGTTACAAGCCTTCCTCCTCCCTTGGTTCACTATCTTTTCGGAGGTAAGATAACCTAACCCTACGCGTGAGGCCGCGAGAAGGAACGTTAACAATAAGATAGTAATCAAAGCTGAATACAGTATTGTCCAAGCGGCCGTAAAACCAATACTTCCGTGGAAGCTCGAATGGGTGCACAATTCTAAGGGCGAGAGGAGACATATGACCTCTGACAACGTACTCCACATCTTCGTGGTCGTCTATCTACGTGGGGAAGGATGGGTCGTTGACACAATGGGATGTCAGTTTGGTTTTCCCGACGTCCTCGTCCCGCTGGACAATTACTTCAATACGAGGATCAAGGTCGTTCCCCTCGAACCGGTTCCTCCCACCGAGAACAAAACCTGCGACCAGGAGGTCTTCGGCCGGAAACTGTTACTTAGCGATGCAGAAACGCAGCGTCTAAAGGCCGCACACGTGGTAGCGGGCCTTAAGCACTTTGCAGAATACATCCGGGTACGTTTCGGCTTATTCAGGTCCACACGCCCCGCGGAAGAGTTCCTTAGCGGTGCCCCGGAGGAGTTCCAGGTTAAGCTCGCTCAGTTCGAGAGCGATTTGAAAGTGCATATGATAAGTTTTGTGGACTTTGCTCTTGGAAAGGAAAAACTAGACAAGTAGGATTGATGTTGGAATTGCCCTACGAGCCTGCGATGATATCCATATTGTATCTATGTATCTAAGTACTCTTAAATAGCGACGTAAGCAGCGGATTGGATTGAAATTCGTTTACCATGATCCACTAAATGTACCTTTATATCTGCCGCTTCTAACATTCACTCTACGTATGACATATATCAAGGGTTCTCTCTAACAGGAGCCCTCTTACGATAGAGTTCCGGGGGTTTTGGGATGTATTAAAAGGCAGTGTAGCACAAGAAGCTAGGCTATCTGATACTTCTTGATGGGCATATTTGTAAATCAATTCCCGGCTGGATATTCTACTTACACAAGCGCGTCTAATTACGGGTAAGTTATTAAGGATAGCTGGAAGACTATTAACCGATCACACACGGCCAACTACTCTACCCCTATTTATATACTCTTCAACAGATAGAACTTAGTCCCCACAAGTACCCGGCAACATCGCGCATCCTTTCCGTCACTTGTCAGACATCAGGTAAAATCTTCATTGGTGCTAGGTAGTTACCTACCTCCTAAGGTAGAGGTAGACTAATCTCAGGATAGTAGAATTGATTCCATTAACGCTCGATCATCTACCTTCTCGCTACGCGCCTCTTACATGACCGATCCGGTGGATCTACCCCTGAATCTACCTACCTCTAAACCACTTTTTCCCGGACATCAGATGACATCGATCACCTAGCAACAGTCCGATACTTCTCTAATTCACTCGTCTGAGTTTTTGTTATCCTAGATACCCAAATCTGTAACCCGTGCTTCCATCAGCTTCCCTTTGGGTATCTAACGTGCATTGCCACCTGTATTTACCAACCGCGCATTTAGATTAAAGCGCCCTGATTCATCGTGCTTAAGATCGCTGCTAGCTCTGCCTCCTGTTTAGTATATCCGTGTACAACCTACCTACACCTATGGTGTGTAATGTAATGGGATCGCTTTCAGTTCACGGTTTATCGCAGTAGACGAACGTAGAAGCTAAAACCTATTAGGTAAGATCGCGGTACTACGAACAACAGAATCTTTCGGGGAACGAATCAATTAGCTGTAAACTATCTTCAACTAATTACGTACACACCAAAATTACCTGACCGTAGCAACCTTGTGGTAGAGACTCTTAGCACTTAGCGATATGTCTCTCATCGGTTGCGATATTGGTGATCACCGGAGCTCTGTTGACGCAGACTTCGAGATCGAGATCTTGCTATAGAATCAAGCGCCCGTTGATCCAGGTAGCCCCTCGGGGAATCAGGACGAAATCTGGGTCGCCAGCCACCCCCTTGCCGACCCCGGAACTGTGGTTCTTGACGAGTATCTTCCGCGAAACGTATCTTCGGGCGAGAAGGAGGCGGACATTGTGGCTGTGGTTGCGGACGTTGTGGCTGCGGTTGCGGCGTGGTGGTCAACCTAGACATTCTCTCACCGAACCAGCTGTCCTGTCCGCCGAACGTCTCTGAATTCATATCATCTCTTGTACGAGGACTCTTAATGACGAATTCCTCTGCCTGATTCATTGCCTTGTTGGTATTGGTCCCTGTATGCTCTGTTAAAGTCGGCTTTGGTGCAGGTCGAGGACCAGGCGCTATCTGCTGCACTGGGCTCGGTTTGGCGGCAGGTCGAGGACCAGGCGCTATTTGCTGCACTGGGCTCGGGTTGGCGGCAGGTCGAGGACCAGGCGCTATCTGCTGCACTGGGCTCGGTTTGGCGGCAGGTCGAGGGCCAGGCGCTATCTGCTGCACTGGCTTGTCAACAACCGAATGGGGGCGTTTAACGAATTGGCGAAGAATATCCAGTTTCTTCTGAGTGAGTTTTCGTACTGGCTCTTTGCATTCAGCCGGGTAGCCATCGTCAAACGGATTTTCAGGCGCATCGGACTGGTAATATACCAGGTAATACCTACCTGGATCATGACACGACCAGTTCTGGTCCCTGTTACTTCCATATGGAGGCACAAAGTTTCTACCGTCGTATTCATAAAAGTGAACTGCGACTGGCTGCTCTCCGTGCTGGGGGATTCGCGCGAGGCAGATGAGGCGGTATGAGACTTCGACCTGGGAGAATGCAAGCTGACTTCCCTCGATCTTGGGATTATTGTGCCGTATGCTCAGTTTCCGTAAACTATAGAACGGGGAATATGGGTATTTGGGCGTAGACCATAAGCTGCCATCCCAGAGGACGCGAATGAATTTCGGTGGTGCTATGGTGTAGTAGATGCGATCGGTAGTTCCACGACGCCAACTAGGAGTTAATTTATACTCAATAGCCGCAACCAGCTTTCGGGGATCATTTATCCGTATGAGGCTGTCTCGAGCGATTTCATCAGCCGACAAATCCAGATCGACTATAGCTTCGCCGCGTTCCTCGCACGTTTTTTTGCTGTAGAGGAGAAAAGAGGTCTTTGACCAAAACGAGTTGATCATTGCCTCGCTCTCAAGGATGTTGAAAAAGTTTGCCACGTTGCCGTCACTTAAGGAGTGGGAAAACTTTTGGCAATGTCTATCGATGACATTTTCGATGTTGCGTCTCGATTCCGCATCGGTGTTTTCCGCGATAGGGAAATCGACTAGGGCAAACTGTGGCAGGTCTGGATCTGGAAAAGACACCAAGATTTTTGGTTTGTCTTCTATTAATATTGCCATAATCCACCTGAGGATGCCTACAGCGGAACAAAGATTCTGCTCCGCCACGGAGCGCGCAAAACTATCTGGCGAAAACATCTTTAGCCGTCGCGATAGCTCTTCCCCCTTGTACTTAGAGGTGAGAATGTCGGGTTCCATGATGGTAAGTTGCCTCAGTTGACAATATGGGAGTCGGAAAATGTTTTTGTAAAGTGATGAATTAATTGTTTAGAATAATTTTCGTTGCTCAAAACTGCGAGTTCTAAGTTTAGGAGGCTGGTGGGATAGGTACCGTACCTAGCAACTACCTTAAGTCACGAGTATCCAAGGTATTTTCGTACTCTTAGGCAGAAAATAAGTGATATCCAAATCGTCCATTGGTACCTAGGCAACGCTTTAATTACTCTGCGAGATAGGTTAGGAGGTTCCTGCCCAGGCAGATGGCATATAAACATGCCTAATTTGACAATCATAACACGTGCAGTGCATAACTGGAGTGCCTAGTAGAGATAACAATGAAAGAAATCAACAGCTTCACACGTACCTAAAATGATATTTCTCGATCAACGAGTGTGTAGGAGTACATTCTACATGATTTAGAGCGGAGAGGTCAAGAACCTTGGGGAAACTAATTTCTACTGAATTACTTAGACCGCAGGAGTTTGGTAAGAACCATGGTAGAGCCTGTAGATGCATAAAGACAGACGTATAACACTGCTAATTAGACAGGATCGAGGTAGCTTCCGAGCAGGGAGGTCGAGTGCTATGCTGAGGCAGGGGTGACATCAGGTGAAACTAAGAGACATGGAAATGCGAATATGATATTAACAGAGCTCTAAACTCAATATGCGAAGACCGGTAGCCATACGAGCCATACAAGCCATTAGATCATCGTAATTCTGATAAGAAATAACACAGGATAGCCCGAAAAAGGGTTGAGAGTTGACGGGATGGTGTGCAAAAAAATCTAATCTTGACCTCTAGTCCTTAATCGCTACATAACAGCATAGCTCCAAAGTCAGACACATGATCACCACAGACCTTATAAGCCCACATGTAGCTATTTCTAATAAGCCATCTCAGGTTTCTTCACAAGCCAATTGTCACACAGCCGGTACGTACTGGGATGATTCGACTCGTGTCGCTGGCACATAGGATGACTGGACTACCAGAGCAGAGCCAGCTGGCCCATCCGATACGTGACTCAAGAGTTTTCTCGGACACCCTAAGGGCTTAAATATATTGACAAGGTGAAAAGTCTGCTTTCCCTCTAACTTCCTCCAGCTTTTTATTCCCACCCTACCCTTTTCTACAGCATTATCTAACTACCTCTATGATCCCAACCCCCATCCCAAATGCTTCTTAGTCTACCTGAGTTTATTAACTCATCAAAGATCATGCTATTAGACCAGCCGATTGATGAGGAAAACTCGTTTATATCCTGCGACTCGGATGACGCGATCAAAAACGCGGTCGCCCCCGCTAAACCCTCTTCATGCGACAAAGATAGCTTTATGGAGCGACTTCCCCTCCAATTGTATATTGTGCATAAGTGCATGACACTGGACGAATTAAGTCGGAAGACATCTACGAATAGGCCTTCTCCGACTTATTCTACGAGACCGATAACGCCCGAACAGCAACTGCCCTCCGCGCCAAGTTTCTCAACCGAAAATACTCGGATCATGGAGATACCCACCGTACGTTCACCCATAAATACCATGGGCCAGGAATGTATAGTATCCGAAGGTCGTTGGGGCAATGATCTTATTCCTCGCCATATATACGGTGATGGGCGCTGTGCCAACTGTAATCGCGTCGGACACGACCTATCTATATGCGTCGGACCCCCGGGACTTGACGGTACCATACACGGCTGCCCCCACTGCAACACAACAGCACACAGGTTTGACGATTGTATTCGTTTGAGATGGATTAATGAGGACCTCGTGTATTACTATCTAGTTATGCTAAGAGGCCGTCGCCCTCCTATTAGCACTGAGGAGGACTACCTTGGAATGATACTTGCACGGCCTCCTTCTGAATTCTACCCATGGACGCGAGAATTTTCCACGGGCGTATCCGGATCTTCATATCAACGCTACGACTACTCGTCCGATGATCCTAGCACACTGCCCGAAGATCCCGCAACAGCGAATCAACGTGCTGTCTGGGTATTCTACAACACTCCGTATAAACGTTTCAAGGGTCAGAGAAGGGGATAATTATTCGGAACGCAAGATTTCACTGGCCGTATCGTAGTGGCTATTTGATTTCGTTTACTTTCGGGGTTATATTCGGATTGATAGGTAACTCTTGGGAAATAAGAAAGGTTTCGAGATGTTATTCGAGTCAATAAATGATTACGGAACTTGGCGGAATAGCTGGACATGGATAGGTATAAATTGATAATAACCACTTATGCATGATTCTGGACGTATCATCTGGAACGAAGAAGCACTTCTGTGTGTATAGCACCAGGTACCCATAGTTGGTTTAGAGTTCCTCGTGGAACAACAAAAATATTCTCATGCTTTTTGGTTTCACCTGGTGATATCGTGATATAAGTACCTAAGGTACAGAATGCCCTAGGCACGTGTATAGATCTGAAATACGCCCTATGATGCCTCTCGCACCTTCCTCACAAAGAGGTCCGTATACCGCGCCGTATAAGTGGGTCTCGGTGCTACTAAATACGGTAGTGTAACTTCGGTGCACGGCTAGAAGATAGGCCATGCGGCCCCACTGTCCTCCGACAACCCACATCTTGTTAGAACCATATAACAGTGAAAGTATCTATTTCCTGAAACGCTTTCTCTCTAGGAAATGGCCCTAGCCTTAAAAATAAGTCACTCAGATAGGTACCTAACGCACGCGGTTGCCAAACACGCCGTTAGACTACGCCGTATATCCCAGCCAATGACGGAAAACCTTACTAGCAACCCTGAGCGTCACCGCGTAATGCGGGCGGGTGTACTATTGCATCTCTAAACCTTTGAAACCAAACTTTCCATTCTATCATCTCACTTTGCGCACAATCGCATCCAGCCCGGAAAATTAACATTCGCTGTAATCTAGATCATGTAATTCGACTCTGGCCACACGGATGATGCCTGGAACATTCGAACCCCCAGCTGTTTATCGCGAATTTCATGGGAAGCCATCAAAAATGACCTTGAGCAGTTTCTTAGACAGAAGCCTGTGCGGAAGGAGCGGCTCGCTTATATCCAGGACCCACACAGGGCTAGCAAGAGTACCTCAGTTTTGGAATTTATCTGGGAGAAGGTTCATGCCTCTAGCCCGGAGACTGGTTATTTATGTGTCAGCATTCGGTCCTGAAGCTATCATATTCACCGCCTACTTTGACTCGCATACCCCACCCCATCAATAGCTGTCACGAGGTGAAACCAAACAGTATGAAAACAACGTCGTTATTCCGCGAGGGACTCTAAACCAATCTAATGACCCTACGGCTCGTATATATAAACATGTCCTTTGTTGTAAGTGTCTCATCTAGAACCCTAACATTCGTATCTTTCTTGCTACATATTCCGTCACTTAGCATTTTACGGAAAAAAAGTGGAATTATAGCCGAAACACTCGTAAAGACGGTATGGTGCTTTTGAAAGCACTTTGGAATATCGTGATATATGGTTAACTATCGTAGTACGTTCTAACTTGTCCGATATTTTCATTACGCTGTTTTCTTTCCTTGTTTCGATGCGAATCATAAGCATTGTAGGACGGCAATGGCGGATTCTGAAATATACCACACGCCCCTGATTTAACCCCAAAGCGCGCGACCGGTGGTAAAATTCAGAAAATATAACGAATTGAAAATATCATTTTACAAAAGCTATAAACTTAGTGTTTAGCTACGGGTTAGTTCCGCTGGACGTATCGCAATTATTAAGTTAAGTAGAATCCTACGAAGCACTTTATACAATATCATCTACAAGAATCATGCTAGGAGATTATGGTATTAGGAGTATATTAGTTGTTATCCTAAGCACTCAAGTAATTACGGTTAAAAGGCCTGGGCAGCAAGCAACCGCCCCACTGATAAGTACAAAATGTGAGGTACCTATCGTCGATTGCGGTTTGAGCGATCGTGACCCCGTGAGGAACGAGAACGAGATTTTTCTCGGCGTTGCGAATCTCTTTTCCTATGCTTTCGAGGGTTAGCACTTGGGGAACGAGAACGAGATCTTTCTCGGCGTTGCGAATCTCTTTTCCTATGCTTTCGAGGGTTGGCACTCGGGGAACGAGAACGAGATCTTTCTCGGCCATGCGAATCTCTATCCTTATGCTTTTGAGAGTAAGTATTTGGGGAACGAGAACGGGACCTTGATCGCGAGTCGCGCCGTGGCTGACTTATATTGCGATCCTTCTGGGGGTGGGGAGTCGGCACCCTGAACCTCGGTCGCCGGTCTTCATCCTCTCCTTCATCCTCATCATCTTCGCCGTGTTCCTCGGTATCTTGAAACTTGACTACTTTGACAGATCGTGAGGGGGCCAGCGACAACGACGATTTAGGAAACGTGGCGTTCTCCTGAATTAAGTTGTCTTGTTTTTTATGCTTCAGGGGACCGTGCTTGTCATCGTATAAGATGGTACTAGAACCAATCCGTCCAGATGCACTGCTGCCAGAATGAGGACTAGGCGCTGGATACAGACTTGGGATAGACTTCGTAATGATTTGGGAGCCAGGCGCTGGATGCGGCACTGGGCTTGGGTTGGTTGTAGGTCGGGTAATAGGCGCCGGATTCGGCGTTGGGATCGACTTCATGATGGGGTGGGGGCCAGGCGCTACATGCGGCACTGGTAGCGCTACGGTAGGCTGGTAACCAGGCACCGAGTGCTTCTCTGGGATCGACGTCAGAATAGATTGGGAGCCAGGCGCTGGATGCGGCGCTGGTCGCGCTACGGTTGGCTGGTAACCAGGCGCTGAATGCTGCTCTGGGGACATGATACCAATCATCTTAGGCTTCTTCATTAAGCGCCTAATATCGGCAACGGGCTGTTCGGTTTCGAATCCTGCCGTGGGTCGGATACCAGGCGCCGAATGCTGCTCTGGAATCGATTTCATAATGGATTGGGAACCAGGCGCTGTATGCGGCGCTGGTAGCGCTACGGTAGGCTGGTAACCAGGCGCTGAATGCTGCTCTGGGGACATGATACCAATCATCTTAGGCTTCTTCATTAAGCGCCTAATATCGGCAACGGGCTGTTCGGTTTCGAATCCTGCCGTGGGTCGGATACCAGGCGCCGAGTGCTGCTCTGGGATCGACTTCATAATGAATTGGGAACCAGGCGCTGAATGCGGCACTGGGATCGACTTCTGAATGGATTGGGAACTAGGCGTTGGATGCGGCGCTGGTCGCGCTGAGGTAGGCTGGTGACCAGGCGCTGAGTGCTGCTCTGGGAGCATAATACCAGGCATCTTAGGCTTCTTCAATAAGCGCCTAACATCGGCAAAAGTTTGTTCGGTTTCGACTAGGGGGCCTGTTTCCGACCAGTATCGTGGCTCGTCAGATTTGTAATACATGAGGTAATACTTCCCTGGTTCCTGACAAGACCAGTTTTGGTCTTGATTATTCCCATATGGGGGCAAGAAGTGGCTGCCATCGCAATTATAAAGGTGTACCGCTACAGGTTCCTCGTTGGGGAGGGAGATCTTAGCAAGACAGATAAGGCGGTAGGAAGTCGAGCTCTTAGAAAAGACAAGATTGTTGTTCCCGACCTGTACGTCGTCGTACTCTATTTGCAGCTGCTGCAAGGTTTGGACCGGGGATCTTCTATCCAATGCAGCCCACAGGGCATTGTCCCAAAGGACGCGGATGAACAAGGGTGGCGTTGGTACGTGGAACTGGTAAGACTCCTTTCCTTCGCACTTCGAGGGTGCTAGTACGTTTGCGATGGCCGTGGGGAGATCTTCGGGATATTGAATTCGTATAAGACCCCCTCTAGCGATCTCTTCGGCGCTCAACTTTATATCTTGTATGCTTTCACCTCGATCTTCGTATGCTGTAGTCTTGTAGAGTAGGTAACTGGGGTTCGACCAAAACTGATCAGTCATCATCTTGTTCTCAAGGATATCGAAGAGGTCTGGAGGATTGCCGCTTCTCCCAAACTTAGCCATATTGCTATAAACTAAAGTGATAATTTCTTGATATTCGCGTCTCGTTTGCGCATCAGAGAATTCCCGAATCGGAAAATCAGTTAGTGCATATCGCACCAGCTCTAGATGCATGCCCTTAGTGGTGAAAATTCCATGTTGCCCTAGCGTCACCACCATCCATCGGATGATGTCTAGACCGGAGCATAGTTGTCGTTCGTGTACAGAGCGAGCGAAAGCGTCCGACCAATAGGTCTTGAGCCTCTTCACCAGCTCACCCCCACTGTATTTGAAATTTCCTGTCTTGATATCCATAATATCAGATTAAATAAGGCGTGGGAGGGATGATGGCGTAATGTTGTAGGGAGAGAGAATAGAGGGGACGTAATTGAGGAAACGATGGATTATGTTGGATGAACTGAGGGGTTGAAAAAAAATTTCGAGAAGTGTGAAAATTCTTAGGCCGCACCCTTGAGATGAGTGACATCCAATCCCAAGTAATGATGCCGCAAGAATTTGGTACTTGCTTTCCTAGAGTTAATCAACTTGTAGAATTCGTACCTAGGTACCTAAGTTCTAATTTTTATAAGGGAGTCCTGATAGAGTATTGGTGGCTAACAATTACAAGACTGGGAAAACTGCGTTGTACCTTAGTTCCTTATGAAATATGCAGTTGCCTAAAGGTACATTGATACCATGCACTAGGTACGTGCAAGGTACCTGTTTTTTGCAGTGTCTCGTTTCTCGTGAAGTGTGCTGTCGCCTAGCAGCGCATGCCCCTCCTAAGTTTGATCACCCACAAAACTTTCCTTTGAAATTTTATTTTAAATTCCATTTCTTCTACTCCAAATATTTCTTTTCCACACTTCAACTCCCACCTCATATCATCATCAAAGTTTACCACGCAGACATAGCTGGATACAAACTTGATCGAAATGACAGGTAGAGCTAAGAAACGAGGCGAAGGCCGCAGCAGCCAACCGCATAACCTACCTAGCGCCCGCCGACTGGTTCCGGCCATCCGAGGCCGTCGATCACCCAGTCGGATCGGAGCAGCACCACAACGCCCCCGTAAACGCGTTCGTTTCGTCGACATAGAGAGCTCGTCGAGTGAAGAACCAGAATCTTCCTCCGACTCCTATCAACGGCGACGCCCCCGTTACGCCGACGGCGAGAGCTCGTCGAGTGAAGAATCCGAATCTTCCTCCGACTCTTATCAACAACGACGCCCCCATAAACGCCCCCGTTACACCGACAGCGAGAGCTCGTCGAGTGAAGAATCAGAATCTTCCTCCGACTCTTATCGACGACGACAACCGCGTAGACGCGTTCGCTCCGTCGACAGAGAGAGATCGTCGAGTGAAGAATCAGAATCTTCCTCCGACTACCATCGACAACGACAAAAGAGAAGCCGCTCGCAGTCGAGATCTCATCGCTATTCGCCAGCAAACATAGCACAGGGACCCAGAAAATCCCGCGTAAGCCCCAGAACCGGCCGAATCCTCCCGACCGCTTCCACCATGTCACAGCCGTCGCAGCATTCAGTCCAGTCAAGTGGAGTGATATGTGCTAATTGCAATAAATTAGGCCACGCCCTACGAGATTGCGTAACAAATTGGTCTCCCGCAGGCGATATCCCCGGGTGCTACCGATGCAATAATATGTCGCATACGATTGATGACTGCTTAGTTCAGCCGCCATATGACGACGCTACAAAGTATCAGATCGAGGTGGTCAATCGTGCAGGCCGACCGCCTTTACGATCAATACGTGGATGGAACCAACTAGCCGTGGTGATGAACCATTGGGGACCTGGCCCGATCAGTAAGCAGTTTATGACAGGGCTGTCTTCGACACACTTTGATCGATGGAACTATGAGCTATCGGGTATGCAGCAATTCGACCTACTGGTCAATGACTTTGCTACCAATAGCCTAGAACAAATTAATATCCTTCCAAGCCAAGGTTATCTCAGCGAACCGAAAGATATCACAATAGGAACAGGGTGTAGAGCTCTCCACTCACTCGTTATCGTGACCCAATTGCCATCGGGACCCCGAGCAGGAAACAATACCATTCCGCAAAGGCTAGATCTGATACAGAGCGGGACACCGATAAGCCTCGAGGGTGGTATCCCAATAGAAGACGCAACTAAAATAGCTGCGAATCTCTTAGTATATCGGATGACAGCCAAGCAGATCCTAACAGGTTACTATAAATGCATGATAGATATGGTTTCGGCACTGATAGGAAAATCTGATAAGATCGTCACGATATTTGAAAGCAGAAAACCCGGTGATCGTGAACCACAGAACTTCAGCTACCAGCCCATAGACATTGTGTGTGCGAATTGTCGCAGATATGGCCACACTCTGCATGACTGTGTAACGGTTTGGGACCCTTCGGGCGATATTCCGGGCTGTTACATATGCAACGTCCTGACCCATACCGTTGACAACTGCCCAACTGGATGGCAGGTCGATAAGTCTACACGATATCAGCTAGAGGTTGTGAGCCGTATCGGTCGACCTCCTTTGCGTTCAAGTCAAGGATGGAATAAACTCGCCGTCGAGATGAATCATCGGGGACCCGGCCCCATCACCAGAGAGAGAATGGCGACTCTTGATCGCCATCATTTTCGCCACTGGAAATATGATATCTCGCCAATAAAACAGCGAAATCTACTAGTAGAAGATTCCACTACACACAACCCGGGATACATCAAAGATCTTCCCGACCAGGGCTATGTTGAAACAACACCCGGCGAGTCCTGAAGTCGATTCCTAGACTAAAATATCACGCTGCCTAAACTGAGAGATTAGCATTAACTGAATAATAAATAAAGTTCTCTCCGTTGAAAATGCCTTACCCGCCGTGACATTTTGTATCGATTCAAGTAGTTCTTCTAGATTTTACTAACACAAGTATCTCTACAATGATAAAGTGCCCATTTGGAGTCGTTCAAGAAATAAATAAGGAAGCTGCCTCGTAAATACAGCTTTTTATTATACTTCCCTATTGGTTCCTTTGTCCAGAGATGGATTTGTTAATAAATAGACTCGTCTTTAAAAGTTATGGATTATGGTGAGACATGTATGTAGTTCATTTAGTCACGTGTTGCAGCACGTGACCTGCACTCTACTTCGTATATGTGCATGCTAACTCATTCATCTGCATATTGCATATCTTTGTATTCCGTAGGAAGATTCGACGCGAGGCACAAAATGCCTAAGGTTTACCTCAGGATGTTGTGTTGAATGGGCTGAGACTTGTTGGTTAGAATACGAATGCGGCTAAGACCCAGTAAGGCGACTCGAATTAACCAACGTGGATAGGTATTCCGCACGTGGGTTACCCTCCAGTGGTAAATATCCAAAGTACGCCAGGGAGGCACATCTACGTAGGTAATTGTTAATATAAATGCGCCATTTCTTTTGGCATCTTTTTGTTGGGGCATGTTGGCCCTTTCGGATAGATGGGAAAATTCCTATACGGCTGGGAATTTCCCATACGCCTTGGTGTAGCCCCATAGAGATTGGAGGCTTTTCATAGGGCTTGGATGATTTCCTTTTCTCGCGGAGGCTTTCCAAGCCTCACGAAAATTCTCCAATTGAAACGGGGGAATTCCACCAAAGGTGAAAGATTTCCATTGAGAAAAAAAAAAACCCCAAATCCGCAAAGCACCAGATCGGAAGCTTTCCAGATGCGTTGGAAGCTCTCCAGGTACGTTGGAATTCTCCCATAAAAGGTGGGGGTTTTCCAACGGCGCAGGAAGATTTCCTTTTTTCGCGGAGGCTTTCCAAGTCTTGCGGAAATTTTCCAATTGAAACGGGGGAATTCCACTAAGGGTGAAAGATTTCCATTGCGATGTAAATTTTTAAATCTGTAAAAGTACCGGATTGGGAGTTTAACATGACGATTGGAAGATTTCCAGATACGTTGGAAGGTTTCCAGGTGCATTGAAAGCTCTCCAGGTACAGTGGACCTTTCCCATAAGGAATGGGGGTTTCCCAACGGCACAGGAAGGTTTCCCTTTCGCGCGGAAACCTTCCAAGCCCTATGGAAATTATCCAACCAAGATGGGGGAATTCCACTCGTCGCGAAAGATTTCCATTGAGATAAAAATTTCCAACTCTGCGAAGGTATCGGATCGGGAATCTAAAGTGAGGAGCGGAAGCCTTCCAAGTACGGTGGAGTTTTCCCACAAGGGATGGGGGTGCTCCACTGCCGCTGGAAGATTCCCACCCTTAGTGGAATTCTTTCAATGCCAAAGGGGCCTTTCCAATTCCGTTGGAAGGGACCCGACCAAATTGGAAAATCCCCACAGAGGGTTAAAAGATTCCAAAACGCGCGACGGAGTCTTTGATTTACGGGCGGAAATTTAGCATAAGTATCGGAAGCCTTCCAAGGGAGGGGTAAATCTCCCATGGGTGGTGGAAATCTTCCAGCGGCAGTGGAAGCCCTCCAGCCGTCTTGGAAGGTTTCCATCGTCAATGGGTCCCTTCCGAAGGCCCGGCGGGATACGTTTTGGATATCCCCAACATTCGTAGGTTTCCCTGATAGCTCATCAGCCTGCTATACCGGGCTGGGGGGATGCGCAACTGGCTCTCCCGGGAACGTTCAAATCTTCGGAAAGCGCCGAAAGGCCTCGAGATTGAAACGAGAACGAGACTCGCTTGCAAGAGAGGAGGAATCTGGAACGTTGACCTCTATCCTCGAAAGCATGTTCGAGTCGACATTTTCATCCTGTCGCGAACCGGAACTATGTCGCTCACCATGCTGTACGTGCAAGCGCTGATGACCGGTGGACCTCCAGAGAGATGCGATACTATCACGAGACCAAAAGGTCAGTAAGGAAGTAGATGATGTTCTGGGGAACCGGGGCGTCGGGGGCCTTGCAGCTTGCTGCAAGGCCTGAATATATACATCTGAGATACCTGACTCAGGTACTGTCATCGTAGGTGTCTGGCGGAGCCAGACGACTACGTGACTCCTGACCGTGACAGATACAGATGATATCCAAATCCATCGAACCGGGAACGCGTCTGGAAACCAGCCCGCAGTCATGCCAATTGCAGCGGTAGCATATACCGGTTTGCGGCCGACACGATCGGCAACGATCCGGAAAGCCTGACGTCCGACGACGATGGGTGGAATCATCCTGGGAGGTCCCCCAAATCTTTCTTAAGGGCCCCTTACACGCCCCCTGGAGAGGCCCCAATAGCATTGGAGATTTTCCAACAGATTCGGAAGGCCTCCAATAGGGTTGGAGGTTTTTCAATATGGTTGGGACTCATCCAGTGGCATTGTAAAACCTCCACTGCGGGCGGAAGGCTACCGATAAGGTTGGACGAGTCCCAATCATGTTGGAAAACCTCCAATGCTATTGGGGGCTCTCCAGGGGGCGTGTAAGGGGCCCTTAAGAAAATTTTGAAATTTAATCGGAGTTGGAAATCTTTCGGAATTCATGGCAATCTTCCAACAAAAAAGGGATTGGTCCAAAGACAATGGGATATCTCCAAGGGTAGTGGGGTATATCCAAGATTAATGGAGTATATCCAAGGTTGATGGAGCATATCCAAGACTAGTGGAGAGGGTCCAAGATTGATGGAAATTCTCCAATTGCGTTAGATATCCTCCAACTGTACTGGAAGAATCCCATAAATAATGGGAAACCCCCATTGGCAATGAGAGTCTTCCATACACCAGGCCTGGCTTCCAAATTTGGTTTGAAGAAGGTTGGGGATATTCCAGCGTCTATGGAGAAGCTCCAAGAGCCGTGGAAGAATCCCAATGACGGTGGGGTTCTTCCAATTGCATTGGGAAATACCCCATATGATTGGAGTTCCTCCACGGCTCTTGGAGGACCCCCACCAAACGTGGAAACATTACAAACCGAGGGCCCCCCCCTGAGGGGGACCGCAAGATCCCGACTTTTATGTAGGCAGGCTCAAGGAAAGGCTTATGTCATCATCTTACGTCATCCCCGTCCCCGTCCCCGTCCCCTCCGAAATTTAGCCGCTTATTCATCCTCCCCCTCCCCCTTCCAGGGTCACGTGCCGCCACTGCCAGGCGGCACGATGCTCCGGCTATCCTAGGCTCTCCTTTGTTGACTGCTTCTTTTAAAAAATTAAAAAAATTAAAAAGGGGGATGTGTGGGATTCGAACCTGGCCCCCTGGCCGTGTCATGTGGTCCCCCTATTGCTCAGGCTAAGCTATCCCTTATCTGGGCTAGGCTTTCTCCTATTTTCACCTGGGCTAACCTCACTTGGCCATCTTTAGCTCAATCCAGTATAGTACCTAAGTTTAACCAATCAAATCAAAGGACTTTATTATCAATTTAATCTTTCATTGCCGTATATATCTAATTTACTATACACTCGAATAACTTTACAGAAACAACAATTTAAACATCATAATTGGTACTATTAGATAGCCTTAATTGATGCGAAACTAATGGTTTAAGTTGCATGATTATACGATGTGTTTTGAGTATTGTATTGCTATTGACGTATTCGGAGCTTAATTGAAAAGACTTCATAGAAATGCTTGTAAAGGGTGTCACGTGCTTCCCTCTCTACCTAGACAAGGGCTATTTGATTCTACTATAACACAACAACGAAGAGGCCGATTTAAATGCAACTTGGGTCATTGTTTTCGCATCAATTGGGGCTATTGAATGATACTAATTTCAACGTTTCAATTGCTGTTTTTGTAAAGTTATTTCAATGTGTATAAGAGAGTATAAGTGTATTGAAGTTGGATCATGTGACTTAGTGCACTCCCTTATCTTATTTATTACACTAAAGCACTAGCTGCATAATCTTAACCTACTAAATCCTTAGTCTCATACTAGTGCCAATCCTCCAGCCAATGAGGAGCCTGGATCCAAGTGTGCACAGACGAATTGCCTAATTAGGAAGGAGGTCTCAGCCCAACACAATATCCCTCCTAAAAGTCGGGCAAATATCCCTCCTAAAAGTCGGGCATAGCCCCTGGGATTCATCCGCGAGCACTGGAAAAATCCCAACGGGGGCTCACCTCCGCGCCCCTCCCCCAAACCCCCTTCTCTATAGCCATCCTCAGGTTTCGCATCGGCGGCGCGGCATGTGCGATCGTAGCAGGCTGAATCGCATCGTATACAGCCGTGTCTAAGGGGTTCCGAAGGCACAACTCCAGTTGGATATCGTCGAAGATGGCTATTGGGGACGATGCCGCGGGCGTAGAAGATCGCATAACCTAAGCAGTACGCCACGGTCGCCGCCCCTTTGGACGCCTTCCAATCCGTATGGCAGTGTTCCAATACCCGTGGCAGTGTTCCAATCCTTATGGTAGTATTCCAATCCCTATGGTAGTGTTCCAATTCTTATGGTAGTCTTCCAATCCCTATGGCAGTCTTCCAATTCTCATGGCCGTGTTCCAATACTCGTGGCGGTCTTCCAATCCGTATGGCAGTCTTCCACAGCCCTTGGAAGTATTCCCTACGCCTTGGAAGGATACCAATCCGGTTGGAATATTTCCAAGGCGTAGGGAATACGTCCAAGGGCTGTGGAGATTCTCCGCACGTCCCCCACGGCCCCGAGATAGGTTCCAAATGATCCTGGCGGGTTTCCAATAGGAGCTTTGGAGTGGTGGAAAGTTTCCATTAGCTATGGAGGCCCTCCAACCCCATTGGATACCTTCCAGGAAAGGTGGGGGGCTTCCACAGGTAGCGGAATTCCTCCTAGGGTTATGGAGCAATTCCAAGACAGTTGGAAGCCTTCCTAAGATAGTGGAAAACCTCCAAAGGTCATGGAAGTATCCCGTGGGAGTTCGCATCGAGTCACGAATAACTACAAGGCGATCAGCTAGCCCTTAGATGTCGATGAAATCACTTGCGCGGGTGGTTTCGCGTTGGTGGTACGTCATATCCGCTGTAGCGACTCCATCGGTCACTCGGCGAGATTCAGAGAATCGTGCACCACGGCTGACCGCGCCCCGTACGAAATACAACAAAAGCTACGGCTTCGTGGACCACCCCTAAAGGCCACGAAGACCTTCCCGGGGGATACTTGGGAATAGTAAGGAGTCAAGTCTGGGCGAGGAGAAGGGCTGCCGGGTGTTTCCATGCCGTCAGCACCCCTTCAATTGACATGGAAACAGTCATGTACGGGATGAAAGATGGTCCTGCCGTCACAAGGAGCTCTAGCCTAACTACGACAACCTGTGGCTATACATACTGAATTCCAGACGTCTCATCCAGAGTCCTGAAACTTATACGTATAGGCGTCTAACAGGCCAAGCTATGTAAGAAACCCGAGAAGGTGATGGAGAGCTTTATATCATCAATCCCCCTGGAAAACTTTCACTGGAGGGGTTTTCTAAAAGGGCAAGTTGATCTCTAATTGATTCTTGGATTCAATTGATGATACTGGGGCTATACTTTTGTTATCTAGGTTACTTTACAAATCGTGTCAACCTCTACTCAATCATCAGGCTTAATTCGTGACATTGGCGCAAGCTGTATGCGCGCTGAGCTCTGATCAGGAGGTTGGGGGGGGTCAGTGTTAGGTAGTAGGCCCGTACTAGGAAGGTATGTATTTTACTCTCCGACTAGAGGCGTGGGTTCAGATGGCCCCTTCTCTATGGTCTGTCTCTATTATCTCTGCCTCATCTTTGGGCCAGCATGATGCTGAATAGGAGAGACGGGAAGACTAGCAAGTAAAAATTTCAACCAGCCGTTGTCCTTTAGATAGTATTACGTAAGTATATGTGAGAGAAAGACGGCTGGTGGTCATTTTCTAACGAGTCAGCTTTATGCGACTTGTTAACGACTGGTGAAGTAAAAAATAGAACCTTCCAATAGGGATAAAAAGGTTCTAAAGATATTCCGGACCATACCTAATGAAAATATTGGTGATTTTTAACTATTAGTGGAAGTTTTCCAAAGGCCTTTTTATTGTATGAAACCATTGGAATCTTTTCACAAAAATGGAAACTTGCTAATAATTTTATATAGTAAAGACGCAGTTCGAAACTTTTCATTATTGTTGGAAGGTTTACAATAAGAGTCGAGACCATATAAAGGGTTGTTGGAGGTTTTCCATTTATATTGGAAATTTCCCAACTGGACCTTGATTGTAAGAAATCATTGGAAGATCTCAAATAATCTTCTACAATCAAAAGGCTTATTGAAAGTTTCCATTTTTGTTGGGAGGTTTTTAAAGGTAGCCTAAACCGTACCTAAATACAACGTTGGGGGGATTTTTATTCCTATTGGAAAATTTCCAATAGTTTCTTGCAACTAAAACGCCCATGGAAAGTTTCCACCTTTACTTAAAAGTTGGGAAACAACTTCAGACTTATACTGTAATGGTGTTGTGGTATAGTGGGTCAGGGTGGCTATAGGGTGTCTTTACGACTATATAAGAGGCGCGAAGCGCCCTCGTTAGAGGTTAAGAGGCCAGGCGTTACTAGTTCAATACAATTACTATTTGGTCTACTTATCCTATACACTCACTTTGTGTATGATTTACCTCAAAGGGCATTTAATCCTGATACTACGTGTGACATACATCAAGGGTTCTCTCTGACACCTCATCACTGGTGGCCTCGACTCATTCCATTTCACCCTCAACCTAACCCGATCGATCGCTTCCCCCACGCCCATGCCTGTCAGAGCGCTCACCGGCAGCACCATAGAATCGCGTATACTCGACGCCTTCTCGCCCTCGAACACCTTCGCCAAGCCCTCCTTTACGCGCACGACCTCGAGGCAGGTGTGTACAAGGTTTATGCCTTACCCGGCATCTGGGACAGAACCACATCGTTCCTACGTAATCTCCAAGGTCAATCTTCAACCCTGTCAGGATTCTAGATGTCCCATCTATACGAGCCGTAGAACTGTTGGATAGGTGAGTTCCTCGCGGAACGACAAAGCTGCTTCAATGCTGTTCGGTTCTACATCGTGACAGACCCAGCAAATTGGAATATCTCCGTAGAGTACGGACATGTTCCATAGCCCATGGGGTATCTCCAGAGCTTGTAGATCACTCCCATAGATTGTGGACCACTCCCATAGCTTGTGGATCACTCCCATAGATTGTGGACCACTTCCATAGATTGTGGACCACCTCCACACCCCATGGGGTATCTCCCTAGAGTACGGACATATTCCATAGCCCATGGGGTATTTTCATAGCTTATGGAATACTTCCACGGCTTCTGGATCGCCTCCACAGCCAATGGGATATGTCCATAAGTTACGGAAGTATTCCACGGCTTGTGGACGTATCCCACGGCTTATGGATTACCTCCACGAGCCGTGGAATACTTCCGTAGCTTGTGGACGTATCCCACAGCTTATGAATAGCTTTCACGGCCCGTAGAAGGTCTCCCTAAGCCCTAAAAGATCTCCGTAAGCTTATTCCGCGGCTTATGGAATATCTCCATATGCTATAGACGATATCCCTAAGCCGTAGAGTAATTCCACAGCCTTTGGGATACTTCCGTAAGCCTTGGAAAGTATCTATAAGCTATGGGGGAATTCCACGGCTTATGGAATATTTTCACGAGCCTTGGATAATTTCCGTAGGCCATGGGGGAATCCCACGGCCCGTGAAAATAGTCCACAGCATGCGGAAAACGCCCATAGCCTGGGGAGAATCTCCCTGTCTACGGAAATACCATTTGGAAATTTCCCGCCTGCGGGCAATTTCCACGGGCCTTGGGAGTCACCCAAGACATGTAGACAGCTTCCACATGCCATGGGCGTTTTCCGCAGGCCGTGGAAATAGTCCACAGCCTATGGAAGCTGTCCAAACGAAATGGGGGATGTCCACAACCATCGGGCTTCTTCCAACATCCATAAGCGTGGCTACAAAGTCTGACAAACGCTCGGTATCTGATTCTCTTTCAATTCGGCAGCATCGTATCTACCTCTTTCGCTCCCCTAAACCACCATTGGAGATTCCTCAGTGGAGGATTGTAAATGCGACGGAGGAAACCCCACTTAGCCCTTGCGTGGGGGAGTTCCGGGGGTCTTGGAATATCTTCAAGCCCCGCGGAAGATGTCCATAAGTCGTGGAAATCCTCCAAAAGTCATGGAAGCTCTCCAAGCGACTTGTAAATCTTCCACAAAGATTGGAAAATATCCAGGAGGCGTGGGAATTCTCCAAAGCTACGTTGACAGATTTTAGACGTGCCCCAGCACACTTCTACCTGAGCGGAGGGTTTCCATATCTTTTGGCTTCTTTCCAAAGATCTTGGAATCCGTCCAACTGCATAAGGGCTTATCCAAGATCCTTGGAAGAAATCCCAGGCAATTGGACGGATTCCAGGATCCTTGGAACGAAGCCAAGGACTGTGGGGGATATCCAGGAGTAATGGAATTATCCCATATCTCTTAGCAATCTTCCGTCGGTTCAGAAAAGGCTCCAAACCTAGATCTGGGGTGGAGGTATGCCCTTGGGAAATATCCAAGGTCGTCGGAAATATTCCAGTGGCTATAGAAGTCTTCCAACGCGAATGGATAGCCTCCAACGACCTTAGAATATTTCCCATGACCTTGTATATTCCCCACCAGCAACGGATCACTTCCGTGACTATTAGATAACTTACAATACCGATAGAATGTCCCCGAGAATGCAGGAAATCTTTCAACCCCCGGGAAACTTCCGCGCTATGAACTGACCCCTTGTTCTATTCTACATCTGGAATTGAAATGGGCTGGGTGAAGTTGGATGGTTATTCCACTGCAAACAGGTGGGTAATACTACGTAAGCACATCACGTGCTCAAATAAACGACATGCAAAAGGCGTGCGACTTATACACTATATTTAATTAGTACTGCCACAAATTTTGCAGCCAATCAGATACTTAGAATCGCCCCGCAGTTTGCGACTTTTCCTTTTGCCATTCTATCGCATAACGTTTGCAAAAGGTGCAAATAATATCAAAAAATCATGTAAAACAAGCTTTATTTAACGATATTAATTATTAAAACTTTTACTAAAAAGTGAAGCAATTCAATTGATTTTACAAAATATTCATCGGACGTGCGCTGGTGTGGGGCTAGCCAATCAGAGGCCAGATCTATTTGTGGCTTGAGTTTTGCGCATGATGCCCCCCCCCCTTTTCCCTATTCCCTGTTCCCCTTTTCCCCCGTACGCGCTTCTTGCGCGTACGGGCAACGCAACTAGTTACCTTCCATGACACAAGAACTAGTAAACATTCACTAAGCCCTCAAGTTAGCGAATCTTTAGCAAGCAGTACTGTTGCATGCTTCATTTGAATTCATTTAATTATCGTTCAGAACATCGATAAAAACGAAAATACAGCAGTTGACTCGTGACATAATATTCCCCCCGAGGCCAATTACGAGTTCACTAGCATCTATATACGTCTCCATGGATTTATTACTAATTCCAAGATCAGACATGCTGTAGTTGGTGAGACCGGTAGCATGAAAACGTAACTCCGTATCGTACATGATATTAAAAGCTATAACTAGCGGTACTCCTGGGAGTAAATCCAACCAACAAAAACAAGAAATCGACCAGAAGCATAACCACCAACTCCTAGTAGACATTCAGTTGGAGGTACAATAATCCTAACGATGGGCTCGTGATCGAGGGCTTGTGGATCTCGACCCGGGGTGTTGGTAGTATCCACGTTGATCCTGGTAGCGCCGAATAGGCGATCGCCCCCGATAGTGTTGGTGTTCATCGTACTCTCTGAGTTCCGGGCCAGCCCCCTGCTCCTTACGGCGGCGGTTCCTTCGTCCACGGCATCCCCGAGGTCTCTTCGGGATATCCCCCAGCTGCGGACCAACTTCTCCAGACTCGTAGCCTTCTTCCTTAACAGTAGAGGTAGATCGATCTAATGTGACATGATTGCTATGACGATCGACTAGTACCCTTTCCCCAAAAGTACTCTGGGAGTTTGTATTGGGGTTGAATTGACTAGGCTGTTGGGTAGGAAATGCCGCTTGAGAATCCTGCACGTTATCGTTTTGTTGTTGGGGATTCGCTGGGATAGATAACTGCTGCAACCCGCCTGGTCTGAGGCTATCGAAAGGTGAGTTATATGTTGGCTTTAGCTCAAATCCAAGTTCGGTGCCGGGCGCGCTAAGCTGCGCACATCTTTCCATAGTATATCCAGTACTTTGCGGTGTATTCTGTACCGAATTAGGTACAGCAGCAACCGTTGAGATGTTTTGTATGCTCACGCGTTGTCGCTCATTCGAAGTAGTACCCGTCTGCTTTAGAGGATGGTCCGGGTTTGAGGCAGCTGTGCGTTCTTCAACCCTGCAGTTTTGCGAGCAGTATCGAGGTTCGTCGGACTTGAAATATATCAGGTAGTACTTCCCAGGGTTTCCACAAGACCAGTTCTGGTCTTTACCATTGCAATTCGGAGGCTGAAAGTTTCTTCCATTGCAGTTGTACAAGTGAGTAGCAAGAGGCTCCTCACCAAGTAGAGGAATTCTCGCGATGCAGACTAGACGGTAAGATGCTAGTCCATTGCCAATTTTGCGAACGTTGTCATCAACTTGTATTTTCTTGTGTCGTATGGTAAGTTGTTGCAGAGTGTCGAATGAGGTCTCTCTACTGTGGTTGGTATCCCACGAAGTGTTGTCCCAGAGGACACGAATAAACTCAGGTGGTGTCATGATGCGTAACTGGCCAACTTTTGGTTTCTCATATTCGAAGAGCCCTGCTTTCTCCTCAACAGCTGTAGACAACATCCTAGGGTCTTTTATGTGAACAAGCCCGTCTCTAGAAATCTCTGAAATCTCTTTGAGTGAAAGCGGTGTAAACTGAACCTCCTTGCCGACTTCTTTGTATGGATCAATCGTATAAAGTAGATAAGGTGGCTTCGACCAAAAGAATTCGACCATTCGCCTCCCCTCGAGCAGGTCGAACAGGTCTGGAGGGTTACCACCATATTCGTACGTAGACAGCACCCTATAAACGGAAGAGAGGATATTTCCAAATTTATCCCTAATTTCGGCATCAGAATATTCGGGGATCGGGTAGTCAGTTAGAGCATAAGTCATCGGCGCTAGATCCAAGCAATCCCAGATGATGGGCCTTCCATTTTCTTCCAAAATCACCGCCATCCATCGAAGGATTTCTAAGGCGGAGCATAGATTCCTCTCACCTAGGGAGCGAGCGAAAGCGTTCGGCCAAGATGCCTTCAGCTTTTTGACTAGCTGCTCCCCTTTGTACTTCGAAGTGAGCTTGTCGAAATCCATAGTGGTAGATTATCTAACCAGCGATCTAACGACCGAGTATGTGTAGCTGAGCGTATTGTAAAAGTAAGGATAGAATGGGGGAATGTCCAATGGTAATAATAAAAACAAATAATGTCAATCAGAGGCATTGATTGAAAAGATTTGATTTATCAGCCCTACCACCTGACAATATCTTGCTAAGTCCTCAGGTGGGCGACGATAAAGATAGGCAGTCCTCCGGGGCAACGCGCTGTTGCTAGAAACATTCCAATAAGATAAGAATCCCGAGGTTTTGCTTCTAATAAAAATTTCAAACTCTCTTAGGATTAAATATCGTGCAAGAGTTATGCAGCATATACCTTGTAACCACCTTGTGCATTTATATTACGAGAGTATGGGAGTCTACCCCTTACAGGTACACCAGTTAAACAGGTAGTTCGGATTTCAGTTTAAGAGAACACACACGCGTAGTACCTAGGCACCCTAAGCGCGTAGTTGTCGCGTATGTACCTAAGGTATGCGTACCTAAGGATCTTGCATGATGGTTGCAGGTGGCATCCCATTATCAACAACAATTTGTCGTCCCCCTTCCCACACCTTCTACAAAACGTACCCAAATTGACGATTTTATCAACATCCACAACTTGGATAACAACCCAAATTCCGCTCGGAGCGATATCAAAATAAAAGAAAATTAACGATTCATTTAAAGATACTTATCATTTTATTGATAAATCTTCCACAACATGGCCACCTCCATTCTTGACTAGAAGCCGTCAGACCCCCCTAGCCCCGATAAAAGAGTACCCGGTAGCTGCTCTCCGGAAGAAGACTAGAGATCTTTAAAGCTCTAGAAGATCATGACAGCTACTATGGGTTGTCGTTGATGTTCCCAGCGCTAGCCGACGATATGGAGCATTTCGAAACTAAGCTTCCGGCGTCGCGCGAGGCATCGCTTCAGATTCGCGGAGACCGCGTCAACCAAAGGGCGATGTGCATCTTACTCCACGCCATACCAAAAGACATGCTGAGATCCCTGATATTAGGCACCGTTGCCTTCGATCAGCTGAAGTCGACCAGAAAGCTAGCACACTACGCAGCGGGCGGTCCAGATGTGTATGTCGCCGCCATGGCTATCGAAGACCGAGATGGGAAATGGCTCAGCCGCAATGATATTAGAGATCTTATCTACGTATTACTCAAGTATATCAGAGCCTACACTGCGTGGGAAAGCCACAAGGGCAAGTCGGATAGCCCAGAAGACCCTGTACTTGTTATCTTTGCCCGAGACATTGACACCCAGTACGGGGGGAGAGATAGTGAGCACATTAGTGACCCAAGATGGGTTCAACGAGCGCGTCCCGGGAACTACAAACGATACGAGCTCTTCCAGCACCTTGACGGAAGCCGAGAGGTACGTCTTAGTCCACGAGCCGCATCTAAATAGCAACCTAGAAGCTACTTTGACCGAGGTAGCAAATAGAAAGGCATATCTCGAGCGTATGGAACTCGTAGCCGGCTTCCCAAGCCATGAAGCTCAAAACTCGCTAGGAGAACTCAGGAGAGTCCAGCAGGATATATACGCCCTCGATAGCCAACGCACCGCCCTCATCCAAAGACTAGAGGAGGAAAAGGCAGACCTAGAGCGCCAAAAAGAGGCCGCGGAGAAATACGTAAGAATGCTGAGAGCGCTAACCCAGGTGTTCAGAACCTTTCTGGGCCCTCTCGATCGCGAAGAGCACGAACCCCAACGTCAGGACGAACCTGACCAAGAGGATGACGATGATGATGTTCAAATAATCTCTCGTCCCTGACGAATTCGACCTCGTAACCCGTCCGCGCTCTAACAATTGCGAGCCGCGCGCCTAGGTCTTGACTGTTTATATAGGTAGATTTAGTTAATCAAAGCTCAACGGTAGTTTCAACTTACCTTTGCCCAGTCCCCCCAGTAAAGCCGTAGCCCTTCTTACATGTACGTTCCACGCCAGGATATTATGTACTGTACCTGAAAGTAGTCCCTTCATCACTCATCTGAACACCCCTTATAACTTAAAACCGCCAGGTCTACCTGCGGCTGTCCAGACCAAATCCCAACAGTCTTTCGGAAACTTTCATACAGCTTAGAAATCTTCAACCAAATCAGAACCACTCCCACTTCCAACAGACTCCAAGGCCTTCATAGAAACCCTCCCTAGAGGCTCAAGGGGGCTTCTCCAAAGCGTAGCATCGGAAGGTTAATTTCGAATATATTTTACAACTAGAGATACCTATGGGAACTTTCCAAGAGGAGAGGTAATCTTTCCTGGGTAAGTACCATACATCTTGGAAAATTTCCATAGCCGATTTTATTGTAAAAAGTCATTGGAGTCTTTCCGATAGAGATGGAAATTTTCCAAAGATTTTCTACAATAGACTTGGCTGTGGAAAGTTTCCACAGATTTTTCATAATAGACTTGGCTGTGGAAAATTTCCAAAGATTTTTTACAATAGACTTGGCTGTGGAAAATTTCCAAAGATTTTTTACAATAGACTTGGCTGTGGAAAGTTTCCACACAATAGACTTAGCCGTGGAAAATTTCCATCCTTACTTAGAAATTTCCAAAATTATTTTACAATAGATTTAGCTGTGGAAAGTTTCCATCCTTACTTGAAAATTTTCCAAAATATTTTTACAATAGATTCAGCCGTGGAAAGTTTTCATTCCTACTTGAAAGTTTTCCAAAAACTCTTTACAATAGATTCAGCTGTGGAAAGTTTCCAAAGTTTTTTTACAATGGATTTAGCTGTGGAAAGTTTTCATCCTTACTTGGAAATTTTCCAAAATCTTTTTACAATAGATTCAGCCGTGGAAAATTTTCATTCCTACTTGAAAGTTTTCCAAAGTTTTTTTACAATAAATTCAGCTGTGGAAAATTTCCAAAATTTCTTTTACAATAGATCTAACTGTGGAAAGTTTCCAAAAGTTTTTTACAATGACATTACTTATGGAAAGCTTCCATTTTTATTTAAAAGCTTTCCAAAAATTTTTTATAATAAATTTAACCGTGGAAAGTTTCCAATGATTGTTTTAAATAAAATCGCCCGTGGAAACTTTCCAAAGATTTCTTGCAACTAAAGCGCCTGTGGAAAGTTTCCACAGATGTGGAAAGTTTCCAAAAAAGTTTCCACAGATATGGAAAGTTTCCAAAGATTTCTTACAACCAAAGCGCCTGTGGAAAAGTTTCCACAAATGTGGAAAGTTTCCAAAGATTTCTTGCAACCAAAGCGCCTGTGGAAACTTTCCACAGATTTGGAAAGTTTCCAAAGATTTCTTGCAACCAAAGCGCCTGTGGAAACTTTCCATCCTTACTTAAGATTTTAAAAAGATTCCAGATTATATTTAAATGGAAAGTTTCCACGGGCGCCTTTATTTAAAATAATCATTGGAAACTTTCCACCTGTATTAAAAGGTTTTTGATGATTATTTTAAAAGCGCCTGTGGAAACTTTCCACGGATGTGGAAAGTTTTCAAAAAAATTTTACAACTAAAGCCCCTGTGGAAAGTTTCCAAAGATTTTTTATAACCAAAGCGCCTGTGGAAACTTTCCAATGATTTCTTGTAACCAAACCGCCCGTGGAAACTTTCCAAAGATTTTTTATAACCAAACCGCCCGTGGAAACTTTCCAAAGATTTTTTATAACCAAACCGCCCGTGGAAACTTTCCAAAGATTTCTTGCAACCAAACCGCCCGTGGAAACTTTCCAAAGATTTCTTGCAACCAAACCGCCCGTGGAAATTTTCCATTTTTACTTAAAAGTTGGGAAATAATTTTAAATTTATACTGTAATGGAAAGTTTCCATAGCCTTTGTGGTTGTAAGGAAATATTGGATTTTCCCCAATGGAAATGGAAAGTTTCCAACAGTGTGCTTATTGTAAAGGTGAGCAATTGGAATATTCCAAGGGCGATTTAATTATACAAAGTCTCGAGAGACCTTTATGTTTATGGAATCTTTCCAATAATCTCATGCAATCAAACCGGTATTGGAAGGTTTTCATGTGCAATGTAAACCCTCCCACAAGACGTTTAAATATATCCCACCATACCATGGAAACTTTCCATGGGCGTTTTGGTTGCAAAGGATTATTGGAAAATCTCCATGGCAATTAATAAACCTCCACAAGACTCTCACGATGAAATTATCTATAGGTTGTGATCTCCTCAGATTGAGAAAGGGAGATCATCAAGGATCTTAAAAGCTTAGAAACCTTCCATAAGCAATTTAATTGTAAAAAAGCATTGGATAATTTCCATGTCTATCTGGAAACTTTCCACGGGCAACTCTATCGCATAAAATCATTGGAGTCTTTCCATGGTCACCGGAAAACTAGCACCAGGCACAACCTCAACAACGCGGAAAGTTTCCACAAGCGACCCGATTGTACAAAATCATTGGAAAGTTTCCATGGCTATTGGAAGATTAATATTAGGTACAATTTTAGCGAACGTGGAAACTTTCCATAAGCGATTCCATTGTATAAAATCATTGGAAAGTTTCCATGCCTATTGGAAGATAGGTATAATTTTAGAGAAACGTGGAAAGTTTCCACGGGCAATTCCATTGTATAAAATCATTGGAAAGTTTCCACAGGCAATTCGAAGATAGGTCTAATTCTAGCAATACGTGGAAACTTTCCACGGGCAACTCCATTGTATAAAATCATTGGAGTTTTTCCAACAACGTGGAAACTTTCCACATGGATATAAAAATTATCCAACGATCTTTTACAATGGAATCGCCTATGGAAAGTTTCCAAGCTAAAAGTAAAAATCATGGATAATTTCCATATCTAAGTGGAAAGTTATCTAACGCCATTTTCATTGTAAAATGGAAAACATTGTATAATGGAATTGCCCGTGGAAACTTTCCAATCTTTTTATACAATCAAATTGCCTGTGGAAACTTTCCAACCTGTGGAAATTTTCCAATCTTTTTATACAATGGAATTGCTTGTGGAAACTTTCCAATCTTTTCAATCAGATTGCCTGTGGAAACTTTCCAAACTTTTTATACAATCGAATTGCCTGTGGAAACTTTCCAAACTTTTTATATAATCGAATTGCCTGTGGAAAATTTCCAACCTGTGGAAACTTTCCAAACTTTTTATACAATCAGATTGCCTGTGGAAACTTTCCAATCTTTTATACAATCCTGTGGAAACTTTCCAAATTGCCCGTGGAAACTTTCCAATCTTTTTATACAATCAGATTGCCTGTGGAAATTTTCCAATCTTTTTATACAATGAAATTGCTTGTGGAAACTTTCCAATCTTTTCATATAATGGAATTGCCCGTGGAAACTTTCCAATTACAATCATGCCTCGTGGAACTTTCCCAACCGTGTTTTCATCATAAAAGATCATTGGAGATTATCCATACCTTGTGGAAATACTCCAATGATTCCTTACGATAAAAACGCGCATGGAAATCTTCCAACAAATATAGAATGCTTTATTCTAGTGTAGTATGCTATTCCATGAATTTCGATCATACCTCATGGAAAACCTCCAACGGCGTTATGATTCCAAGAAATCTTTGGAATATTTCCATCTGAATTGGAGCCCTTCCAATATCCGGCCGGGGGGTTCGGAGGCCGTAGAGAAATATCTAGTCAGACGTGTCTTTCACTTACAAGGAGCGCGCAGCGCCCTCGTAGGAAGATAGAGGGTAAATCGTCAATAGATTCATACGTGTAACAAGGTTTGTCCGTGTGACAGTACGACATAAATCGAGGGTTCTCTGACAGTTACCAAGGCTGGCCTGTGACAACTCAAACGCGACAAAGCCAGGTCCTACTAGATACCAGCCGCAAGCAGCCGAGATATCTTGTAAGTTGGCACGGGACGTCTGGCGCGAGGAGCTGCAGCTTAAAGCTGAGGCTCTAGATGGCGCGTCCTTTTTTGGCTCTTGATATTTGAATTTTATTGTGTCGGGCGATGCATTAGCTCTGCCTTCTAGGAAGTATTCTGGGCGTCTCAGCGCCGTAGATATGCCTCGGGTGATGGAGCACGTAGATGCCTATGCGTCGGAGATAGCTAGGACCTTAGGTGCTCACGTACGACACCTGGGTCTCGAGATCTTCCAAGTTTGATCTGGGGAATAGGATAGAATCTACCTCTTCGGGATCCTTTGGGATGCCGTAGTCCGTCGAGGAGAAATCTGAACGGCTAGTACTTACTACCCGTAAGCGCCTGTCGCGGATATGTACTACGACCACGTATTTTGGTAGCCCGTTAAGCTTTAAGAGAGCGGTCTCCGCATCGCCAAAGGTGTAGTCGTATTGCTAACACTCGATTGGCATACCATGGGCACCGTTTCCTGGGGCCTCATATACAGGCCAGTAGGGAGAACGCTGTAGGAAACTCTCTAGTTCAATTAGCGAAGACTGTCCTATGTTGATATCCAACCTTGTTTTAAGGAGTAGCACTAGTTGCTAGACGGCTAGGGCAAAGAGGTCCATAGTCAGGCCATGGTGTGGTGACTGCGTTTCTATGGCCTTCTCGACGAGATGTCGTAGGGATGCGTCCCTGATGCGGGTCTCGGTAGCCAGACTCTCGGTCAACGAGGAGACGGGGCTAATTGAAAAGTTGCTCCTCTTATTCATGGTGATATGTCCGTAGAGGTGAAATATGAGGGTTAAGACGCCGCTACGTCCGGGTTCTGAGATGAATGGGGGGAGGTTTGCGGGGAACCATATCTACCACACAATACACGGGCGAGGGCCTTCGTGAGCGTGATGGTGACGGTCGGTTTTATCGAGGCGGGCGAACAACTCGAGCCAGGCCTTGTCATTAACCGCCGGTTACCAGAGAATACGCGGCGAAAGCGCGAGCCGCGGCTAACCTCGTTTGCCCTAGACTCCGCACAGTTGATATCATGATGCTGGCTTTCTAGCTCTTCGATTTTCTTTCGGCATCTATAATATCGTACTAGGCCTGGGTGACCACATTCTGCTTGTCAGAGGGGGCGGCTATGCTTGCTTAAGTTATGTGCCTAGGTGGCCGTAGCAACGTATAGAAGCGTAAGAATTGAGAGGGCAACTCTACCTGTTGAAACGTAAAAGGCTATAGCATTGGATATATGACTGATCATGAAACTAACTGAGGCCGATCGAGGCTGGTTAGGATATTAATAGCATAATCAGACATTAATAAAGTATTCTAGCTGCTGCGCAGTCACTGGGAGCTCCAGGATTCGGTCGAGAGTTCTTAAGAGAGCGGCTTTGTTTGCTGTTGCCGGGTCTGCGGGTAGGGCTCTGGGGTCATTACCTACGTAGTCGTGACTCGTGAATACAGAGGGAGAGACGCCTCTGGCGTACGCTCGCGTCCACGGGTAGAATTCAGAAGGGCCCCGGCTCGCTGCCATCCCAAGATAGTCCTGTCGGGTGCTAATAGGCGCTCGACGGCCTCTAAGCAAGACTAGGTAGTGATATTTGAGATTATCGTCCATAAGACTGGCTCGAGGGCAATTATCAAACAAATGGGCCGTAGTATTGCAACATGGACAGCCATGCAAAGCGCCGTCGAATCCCGGAGGCCCAACACATATGGACAAATCGTGTCCAACACGGTCGCAGTTTCCACAGCGCCTCAGGTCATGGGGGGGATCGCCGCGTATCGCTGAAGACTGTGTGTCTTCCATCGAGCGGATTGGTGCGGAGGATAATTGCGGGTCAGGCGCAAAGAATCTCTCGTAGACAGGCCGCAGAGGCCCGCGCAAATAGGTCTCCGGGTTTACTTCGGCTCGCAGATCGCGCATATCCATCACTCTCCTCGCGGCGCGGGTTTGCATGGAAATGCTATCTTCGTCGCTTGGGGTAGCCGCGCTCCCGGTCGAGTCGGGCGAGTAGCGCATGGCGGACGGATCTTGCGCGTCGATTAACGAATCTACCGGCATCTTTTTTATTTCGTAAATTCAAGTGCGAAAGTATGAAAGTGAAATAGTATAAGATGTGTAGGTTGGTGAGACTGTGTTGTCAGAAGGAAGAAGTTGGAGGAAGTGGGAGGAAGCGGGAAGAAGTGGGAAGGAATGCAATCTCAAATCATAGTGCAGCTGTAAGCACCCTTGTTGCCACCTGCGGTACAGGTGCGCGCAGGGTTATTCCACTGCAAACAGGCGGGGTAATATTACGTAAACAAATCACGTGCTCAAATAAACGACATGCAAAAGGCGTGCGACTTTAGAAATTAAAAGGGAATAAGATTAAAAGAATTACGATGCCTTACGATGCCTACGAGTATTACAATTTTTAGGAATTCAAACTACTAAAAACCATATAGGTACCAGGTAGAGGTGTATTCATCTATCTACCATGCCGAACTACCTATCAAGACTGCCTAACACTCCGAAGCTCATGATTTGATCTTGGTCGCGTAGCTATGCCCGGGGTATGACACATTTATGTATTCCCTAATTGAATGGCCTTTTTCTTTGGTCTCGAAACTGTAATCCCACCAGACCGCGCGACCTAACTGTAGAAGCTCGTCTTTAGATAAGCCTATAAGGCATTCATCCTTCTGTTGGGATTCAGCCCAGTTGCAGATCTCATCTCGGATGCTATTGTTTGCCGAGGGATACTGCTGGATCAGAGGCAACACAAATTTTGCAGCGGCATCTTTTTGTGCCTCGCGCCTTTTATCACTAGACTTTATGTGGCTTTTTATTGACTCTGTCATGCCGACTATGTAGTCCATATTGGCGTTTCTCATATATTCGATGCACTGGTCGCCTGTGTTCTGACTATATGGAATATTTTTGTTCTCCTTGACTAGAGTCTCGCAGTACGATAGCATCATATCGTACGCTTGGTTGAGATTAAACTGAGCGCGTGGATTGTTCCAGTCTCTGGGGTTACACATTCCAAGCACAATCTCCCTGCCGTGGGGAGAATCTCGCGCCTGCCGTACGACAGGTTTAATTTTGGGGTGTACGTCCTGGACGGCTCGTGATATATTCAGTTGCGAACCGAAGCAAGCCCACCAGTCGAAATCCACGCTGGGTAATCGGATGACAAAGGGTTCACAGCCTGGGAAGGACTCACAATCCGCCCCTCGTGTATTGTCCCAGACTAATTGTCTCTGGGCTAAGGTTGAAGGGGTACTTGTAAAACAATTTCCGAAAGTAGGCATCCCCGTCGTTCTCTGCGCTCCCTGGCGGCCAGGCTGATTCTGAGGCCTGTTATTGGGCCCGGGCTGGTCCTGGGGCGAGTTAGGCTTGACGGCGGGTTGATTGGTCGAAACCGCGGGTGGTGCGGGCGCAGGCGCAAGCGCAGGTCCAGCAGGTCCAGCAGGTGGTAGCGGGGCAACATATTGGGGTTGGTTCCCGCTATGACCACGGCCACGACCACGACCACGACCACGGGAAGTACGAGGACGCCGCCTCGAGGGCCTACTTCCAAAGGCTTCATCCCTGCTCGCGGTAGGAACTGGAAGTTGCGAATTGGGAGCGGGCTGTTGAGCGGTATAGACCTCACGCCGCTGTTCGTAAGACCTGGCTCGCGGTTGGTCAAAGCTATCTCGGAATGCATCTGAGCTAGCCGACTGCCTCGGTGGTCTTTCGCGATTCGGGTATCTTCGGGCAAAATCCCTTCTTTCGGGATCTGTCGTAGATATATAGTTAGCGAGAAACAACATGGTATATCAAGATTTAATCAACTTACAATGAGTTCCGTAGACACCCTCATCGGTTCGGCGGTTCACTACATGGTTATCCGCTGTTGTATTTTCATGCAATTCCGACTCTTCGTCGAATACATCCAGGAGCACTCCATACTCGTAGTCATACTCATCTAAGATGTCGTTGAATATTCCTACACGTTCGACGAGGCATTCGTCACAGCAGGGAAGCATTCGCGACCTAACGTAATAAGGAATCTGGCGCGGGTTATTTTCATAATAATCATCCGTTCCATCATCGCTGTAGTAGGACAAGTCCTCATAGTCATCCTCGGGGTAATCGTCCATCGCGAGGGCGGAGGAGTCGGGCGTGTCGCGCCGATAGGTATACTCGCTTCGTCGCGCGTGTTGCTGCAGATCGAAGTCCGAAGTAAATCGGTTGCTTCGTCGCGCGTATTGCTGCTGACTGAAGTCTGAGGTAAATTCGTTGCTTCGTCGCGCCTGTCGCTGCTGACTGAAGTCCGATGTGAATGGGCTGCTTCGCTGCGCGGGTTGCTGCGAGCGGAAGCTTGCCGAAAACGCGTCGGTATTGTAATAATGATCGTTCTGAGGATCGTATCGGGGGGGTGCCCCTCTCGGCGGAAGTGGCCGACTCATTTTATTCACGTAAAATCCAATAACGGCGATATCAGAAGTTAGGTGATAATGTTAAAAAAAGGTGAAAAGTTGAAGAAGAGGAAGAGAAAGATGAGAAATGTAAAGACTGCGCGACTTCTTTTAGAGGTGGGGAAAGATCACTTTGGCAACCTTAGGCAGATCTATCATCTAGGTATCTAGGCAACGCAAATATGCACCTTCAGGCTGTTACGTGTTGGTAGGTGATCCATGCCACCTGACAACTGGACTTATGAGGAACATGCTGTACGATATTTGAGTCGTGTCTGAAAGGCCACGAGACATGAGCATCAACAACGCACCTTTCACTATTTGACCAGTCAAATTACGAGATATTATTAACATAATATAGAGGTACATATAAATATATGGACGATTCCATCTCCCTATTCTAGGTAGTCGCTGTGGGTAACGTCCTTCTGTGCCTACATGCTGGTATTCCGCACTCATGTAATTCAGTCCGGTACTGACCTACCGTAATAAGGAGCGAACAAATAATTAGGACGATCGAATAATAACAATATGGAGTAAGACGCTAGCAGTGATTAAATCAAGGCAAAGGTTATGGCCTATTTACTGCACCATACTTTATTTTCTAAGTGATATGTCAATATCCAGTAGCCCACACCAATATTCGTCTTTGAAGGGCTGAAAGCCGTTTGAATATCATATTAAACAGGAGCTACCGTCTCCTACAGAGTATAGCCTATTACTTCGACTTTCTAGACCCAGAATGGACCCCTACACAGCCGATGATAGCTCTATACTCTGGGTAAATAGACTAATAATCAGTGCGGGAAATATATAAAAGTTAATGTAGCCCCTACGAACGTTGGCTGTTCTTACGAGTTTCGCACGGGGAAAATGTCCATTCATATTTACATGCACTTAAATCATCTTGAGAATCGGCTCTGGCAGAGTCTCTTCCGGGCCATCGCTGCTTTACATTTAGACTTCACCAAAGTCGATATTTCGGCAGGGGGGGAACTTCTTCATCCAACAGGGTTAAGCTACTCGATAGCAGCGAGTTCTACGAGCTAAGTGAGGTCAGACAATGGCATATACCTGGCCTGATACGAGTTAGGTCAAATATATTAAATTTCAGGCTTAACTGGCCGTATCGTTGACTTGGCCTATGCCTATGCCCTTACAAAGCCACCTTAGCCGCACGGCATATTTACCTAAAATCACTGGAAATGGCCAATAATATTGCCTCGAACGTATACTTATATTAAGTACCAAAAAAGGATCTACTTAAGCTAAGTTAGACCAGGCCCGAGCCAGGTCAAGCTATTATCTGACTCGGGGAACTCGCTGCTCAATAGACTACTAGTGATTTATGCCCTTCCTTTCTAATCAATTCCACAACCGATTCCGTAGGGACTCGGGTTAGATTGAATACCCAGCGACGCTCCTGTGAGATGGCCAGGTCCGTATAGAAAGCGAAAATTACATCGTTGACTGGCGAGGTATCCCTATCAAACAGCCCATACACATTTATATGGGGAAATCCGTTTAGGTTTACCTCGTTGCATGACGTAAGATCTCTACAGGTCATCCCTGACTTGCGCTTGAAGTAGACAAGCTGGGACGACCAGACCTTCATCAGGTCCATCATGATGTAACTCACTTCTTCCGGGCTCAGCTCCGTATCCCGGACAGGATCTTGGGACGGCTGGATGCCGTGCATAGATTCCAGTCCGCGGACCTTTTCGATGATTATATCAAAGCTCTCGAGATCGATACCCGCGTTGTATCCTTTTTCTTGCGCCTCCAAATCTTGGCCTTTAGCTAGGGATGCTTCCGCCCTGAGGAACAATCCGAGTATGATCCATATAGCACCGCGATCAAACTCCTGCTTCCCTATTCCTACGCATTCTCCAGCGACGATCTGGTGGATATCTGTAATACCATGTCCGTATGCTATCCGAGAGTTGGTTACTAACGCGAGCTCTTTGCGTTTGTTTTCGATCAGCTCCGAGAAATATACGGCAAAAGGGCCTTCGCTTATGAACGAGGCGATTCTGATCAGCACCCGCTTTACCGCGTCAGATTGGGCGTCGTGGATCCCAGCCAGTTGAAAAGCCAAGGGGACGGTCCCGAACTCGTTGTACTCGGAATCTAAAAAGTCCAAAGTCCGCCTTGCTCGAGGCCCATTAAGCACGGGCCGAGGACTCCCTTTCGGATGGCGGCTCAAACAACCCATGTTGATGAGGCTTTCCCATACTCTTGCCATGTGATTGAGGCTGGACACCGCAGGGAGAGGGATGGTAAGGTCCTTATCGTCCGGCCATGGGGCACAGACCTCAAAGCATAAGCGCACGAACTGGCCTTCGTAAGCGGGGGCCGGGGGAGCTAGCGTCCATTCGTCGAAGTATTTGTCGAAGTTGGCGCCCGAAGAGCGGCCGTCGTCCTTGCTGACGTAGTAGAACTTGGTAGGCGTCGGAATGGTGGGGGCGGAAGTCTTTCTTGCATATGATTGCTCTTTAAGGAGCTCCATACGCGATTTCTGTGTGCTCGCCCAGGTGAGTGCACAGGTCTCGTGGTCGAATGACTTGCTGGCGTAGGTAGAGAGGGATATTATGGCCGTAACCCTCGGGAGGTATAGCACGACGGGCGTGTCGGCTTCGACGTAGACTACCTTGGGCCCGGGATATATGATAGCCTCCAGCCAATCTGTCAAATTTTCCTTCGGCCCGGCTCGTACTTCGAGGACATCGACAAACATCGGATCGTTGTACAGCATATCGCTGATGTCAATGTTGTTGTCTTCGTCGTTTTGAACCACGACGACGCACGGGCCCAGAATACAGCCTTGTGCCAAGATAGAAAACTCTTCGATAGTCTTGATGGCTTCTGCGACAGCTGCGGTACCATCCAAGTCTTTCATGCGAGATTTCATGTGTGCCATTCTATCAAATATATCTCTCCTGGCCTTGTCGCTGTAGTTCAATACTGAGGGAACAAGAATCGCTGTACGCAATGCATCTAATATTAGCGTAGGAAGATTCTCGTCGCTCTCTTGCCACCAGATGGTACTTAGCGGTAAATGCTTGCTAGTTAGAGCCGGTATCTTTGTGGAGGAGAAGGTAATATGCCGACATTTTGTATTCAGGCAGGCCTCCCAAAATTTGTGCACGGGCGGGCGTGTAAATGCAGCCATGGTGATCAGAGTAAGGTGACAGTCGGGCGTTAGTCCTCGATGCCACTTTACTAGCTCAGAGAGGAGGAGCTCGCCGTCGGCTGTGGGGGACAGTTCTAGATCTATCAAGAGGACGAGCCGATGAGGCGTATGCGTGCGAAGCGCACCACGGAGAGCGGTACGAAGCTGGGTAGCAGTTGCGAGGTGGAGCATGGGCTTGAGGTTCTCGAGGCCGACGCAGATATTGTATTTTAGCTTCTCATGCGGTGAAGCTGTCGTCTCGAAGTACGCGGAAAGCATCAGAGCTTCAAGGGCTAACGCCGGCACGTAAATAACCACGCTGCGACGGTCGGAGGTATGGGTCTTCTCCCAGATAAATTCTATCATTCCGGTGCTCTTGCCCGAGCCGTGCGGACCTTCAACATGCGCGAGTCGTGCGGCTGATGTATCATTAGGGTTCGGCTTCAGAAATTGTTCGAGGTCGTCCTTTGCAGCCTCCCACGATAGCGGGCGTAGGTCTTGGGGGGATTTGATTCCCCAGCGGGATATATTTGCCATCTTGTCGTTCGTTATTTGTCGCCAAGGTCTTCGTTCGAGATGGCATACGGTGTGGCCGAGTATGGCTGCGCAAGGGGGAAAATTAGATCAGGACTGTAGACTGGTCAATAGTTGAAAAGTGCATTGACTTGCAGGCCCTACTGATATCACACGTTACGGCCCTAATCAGGCAGGTGACGTGAATTACTCCCGAGTCACGATCCAACGAGGAGGATCCAGCTGTTGGTTTTTTCTGCCAGCTGCATATGATGCGGGCGGTAACCGCCTGAATCGTTGTCTAAGTGCCTAAGTCACTGTAGCTACGGGATCATCACTCGAACACGCTATCCATCTGCGACCAAAATCACTAAGTGCCTACATCTACTTCGGCAAGTAACGTACCTAGGATTCTACTATCCAGAATTCTTGAATGGCGATGCATACCTATATTTCTATCAGCCACTTTTTCGTAATTGCTAGAGATAATTTGATGGGGAGTAGTGTCAGGAATCTAGGTGATACATCTAGAACGAAGGACATGTTTGTATATATACGAGCCGTAGGCTCGTCAGATAGCTTAGAGTTGTTCGCGGTACAACAAAGTTGTTTCCATGCCGTTTGGTTCCACCTCGTGACACGGGGTATAAGTGGAGGTAATCGAAAACAAGTCTAGATCCACATCGTAAAGATGCGTAGGGGGCGCGTTGCGCCATCAAAGAATATAGAAGGTAGAGCGTCGATAGATTCGTACTGCTATACGGCTACTATATTGCTTCGCTGCTGCTTCTAACATCTATGCTGCTCTCTTTGAAACATCATCACTCTCCATCATATCTGGGAAATAAAGTTATCAACACTTGGACACTGGTATGCCAAGGGATAAGTATATCTTGGTTATAAATTTCCCATTTTTCTACGGTGTAAGATGTAGGGAATACTTATGGAAGGGAGGAAAATTCTACGTAGGCAAGTCTCTAGGTGGGAAAGGGTCAGCTTAAACCGTAATATGGAACTTTATTGCCTTGATTAGTCCTATGGAACTATCCTAAGTCTTTAACCTAACTACCTATACACCAGCGGGGGCTTACTGCAACTTCCGCGACAATTATCAATCCCATACCTCTGGTCCCTCGACTTAGTGGAATATTTCTTCGCGGAGCATCATCGTGGTGTCCTCTTTGGGCTCGACGTCGGCATCATGGCGGACTTCAACCTGGCCAGGTGCGGGAGCGGCTCTGTGCATATCGTTTCAGCGCCTCGGGGGGACGTAGCCTTGATCCGGGAGTGCCCGAATCTGCTCAAGGTTACCGGTGGCAGGATCAAGAACCAGCTTATCTTCCTGTTGCTGGGCAGGAATGCTATAGTCCCACTGGTTGAAATGAGCAGGCGAAAGCGATATCATTCGCATCCTGCTGATCGGGCCGGCGACGCGATGATTCATCGCCACAGCCAGCTCGTTCCATCCTCGAGTTGATCTCAGAGGGGGTCGGCCGGCACGGTTGACTACTTCGATAATATATCTTGCAGCGTCGTCTATGGGCGGCTGAATCTGACAAGTGTCAATAGTATGGTCCATACTGTTGCAGCGGTAGCAACCTGGGATATCTCCTGAGGGTGTCCAATGAGTCACGCAATCTCGCAGATTGTGGCCTTCCGCGCCGCAGTTTGCGCATACTAGAACTCGGGGCTGGAGTGGAGGGTATTGCGCTTCGGCAGGGGGTTCCTTTGAGTCTACGGGTGGCTCCTGTGGCCTAGGGTCGGGCTCTCGAGGTACTCGTCGCGGCGCCCGTGGTAAGGCGACGGGCTCACGAGGTGCTGGGCGCACCGTAGGTGGTAGGACGGCGGGGTGCTGAGGTACTCGTCGCGGTGCTTGTGGCGGAGCGGTAGACTGCGCACGAGCTGGGGCGGTTCCCTGGCGATCTATATCACGACCCATGCTCGCTTCTTGGCTCATCGAGGGGTTGACTGATCGGATATGCTGATGTCCACGAACCCTATGAAATTCGATTTTCACGGTATACTCGGGTCGTGAGAGTGGATGCGTATCCATGTGTCTCAGGTAGTCCTTCATGGCCTGGGGGCCCTTTACGTTGGTTGCGAAGTTGCTGCTGTCGAGCCAGACGGTCGAGTTCTCTATCAGGTTCATGTTTTCGTCCACTGGAACAAGATTACCCCTATCATCGTAGGTCAGGTATCCCCGCACTTCAGGATTCCAGTTAAAGCCGGCGGTCTGACCAGCGTCGTTAGAAGATCTAGAGTTATCTCTCATCCTAATATTCTGGTCTTCACGACGCCCAGGAGGAGGGGAGCGGGAACGAGTTCTGGCTGGGTTGCTAACAGCAGGTGGGTTGTTTCCAGATCCGCCATCTCTTCGGCGTCTGTTGGCCTGTGGGGCAATCAGGTATTTCTCAATATTGATGCGGGATGCTGGGGCATGTCGGGGCTCGTCGTTCATTTGGATGTTGCCATCGACGTCATTCTGATCTGCAGGAGCGATCTCTTGGTTGAGCGTGTTCTCTAACGGCTGTGATGCGGAATTGGCAGGGCTTGCGGAGGGTTCTCCGGGTCTCGATGCCATATTGTATCGAAGATTTGGATTATTTCTGGAATGTGGAAACAAAGTTTGATGATGAGCGATGAAGAAGGAAAGAGGGAAAAAAAGAATTTGGGAGGAAGGGCAGGGTATTTTTATATGTGCACAGGTGGGAGAGAAATTTCCCAAGATCAGACTGCAGCCTAGGGTTACCAAGTACCTTTGGTTGCTCGAGTAATTACGATCGTGGAGGGGGGTCAAAATCAGCCTGCACAAGCAGTTTGTACTCTTGTAATTACTTCCTCTTGTTTTTTCTATGGGCCAGCTGTAACTACTGATTTGATTTTGATTACTGCCGTTATTTATTTATTTATTTTGGAACACTTCAGCTAATAATTCGCTTTTCAAAACTGCTTCTTTTTTCCGTCGGTGGACTTTTGTTAGGGATTGGATCTTATTTATTTAATCCTACTCGGTGTACATCCTTTCGTGCCTGTCGTTTTGGCTGGTGGCATTATTATTGTGATGATACCTTCTGCTCTGGTACCCCCTTCAAAGTACAAAATGTTGGATATCCTCACGTTTCTTTTACTTGTCATTAATTGGGTACATTAATACGCAAAGATTGCTAACCCCATTACATTTCAAAGTCTCTTTAGTGATGCCTTATAGGTTACCTAGATAGTCAGTAGGTAGGCGGCAATTCTTACGAAAGGAGCATCATTTCACAAATTTATTTCAAGGCTATGCTAGGACTTTAGTAAATCCCCAAAATAGCTCAAAACTTATTGATTTGATCAGCTATTGTGGAACTGGTCTTGTATTGCGAAAGCGTTGTTGAATCTAAAAGGACTATGAGACCTTGTCTGTTTATATACTCAGCCCCAGGGCCTCGTTCCTTCCCTTGATGCTATGACCGTGACTCACGATCGTGACGTGGACCACCTGCCAACATCTATACTCTAACCTCCTATACTAACGTGCCGGCAGGAGCATATTGCAACGTCTGCGATGCATCTTCTTAGTTCATGTCTGCGTCGTTTTCTGGATCGGCATCCCACTCAAATCCTGAAGAGGGTTTGTACAATTTGCCACCATTCAGGAATCCATCCCGAGAGGTTTGGGCTGCGCTCAACAACTCGGATGTGTTCTGGTAGTTTGCAGGCCTGAATGGGAGCACTGTTTCTCCCTCTGACCCACTTCCGTGGACACTAGATGATCGTGTATCATAGCCAAAACCTGGATCAACAGTGGAACTAGGAGATAGCTGAAAGTCTAAGCCTTGAGGCTCGTCTATCATCGCATCATTTATTCCAGGTTGACTATTGGTTTAAATTAGTGTTTAATTAATATCGATAATATGGGACTGGTCGACGGCCGGCTGCTGCTCTTGCTGCTGGTCTTGAAGCTGCTCGGTGTTCTGGGTCGGTGGTTCGTCTTGCATCTCGACATCTCCATCACCCTCGGCCTCGTGCTGCCTAGTCTCGACGACGGGCTGCTGTATGGGCTGGTTAAGGGCTGGGATAGGAGCTGCTGCTGCAGTTGCCTGTCGCCGTCTACCAATATCTCGATTATCTATCCGATTTCGGCCTCGCATGTCGTTTGGGTGCCTCGGGACGGTGTGCCCCTGGTCGGGTAAGTTTCTGATATGTCTTTCCTCGTGACCGCCGGAGCTGTTTTCGTCGTGGCTCGGGGATTCTGAAATTCTGGGGCGCTTTCTGGCCCGGGATGATGCTGCTCCGCTCTTACCAGGTGATCGAGGGCTCTTACTTAGCCGGATCTTGGCGATTGGTAGAGTTATATCGGTAAGGTTATGTTTATAGTGTAGATAGTTATTGGTAGAGTTATGTTGATAGTGTTTACGCCTTAGTAATGTAGGTAGTGATATAATTGGGGCGGTAGTGTTGGAAGGTTATTGTAACTTGAATGTTGCTTAGAGAGTAGACAGGTTAGAAATATATTTGTGTAACCTTAGGAAGTATTGTAGTGATGGGTTGAGTGGATGAGGAGAAGAAGATGAGAAGGGGAAAGAATTGTGGAGGGGAGCATGTTTATATACAAAAAACTGCGAAGGGAATTCCTAAGGATCAGATTGCCACCTGACGGTCGTTCTTGCCTAAGCAGTTACAACTTTCCAGTTTGCAACTACTATTCTAGTCACTGCTCCTGTGGGATAACGGGGCAACAACGCGGCAACTGCTGTTACTTCCTTCCAAATTTGCTTCCGGTTGCAACAATCCAAGGCAGGAACCGAAGTACCTAACTACGGTAACCGTTGTTAGTTCTTTCCAAATATAGATCCGATTACAAAAATTCAAAGCAAGAAATGAAGAGAACTGTGGCACCCGCTGTTACTTCCTTCCGAATCTACTACGGGCTTTTCTGATAACAACGAGTAAACTAATTCACGGCAGGCTAGAAGTCACCCCATTCTACTTACCAAATAAGCCCGAATTTGGATACTGTTGTTACACCTAAATATCTCCTAGCACCCTAAGCACCCCCGACACCTTTGAGACCTCGGAAGCAAAAAGATATGTATTTTGGCATGATGATGGAAGTGGAGACCTGGACACAAAATAATACATTCAATAAAAAAGCCTCAAATGCACACACAAAGGGACATCCTGTTAGATAATATTCCTTAATTGACTTGACTACGAAGTAGACTAAGAACATTATTTTTTTTTTACAAACACTCAAGATGTCTCTGAATGTTTGGCTAACACGTTACCTACGATCACGTGTGGGGATACATGGTACATGCATATCCCGCAATAGCGAATATGTACCTATGCAAGAGATGTTCATCACGTGATACCTTCACGTGTACAAAGAGACGACATGTGATGGCTTAAGTAAAGGATCTTGGAGACAACTTTGAAAGTCAGCATCTTTTGCAAGATGAACTAAGGTACGCTACGCAGATGATAGAAGGCTTTACCTCATCTAGTCACGTCTAGATGGAGATATATGAATTTGTTTCAATAATCATTATTACGGCCCCTTACGAAATTAAAAGAATTTGATAACCTTCATAACTATTAATCTACCTATCTCGATTACTTTGCTTATGGCCCATGTGGTCAATGAAAGGTACAATATAGGCAAAAATTCCCCACTCAATTATTTGATCCCTGAGGGGCCTGAGGGGCCTGAAGGATTATGGCCTGAAGGGTTTGAAGGGCCTGAAGGGCTTGGGCTTGGGAATCCTGAAAGGTCTGAGGAGCCTGAGGCCCCTGGGGAGCCTGCTGAGTTTGCTGGACCTGCTGGACCTGAGGAACCCGAGGACCTTGAAACGCCTGGAGGGTCTGAAAAGCTGAGGGAGCAGCAGTCTGTGAGGCGGGCATTGGTAAGGCAGTCAAGGGCTCATTATACGAAGACGTGCTATGAGCGTATGTACTATAGGAAGGCGCCTGCGAGGTGGCCAGAGAAGAGTCACGGCCTCCATGAGCAGTTTCCGAATGGGCGCTCGGCAGGGCTGCTGATTGGGCCGGGTGGGCTGCATGTTGCTGCTGAGGCTGCACATATGGTAAAGCAGATCCCATCGGCGCAGGTTGTCCTACCACAGGACACGGCTGGAAAGGCCATCTCAGGTCAAAGTCGTCAAATTCGGCAACTAGATCAAACATTTGGTCAGCGAAGGGAGTACGAAAACAAATCCTCTAAAAACTTACAATACTGATTGTAGACAGTCTTGCTAGCCACGCGATTCAAGGTGTGACTATCAGAAATGTCGCCAGCGAAAAGTGCATCTGCATCCTTGAAAGCCTCTAGCAACTCATCATTCGTGAAGTCGAATTCTTTGATAATTGCGCGGAACGATTGGCAGCGGACTCTCTGGCAATAGGCACAGCACGGATTCATATTCGAACTTATCCAATTGTCAAGTACCGTTATGTAGTCCAGGTCGTCGTATCTTTGAACTATCGCTTCAACGTTATCTTCGCTGGAATAGTCAGATTCGTCGCTGGAATAGTCATATTCGTCGCTGAGATAAGTGTACTCGTTTGGTCCCTCTGTATGCTGCTGATCAAAGCCTGCGAACGACGCGTCAGACGCGTAGGGTTGATCATACGAGGGCGGCGCCCCTTGTGTCGGAAATTGTCCGCTCATTATGTCTGAGTAGGTAGACAAAATAAGCTGGGTGAGAGATGAGAAATGTTGAACGAAGGAAAGATTTGCAGAAGAGTTGGAGGGAGGAAGAATTGAATAGAAATTCAAAGACTTTGCAGTAGTGGGGTTGGGTTGCCTAGGCAGAATTATTTTCAAAAGTACTGAGGTATCTCTCGGCTGATGCGCTGAATTTATATCTTCAGTTCGAGGTGTCGAGGTGTCAAGGCCTGGCAAATCACGACTTAGGCAGTGCAGATAACGGAGGTCTGCACACATAACACTAGAATGATGCCGCACTCAAAGCCAACCCCTCTATGTTTAGCACCTGCCAGATACGTATGAGAGGACCTTTGAATATATGACCAGCATTACGTGTAGGACGCCATAAAGATAGATTATTGAAGAAGAATATATGGTACTGGCGGTTTTCTTGGTTGCGGCAATGATAAGGGTCCAGCCTACTTGACAAGAAATAATTTTTTCAACGCCCCAAACATCGTTCCCAATTTATATGTCAATGATAGTGTCAGCAGTAGGACCGTAATTAGACTAGGTACCTAATTACTTCAACAAAATCATGTAACAGCGAATCCCATTTTGAGGCTGGGAGATATGATACCTAGTGGCAAAGCACGTCGACAGGTAGCCATGATTTGAATATATTTCTGTTCGGTGCTTTGGAAGCCTTTTGTTAGCTGTACTTTGAAAAGTGTCTCGAAATTCCAGGCCCCCAAATTCTTCCTACTCACTCCAATATGCTACACATATTTCACACGCTTAAACAACAGGTAGTTCCAGTCCAGCAGATCTTACCTCTAGAAGCGCTGACACAGCTGGATGACCAAGTTTGAATATAGAATATTTTGATCTCAGGGTTAAATGCTAATATATTCCAAACCTATAAACACCGCCATTCGGTCATTCGAATCCCGCTGCAGTCAGTTATAAACACATGCCTTATATCAGATTGTACTGACTTATGCGTTGCACCAGCCGTAGTACTCCCTTTCACGCACCGATACTATATCTAAAGAGCCCTTACAGTACGAACGGACGCAGCTGCGACCTGGAGCACGTCGAAGACCTGATCAAGTGCCACCGGTCTCCAATACAACTTCCACAGGCACATCCCCCCTAGAGCCACTAGAAAAGACGTTATCATAAGCTTAGATAACATTCTAAATCATGGTGGGGTCGTGAACAATTGTCTGAAATCCGCAGCGGACCCAGGAACTTTGAAAAGCACCCCTATCGACAACCGCCTGGTCATTGCCAACGTGGTGGTAGAATGGGATGCGCTGGGAGGTGTTAACTTAAACTACAAGTGTAAAGGCATATGAAAGCTGATTTTTCCATAGGGCTCTTCCTCGTCCACGAGAAGCTCATTTCCCGGTGCCATGCCAGAGTGACTACTGCAGCCGTGTTCAACAGTCCCACTACAGACCGTATCAATGACAATCGAATCTACGAGATAATTAAGAGCGGAATTAAAGATGCCCCTGGTGCTACATATCAGATGCCAAGGGTTTTACTTTGACTCAGGGTCACTTTCTTCTGTCGTAGCCGGTTCCAACTCTGTCAAAATCGCCAACGCTTCCAACAATCTCGACAAGGCTTATCTCGTTTCCTGGACTAATTCCAGGAGTCCCAATTTGGCTCAAACAGTTAAGGTATTCCGCGAGGCTATCAAGACCCCCCCCCAGTGTCAAGATTCCTGTTGTAGCATCTTCTGTGGCTGAATAGAAGATTACCGAAGGGGCCGGTGATTACCAGGTCCTACTCGATACTGGCGCCCAAGCTCTACTTTCTGGTTGCGGAGTTTTCTCGCGCCTACTTGAAGAAGGCGAGATCGGCATAAGTGATTCCAATAAGAATTATTCTGATCATCTCGGCCTTCGCTTGAGCAAAGCTTACCTTGCCAGCCAAGCATAGCCTAGCTACTGGTTTTGGCTGTGATTCTTCTCGTGAGCAGGCTGCCACTACTATCCCGGCCAAGCAGATTCCTCTCGGGTTTGCAGGCAGCTTCGGCAACATCTTCAACAGTATCTTGTTATCTTTAAGTAACTATCTGTGAGTGATGACGGTGAATCCTTTTACATCCAGTGCGCATGTAGACTATCTAGTTAGATAACTGTACATCAATCCCCCAAGAACGCATCAATGTCCCTCTGTAAAGTTTAGAACACCTTCCTAAGGCAAACAGAGCCAAATTATTATCTGATAAAACCCTCCAAATCCTATCTACCCCATCTCAGAGCATCACATACCTACGGAGCGCCTCTATCTAGTCAGTGCTAGCGCTAGGTAGCTGGCTTTGACTGGAGAAAAGTCCGCACTGGACCTGGGATCTGGTTTGCCCCAGTGGAATTCTAACCCATTTACATCGTAAATGAGCCTTTCGTAGATATATTCCAATAGGTACGGAAACCTTCCACGAATAGATGGGTCCTTAGTGCCAGTTGGTGTTCAGATGCCACGATGTCTATCAGTGCTAACACATTGATCATAAGAGCGTTTCCATCATACCAACCTCAAAAACTATTAAAAGATACGCCGGGTTAAGTATAATGAATTTTCCTAATCCGATGTTGCTAGGGTCCCAGATAGAAAAATCTAGAACAAGAAATCCGTTCAGTATGCATATCCGTAGGATCCCATAGTTAGGTTCCTCGTGGAACAACCAACTTGCTTCCATACTTCTTGCTCTACCTCACGATAGACGTCTCTCAGACTTCAGGGCAGGCACACTGATGGCCAGCTCTGTAACCCGCAAGGTATCGTAACATTCGGTGGTCAGCATAGCCAGATTCAGTTTCGAACCCCTTTCATCGCTGCCCACCTATGATAAGGAGAAATCCCCAATTGCCACAGCACAAGTTATGAAAAGGCCTACGGCCGTCGGGGGATTCAGGAGCGAGGATTCGTGGGTCATAAGGGATTTAACAGCTGGGAAGAGATATGTTAAACGCTGGAAAATTGACACACTACTTCTACCTTTGCATGGGTGGTGGGAAATGTAGAAATAAATTGAAAGTTCAAGCGCCAAAAGGATCCATAAGCAATTCTCAGGGTTATAGGATGTTTTCAATTGCTACGGAAAGTTTTAATCGATATAAGAGACCTCAGATATATACGTTGCTTCGTCTCCATATCTTGGTATGCATGAGACAGAACCTACAGATAGATTTACCGAGAAAAACGGGTAACTAAATCAAAGCATGCGATCGACCCCTCTGATCCGTCTTGAATAGGCTTCGGTATTCCATAAGAGCTAGGGTTTTGAAGCAAGACGAAAGACTCGCAAAGACTTGTTTCGAGGGGCTATGTTGGAGGTGGAAGAACCACTGGAAGAGTTCCAAGACCCCCTAATATGCCCTAGAAGTGTAAGGGTTTCATTTAGTTCAGCTACCGGCGACCATAGTGTAACCTGAGCTCTTCAAGATCTTATCAAGGGCTACAGCCACCGAATGTATCGAAATCATTGCGAATGGCAACTTGGATAGTCTATAGTCTTTGGATATTAAACAGATGCGCGAAAGAAACGCATCCAAAGACTTATTTTCAAGCCTAGCCCTTTCCCATCTCCCATATCATAAGGCATTCAATTCTTTCCTTCGACGACTGGACATTTGATAGGCTGACCTCTATAACCTCTATCGTAGAATACCTATAATTAACCATACACTATATCGATCTAAAGATTCGAAATCAAGGAGATAGTCGGCCTTCTACTTGGCCCGATACAATACGCGCGTCCAAGAGAGCATGCGAAATCCCTAGATGATATATTGGTCAGAAGTGACTATGTACATTAGACCGCCCACGCGGTCAATGAGGAAGAAGGTGGCGCTGAGGCAGACACGTAACTCCGAATGGTTTCAAAGTCTACGTTGCAAACTATGTTCCTATTTCTTAGAAGACGCATCGACGACGATCTTTAGGAGGAGGGCAGCAATATTCGTATGAAGGCTCTTGTACCGTAACATCGCCACATGTAGTTATTTAACTGGGCATATACTGCACTTCTAAATCATTACATGCTTACCTTCCATCCAGGCACGTCGTCTAGATCCTTTTGTGCATTTCCAAGCTTTTGGTACGTATGGCCATCGGAGCTCGGGGTCCGTTTAGGCAGCAGAGAATAGCGAGGGAACATTTCCCTAATGCTTCGAAAGGAAGAAGTATGCGACCCTTAGGCTGTAAGGGATGAGCTTACACCGCTTAGGATAAAATAAAGCAGAGAAAGTCTAGCCAGGTTACGAGAGCTGATAATCTGCTCATTTGCGTCCCTACAATTTCCATGGCGTTGTGCTACTCTGGGGATGCTTCCGTTGAGTACAGCACTGCCGGATTATTTTCTCTGGCGGGTAACACAACCCCAAATTGAGGCGCCGAGCTGCGATACTACGTAGTAAGCAAGCTAATGTAGTCTCTGCTCTCCCTCCTTGCATAGTCGGTAGTTAGGACTGACGCATATTTGTGCTATAGTTAGCCATCACGACCTACGCGTCGCCGTAGGAGATGTCGACAGAGCTTTCTCGCTCGCCTATTTGCCAGACTAGGCGGGTCGTGGTGCTGGGGATAGACGGCTTTAAGTACGTCTTGTCTATGGATGGTTATAGTAGCCGATCACGTCATAACTGTTACGAAACACTTTGATAGTGGAGATGGGGAGGAGAAGAACCCGTGAACTAATTCATTCTCCTAAATGCGTCTCGATGAGATCCGCACAGTAGCAATTCTCCGATGATCTTGACGGCATATACGACATCGTGTTTCGAAGATCGATAGGCCGGTATAAATAAAGCATAACATGATGGCAACTATATCGGTCGAGCGGGCATCGTACTTATGTCGAGGCTTATTGAAAACTTGAAAGTTGTTGTCTTGGAAAGATTAGAGCATTTAGAGAAAATCCTGCGGAGGTTTACGAAGTTCGTTTGGTCACGATGTTACGAAACTAATAAAGAATCAAACGGATGGAATGAAACCCTGGTCTGGGGAACCCAAGTGTAGCGGGGGACGGTGCCAAGACTCGCGAAGCCAGGCGCCCGGGATTTAAAGATGCGCTTCGTACCCGATTCCCGCACGGGATGATCGAGATCGGTGCTCCACTTGGAACAAAGGGTTTATGCATAACCTACGTCTTGGGTCTAATAGAGGTCAGACTGGGAGTGCGACTCAAGTTACTGAATAAAATGCTTAGTATGTAGGGTAAACGTGTGATTCTACGAATAGTATCGATGCCCAGGATTGAATTGAGCTCAAGAAGCCGAGAGCCAGGACTTCTAGATCAGCACCGGTGCCGCGCGCATTCCAGTCGCTAGGTACGATACACCCGTTCATATCTTGATATCGGCACCCTCTTCGTATAAGCGACCTATAGGACAGTGAAAGAATGAAACACGGGCGCGGTCGGTCGCTAGGGAATTAAGATCGTAATATAGAAACGGTCAATGATAGCAAGGCTGATGCAAAAGCCCAGGTCTTGGCTAAAACGTTCTGGGGAGGAAGCGGTCACGGCTGCATACGATCGACGAGCCTCTTGTACAACTCGGGCTGGTAATACAAGAACGTAAAATTGTTAAGCCAGGCTTATTAAACAGAGGAGACCTTGTTTAACTCGACAGTTGGCTATGTGACGATTGTGCCGCGGCGTGCAGCAAGTTGGAGTATACATGTTACACTATGCTTATATGATAGGCGGTTGCTGAGAGGGGCTAACTCGGTAGTAGACTGGTCGCTCGCATGCGTCCGGAGAGAAGAGGAGATGAATATTGAAAAAGGAGCTTCTCGGCTTGGAATGGGAAAGGGGGAATATAGGAATAAAGATAAAGAGTCGCCGTCGAGTCTGCTAGCTATCAAACGCTCTACGCTATCGGCTGCGCGTATAAAAAGAATTTTTGGGAGGCATAGTAAATGTACTTTGCGCGAGGTCAATTTCCACCTGGGAACCGCGGCTGGGCGAATCCTACGTCTTACGAGGATTGTGTAACGCGAGACGAATGGTAACGAATAGGTCAGCATGATGAGAGAAGGTGATAGGAGCGGATATTTCGGCCACGTCGTCGGATCCGACGCGACAAAAAGGCCCGGCATAAAGTCGTTGCCACTGTGTGCAACCATCACGTAGCGCCTAACATCCGCCTACGCAACTCGTTCGGCGCTAGATCCCCCTCGAGGATCCTTTGGAAGCCTCACTCACTTGGCTCGCGGGCTCGCGCCTACAGCTCCCGACGAGATGAGCCATAACTAAGGCAGAGCACCAAGTCTATCTGGGTCCATCGGGACCGGAGGCTGACGCCCCTCGTTACACGCGCCGAAATATGCGCAGTCCTTTGATTTCTGCCTAGTTTTTGCATCCAGCTATAGCACCGCCCAGAAGCCTCCGAGGGCAGGGCATTGGTTCATAGAAATGTGGCTGGCTCCTAATGTGCGCTAAGATAGAGATCATATCACGCACAAAGCATTATGTGCGATATCCTCCAGGGTGCCTCGCAAGCTGAGTAGGCTAAACTCGTGATGAACCACCCCCGCGTAAGCTCTAAGGATAGCTACCAATTGCCGGCGATTCTTCAACGAGACGTGGGAGGTGAACGTTTTCGTAGGTGGCTTAACTCCGCGCGTGAGGGAAGAAACTTTGTAAGAAGTCCTAGCTAGGCAGCTGGGTCGCTCGCTACATAGTACTGTCAAAAGCCAGTCCTAAAGATTGCTTGGCTAGCTCGCCTCAGTCACCCCGGCAAGCTTCTCGCGTGTCGATCTCTAGGCTAGGTCTATCACATCTAGCTTGCTCATTTCCTGCGAGTCACGATCTCCAAGAGATTTTGATGTCCTTTGAGATCCAACCGGAATCTAAAACGGTAAAATTTGCAGCTGTCGAGCACGAGAACATCTAGAATATTCCACGTGTTACTAGCTCGGTCCGACTGCTGGGATTTTACTTTTCGTACCTCAACGGTTCGTGGTGACATGTGTTGTCATTTTCCCAGAGGCGCCAGTGGCGTTCTTCAGTATTTTATGTGACGCATCGATAATGTCAAAAAAGCAACTGTCGACATCTAGGTCCGCGGAAATTCTGGGTCGAGGGTTAGGTAAACAAAGTGCGATGCGTCCTCTCTAATGTCGTCGACATGTGATACCAAGCCGTCACGGCGAAACGTAGTTTCTTCGCCAGCTTACGATATATCTGCATTTAGATCCTAGAGTAGGATCCGATAGGCCATCTATATTCCCGGATGGCTCTCCAAGCCGTCGGGAACCCTCCAAGCTAGATGAACGTGCCGTAGGATGGATAAGCACTGCATCCCATCGTCCTATGCGTTCAGCTCCCTACTAGCCCGAGGTACGTTGTTGTATCGATACTAGTTGAGCTAGGTACATGATGGGCATAGTAAGCCGGATGGAGGGGGCAGGGAGGTAGTCTTTCGCTAGTCAATTCCTACGGCTCTCTGCCGTAGATTGGATGTACCCCATACTTAATATGCACAAATCCCGCCGTGCTGATTGCCAAGCCTTCGATCACGGCTCTAATTTGTCTGATGTAATAGCCTGTGTCTCCAATAGTCATTTCTGAGATGCTCTAAATGGCTAGAGAGCTATGGAGCTAGCCTTCTCATTAGAAAAGTGCATCAGCCACGATAAAATCAGATCAGTGTCACGGACTCGACCCGAGCTGCCAGCTCCCTGTGATCTCCTGTCAGATCTGCGATGGCCCTTGTTTTCATGACCGCTACCAGCCTTCTACTCGGGAAATTCTCCGCCGAGAGCAATCGAACTGGGATAAGGATTCTACTTTCTGCAGTCGTCAAAGTGCCCAAGGCCGCTGAAACCGAAAAGGTTCTTCGTGGCTGACGGGCATATGAATGATGGATTGCGGGATTAGAGAATAAAGGATCGTATTTGTTAGCTACGAACACCGGGGACCGAATACCTCTCGAACATCATGGTTGCGTTCCATTATTATGACTAACAATCCAACGGAGAAGCTTCCCCAGTCGACTCTGCGTCCTCCGGCAGGCCAGAGCGAGCTGTCGTCATGGCCGATACCACGTGCAGTAGGTAGTGTAACCGGACGCACTGAATTGATAGCCGTTAGTGTAGGTATATGAGAAATGATATGACGATGGCGACGTCGGTTGGAGTACGTAGCCTTGCGGCCTCGGCGGAACCACGTCCCGTTTCCCGGCCAGGTCCAGTCCGTAATGTCGAGGGTAGGTAAATCCACGTTGAGTTCGTATCCAGAGAAAGGTATGTGCTCGTTTCGAAGTATTTTTGGAAACGTTAGACCTTCAAATTCGACCTTCCGGTCAGCATGTCGACATTATCAATATTGAAAGGATATTAAAACTAAATCCCCGTAGCCTGAACACGTGATGCATGCTCACGACGCTATGTCCATTAGCCAGAGGATGAGATGACAGCTCATGTGCATTGCAGAATAAGAAAATATCTGCAGTGCTAGTGGGAGTACCGACTATACGAATCCCGAAGAGGTGGTGGTAGCAGTGGGGAGGAATAGCGAGTTAGGTCGAGACGATTGGTCTGCTGTACTGGGGGGGATGTTGTAGACGATGTGATAGTCAAGGATTGGAGTCAGTTTGTTGTTGCACAAGAACGCCACCAGAACCTTCGTCTCGCGCTGCCGAATCAAGCTTCGAAATAGTCGAGGAGCATCCACAGCCCGCGCATCTTCCAGAGCCCACGAACCCGCCATTTCGTTCCTGTATTTATGTACTAGGTACATCGTAGCTTTATCGGTAGCTGTTTTCTGGCTCTACACCCCTGTCGGCACAGCCCTACAGGGCGTCGAGGGCGTACGATACTCCCATGTCAGCGTGTGGCTGCAGGTCAGACCCACGGAAGCCCCCAGCAGACCTGTCGACCGCGATCGCACACCGTGACACGCAGGTGGGAGAATAATGAGTAATACAAGGGACGAACGATCCTCCGCAAACTGAGCCGTATTGGCTCTTCTACCAGGAGTCGGTTCGATTTTCCCGCGCGAATTCTTCATGCTGATAGGGCTCCCACGGTTGAACCAAAAAGGTACATCCTACCAGGAGCCAGATCGATATTTCGAGAGTCAGAACCCCTTGGCGTTGCTATACTTGTCTCTTCGCGTCGGCAACGGCTCGCTTCCTTACATAGACACGAGACCCCGGACGAGTAGATTATTCGTAGATACCGGAGCTAAGCCGCGTCGTGCAAGATTTTATGTACGGCTGATCGCCTCGAACTTGCGCATTGCTATCCTTGCAGGACCAACACATCAACCCCGGAAATCCTTTATATCTCGCGCGTTCCCACACCCAGTCCTACCTCTAAGGTTTGGCCATGCTAAACGTATCGCAAACGAACTAAAGTCGTATCCATCTGACAGGTCCGTCCGTCCCAAAGTTCGGCAAGCCAATGTTGGGCACGTATGAGGCAACAAGGCTAGCGTTGTCTGGTGCGCTAACACGTCTTGTAGATATCGATATTCACCATGGTCGGCGTTCCTGGGAAGTACAAAGGCTGCAATACCTGCCGAGCTAGAAGAGTCGCGTGCGACAACGGAAGGCCGTTTTGCAAGAAATGTACAGATTATGGCCGCGAATGCGGCGGATACGAGAGGGAGGTTAGTAACTAAACTTCTGGCCCCTGGTCGGACCGAGGAATACACTCCCACAAGATTTGATGCTTGAGTCAGCTTTCCATATACTTTCCGCTCGCACATCCTAGTCGTTGTAGAAACTGTGGGGATGAATGGCTGATAATCGGACGCGAACCAGACCGTATTTATAGTTGGCACTCAGGACGACAAAGGGAGATGTTCGTCTCATCCGCCGCGGAACCAGCAGGGCAAAAAAGCCAAAGGCAAGGAGATTCAGCAAGCAGATAAGCTAGATTTTATCGCTACCGAGCCGTGGCAGCCCGGGTGGGTCGATGTCATTTCGCTGTCGTCGGCCGCCGGGTCGCATCGCGTTCGATTTGTTGCTCTTCAGACGGACCTCGACTCCGCGATTCGGCCGGGAAGCGGGTCGCCACGCAGAGACGACGAGGTCAGGTTGTCACTAAATGGTTCCCGCGCTCTCGACGTAAACCCGACGTTCGGCCGCGAACCTTTTAGCATAAAGTCTCGCTGTCTCATCCATCTACCTCCGAAGAGTAGCAATAGGCAAGCGACTAGCGCGGAAGGGCTTTGCGTATTCTTATACGAGGTGCGTCGGCATTTCTCTAACCGACATGTTTGCTGAACTAGGGGTCTAGCAAAACTCCTCGGCCGCTTATAGTAGCGAGGCGCGTTGGAAAGCCTCTACTACCCTTCCCGACCGGATCCGCGACCGGGGCCCCGCCGCGTACCAGTTTTTCCCGGAGCACCATTTCTTTGCTCGGGTGTATAGGCCCAGCGCTGTAAGTAAACGGTCGCATGAGGGCACGTGGTTACTGATGCCTCGAGCAGATTTGGGCGGCCTTGCTTAACCGTCAGCCGACCTTCCTTTGCTCTCCGGAGTGGACCGTCGTACCATGGGAACGACACCCTAGAACGCCGCTCGACGAGCTACTCGACATAGTCGTTCTCTTACCATCAGTTTTCTCGCAAGTGAGCCGCATAACATCCCAAGACGCGTCTCTCTCGCGCCACCTAAAGGAAAAGGAGTTTTTGGACAGCTGCGTCAACATCGAGCAGCAATTTGATATCTGGTATAGCATGCTGCACCAGAGAGTGAGCGAGTCGGGATCTATGCTACACTGGACAGCAGACGCGACGCATTACGACGCGCATGTGCCCTTCTCTAACGTGTTCAACTTCCCTTCGCCGTTGATGGGGCTGATTCACGTCTACTACTGGGCTGTTCTTATCAGCTTTCATCAGTGCATAGATATGATGCTGAATATCATCGTCGAATCTGAGGGTAAGAGCCCTTCCGGCGATTTCGGCATGCTGTCTGTGATACCGCTAGGGATAGATATCCAGAAATACCAGCCTTCTAAGAGAAGAATCCTCGCAGAAAATGTGTGCCGAAGCTTGGACTTCGCCCTTCAAACCACGGTGCAGCCGGATCTCTTAGCTGCTCCCCTCTGGGTTGTGAACGAGTTCTACGATGGAATCGGACACTTTGGAGACGGCGAGCTAGAACGCCTATGGTGTGCCGGCTTTAAGGGTAGATTGGAAGCAAAATGTCGCGAAGTAAGTTTATGCTTGCAAGAGAACAAATGGGTTGATGTCAAGCAGTTTGGATAGGTAGGTAGGTATGGTAACATTGGCAAAAGTAACGGAGGTGTAACGGAGGCGAGACCAGGACTAAGGCACGGCCATGAATTTCCGTTAGACACGGATTTGTACGATAGAGAATGCCTTTCCGTTTGGTCGCTAATGTTGATGAGATGTTTTATTAAGATCAATTCCGTGTTATATAAAAGGGAATAATGAGGACCAAAGTGTTTAAGCCAATTAGGAGCACAAGTTCGATCACATAATCAAGGAGACCGCACTTACACTATGTAGAGAGACCATATGTGGCGGTGCATACTACTTAGGTACCTAGGTACATGAAGCTTTCTAAGATTGGAGCTATCTGTGGCTTGAGCTTCAGGCGTCCGCATCTAGCGTTTGGCTGCAGGGAGCTTCGTAACTCTGGCAGCCTTGCGTGCAACCGTCAACCGTCAACCGTAAACCTCGCCGAATTCCCAAGTCATTCTTTGAGCTTTACCACAGCTCCCCCACGTACCTTTTCAAACTTCATCTGGACATTTTCGGTTTTAACACATTTCACCATGGCGTCAGGATACGATAGAGCTCTTTCCGGTAAGTTTCTTTTTCCTAACTAACGTTCCCAACGGCGAAACAGCGTAGCTAACTATATGTACTTATAGTATTCAGGTTCGTATCAAATGAGGGAGCTACAAAGTATACCTTTCTGACGCATCTGTAGTCCGGACGGACACGTCTTCCAGGTGGAATATGCCGGCGAAGCTGTCAAGCGAGGTACAAACACTACCAAGCAGCTCAATCGCTCGAAGCTAATGCCGTCCAGGTACCTGCGCGGTCGGTGTGAAGGGCGCAGATATCGTCGTGCTCGGCTGCGAGAAGAGATCGGCTATGAAGCTACAAGACACGCGCATTACTCCTTCTAAAATCGGACTCATCGATACCCACGTCTGCCTCGCATTTGCCGGTCTAAATGCCGACGCCCGAATTCTAGTAGACAAGGCGCGACTAGAAGCGCAATCGCACCGCCTCACAGTTGAGGATCCCGTATCGATCGAGTACATCACCAAGTACGTCGCCGGCGTGCAACAGAGATATACGCAGAGCGGTGGTGTGCGACCCTTCGGAATCAGCACGATGATCGTGGGCTTCGACAAAAACAGCAAAGTACCCAGACTCTACCAGACCGAGCCGAGCGGTATCTACTCCGCGTGGTATGCATATCCCTCTTCTACGATGGCAGCAGGGTAACGCATGTGCTAATACGTTATACAGGAAAGCAAATGCCATCGGCCGCTCGAGCAAGACGGTCAGAGAATTCTTAGAGCGCAACTACAAGGAAGACATGGATCGCGAGGCAACCATTCGGCTAGCTATCAAGTCGCTACTAGAAGTCGTGCAGACGGGCGCGAAGAACATCGAAATCGCCATCATGGCTCCCGGAAAGACTCTGGAGCTGCTACCGGTGGAAGATATCGAGGGTTACGTCAAGAACATCGAGCAAGAGAAGCAGGAGGAAGCTGCCAAGAAGAAGACTGGCCGGACACCAGGAACCGGTAGCGCGGCCATTTTGACCAGAGAGCAAGGTGGCAGTGATTAAATATGGGACGTAGCCAAAGCTTTTACAGGCCTCTAGAAAATAAATCATAGGGCATGTTACTATTTGTACACCAACCGCCCAGAAGCATGCATCGTCCTTTCGTCTCTCGGTGCCATTCTGTTGTCCTAAAAGTCTAAATGTGTGGTATCATGTAAATGCATCGCTCGTCGTAATTTTCTATTATAACCCGGGTCCCCTTCTTCAACCGAGCTTATCCGCGTCGCTTTGAATGTCGAAGATAGTCCTGTTCTGACTTCCTTTCACTCGTTCGTCCTTGAGCATACGGTTATCCATCCGCGCGTCCTCGCCTTCGACCGTCAAAGCGGGCTTCGGCACGACGGCATCGATGACGAAGTGGTTATCGCAGTGGGGGCAGTACTCGTCGGCCTCCTCGAACTCCTGGGCGTCCTTCCGAAAGCACTTCTTGCACTTCTTGCAGGCGAACGTCATTTCCAAGCTCTGCAGCAGCGGGTGCGACTCCTGCTCGTGGTGGCAATCTGCGCAGTCAAACCATTTTTTACCTGGGCAGCAAGCGTTAGTAGGCGTCTAAAGGGTCGAATATAAACGAGAAAGGCCACGAGGGAGCTCGTAGGTATAGTATGGAATACGCGAAGGGGTATCTCAAGAACGTACAGCATGGCGAGCGGATCGCAACTTGAGCATTTAAGACGTGCTTGCTGTACGATGGTTAATCTCCATATTAGAAATCTATGTGTAAAATCCTAAACTTACCACATCGTGAAGGGTTATCAGTTGTCAAGTGTGACGGCGCACTATCGACGACTAATTTGGTAACTCACAAGTAAATTATCTTTTTACTTTCTTAGTTACGCGTTATGAATTTTAGAGGTTTCTAATCAGTTGCTTATCCCGGTAGAAATGATTACCGTATTGCGGGGCCTTAGCGCAGATAGTCCCTATCAATCAGCCTCTAGCGCATCTCCGGAATTCTGGCTACGAGATTTGAGGCTCAACTGATGTTTAACCACAGTAATTCGGACATTCAATTTATATCTAGAAATTTATCATCCTAAAAATTTTTTGGAAAATTCCAAAATCTTTCTTGTAGTTCTCGTAGTAAAATGCTTAGTAAGATGGAGTATACAATTCCGATCAAAAGACTTCTCGACGTTCTCCAACAAAGAGAAAAAATCCACGATAACAGGTATATCAAATCTATTCTATAGGTATCTCTACCTAGGATCATAACAGGAATAACGTCGCCAAGGAAAGCCCACACGAGTATTACCGCCAGGATTTATAAGCTGTACATGCGAGTCCTAACTCCATCCCGCCAAATATAATTTAAACTCTTCCGAAGCAGCTCGTCCCATGCACCCGTACGTTATAGCAAATCCATCATCATTTCGTCGAAGGAGTATCTTGCAAATTACTTCCTTAATCCCAACCTTAGTACTTAGGTAAACACAATACCGCCGTGAACCAGATTTAAGCCTCAACTACTCTTAGCGTACCCCATAGCAAGCTTTTCATCCTTTTATCCGCGAATATAATTAGGCCCTGAAGCAGTTGAATCTTCCAAAGCTGAAGCGCCACGGTCCTCGGTGTACGCCGTGTCGACCGGCGGTGACGTTGGTGCCGAAGTGGCGGCCGCCGAAGCTTTTGGAGTAGAAAAAAGGCATTATTCAATTGTTTATGGTTTGTATTTGTAGCTTTTGGACTTAGTAAGTATGTGGTCTGGCTTATCATACGTTGAATAGGATTTTGGCTTACCTTTGGTTCTGTTTGAAGATGCCTATAGATGTAACGTTGATGACTTAGTAACTAAGGCTTTAATGATGTTTAGCAAGTTGTGATACAGACAGACGAGTAGAGTTCTACAAAGTATTTAAATAATGCAGCAATAAGGGGGATGTCTAATATCAAGGAATATTTGTTTTGGCATAACTGGACTTGATGGCAAAACGTACGACAACTTGAACTTAGACGAATTACGTCACATAAGAACAACGGTCACTAAAACTAGGACTAGCAACTCTAATTGATTGGCCTGGGGACCTTGGCGTGCTGCATGATTATGTAACAGGTACAGTCAGGCACGGCAGAGTGCACAGCCACAACATCTAGCTCTGTTCGATCTAGCGCCACTTCTACATCAGCCATGTCTCATGTCACTTCGTGGCTCCAAGACCTAGAACTTTCAACCTTCAATCTCGGATGCTAAATGCCGCTTGGTGATGAGCTGAAGACGAAAATGGCAAATGATTGGCCTATATCCCAGCAATATGTATTTGGTAAACACAAAAGAGCCGATCTCCCGTACAGCCCTACGATAGCAATACGAGGGTACGGCATAAGTCCCGTAGCTAAAGGATCCTATAGCCTATAAGCCCCCTATCAGCCCATCCGTCGAAATGAAAATGAATTGTTCTTGAAATCTTCTACGTACGCCTCCGGAAAACCCGACCAAGTGTTCGTCCACGAGTCCGAAGAATGTCCACCAACGACTTTACCGGCTGGGCCATTCGCCGCAGCGGCTCCTGCGTTGGGGAAGTTGACTGTGGTGTTACTGTAGATCCCTTTCACGCCTGCTGCCCTTCCTCGACGGCATGTCCAAGCCAGTACAACGTAGCTTGCTGCCCATTCGGCACGAACTGTACGGCAGCGGCTGTCGAGACCCCGAAATGCGCCAACGGATCGTGGGCCATGTTTGATAACGCAGGCTTCTTCTGCTGCGAACAGGGCTATATAGGCTACAACTATCGCGGTTCCGACGGGTGTTCTAAATCCGGGGCAAGCTTACCGGATGGCGCGTTGCCGCTTGCCGAGATTTCCCAAGGTACAACTATGTAAACCGTCAAACCTATTGAAACGACGGGTGAACTGATCTTGCCCACTTTACCTGTAGTCAGCTTCACCTCGAGCTCGACGACGTCGACAGCACCAACAGCAACACCGACGGCATCAGCTACGTCAGACTCGCAATCTAACTCCGATTCCAATTTCGGCTCGAATAACTCGGCCCCCGTAGGCGCAATAGTTGGGGGTGTAGTTGGAGGAGTGGCATTTCTCGCGCTTGTTATTTTATGCTTATGGTTCGTTCGCCGAAGAAAAGCTCGGCTCGAAGACGCTTCGCAGAGTTTCATGCTGAACCAAGAACCTCCGGTCCCGATAAGAACCGAGAAATACGCGGCGACAGTCACGCCCGGTCAAGTAGAGATTGACGGTAACCCCCGAGCCGAATTATCGAATGACGCCGCTACGAAGACATACGAGTTAGCTTAAAGTTTGTGCATAGGCGAAACCTGGGTTTTACGGGACAGAAGAGAGCTGGTAGACTGGTAGATTAGAAGTTGCCGACGCCACGGTTCCACAGAAGTGGAGGGAAAAAAACTCCGCGACAGGTCATTTAGAAAGGCGTTGCATATCGCTTTCTCAGAGAATATCCCGTATAGAGTAATCGATTTTAAGAAGATTTTTAATATATATAGAAGGTCATCAAAGACCGCATTTTATCGCCTGTTCGGCTTCAAGATCAATATAAACACAGTACCCATACCTCAACATACCCAGACTTACGGAAAGCTCGAAGAAGACTTATACGCCTCTATGACCAGCCTGAATCTAATGTTGCCAGTATTATAAATGGCTTGATGCCGGCCCGTTATAAGGCTAAGAAGCAATACCTCTTTCGAGATTAAGGATGCAGAACGGGGTTTTCTATCAACCCATTAACTTCGCAGGGTTCGGTTAGGAGAAAACTTGAGTTGAATGATATTTAACGAACTGTAGGTGTGAATACTCGAGTTAAGAACCCTGTCGCCGCTTTCTCTCGTCGTATACTCATACAGCTCGACATACTAACTTGGGTAGGTAACCTCGAAAAAAGGGGAGTAGAAAAATTGTATGTTATGAAAGATATCTGCAACAGGCAATAAATGAATAACCAGGACCTTTTCAATACAAAGATATCTCTGTTAAGGTGATACAGTCGAGTCTGCGACTACTCAGAACCTCAGACTAAGAGAAGGGGAATCATACCTCACGATACCAGATTATTTTAGTAGCTATGTGCTAAAGAAGTGGTTCAAAAGTTCCAGTTAGAAATTCATCCGACAACGACTTCAACTTCGACACGGAGCGGGCCGTTGTTTCACAAAGGAACTCGTAGTCCTAACCAAAAGGTTTGAATGATATTCCCCAAAGCATCAACAAAGACGAAAATTTCGGTCTGACCATAGATCAGATGTCTACAATAATCCCTACAACTAATGGATCAGACAAACAATATATACTATGTATATTAAGGCCACAGGGTATAAATCGGTAGTTACTCGGGCCCGTGGAGGCGCAAGGAATTTATTTTAAGAACGCCTTACGTACACCTCTTTATGCGCAGCCAGGTGCCCCCAGCACGTGGTTACCAAACGTCTTTCTTGCATAGCGAATACCTACCGAACTGTTTACCTATTCAAAGTTCATCCAAAAATAGCGATTAGGTGACGAGTACCGAGAGGGGTGAGTTAGGAATATGAAAGACACCCCGGTGGCTCAGCTCCCAGCACATTACGAATTCCCACCCGTCCCGATTGAGCAGCCACCGCGAATTTGACAGGCCGAGAGCAAACGGCAGTTGGGGGTCGTACAAGCCGGCGCGGCAGATCTGTCGGCTTCTTCCGTCTATTTATGCATTGGATGATATGATGCGATGTGCTCCATATAAACCCGTCGCAGGATAATTGTTGTTCAGTCGTTTGCGTAGGTAGTTTACGCGTAACAAGCCTCCTTGGTTTCAAAACCGCCTTTGGCGCAGCGATGGGGAGATAGTTGGATTGCGAAACCTCTTACACCTGTCTCCTGAGTGTAAATAGATCGATGGGTGAAAAGACAATGTAAAATTCTTCTTATAAATATAGCGTCTTTCCACGATGGAGTTTTCACTTGGTAGCAAACAACATTCTTACATCGTCTAACAAGCAACTAAGCATTATCCATTCTCTATAAAAATTTCGATTCTTCAAACCACAACTTTCAAAGTCAATACATTTCAACTACAATCTTAACAAAATGTTCTTCAAAACTCTCCCGCTCGCTGCCTTGGCTGCCGTCGTCCTCGGCTTACCTGCTCCGCAGCAGTCCAGCATAACCACGGGAACCCCGGGCTCGGTTCCGACAAGTCTACCTCAGCCGGGAGATTCGAATGGTGGTTCGCCCTCAGCTATCAGCGGCAACCCCCCTATTCCTTCCGGTCTCACGCTGCCTGCTGGTGGTAGTTTTACCGGCCCGCCGAGCGGCTTCCCGACTGATCTTCCCAGTGGCCTCCCGACTGATCTCCCCAGCGGCTTCCCGACTGGTATTCCCAGCGGCTTCCCGAGCGACTTTGCTAGCGGTCTTCCGACTGGTCTTCCGAGTGGCTTCCAAAGCGACTTTGCTAGCGGCTTCCCTGCAAGCCGCCCAACTGATCTTCCTTCTGGGTTCCCTAGTGGTCTTCCTAACGGTGGTGTTCCTACTGGTACCCCGACTGGAGTCCCTACTGATGCCCCGACTGGCGTCCCAGTTCCCTCTGGCTCGGCATAGAGGATTTACGACAATAAGATAGCGCCAAAGGTTATGACGAGAAGGGATCTTTTGCATACGATTACCTCGGGGGTCATTCTTTGATACTCTCGTTTTCGTCCGAGTCCATTTCGAGATATAACAGTCCTGCTTGAGTTTCGTTGGTTGTCATTCGTTATTGGGTTATAGCTGGATAAAGGAGTGGTCTGTAGTTATTCTGGCAATACTACTATCGTATTACCGGTTAGAATAAAAAATATAGAACGATGTTCCAAATGTGCTCAGTGCGTAGTATATCATATGTGACTGCATGATAGTTGATACGGATACCAGGGGATCGCTACTTCTGCTCAATGATAATTGGAGCTCCCTTTTAGAGACGAGGGAAAACATATTTAAGGGCTTACGAAAAGTTCAAGATTAGAAATGTATATGAAGTAATATGGAAGTCCAAGATACGACCGTGAAGATGACGCCCGCGCCAAGTGCACTATGAAAATGGTCAGGTATGGATAATCCTACGTCTCTTAGCCGACGAACTGAATATGTAAAGGGAATATCATCCATGTCGCTGTCCGTTCTATTCCGACCCCATCCTACATACAATTTACCTTTATCGCCCTAACGTATACGAGTTGAAATTCGGCTTGGCAACGACGAAAACATCTAATCGCTACCGTCGATAGGGGCTAATTTATAGATCTTTCTGCGTCGCCACCAGGGCTGAGTCGAAAGCTTCGGCGAACGCGACGCAGTCCTCGAACGAGTTGTACAGGGGAGCAGGAGCGACGCGAATTACGTTTGGCTTCCTCTCGTCTACGATGACGCCGCTGGTCTCTAACTCCTTCATCACCGGGTCTAGGATATTGTCTGCCAGCAGCAGGCTCAGCTGGGCACCGCGCTGGTCCGGGTCGGACGGCGTAATAATTCTGAAGAGCTGCTTGGCATCTTCCGATAGGAGGGAGAGGCACTGCTCGAGAAACGCCGTAAGCCTCTTAGATTTCTCCCGAAGGGGCGACACTCCGCCGGCCAGCTCGAAAACCTCGAGCGAGGCGCTTAGGCTTGTGATGTCGAGGATGCTAGGGTTGCTCAGTTGGAATCCGGCTGCTCCTTTTACGGGGTGGAACTTGGTCTCCATCTGGAAGCGAGTTGCCTTGTCGTTTCCCCACCAGCCTGACAGTCGCTTACCGTATCCCCTCTCGGGCTCCTCGTCGGCCATCGTCGTCGTCACTAAGCTGTTGCGAGAATTGATGAACATACCTCCTATGCAACCCGGACCGCCGTTGAGGTACTTGTACGTGCACCAGGCCGCGGCGTCCACGTCCCAGTCGTGCAGGTGGAGGGGAACGTTGCCCACCGCGTGCGCTAGGTCCCAGATGATAAAGATGTTGTGTTTGCGCGCGTACGCGGTAATGGTTGGGATGTCCAACAGCTGGCCGGTGTAATACTGAATGCCGGGCAGCAGGATCAGCGCCGTGTCTGATGCGTGCTTCGAGATGATGGACTGGATATCGTACGTGGTGATGAGAGCATCTTCCGAGTAGGGCGACTCTACGGTCACCATCGACGTGCTTGGGGAGAGACCATGATGGCGGATCTGGCTCAGTACGGCAAACTATCACGTCTCAGCGAACGCACGTCTGTCGTCATGCGGATCGTCTCTTACATGATCGCTTGGGAAGGCCTTGCTTTCTAGGATGATTTTGTGCTTCCCCTTTGGATCCGGACGATAGAAGGCGGACATTAATAGATGCAGGTTCGCCGTCAGGGTCTGCATGACGGCTACTTCTGATTCATCCGCGCCGACTATGGAGGCCATCGATTTGGCAGCTCGGGCGTCGGCGTCGAGCCATGTCGGCAGAGGAGAGTCGTCTAAAGGCTTAAAGTGCCCCTGGACGGCCTGGGTGGACCAGGTTTGGAGATACTGGTTGATGCGAGCTGCTGTTCTTTTGGGTTGCAGTCCGAGGGAGTTCCCGCAGAGGTATGTGCATGCGGTTGTCTCGTCGGCTGGAGCGGGATCGTTACGATCTAGGGAAGTTCAGTATGAGCTGACGGATCTCGGTTGCTGCAGACCGGAAAAGGCAGTTAGTTCACCTTGTTGCTTGTGTTGCTGCGGCTGTTCCAGTGTCGTTCGTTTAATATCAGCCTTGGTGGGGACGTGGAATTCGTCCCTCAAATGACGGAGGTTATCCTCCCCATCCAGGATTTCAGCCTGAGCGCGAAGATTCGAAAAGTGCGATTGGTCGGATGAGGAGCTCATTCTAAGTGAAAAGAAGAAGGAGAAAAAAAGTAATAATGTTTAATGCTACTTTGTATAGAATTATGAAATATGATGCACGAGTGAACTAATTCGATGAATAATAAGTCGTGATCGCGTTTGTTGAAGATGGTAAGTGGTGAATGGTGAGTTACTTCCCGTCAGTCCGACTTTGATTTTTCTCTCTCGATAACCCCGCGATTCGACTCCAATCCTTGCGGCAGTGACAACCAGACAACCTTCCTGAACCTTGAACCCGAACCCAAATATGGTAGGTGGGGTAGAAAAGACGGGATTGGGGCGATCTTTCTGCAAGCAATTACGTTGTTTACCTAACGCGTACCTAACAAATACCTAACCCGAGACCAACTTCGACTAAGCGAAGAAAGCGTTTAGTCATGGTCCATTTAAAAAGACAAATCGATCCGACGTACTTACGAGACGGAAATCCAACGAGCCGACCTACCTGGAACCTACCTACCTACCTGGACGTAAACATCCGCAACGTGTCCGGACGCCGCATATAGACCGCATAGGCAGACAGGCTCGGGTCGTACAGATTGGGTTAACAAGCTTCGTTAAGCTTTCTTGGACAGATCGGATATATTATTCTTCGGCATATGGAGAGTAGAGGAGCATGTAGAAAGCATCAGGATGGTATCAATTTCTGGATCGACGCTGCAATGCAACAACGGCTTGGCTTTTTCACCTCGAATCGACAAGAATCGCAAACGACGTTACGGCTAGATAAATAAATTGGCAATACGAATTCCACCAGTTGCTTCTGAACCAATTGTCAATCATGCAATTAGCATTAGCATTGCGTGGCCACCTCCAATCGCCCATCGGCAAATCCAACGCTGGTGGATAGGGAGTCGTACCCTTAACTTGGGATTACCCTTAACTTGGGATGAACGCCGGCAGAGCGGTTCCCAACCGAAGGCTGCGATTATTTGCATGTCCCTTACGGGCCGTTCCTGGATTAATGATACATACTAGGGTATCTGTCGACCTGTTCTCTGCGGCTGTCTGGGTATGGTTAAATGTTGGGGCTAACTTCCAAGCCCCCCGAACCGGGAGACGAAAGACGATGCATATGCGCACACTCGGATCATACCGTAAGATTGGTGAGATTGTATCTACGATGAATAGGTTTCTAGTACGCGGTCGAATAAGTCTGATAGTCTTGGAAAGAAAAGGCTGATAAGGACTCCCTCTAACCCTCGTATTGTCGACCGCTAGCCGTTTCGCAAATCCACACTTCGTGGCGGTGCTTATCTACGATTCAGGGGTAGAGTGCGTATGCAGTACGTACAGGTTTACGGCTGCTACAGGGCGAAAACGTGGAAGAGAGGTTAAAAATAGCCCTGTTCCGGACCGTAATCATCGATCGATATTATGCTGCGTAGTGCAATCCCACAAACTGGTTCTCCCCGTATCCCGTATTGTTTGTGGAACCTTACCGTACCGTAATGACTTTTTTGAGATTCCATTCCCCTTTTTTCTCTCCTGTCGAGGTTGCCACGAAGCAATACTACTAAGAACAAACTAGTAAGACAGGCAACACGCTTGAGCTCCCCGTCTTAGAGCTAAGCTACCATTCTTGGAATTACGGCAGAAGTTGCCGGCATAAATTTGCTTACGTTAGTTAAAACAAACGAACGAACGAACGCTGAACACAACTCCCTATCCTGGACGCGGCGATGGCAACAGATGATTGTCCCTGCAGTGTCACCTAGTACAGGAGTAAACAGAGGAATTGTTCCACTTGGGCTCCGCAAAAAAAGGAGACGATATTTTCGTTTCGAGATCTCAACCGGTTCTCATGACGTTGTTTTCGGAGAAGATGTCGCCATGAAAGAAAAAAAAAAAAAAAAAAAAAATCCGAGGGAACCCCTTAACCCCAGAGAATTGCTGAACCACTGACCTCGCGACAAGTTTAGTAATGAGAAGCCGAACCCTGGGACGGTCGATATGCACCGACAGGCCAAGAGAGAGTTGTTGAGCTATCAGCTATCACGAGGCCTTGCGAGTCGCCTGGCGTCAAATCGGCTGACCTCGTGCTGCTCCATTGGGTTCGATAGACGCTGCTATCAAGTAATATGGGGGTAATAGAAAATAAGAATCGCAGCAGCTTTACGTGTGCGGTTCCTGGATGATACCGTCAGACCGTCCAAATCGCGGGGCAGGTGGATCTACTAACCAAGTCACCCGAGAGGTGCAGAGCTGGGGCTACAGCGCTATGCCCTATGGAGGTATGCTTAAGAGCCGGTACGCTTTACTGCCTTGCTGCCATTTTTAACTTACGTACGAAGTACCCGTTACGTACCTAATGTATAGATGTATCTAGGTACTTGCTCGCGACTTGGACGTACCTAATTCCATCATTTCTACCTGTAATTGTACCCCAAGCTAAGTATCTAGGTACATGGTCCGCTTCCAATTGATCATCAGCCATCTCAAAATTTTCTCTCCCTTAAGCTTCTTTGAGCATCAAGAGCCAATTCCGTCTCTGCGCTGTTTCATCATTCCTGAACTCGATAGCGATAGGTATTGCAACATATATTGGGTCATTGGGTATACCAGTTGCGCCACAGCTTGTCATTGGACCTCCTATGTAAGAGGCGGTAAAGATGCACCCCGTATGGGATCTGAAGTTAGTGTATTGATGCGCGAGCCTAACGCGATGAGCCGCCATCTGTTATCAGAATGGCACCTGGATATGGCACCTGGACTACAAGTACGCTAGACGGTATCCCTTATTTAGGTAACGATGGTCAATATGATTCGTTCTAGCAACTCTCCTTAGGGGGCTAGGGGCTAGAAAGATAAGGGGAAAAGAGAGGTGAGCTGGCGATTGATAGACGGGATCAACATGCAAAGACGAGAGACCCTACATAGGATTACCATTCCGGTCAAACAAATGATTTGCATATTACCTTACCTTAGGTACTTACCTATCCGGACCAGGCGATCACATTGCCATTCATGTAGGTAATTTGCAAGAGCTTGCTCTTACATACTCGCCTGCTGAGACAGACGGATCTGGCTCAATATCCCATGTATCCGCCGGACAGCCAGACAGCTGAGAAAAAAAAGTTGGGACCAGGGACCAGGGGACCTAGGGACCTGGGGACTTGTGTCGCGTTGTATATCACGATGTATACTGCGTACCTACGAGGCGATAGATACTTGGTCGACCCCAGAAGTTCGAAGAGGTACCTCGTGGTCTCGATGTCGAAATCCTCCTCGAATAGCCGTCGGTACTTGATACGGTCAATAACTCGTCCAAGCTTGAGAGAAAACTCAGACCGTTGGATCGCATAGTAGATCCATCGCGATCCACTAAACCCCGGTTCGAGACGACATGTGATGCTGAAGTTGTTTTTCCAACGAGTTCTGGATGCTCGCCGCATGGTTATTCCCTTGGCTACGGGCGACCCGTTGTCACCGCTAGGACCCAAGTACCGCGGCACTGAACTTTAGGCGACCCGGTACTCTAGCTTTACGGATTTTCAGGTACCCAGTCGGTTGGGCCAATAGGAGCGCAGCGTTCCGCCCGTTCCAGTTAGCTGCAGGATTAGCCTCCAGTTTTGTTCCATTTGTGTTCACCGTGATGAAAGAATCTTCGATTGGATTTCTTCTACTGGCCCGTCACGTCTTTCCCAATACATACCAAGTGGAATTGGAATACCAAGCGATACCCTCAGATTTCGAGAACCGTATTGTATGTACGGATTACATGCCCCAGGAAACCCTGCGATGCTAAACTTGCTAACTGCAAGGATGCCCGTCGCAGAAGCTGGAAGGAGTCCTCGACGTACAGTGCACAGAAGTACACCACGAGCACCGCCGCTGAAAACGTGATTCTCTATGTGTAATAGTTGCTGACGGTTTTATTTCCTTGTTTTTTACGGTACAGTATATAAGAAGCCTGTGGCTCCCCTTTTCTCAACTTCACGATCGTCATCAATTCGCTTTTGACTATGGACGAAACGATAAATTGAGTCTGAATCGTATTTTCGACTCGAGCTATAAAGTCAGTCTTATCATCTTATTACTATTTACTATTCTTATCTTGCAGATTTGGTTTCTCGGAGTCCCCTATATTGTTAGCTTAATCTCTCTACCCCGTCGTTATCTTTGCCGCCCCCAGTCATCGTATGTCAGCGCCGCAATAGGGCTGTGCGTTTATCTCTTTTACTGCTCTTTTATACAATTCTCGGCCTAACCCAATATAGTCTATATTCTCGGGAAGTTCGAGGACGTGTGACCATCGACGGCAATATCGTATAACGAGGACTTTAGATTTATTAAACCTCGTTACCGCGCTATTTCCAACTCTGATTAAAACCTTGAAGCAAGGTAGAGGTTTCTTGCATCATATTTATTAAGGTACCACTTTCATTCCTGTAACCTATTCCGGCAGCCAGTTAGCCAATCAGCCTTCCGGCCAACCACACCACCAAGGTTGTTGTCGTCTTTTTGTACTTTTTGTTGTATTGCATATACAGGACCTACGTACAAGACCTCCTTATACACTTGCCTCTCTAACCGACCATCTGTATCTCCAACTCTAACTAACATGCGAGGGCAGATCTTGCAGGTCGCTCTTTACGTCGACCAGTCCCCTATTGACTTATTAGTGGACCCGTGCGTTCGTTAAGTTAATTCCGGAGCAACCCTCTCACGCTTTGTCGGTACGTCTCTCTTACGTCTCTCTTATTGTTCAGCCTGTTTGTGTTATTAGTTTCCTTATCAGGAGCATGACTGTCGACATAACTCGACGCTACCCGAAGCATCGAGCGGTGAGATTGACTCCATGTTATTTTTGGTCCGTATAATCCGGGACACGATAACAGCACTCGTATTATTTCATATTCTAATATTGTGTTGGGTTGGCCTTACTTGACCTGCCGGCGTTTTGCCACCCTTGTCAAGTGCAATATGGGATCTGAAAATTACGGAACCCGTTTCCTCCTGTCTTATTATACTACAGTAATCTCATCTTGTCTTTTGCTCGTTATACCTCGATGCCATTCTCTAGGGTAGTCCCTTGAGCTCAGCAAGGGGATAGTCATTATACGCAGCAATGACGCCTTCTGCGTCACCCTTCGAGTTTTGTTCTGTATAAGAGATCATCCCTTCCCCCCTCGATCTCCCTGTTGTTCTGTTCCCATCCTATCCCTTCCCGTGGCTCTGAGCCTTCCTGTGCGCCTTCATTTTTCATTATTCCCCTCCCGAGTCACAGGCCGCTCGGTTTCTTGTCTCCAATATTGTGATCAAGATGTTGACGCTTCAGACGACTGACCTGAATCTGGATAGGTTTCCCCAGTACTCAGATCCGTTTGAGGTTTTGGAATTTACAACTCAAATCATCATGACGACTAACGGCGTCGCCTCAAACGCGAGCCCGGTTCCGGCTAACAAGCTGCTGGGCAAGGTTCAGGGTGCCGACCAAGTCTCTCGACACCCTTCGCCTCAACCCACCCATTTCTCAGTACCGCTGGGAACTCTGGGCGGCAATGGCCATAGGGTTCTACGCTCCGCTACTGTGGGATACATCGCGCCCGAGTTTAAGGGGCGTGGCGAACAGATAGAGCAAGGTCAGTCGGCAACGCTTACGATATCCTCAATTTCTCTAACATGTAATAGTCAAGAGCCTTATCCTTAAGCAAGGATGGATCCCCGAATCGCATCTTGACGAGCAAGTATCGTGGTTCTATAACGAGCTAGGCATCGACGATGTCTACTTCGAGATGGAAAGCGTCGATGTTATTGCGACCCACATCACCTCTATGTATGCTGCCAAAGTTGCTGCTTACGCCCGCGAGGACAAGCGCGAGGAGATCCGCTTAGACATGGAAGCTACTGACCACGCCATCTACATCGACACGAGCGAGCCTGGTAAGAGCTCGTTGCACGGTCCGCGGTACGAAAACAGGCTCGAGACCAAGTATCTCGACCATGCCGACCCCAACAAGCGCTTCAGGGTTGAAACATTCCGCTCCCATGGTACCATCTCTAACGACAGTTCATCCAAGGCTTCTCTACGATGCTACTTTGTATACCAGTGCCAGTTTGTGGATGCGAACCCGGAGCCGGGCGAGACGCGTCTCGAGGTCATTAGTGATCGTATGTTCTTGACGAAGGCGACTAAGAATACCAAGCAGCTCTACGATGACATTATCAAACTCGCCGTTACCAGGACTGGACCCGTCATCGAGGTCTTTGATATCGAGGGGTCCGAGGAGAAGCGTCTCGTCATGGCTTTCCGTTCTCGTACTGCCAGGGGTATTTTCAGCGCCATGAGCGACCTTTACCACTACTATGGTGTCACAAGCACCAGGAAGTACGTAGAGCAGTTCTCCAACGGCATCACAGTCATGAGTATCTACCTGAAACCGGCAACGAATCTTGATACCAAACCCATGCCTATCGAACAGTCGATTCACCAGATCACCAAGGAGATCTCGCTTCTGTACTGCATACCTCAGAACAAACTTCACTCCTTGTTTGCCTCTGGCGCTCTGAGCTTGCAGGAGACCGTCTATGGTCACTGCGTCTGGGTCTTCGTTCAGCACTTCCTCAACCGCCTCGGCACGGAGTACGTGTCCATCAAGCAAGCTTTAGATCCCAGGAACCCGGCGCATGTGGAGATCCTGTCCAAGCTGAAGCGCCGTCTCCGTACAGAGACATTCACGCCGGATTATATCCTTGAAATTATCACATCCTACCCTAACTTAGTACGCCTACTGTATGCCGCATTCGCTAGCATACATCTAAGCGTCGGTCCTGGTTTCGAGAAGAGCGTAGTTGCGCCGACACCGGCTGTAGAAGTACTTTCGGATGCTCGACTTAAGGAGGCGATCACCCGAGAAGTGTCTAATGAGCACGATGAAATGGTGATGACAGCCTTCCGCATCTTCAACAATGCCATCTTAAAGACCAATTACTTCACGCCCACAAAAGTGGCTCTCAGCTTCCGTCTCGACCCCTCCTTCTTGCCGGAGATCGAATATCCTCGACGTCTGTACGGCATGTTCCTCGTGATCAGTGCGGAAGCCCGCGGCTTTCATCTACGCTTTAAGGATGTTGCCCGAGGCGGTATCCGAATTGTCAAGTCCCGTAGTAAGGAGGCTTACGGGATCAATGCTAGGAACCTATTCGATGAGAACTATGCTCTCGCAAGCACCCAGCAGCGCAAGAACAAGGATATCCCCGAAGGCGGTTCTAAGGGTGTGGTCCTCCTCGACGCCACGCAGCAGGACCGTGCTCGGGAGGCGTTTGAGAAGTACATTGATAGTATCTTGGATCTTCTCCTCCCTGCCAAGACCCCTGGTATCAAGAACCCCATTGTAGATCTTTACCGTAAAGAAGAGATTCTTTTCCTAGGCCCGGACGAGAACACCGCAGACCTTGTCGATTGGGCTACCGAGCACGCTCGCGCCCGAGGTGCGCCGTGGTGGAAGTCCTTCTTCACCGGCAAGTCGCCTAGACTTGGTGGTATCCCTCACGACGAATACGGCATGACGACGCTGTCCGTTCGCGAGTATGTCAAGGGTATATACCGAAAGATGAATTTGGACCCCTCCCAGGTGAGGAAGATGCAGACCGGAGGTCCGGATGGCGATCTTGGCAGCAACGAGATCATTCTAAGCAACGAGAAATACACTGCCATCGTCGATGGGTCTGGTGTGCTCGTCGATCCCAACGGAATCGACAAGGATGAGCTCGTACGCTTGGCCAAGAAGCGTGTCATGATTTCGCAGTTCGACCTCTCCAAGCTGTCCAAGGATGGCTTCAGAGTCCTGTGTGACGATAGCAACGTCACATTGCCGACTGGCGAAGTTGTTCCTAACGGGACGTCCTTCCGCAACTTCTATCATCTCAGAGATACCGGCCTGACTGACATCTTCGTTCCTTGCGGTGGCCGTCCCGAGTCGATCGACCTTTCTACGGTCTCCAAGCTGATCAAGGATGGCAAGACGGCGATTCCTTACATCGTTGAAGGCGCTAATCTATTCATTACCCAAGACGCCAAGTTGCGCCTCGAGAAGGCCGGTTGCATCCTATTCAAGGATGCATCTGCTAACAAGGGTGGTGTGACCTCGTCGTCTCTGGAGGTTCTCGCCTCGCTCAGTTTTGACGACGAGGGATTCGTTGAGAATATGTGCATCGACGCGAATGGCGAAGCCCCCGAGTTCTATAAGGCGTACGTCAAGCAAGTACAAGCCACAATTTGCGAAAACGCTCGTCTTGAATTCGAAGCGATCTGGCGAGAGCACGAGCAGACGGGCACACCGCGGTCCGTGCTTTCTGACACGCTTTCCCTCGCCATTACGACTCTAGACGAAGAGCTTCAAAAGTCAGACCTATGGGAGAACGCTAAGATTCGGAGGTCCGTTCTTGCAGATGCTTTGCCCAAGTTGCTCATCGACAAGATCGGTCTGGACACCATCATCAGCCGTGTACCCGAGTCGTACCTTCGCGCCATCTTCGGAAGTTATCTTGCTTCCCGCTTTGTGTATGAGTTTGGCAGCAGTCCTAGCCAATTTGCTTTCTATGATTTGTAAGTTGCCCCTGACCCTCGAGCGATGGTACCCAAGCTAACACGTCAATAGCATGTCTAAGAGGATGGCCCAGATTCAATGAGTGATGACAACTTGCATATTGCCGGAAAGAGAAAAAAAAAAGAAAGAGGGAATTTTAAAAGGGGGTTTGAAAACTTTGCATTTCTTCATGGCAGGGGGTTATAATTATAAAAGACGTCTGGCAGACAACACACAATGCCGTATAGTAGGTTCAACGCGAACCAGAAGAGGACGGTTTCATGAATTATGAATTATCTCGAATTCCGCTTCATACGGAGTAAAGGTGGGAACATCACATTTAAACAATTAATAGATAGGTCATGGTAGCACTTATTGGCTACGAAAAAACAGGTCTTATAGATTCGATTTTTCTTATACAAATCTGCCGTCTTTTTTCTTTTTAACCAGTGGTGAATTGTGAGGCTAGGGGTAGCTATAAAAGTGTACCAAGGTGGTCTCGAGATCGAGAGCACCGGCTGGAATAATCCTATAAAGGGAATTTTCGGCATATAATCGACAGGTGGGTTTTGAATATCATGATTTAGTTAGTAGAGAATAGCAAAGAAGCAATAGATGGAAGAAGATCGCAAACTGAATTACCTATACTCTTAACATACCTCAAGGATACGAATCCAATCCTCACAAGCGCTAAACAAGGTACACACTCCGAATTCAGACGCTGGCCAAACCTTCAACTAACTAGTCTTCACTTCCTAAGGCTAGAACAACAGAATTCCTACTTCGCATTTTCTTTCCACCATCCTTAATAGACGCCTTACGTCAGGTAGAAACGGCATTGTCGTCAGCAGTGGCGAAAACAGAAGAAGAACCCTTGCGATACCTCCGCTCCCGCCTCCTCTTCTCGCGATACAGCAGCGCAAATCCGAAAAACGACATGACCGCCGTCGCGAAAGCAGCCCCCAGCAGAACGGCAGCTAGACACCTCGACGTCAGCATGTGGCCTCCAGGCGGTAGTAGCAGCCCCGTGACCGGTTCTATTATTCTCTTATCCCGCGCTGCTGCTGCTGCTGCCGACGGCATGCCAGGGGTCGGCTCTAGCGTAACGATATCCGTCACCGTAACTACTACTACCGCTGCCGCTGATTCTTCCTCCGAGGTCCCGGCCCCGGCGCTACTACTACTCAGCACCAGCGGAAACACCTTCCGAAACACCGTCGCCGCGTGCGCCGGGTCCGGCTCCCCGGGGACGTCGGCGGTCCAGGTATACGCCTCGAGGAGGCTCGAGGTCGAGCCGTCGGGGACCTCGGTGTCGAATTCCGGATCCCAGTACATCCAGATGTCGGTGCTCGTCGACCCGGTCAGATAGCTCTGGCACAGCCGCTGGGGAGCCTGTCTGTCGCCTGGGGCGGTGGCGGTGGCGCAGGTCCATTGGCCCGGGGGACAGCACCATGCTTGGGGGTAGAGCTCGGGCGCTCTTTCGTTGCCTGCGTTCCCGTTCCCGTTGTCAGACCCGTTGTTATGGACGGCGTTTTTGTTTATGCGGTGGTTATCGTCTATGTCGCCGCCCCCAGCCGTGATGGTCGTCGTGCACGCCACCGTCCACCCCGCCAGACACTTATCCCCGGGAAACGCGGCCGTCGAAGCGCTCCCTTCGTTGCCGCTCCTCGGCGCGCCGTTGAGCTCGCCCCACTCGTTGTCGAACAGCGCGAAGTAGTTCTCCGGCCAGCACTCGGCGTTGTAGCCGACGCGGGGCTCGGACGTGAGGTCCTGCACCGCGAGGCAGTGTTGTCCCTCGAGGGGGTGGGCGTCGTGCGCGGCTGTGTTCATCGAGTATACGTAGTACGACAGGCTACGGCAGTAGACGGAAAAGGAGCACGAGGATGGCATGGCCTGGCTTTGGGAGGGGGCAAAGGGGGTTGTCTGGGGAGGAAGACGGTATGTTAGAGTTGATTGTGTGCCGTCGGGGCCGCGTGTTGTTTTTGTGATGGCCGTCATGGTAAGTGTTGTCGTTTACTATTTTGATATGCGAAGACGTGTCGATATAGGCAATGTACCTAAGGTTAGGCACCTAAGAGTTATACAACGCAGGCTAGACGATAGCTACCGACAAAGCGATGGACGACGCATGGCGATAGGGATCCAGTTAGTCATATTCTACTACCCTATCCCATTACCACTTATATAGTTTCAGCGATAGACCGCCCACGCCGGTGCCCGAACCAGGTCCATAGATAGATAGCTAGACCGACACGGCAGAGCAAACACGGGAGCAGACACAGATTACGCCAGGTAGCGATCCGGTACCACGATCGAGAGCCGAGATCTGGCGGTCCGTGTCCCTGCGTCTGCAACTTCGCGGACGGTCGTGGAACCCAGATAGGCTATATCGTACGGAAAACGTGCGTCGGCGTGCTGGAAGCAGAAATCATAGGCCGGTTCACGTTGCTCCAGAGCATGGAGAGGAAGCTTCTGGCACGATTATCAAATGAAGTCATGTAATATAGTCCACAGGTTCATAAACTCGAAGCAGTATTTGTCCTACCTCGTTGGAACACTCATTTCCGCTTCCTGCTAATATACCCGATCATGTCGAGTCCCGGCGTAGGACGTAAATGCTCTTCATCCTTCATTAGCATCAAGCTTACGCGGCATTTTAGGGCAGCTGCCCCTATTCGTAGTCCGCGTCCACGATTATGTACTGTGCTTCTATTCTAAAACCTGAGATTGGGAATGCCTCGATTAGTCAGGTATGTTTTGTGATCATGTCTACATCGTACAGAGAATCCGACGCTTTTCATCGCTAATATACACCATTATACACTGAAGGGGCTCCTCGAAGCGAGAGCGCTCAGGGGCTAGGCTCGGACTAGCCGTATCATAGATCCCAAAATTGCGCATGATTGCTTGTGGGAACCTCGCTGCTGTCGGAGGCGGCTAAGTTCCTTACCGTTTACCTCTTACCTAGGCCCCATTTGTATATTCTATCCTGTATCTCTTCCCACGACATCTGTTTTACGGAATTGAATGGATGTTGGGCCTCTTGCAGCACCACAGTCGGAGCACCGCTCCCTCTACCGGTGTTTTGTACCAATCCCCCTACAACCTGTTTCGCTACCCGGCGCAAGTCATTAATCGTGAGGCTCTGAATCTTCTGGCACATCTCCTGGACCGGTACCTTGCGGCCGTGTACCTGGACTTGCCTGCCTAGATCTTCTAGCTCGACCATTCGGCTCTCTAGATTCATTAGGAGGCTGGAACGTAGCTGATTCTTGGCGCGGTTAACTTCGGCATGGCCAAGGGCAGCAAAACCGGTGTCCACAGTAAGCGCCCTCAATTCTTGGCACATGACGTCGAGCATGTGCTGTGTGCGGCCGGGGATGCATTGGGCAGATATACCGAATAGCCCGGAATCCGTGTAGGAATGGTTGAAAGCGATACAAGACTCTACCCAAGCGTGTTGGTTGAGCACGTTAGTGTACAGTCTTGAATACATGCCCTTCCCGGGTCCACCGGCGGAGAAAGATCCGCCGCCGCCGAGAAGCGTGTTAAGCGTTGCCAGCGCATAAATATCATCTGATGAGATGGGCAATCCCTCGAAGGCGAGGTGAATGTGAGTAAATACGGGTTGATTGGGATTGGCGGAAGGAGGTTGCGGTGAGAGCGCGACGAAACCGCCGGTATAATGCGCGGGCATGGTGAGTTCTTCTAGCGACGGCGGGATCGCCGGTGTGGCAGAGACGGATGCGTTGCGGCTTGCGGAAGTAGAGAGGTTTTTAAATAGGGGTAACTTGGACAATATACTAGATGTAGTTGATGAGGGAGGTGATGAAGCTGATGAGGCTGAGGAAAATGAAGAAGCTGAAGTGTCGGTGGTATCCGATGACAAGGAATCGATAGAAGTTTCTGACCCCGTCCGAGACAGGAGAGGGTGTCCAGGAGCTTGCATATCTCCGAAGAACTTGGATGCTAGTTGCACCGCTTCGGCATGCGGCACACCGGCAAAGGCGACAACGGTCCGCTCGGGACGGTAGAAAGTGTCTCTGTATGTCTTAACTACCGAACTGTTGATCTCCGGTATCCGTTCCCGAGGACATAAAAGAGGGTTACCAAGAGTGTTACCCTTGAAGGCCGCCATATGCACCAACTCGGGCAGAATAAGCTCGGGTTTCTTCCATATCTCATTAATCTCGTACTCGGCCGTCATTAGCTCTCCGGCAACCTCTTCCTCCGTGATTCGGGGATTCCGTATCGTATCGGCGAGCAGTTCTGTCGCCGTCGGGATAGCCGAGTTGAAGGTGGCGGCTTGGTACATCATGGACTCCCGGGAGGATACGCATTGTACATTTCCTCCTAGTGACTCCACCGTCTCTTGTATATCCTCTGCCGTCTTGTTCTCCGTAGAATGGAAGGCCAATCGATCAACGATGTGGCTCACCCCGCTCAAGTGAGTGTTCTCGAATCTCGATCCGCCCTCGATATATACGCCAACGCCAGAGAAAGACCCCGGTAGAGCCTCTGATGCTACTCGGACTCCATTGGGTAATGTTGTTATTTGGTCGAGCTCTGTTGGCTCCTATTTTATGTTAGTTTACAAGTGAAGGCGATGAAAGAAGACGTAGGATTATCAACGCACCTTTGGACTTGGCACCTTCACGGTGGCGAGCGTACGAGTCTGAAGCGGTCGGAATGCCCTAGCGCATGATCGTACAGGAGAGGTAAGACCTCTATTCAAGTATCTAGACGAGCAAGCGCGAAACATACTGAGGACATCGAATTTGCGACAGACGTTTTACACGGGAACCCGAATGAGATGAGATTCGGCTCGCGGGTGACGACAGAAAAGTTTAGGTTAGGTGAATGATTCTTATCGCTTATCGGTCACTTATCTTGGCGGCATACTTCATCTTATCTTATCTCGATTATCAAGCAAGATACTAGACCGCCTACCTATCTTGTACCATTCTGCCGCGTGCCCCTCCTTTGACCTCCCACCTTCTAAAAGTAAAAGATTGCGATTCCATTCTCATCGTGAAGTGTGTGATTTAGGTCCAATCCAGAATAGCGTCGTAACCATAGCTTTATAATTCAATATGTCTCTCTTGCGTAGCTACCAGAACTAATTGGCCTCTAAACCTCCAGTCACTCTACAAGCACCGCTACAATGTCTAAGCCAACACACCTCGAGCCGTCCGAGCTCGGCACCAAGGAATAGTATGCCCACCCACCTATTCATTCTCTCCTCCATCAGCTCAATAATCTAAAACCAAAACGAACAGCTGGGACAACCTCTACACAACCGAAATCTCCAACCACGCGCACAACCCCGCCGACACCGGCACCGTCTGGTTCGACGACTCGGACGCCGAAGCCAAAGTCATCGACTTCCTCTCCGACCCCGATCCCGAGCTCGAGCTACACCTCTCCCCAGAATCCACCTCCTTCCTCGACCTCGGCACCGGCAACGGGTCTCTCCTCTTCGGCCTGCGCGACGCCGCGTGGCAAGGGCGCATGCTAGGCGTAGACTACTCGCGGCAGAGCGTCGAGTTCGCGCGGCGCATCGCCGAGTCGCGGTCGCAACAAGGCCCGGACGCTGCTGGGAGCGAAGAGCCGGTCGAGTTCCGCGAGCACGACATCCTTCGAACGCCGGCTTCTGCGCTCTTGGCTGACGCGCAGCAACCGCGAGGCTGGGACGTCGTACTAGATAAGGGAACCTTCGATGCGATATCCCTATCGTCCGAGACGGACCCTGCGAGCGGACGACGTATCAGCGAATCGTATAGGGCGCGGGTTGCGCCTCTTATACGCGATGGGGGCTTGTTCCTCGTTACGAGCTGCAACTGGACCGAAGAGGAACTGAAGAGCTGGTTCGAGGGCGTTAGAAAGGATGGGGAGGACGACGGCGACGCGAGAGGATGGCGGTTTGACCTAGTCGGCAGGGTCGAGTACCCCAGCTTTAGTTTTGGGGGCGTAAAGGGGCAGACCATTAGTACTTTATGCTTCAAGAAAGTCAGGGATACTTGAAATTAACACGGGCGGTACAAATATAGACGTAGGAGTGCATTAACCTAGGAAAGATACCCCGGTAGAGTACAATTAGAAGGATGGAACAGCATCACTGCGAACCTGTTTGACTGAGATCTATTAAACTCATCATGCTCTTTTTTTCGTCTTTTATCATACACATATCAGGCAACTTCAAAGACGAGAGCGCCCGTTCGGGGCTCTTGGCTCGAAGCCCTTCTATAGAAGTCTGTGCAGCTTTCAAGTCCCACGGGCCTCAACGCCGAGTAGGACACAAACCTCCAAAAAATGCATTTGACGATTGTATGCGTGCCTCCCATACATCTACTCTACGGACCTTCAAAATTTCGCCTTCTGAAGGACCCCTGCACGAACTGGCGCTGGACAATTCGGGACGGCTATCTCGCGAGAGGTGCAACTAGGACACTCTAGTACATGGCTGCATGTCGAAAGAGTTCTCTTTAATCTTTCATCTACGGCGATGTGTTCATAGGTTCCCCACCCATTCCGGGAATTCCTGCTACCGCCGTCGTCGCAAAGTAGCGCACGTCCACGTCGTCGTCCTTCTGCAGCTTCTCTAGGCTCGGCAGGATGCGCTGCTGGATGAGCTCTGCTGCCCGAGGAGACGGCGTAGTCGTCGTCGTTCCGGCCTTCTCCAGACTGTAGACGGTACCCTCTTCGGGGAGTCGTTTTAAAACGTCGATGAGCACGGCGTACGTCTTCGCCACGTTGAAGCGTATGTTGGGAATCTCGTCCTCCACAAGCTTTTCTAGCATAGGCAAAATCGACTTTCCAATCACGTCCAAACTGACAACGGTCGCTAGGGTCTGCGGCTGGTTAAAATCTAATGAAAAGCGCTGGGAGATAGCAAGGAAACTTACCGAGATAGCGAAGCAAGTCGTCATCCGGTATAGGTAATTAGGATGAGAGCCCATAGCCATCACCTTCGGGATGATAGCTTCGCTAGCCCACTCGACTCCGAACACTTCGGTGAGCTTCTTCAGGTTGTGAGTTGCAGCCTCTCGGATCGAAAAAACCGTATCCCCTAGCCAGCCCATGCATAACGAACTCAACTTCTCGTCGAAGAACTGTACGCCGAGCTGGCTGGCAAGGAGCGGGATATACTCGATGATAGCAAGTCGTACTCTCCATTGCTTATCTTCGGCGAGCTGCACGATCGCGGGCAGAAGAGACTGGGAGAGTAGGTCGATACCGATGACTGATAACGTTAACAACGCGAGCCTCTATGGGGTCATGCGGGGGTATATATACCTTGGTTGACAAGTTCGAGTTTCGAGATGATATGTAAACGAACTTCGGGAAACTCATCCTTCAGCATCTGCAAGAACATTGGAAGAAGGTGGTCGATCGTTCTGGAAATAAAAAAAAAGGTCAGTGGCTAGGATCTCAAGATTTCGTAGATAGGCTTACTCTTGTTTGCCTAAGATCGGGGCTAGGCCGCTGATCTGCGTGCCTAGAGCGGCACGGACGTGCTGTGATGTGTCGGAAACCAGGTCTTCGATGGAGCTCATGATATCGTTAAGCAGCGTAGTCCTATCGACCAAAGTGCAGAAGCCGGGGATCTGGCCGGCGATAGCAGTCCTAACCTCGGCCTCGTTATCCTTCAGCAGCTTAACAAACGAGGGCACTAGGTCTCGAGTGACCACCTCTTCGTCTACAGCTTTCGCAATCTGCATCGCTTGCCATTAGCCCGGGCTATACAAAACACGAAGCAAGGGAGGGGGTCGATACCTTCTCAAATCTATCAGCAATCATATATCGAACCCTCCAGCTCTTGTCCTCTATCAAATTTCGTAACGACGTGAGCAGAACGCCATGGCTACCCTGCTGCTCCTTGGGTACGACCTCGGCGATAGAAATCAGAATCTCCACTGTCAATAATCGCACGCTGTCCTGGTCATCCTGCGCGAGGTGCTGGAAAAGGGGTATCATCTCCTCCACGACGATAGCCGCGGGCATTTCTTTCACGAACTTAGCCATGTTGGTGGCGGATTGTCTTCGCACCATGGGGGTTTCATCATGTACTAGGTGGCCAAACTGCTGGCGAAGCTGTTCCTGGACGGGGGGAGACACCTTCGAGTAAGGAGCTGTGAAGAGGCCGCAGCCGGACACCTTGGAGGTAAACCAGTCTGCCTTAGAAAGTCGGATGGTGAGAGGGACGAAGTACTCTTCGACCTGCTGGGGTGACAGCTCGCTGCAGATCTTGTTGAGAGACTCGACGGCCTACGAGAGATGGTTAGTAAACGACGACGAGGAAGGATTCGGCAAGGCTGTATGGACGGACCTTATCCCGAACGACGGGCTCTTCGATGGCTGCGAGGTTCTCGAGGGGGGAGAGGAGGACATGACCGTATTGGGGCCCGCCTACGTATTCGATGAAGCTGCCCAGCTCCTCGCTCAAGGCTACGAGAACTTCATCTTCGTCTTCGACCGATTCTGATGCTGAAGTTAGATTATGGTTTGGCTTAGAGGCTGGGGTCGGTATCTGACCATCTAGAAAGGGAATGAGTTCGTCACGAGTGCGCTCGGGACCTAAAGCGAGCGCGATTGTCGATAGACGATGGATGGCGTTCAATCGGAGCAGAACATCGTCGTGCTAATGGCAAGGTTAGAGAGGATGAGGTCCTAATATGTGGTGATATATGATATATGGGGTGGGGGGTTACCGCCTCACCTTTAATTCATCTATGAGCACGGCGATAGGGTACAGCTCATCGTTCGCATTTGGCGCGTCAGCCATGGTGAGGTGTAATTATGCAATAGTAAAATGGAAAGGTGGTTAAGGCGTTGAGGCCGGCAAGTTGAGAACCGGCTTGGGAGTGCGCTTGCTGATCGCGTGGGCGGTCTGGTAGAGGTAGAGTGATGCAATGAGTTAGGTCGATGTCGGGTCAATTTGGCGACTTGGAGACGAAACCGGGTAGAGATCAACTATCGCTAGCGCTCCGGTAGCCAAAAAAAAAAATAGTATAGGTTGAATGGGCGGAGTTGTAAATTTGTAAATTTGATGAGTATGAGTCGTCTACGGTTGGTCTTTAGTTCGCGGTTAATCGTGGATCAGGTCTTCCAAATTAGATCATCGAGGGGTATCATGGGCAGGTCGCTTTGGTGGATGGGATTGTGTTGTGACCAAGAGAAAGATGCTTTTGGTGGAAATAGGTTTAACGCGGGCTGGAGCTGCTATGTTAGGTACTTTGATATTGTACCGTAATATTGTACCGTACCTCTGCACCTACTTCAGGTATTATCAGGCATGGGCAGGTGAGGTAAGTGAGGTAAGTGAGGTAACAAAAGGGGCTTGCCTTGACTTCTTAGTTCTGAAAATACGAAGTACTGTGGCTTAGGCGCTGTCTGGTCTTGTCTGGCTTGAGGTAAATGATGGAAATCTCTGCCCAGGTGCCACAGATGCCCCACATCTCATTTCTGTTCCCTTGTCATCATGCTACGTACCCAGGTACCTTGAAATCATGTACCTATGTACCCTATGTTACATGCACTTCCCCGCCCTAAATTGGACAGTGCTGCTACGCGTTACACCCCTGGCTACTCTTTTACCTTTATTTTAGAAACCTTATCAGCTTCATGTATTTGGGAGGCAGGTACCTAGGCTACAGGTGATTATCTACGTACATTCCTAAACGTGTCTTATTTGAAAACAAAGCCGTCTCTTAATTCTTACCTCCCTCTAAGCAGATTTAAATTGTATCAAGTTAGCGCTTATACCATATACATTTTAGGCTTGTATAGCGTAGCTCAGCGTTGGGCTGCGTATGCTATGTAATGGAACACCTTCACGATGTGGCCAAATGCAGTAACTGGAAGCAGTGATGTCACTCTATAATTCTTATTTGTTATACCACAGGCGACTTATAGGTCTGACAGCTTTGACGAATTGCTGGCTTACTGATTGGCGGGAGGTGTGAACTATCAGTCAGTCATCAGGTAGCAGATAGTGTGACTTATACATAGTTACACTCGTAAAGATATCATAACTGCCGGAAACAGTTTACAATTGTTAGGTAGAGAAGTAAATCTCTTCATCAATAACGAAGATAGGTTCAGGAAACCGTAAAGAAGAAATAGATAAACTAACGGAACTTGGTTTATACAAGTTGTTTGTAGGTAATAGGTACCTAAGTTTAGGTACTTGGTTACCTATGTAAGGGCTATTGACGTATTTGTCCCTCTTGCCATTCTGCCATTTGATAGAGGCTCAACTTCCGTTTTAGATAATATCCGCGCTAAAGTAGGTCGCACACCCGCTATTGCATAAAGCATATCTTATGGTGGGGTTGTATTGTACAACTGCAACCCAAATGAATTTCCAAAGTCGACGGTGACTCAGGACCCAGGACCGACCAATTCCTCGAAATAACGAATTGCGCAAATACCCTCGGCCTCTAGGCTCTATTCTACCCTCACAAGGGGCCATATAGAAGATGCCTACCATATCAGTTAACAAATATGACCTCTACGAGGCTCTAGGTCAACAGTTCGTAACCATTCGACCCCTCCACCCTCCACGACCCTGAATATTACCCCACTAACACATACCATCACCCAGCTTCACCACCGCCGAGTTCGAAGAGCTGTGTTTCGAGTTTGGTATCGAGCTGGACGAAGATACCGAGAATGAAGAGAGACCTATCGTGGATGGCGTTCAAGAACCTCCCCAGCTAAAGATCGAGATCCCCGCCAACCGATATGACTTGCTCTGCTTCGAGGGTATAGCCCTCATGCTCAACATCTTCCGGGGAAAGCAACCCACTCCCAATATCAAGTTAGCCCAACCCGTCTCCGGGGACCTGCATACCATTACTGTCCTCGAGGATACTACGAAAGTGCGACCGCTGGTTGGTGGCGCCATCCTGCGCAATGTCAAGTTCACGCAGAAGAACTACGATTCCTTCATCGCCCTTCAAGACAAGCTACACCAGAACCTCGCCCGCCAGCGTACGCTAGTCGCCATCGGAACTCACGACTTGGATACCATCAAGGGACCCTTCACGTACGAGGCGCGACCGCCGCAAGAAATTGTCTTCACACCTCTCAACCAGGCCAAGCAGATGAACGGAGAGGAGCTGATGGCTTTCTACGAGAAGGATAAGAATATAGGCAAATACTTGCACATAATCCGGGATAGCCCAGTTTACCCCGTAATCTACGACGCGAACAGGGTAGTCTGTTCGTTGCCGCCTATCATCAACAGCGACCACTCCAAGATTTCTCTCGACACCAAGAACGTCTTTATAGAATGCACGGCGACGGACCAGACCAAGCTGGAAATTGTCGTCAACATGATGGTTGCGATGTTCTCCGTCTATGCCGAGGAGCCTTTCACCGTCGAGCCTATCAAGGTCATATCCGACCACAACGGCCAGACGCGGATAACACCTAACCTAACGCCACGAATAACGACCGTCGAGGTCGACTACTTGAACGGTTGCCTCGGCCTCTCCGAGTCCGCCGAGAACATCAGCAAACTTCTCTCCAAGATGGCCTTAGCCGCCAAACCCTCAAGCGAGGACCCGAACGCCTTAATAGAAGTCACGATACCGCCGACGCGCGCCGACATACTCCAGAGGTGCGATATCATGGAAGATCTCGGTATCGCGTACGGCTTCAACAAGCTCCCCAGGATGACCGTGACCAAGACGGTCGGCGCGCCCCTGACGCTCAACAAACTAGCCGACATCGTGCGCCTCGAGTCCGGTATGGCGGGCTGGTCCGAGGTCATGCCCCTTATCCTATGCAGCCACGACGAGAACTTCGCATGGCTAAACCGCAAGGACGACGGCACCAAAGCAGTCAGGCTCGCCAACCCCAAGACCGCCGAGTACCAGATCGTACGCACGTCGCTGCTCCCCGGCTTGCTGAAGACCATCCGCGAGAACAAAGGCGTAGCCCTCCCGCTCCGCATCTTCGAGACTTCGGACGTCGTGTTCAAAGATCCCACCGTGGAGCGAAAGGCCCGCAACGAGCGCCACTTCGCCGCTGCCTGGTGCGGCAAGACTTCCGGTTTCGAAGAGGTCCACGGCCTGCTAGACCGCGTCATGGCTATGCTGCGCCAGGCCTTCTTGACCCACGACGAAGGGCTCGCCGGCAAGGACATCGATTTCAAAGTCACTCCCCAACACCTCAAGCGCGACGGCTATTGGCTCGAGCCCATCAACGACGAGGCTACTTTCTTCCCCGGCCGCGCCGCCGCCGTCTTCGCCCGCCTGAGCGGCAAGGAGGCGCGCATCGGCGAGTTCGGCATCTTACATCCCTCCGTCCTCGAGAACTTCGAGCTCAAGTACCCCGTCAGCACTCTCGAAGTCAACCTCGAGGTCTTCTTATAAAGCGGCGGTGAAAGCGACGAGAGGAAGTTAAGTGAGGGTAGAGAAGAAGGTAGCTTAGAGCTAGGTTAGATGGTGCTGCTATGTAACTGTGTTCTATCTCCTATAGAGACGAGAGATTAGGAATGAAAGTAAAAAAAGGTAGTAGGTGATGCGAGATTTGGGCGAAGACACCTAGAATAGGTAGATAGGAAGAATACCTAGCACGATCAATAGGTAGATAGGAAGAATACCTAGCACGATCCAAAACTCCTAGGTACCTAGCTTGGGAAGTTCGTCATGTTTTAGTAGTACATGGAGGATCCCACCACAAAAACCCGATGCGTGCACAGTAGACCACGACCGATCTAAACATCAACAACCTCTTGCCCAAACCAAAACACCCACCGAGAGCCAAGAGCCAACACCGTCAAACGAATGCCTGTACATGGGTAGGTAGGTACCTAATATATGCGTGTCATCTCTTCTTTTGTTTATTCTCGTCCGTAGGGCGCCTACTAATAATTCTTACAATGCCACACCATAACAATGCCCGTCTTCTGCTCCTATAGCCAAGGAGGAAATACCCCTACCCCCCCAATCACGCAATTTCCGTGCTCCCCTTCTCGCTCCCCGTTGGCATATCCGCCATCTCCTGTTCCCCCCTTTCTACGCTCGGGTCTTCGCCGATGCTCGCGGCGCTAGACCCCCCGAACATACCCCGTCCTATATCTAACCCGGCCACCCCGTCCCTGATTTTAGCGAGATTTGTTGTGAACGCGTTGGGCGTATCGGCGCTGGCGTTGTGTTTTAGACTTGCCGGATTGTTGGCTACCGCCCGTTGCTCCGGCGTAAGTGCTTCGTGCGCGGACTCTACACCCGTGAGTACGCTCTTGCTCAGAGGTAAGCTCGGCGGTTGGGGACTTTGTGACGACGGCCGTGGCGATCTATTTGGAGAGCCCGTGAAGCCACCCGGCATAGATGGCGTCGTGGCAGTTAGGGCGTAGTTGCCGAGCCTCTCGTCCCTCGCCGCAGCCAGATCGAGGTACTCGTTCATCTCCGCATCTGTCCTGCCAAAGAGTTGGTGCCACCAGCGCACGTCGGAGAGTTTCGGGAATATGAGCCTTTCGCGGCCGCTTTGCCGATCGTCTATCGTCGCGTCGTAATCTCGGTTGATAAACTCTGGCTTCCGTGATAGGAAATAGTCCCATACCGACCTCGTCCTCTCGTTCGCTCGAGCATCTTTGCGGGCCTTTTCGTTATTCCATAGGAATGTGCCGTACTGTCCGGCATACAGGTGGTAGAGGAGTCGCCGCAGGAACCGCTCGTTGAACTCGAAGCGATTAGGATGCTGCCGCAAGATCTGGTACGTCGCGTCGAGGAATTGGTGGAAAACGGGGGATATTTCATTGGGTCGGGTAGCTTCGCTAGCTTCGGGCGTACCTGGTGCCGGTTTTTTTACTTGCGACGGATCGTCAGCTGGCGAGGCTGCACCGTCGCAGTCTGATTCTGCGTTGGTTTCGCTGCTACGGTTCTTGAAGAATCGTTTCGCGCTCGCGAGCGCATTTTCGAAGGCTTCACCCGCGCGGCCGTCCGATTCGCCGGGCTGCATCGCCGAACCCGCCAGGGAATCGCGTTCTACAACGAACCACTTTTCGTGGTTGAGCAGGCCGGAACGTTGCTGGAACATGTGCCCAAAGGATAACCAATCTTTCTCGATCAATACGATAAACCCTTCGATCGTGCGGTAGTAAGGATCTAGCATCAGCTGTGACAGGGCCGATAGCTGGCTAGTACGGTCCCATCCGTCCGAACAGTGGATCAAGACGTGCGAGTGTCTTATACCGACTTGCCGTGCGATTAGGGCCGAGCCGTCGAGTATACCAGTAATGTGTTTGAGCCAACCGCTCTTCGCGAGCAGTTCGCGGTTCGGAGGTAGGCGAGAGATGTCTCCATCTTTCAGGGCTTCTATAACGGTGTTAAGAGATTCTCTCATAACGTGAATATTCTCGATATTCAGATAGGCCTTCTTAGCGAATTTGTAGTATTCCATATTTTCTGACCCCTTTCCCATCGCCTGCATTACGACTGCGTTGATGGTTGGCCGGGCATCCACGATGAGATTGCTCTGCTGTGCGCCGTATACCAACCGCTTTCCCGTTTTCGTATCGTAATTACTCTCGTCCCCCGCGATAAGTTCGTCTTCGAGGCGTTCCGTTTCCGAAGTTTCCGCGTCCAAAGTATCTCGGAGATCCGCATGGCTAGATGCTGGACTTGGCTCCGTCGTGTCCGCTACCGAGGCCTCTATTCCATTAAACTCGACGGTGGCCGAAGCGGAAAAGCACGCGCTGACCAGCTTCTCGTCCTGTATGCTGCGGTTCCCCCTGAAACCGACCATAGGCTGAGAACTCCGCGTGATAGAGCAATTATTCAGGGAATGAAGATAGGTTAAGACAGGTATGCGCTGTCTCGATCGGTACGAGCCGGCATATTTGATGACGTTGTCAGATATCTTAGAGGGAACGACGAGAAGGCCAGGGTAGGTGGGTGAGAAGTTATAATCCTTATTTATTAAGGATACCCTCCATCCTCTATCGACGGACTTGGTGCTGATTCCTTGCCGTCGAAACTCGACTCTCGGATCGTAGATATTCCATCCGTCGAACGGCTTCTCCAGCTTCAGAGGTTGGTAGCTGAAAGCATACAGCTTTTCTATCGAACCAAGCCGACAAGTGCGGTTCCGGATGTATTCAAACGCTTCCCGCCCCTGCACCTCATCCGAGAAGTTGAAGTTTATAAACATAAAATCGCGACATCGTAGCCGTATTGAGGATGGGCGCCCGGTCACGCTAGGACACGGTCGAAAGATACAGTTGGCAATTATGGGGTAGGCGATATAGACCTCGCGGGGTTTTGGGGCGCTCGGCTGTGCTGATGCTCCATCTGGTTGGGTACTGGGGAAGGAGAATATAATATGATGTTCTGTGAGATGGAGTTCACCAGAGTGTCTCTCGCCTCCCCTAATGGCATCGACGTTGGGTATCTGCGAGTGTGGAATTAGCAATGGCGAGAGCCAACGGAGACTGCGGAAGAAGCGTCTACCTTCTTGACTTGCATCTTGGATCATTTGCAAGTGTGGATTTACATCGAAGCAGTCAAAGGTGAGGTCGCACGTGTTGTCGCATTTGCCCAGCGAAGGGAAACTTGAAGGTGCCCGAAAACCCGCAAGGTCTTAGATCTCAGGTTGACAGGTTGACAGGTTGACAGGAGGAAAGGCTTAGATTCGATAAACTACAGCTGATGAAAGAAGAGAACAATTGTTGCTACTGAGTTGGTATGAAAGAATACTACGGCTTAGCCAGCTGCATCGTGGTGTATTGTGAGTTGGCAGCGCATCATATGTTAAAGTCAGCCGTCACATTGTCCAAAGGTTGGTTCGAGGTTGGTCGAGTAGGTGTAGGTGGATTAGCAGATTACCTAGGTAGACGTATACATTCAGACCTGCCAGCGTCACTGGGTCACTGCTGCTATGTAGAGCGTAAGATATACTTTTAGCGGCGGGGCAGCTGGAGTGTACAATGCCTAAACCTTAAGTACTACATAGGTATGTACTGCATTAGCACCAAACAACGAAAGGCGAGGCTGAGAAAATGGAAATTGGGGAATGGCATGTGGCTGACACCGACGTCACACAATATGTAAACGAACCTAACCTAGGTTGGTACATAGTGGAGTCATAGATTAGGTACCTATGTACCGCCAAGAATTAGATGCATCGCTACGGGATAAATCTTATCGATAAACAGCTCTCTAATCTACCTAGCATTGCACACAATTCTTAACCCTAAGCCAAAAATTCATAGCCAAAATCCAGACAGTGCATCCACCACTGTCGAACATCAATCCCACCACCGCCCCGAATTTTTTGTGACGACCGCAACTCCAACCCGGCAAAGCTGAGCCATTCTCTCCCCAAGACACCTTCAACTACAGATCGATTCTCAGCAGTCACCATCCATATCCAGTAGTCAAGATGGCCGTCCCGGGTTCTCAAATGTGAGTATTGTCTTTCCATCTTCATTAGATTGATCTCGCCGGTTCCGATCACCACTACACTACGACTGCCCCTCTTCAATTGAGCAAATCGAGTTTCCACGATGGCCTCAACTTATTTAGTTTCCAGCATGCTAACTCACCTTCTCTCTCCAGTTCCAAGCGCAGAAAGTTCGTCGCTGACGGTGTCTTCTACGCCGAGCTGAACGAGTTCTTCCAGCGCGAGCTCGCCGAGGAGGGCTACTCGGGCGTCGAAGTGCGCGTCACTCCCACCGTTACCGACATCATCATCCGCGCCACCCACACCCAAGAGGTTCTCGGTGAGCAAGGTCGCCGCATCCGCGAGCTCACCTCCCTCATCCAGAAGCGCTTCAAGTTCCCCGAGAACTCGGTCTCCCTCTACGCCGCCAAGGTCCAGAACCGTGGTCTGTCCGCCGTCGCCCAGTGCGAGTCCCTGCGCTACAAGCTTCTCAACGGTCTCGCCGTCCGTCGTGCCTGCTATGGTGTCCTCCGATTCATAATGGAGAGCGGAGCCAAGGGTTGCGAGGTTGTCGTCTCCGGTAAGCTGCGCGCCGCCCGTGCCAAGTCCATGAAGTTCACCGACGGCTTCATGATCCACTCCGGTCAACCCGCCCGCGACTTCATCGACAGCGCCACCCGCCACGTTCTTCTGCGCCAGGGTGTTCTCGGTATCAAGGTCAAGATCATGCGCGGCTCTGATCCCGAGGGCAAGGCCGGTCCCTCCAAGTCTCTACCCGATGCCGTCACCATCATCGAGCCCAAGGAAGAGTCTAGCATCGTAACACCCATGAGCCAAGACTACGGCGCCAAGGCCGCCCAGATCCAGGCTCAGGCCGAGGCTGCTCGCGCTGCCGAGGAGGAGGGCGGCGAGGAGGCTGCCCCCGCTGAGGAATAAAGGATTGAGCAGTCGGTGCTGGACTCTTCAATCTGAACGGTGGGGAAAGAAAATCGGGAGGACGGAAATGGATGAATTCTAACGAGGAAACGCGGTCTGTATTTTCTCGAGGGCAAGAGATTCTTCGGCGTCTTTGATCATCATTTGCATTGCAGGGACGGGAAATAACGGATGCTCTATTGTCGATTCTAGGCTGACTAGATATGGCCTCTGCTAAGGAGAGTCGTGGACTGCAAAATAGCAATCGTCGCACAAAATGTGGAAGTCCCGGTGATAGGTATTATATGTGCTCAAGTGAAATGCCTCGTCGCTGGACGTAATGAGTACTGGTTGACGAATATTTACAATCTGCCATTAATTTGATATTTCGGTAGTGGGCTGCTTGACGAAAACGAAGATAATTCATGTTCGACATGCTGGAAAATCGGCGAACGCGCACCCTTCTCATTCTCGTAGGATAGGTAATTCGCCTAGCTAATACATGAGCACATAAACTTCCCTCCTCGGTACTAGATATCTACCCGTACCGTAGTCTGGAGTAGATGTACTTGAAATTCGACACACATCTATGCTAGAGGATAGCGTTCATTAAGTACTCGTCATCTCCTGACGGTCTACACATCCTAGTAACTTGGCGGCGGCTATTCAGAGTCGCTCGCTAACCCGTCAGCCGTCGCTCCAAATCCCTTTGCCCACCCATCCGGCACCAGATCCGGCGCAGTGCAGAAAGAACCATGCCGTTTGTCGTTATATCGCTTCCGCGCGTAGTAGTCATACAGAAAAAAAAAAGAAAAGGGAAATACAAAGGTTGGTTCCTCTCAAATTCGATAATGGGAAAAGGTGTCGGTAGCTTGCTACCGTTTCTCGCGCCCTAACGAACCGGAACCGGAGCCCTCGCCTCTGCGCCGAATGTGCCGGAAGGTCCACTACTTCCAAAGTAATCCGTTTGTTTCCCCGGAACGCCGCGGTGAGATAATCTCAAGCAAGAACCCAAAAATGATGCTACCTCTAATAATCCTTTCGTGAGCCCGATATTCCCCCCTCTCCAGCGAAGGAGAGAAGGGTTGCTTCTGTTTTACACCCTAAGTTCCGGTCAGGAACTAGCAACCTGAGAACCCTTAATATGAATTGTCCACCTGTGGAATTGAATGTTCTAATCTTTCGATGAAGAGCGCCGCCGAATAGGAAAATATACAATGTGATCGTAGAGATGTTGAACAGGGACATATATGAGATACTAATCTTCTGACGTCAAAATAGTTTATTGCCCGGACGACTTCCGGTTCTGTAGTTCGATCGACTCGTGACCTTTCGTCGAGCGTACGGCTGCACCGTTCATCCTCGACGACGAATCGTCATCGCTATCTTCGGCAAGGTCGTTGAGGCTGAAATCGCCTGCTGCCTGTTCCAAATCGTATGCGCGCATGAGCCCTTCTCTGTCGGAATTTCCCCGACTTCCTATGCTCATCCGCGAGCCGGTACTTCGTCGGGCTTGCATGCTGAGACGCGTCTGTAGGCTCGATATCATGTCGGTACCGGCAGCATCGGTGCCCTGTCCGGCAAGAATTCTCGTCCCGTTCGGATCGCGTCGGGATAAGTTCAAGAGATAGACGCCCGTGAAGGTTATGAGAAACCCGGAAAGCAAGGAGAGGGTATTAACTACGTCGGTGGTGTTGAAGCCGGAGAAGAGGATGAACGAGGCGCAAAGGGTGGCCGTAGTGAAGGTCACATAGTAAAGGGGGTTGACTCTACAAATAAGTCAGCTTTGTTAAAGAATACAGAGTAAGTGATGGATCATACATCTGGGTGCTGAACTGGCTGAGCGCCTTATTAAAATAATTCATCTGAGTAAGGATGCAGAGTGCGGTAAGGATCATGAAGACGTAGGTCGAAGCGTGGGTGAACTGGTTATGGCCTGCGAAAGTGAGCTTCAGCGCGATGCCGAAGGCCTTCACGGACATGACCGATACGGAGCCGACAGTAGAGCAGATCGAAAGGTAGATCAGCGGGTTCTTCTTGCCGTGGAGCGGCGCGATCTTGTAGATCATGACAGTCGCGAATATGGCCACGACGGCACAGTATAGAAGGAAACCTAGAAACCTCCATTAGCTCGTGTCCGGGAAGAACATCCTTGAGCTGGGGATTAACTTACCGGGCCTAATCGCATAGTTAAGGATTTGGTCGATCGTTTGGATGTCCTCGTCGGGAGGCGCATGTAGAACGATGATAATGGCACCTAGCAGGCATATAGCACAACCAAGCTTTCCCAAAGTTCCCAGTTCCTCTTTCAGAAAGTATGATCCTAGAACAGCTCCGATTAGGACGGATAGAGCGCCCAGAGGCGTCACTAGAATAGCTGGAGCAAACGCATATGCGGCGAAGTTGCAAATCTCCCCCGTAATCACTTCGAAGAGTGGTTTGTCAGTTTACTAATTTACCAATTTACCAATGGTTTTAATAGGAGGAATTCTTACTGGTTACCATTCCTGCCCACCATAAAGGGTTTCTTAGGTAGATGTAACCTTCGCCGGAGAAGCCATGTTTTTCTTCTGCTTGTATCAACCCCTACGTTGTATTAGAACGAACTCTCCTAATAAAGATCGAGGTATAACTCGGCGCTGGATTCTTTGGGTCACGGTACCTTTTTCGTTATTACAAAACTCGTCCCTATAAGACGAGATGATGTTAGTGAATGCATCCTGAGAGCACGTTTTCTTCTCGCAGTCGACTCGAGGGACATACCGATGGCTAAACTTGATGAGATAGCTAACGCTAGTCCGATGTATCTATCCAAGAATTAAAGTCAGTCCATTGTCGTCCAAGACATCAACTCGCGGCGCAGGCTACGGAACGCATTGTCACGGTGGCGGGCCTCGGGGGGTCATCCGTACTTCTCGTCTAGCATCATCATTGCGATGGATCTACGGCCGCGACAGGAATCGCAGCGTCTAGTGAAAATGGGGGGTAAATGATGGAAAACAAAATGGAGGTCGTCGCAAGAGTAGATGGATGACTCGCGCCGGGCGAGGGCAAGCAACGAAAGGGAGTGATCAGGTGGTCCGATTTGCGCTTCGATCAGCGGAGATGCCACGAATACCCGAAGGGAATGATCGAATCGGTTTCGCGCCTAGTCGAAAAGGCCGGTGGCTGAGGGTCGCAGCCGCTTAGTACCTAGATAGAAACCGAGAGGTACGTGGACAATGTATGTATAGGTAGGGAATAATACGAGGGAAGGAGTTTTCCGAATTTTTTCTAAAAAAGAACGAATGATATTTCGCAGTGGGTTGAGGATGAGAATTTGGGTGGTTCGTGGTAGTTCGTAGTGATTTACAGCGGAGTTGTGAAAGTCTTGTTCTTCTTTCTTTGACTTGCAACATTGGGACTGCAACTCGAAGTGGGAGGCATCGGGGTTTCAGAGAAACAGTACGGGGTACTTCCAAGGAGGTTAGCCGCTTGGAGATGCCCCAAACTTACTAGCCACCCTGGTTCTGCCGTGCGTAGGGGCGTCATCGTCCGTTTACTGTAATTAGAGATGCGCTAACCGGAGTTTAAGCCCCGTATTCAGATCTTAGTATGCACTTAGGCCTGCTTAAGCGAAAGTTTAACCCGTACCTGACAGGTACGCAATCAGATGTACCAGATGTACCAGATATACGATAAGGCCTATAGATAGGTAGTGTCCAGGTTTATTCTGTTAAGATTTACTCTACGAACAAAAGGTAGTTTGATTCGATGGATGAATTATGGATGAATTAAGTGGGCTAAATAGTACAAAATAAAAGTTCCCGAAACAAGCCAGAACAAACATATATTCGGGTCTATGGCGGATCCCGAATGTATCTTAGACCTATCTTGAAACCTTGGACAGAATTTAACCCACATGGACATAAGAACGTTGGAAGTTTGTATGTACTTCTCTTAAAAGACCCACAAAGACGAGGCTGTGCCTCCCCTTGCATCCGCAGAACACGTACGCAAGAACCTGAGCGCTCATAGCGGCATCTAAACGTTAAAATTGTTGAACCTCGGTCGCCCCATTGGCTGCTGCATTTCGGGTGGTAGAATTGGAATTTAAAACATGCCTCTTCCCTGCTTCTCAACTGCACTTAGCCCTGACTATTTCCTGTTCCTGAAGGCAGATCATCTCCAATCTGATCCATCCCTCTATTAATCAAATATCCAATTGGGTCTGAATATTGAAAAGACTGGATACCAAATGCCAGTTGTGGTGTATATTATAACTAACCCATTTTCGTATTTCATTATAAGGAGGCGCAATATGCTGACTGCAGAAACGCCTTCGCGAGATATGATCAACCACCTAACTACCTAACCTACAATGTATGTAACCTAGGTAGTTCAAGATTCAAATTGGGGGTGACGACGCGTCCCCACCTTACTATCTCGAGCGAGTCGCGATATTACAATCGCTCATAGAACACTAAAAACGATATCCTCGCAAAAATAGGTGTAATGTGTATTGCTATGGAATCTGCGACTGTATTATCAGAACCTAACATGTTCTCAACCAACCAAGCAAGCTATAGCAACGCAAGGCGTTGTCTATCCAGCTTGTCAAGTGTTTGACTCGACTGGATTACAATCGCCATCGTAGCTCAAGCCTCCTTCCACAATACACCTGCAACGCGATATGAAATCTTCACCCTTCTGTAGGTAGTCATATATCAACAACCACGCCGTGCTGCTTCCTATTTATGACATTTGCACCGGAACTTCCATAGATTTTCCATTGCCGAAACTCCTAAATATCCCCGGGACCTTGTATCCTTTTACACGGTACACACCTCTCGCCGTGAATAGCTGATGAGCGCCGCGGGTATCAGAAAAGAAAAGGGGCAAAACAAAAAATCGAAGTAGAGGAACCCTCGTCACCGTCTCGTTTCGTGACGAAGCCGTTTCGCGTATCCTTACGAGCTATTCGTCTTTTGTTATTAGAGTAAACTTACCATTAAGAATGCCAAACCGTTTTTAGCACTCTTCGTACCTGTATGTTAGTATGCTGACATCAAAATACGTCCCGTCGGGAACAGAATCGCGCATCTGTGGGTTGACTGCAAATATGCAAGCTCGACATCAGCTCGTTAGTGATGCGTTCGAATGTATTGCATGTCGGAGGGGGAAAACAGAGAGAAAGAAAAAATCGGGTTGGAAAGTTCGGAGAAATCATGACGGACGACGACGCTTGACATCTGAAGCAAGTTAGCAAAATGGCCAGATCTGTTAGCGTTCAAAATCGATCACGTACCGCTACGTTCAGTTACGCCCTCGTCTAGGTTAGAATCTGACCGAGCGCGTTTTCCAGATACTGGTGACACTTGTACCGTTGGCTTGGAAGCTGTGACAGGTTCGTCCCGAGCATCCTCATTCTCTGACTCCCACGTGATCTCGTCATTGATAGGCACCTTAAGGGTTCCCGACACGCTAATACCATCGTTGGACGTGACATCTTTGCCACCAACAATGTCCTCTCCGTCATCATCCGAATAGTCGATTTCGTCTTTATCATCGCCGTTCAGCGTGGCCGTAGCACTAGTAATATCGGAGCTGGGGGCGTCGGCTCTTCCGTTTGTTGGTGATGGATGCTGATCAGGATCGCTGGGTTCGGCAGCGGCGAGGGCATCATGCTCGTTCAGACCCTTATTTGTAGGATCGTGCGGGGAGCCGTTCTCTTGTTGATCTTGAAGTTGGTGAATGTTAGTAACTATTTGCAAATTCTCAAAGGACCGGAGTTCAGGAATGAAAAAGTGCTGTTGAGTAGGAGAAATCGTCGGCGGGTCTATATTGCTTTTGCCTAGCTCGTACTCGAAAGGCTGATCAGCTCCGACGGAACTACCGGATGAGGCTGATTTTAAGCTGTCGAGTCGCCAACTGGCTTCCATTCCCATAATTTCAACCGCAAAGCAATCATCGCATATGCAGGTTTTAGTCCTAGTACAACCAGTGGAGACCGAGGGGTTGAAAAGAGAAGTGTGAGAATTACCCTGCTTCGTTGGTGAAAGGTCCAGTTCGTCATCGGAGAAATCGATCAAGCCGTCCGCTGTGGTCGCATCGGCACTTGCGTCTGCATTATTATCGGCGTTCTCTCCAGTTTCGTTGGCTTCATCGGCCTCGGCAGCCGCGTCGGTTGCGTTGGCCGCGTCGGCTTCGCCTGCTAAATCTTCGGTGTGTGTACCTATGGCGGAGCCATGCACTGAGGGTGAGTTAGGCTCGTTGTTATTCTCGACCTCGCCTGCTTCGTCTGCTTCGCCTTGATCGGCTTCATCTTCCGCGGGGCCGCTTTCTTCATACTCATAGGCCTCCTCATCATCTTCGCTAGGGGGCAGGGCGTACGGAGAGTGGCTGTCGAAATCGCCAGCTAAATCGCCCTCGATCGGCGTCTCTTCTCGATAAATGGCAATTTCTGAAAGGCCACGACCAGAATCTGCGCTATCTCGAAGCGCTATAAAGCGCTGCCTACAGCTAGGCCTTACCATAAGATACGTGTAGAGGTCCGGCGATGGTTCTGTCCCGTCATTTTTTACCAATCTATCATAAAGATCAAGAATGTCACCAAACGTGAACTTTTCAAGTATATCAGCTGTAGAGGACTGCAACGTAATTAGCTTCTGCGAAATTAGTATGGGGTCATAATTAAACATACCTCAGAGAACTCCAGTCCTAGGCCATCTACGTGCATGACCAATTCATCCAGAGGAGACAGCTCGTCTGAAATGACATCCCGCAGGCTAGACAACAATTGGCCAAGGGGAAGCTCTAACGCTGCCATATCACTCAAAAAGTACTTGTTAGGATCGTCGGCTTCGGATTTAGCGAATAGCCTGTAATCCGTGTTACCGTACGAGATATACATCTCATAGCGTGTAGCGACGGAGAGGGGATGCTCTACAAAGGCTTTAGTAGCAGGAGGGATATTCTCTTGGTCACCAGAAACGGCTGCTTCGGGGTCTTCGGGGCCTTCGGAGTCTTCGCGTTCGGCTTCGTGCTCATCTGACTGACTTTGCGCCTCATTGGCTTCATCGGCTTCAGGGGCTTCAGTCTCTTCTTTACCGTAGGTTTGATTACTAGATTCATGGTCATTGGCAGCCTCGTCGTGAGGGTTACTGCCTAACTGATGCTCAGTATCCCCTGAGTTGGCCGGATCTTGCTGATCTACCTGCCCCTGCTCTTGTTCAGCAGGACGTTCTACCACAGATCCGTGATCGGATGCTACAGGAGCAGAAGGCTGTTCTCCATGCTGAACGGAGTTATCGTCGTCGTCACTATCGTATCCAATTTCGGATACATCATCGCCGGTAGCTTGATGCTGGACATCTTCACGATTTTCGTGGACATTGTTACCTTCATTGGCGTGTCCATCTGAGTGGGTATCATTATTCTTCTCGTGTTCCTGTTGCTCGTGTTGCCCGACAACGGGCTCCTTTGCGTACTCTTGAAGGCTAGCATCAGCAGATACATTTTGCTGTTCGTCATCCGCACTCTGTACCCTGCCTTCTGATTCAATATTGTTATTCTCACCGACATCAAGAGCCTCGGTATTGTTGCCTTCCGTCACAACCACTCCAAAGTCTTGGGAGACTACATCGTCCCCTACAACTTCATTGTCTGGAAGCACATTGTTGCCTACTGCGTCAATCGTGCCGGTATCAACTTGGCCGGCTTCTACTTCATCGGGCTTGTTAATAGAGTAGGCCGATGCTTCTAACCAACTACCTTGGCCATTACCAACATTTTCGGTGTTAGCGTTGGCGTTATCAGCATCGGTGGTATCGACTATGTCGATTTCAACGGCAGCCTCAAAATTCTCTTCTTGGATGGTATTCTGTTGCCACAGATTCTCGTCGGGGTCGCCAAGATCGATCTCGATATCGTTGGAAGCTGCTGCCACCTCGTTATTCTCAATGTCATCGGCATCTATCATCCCGTACGACGCATCATCCCCTTCAGCCATCAGCTCATCTCTCGTATCTGAGTTGAAGTTTGGAATCTCCTGCATCTGATCAAAATCTGCAAGCTCCATATCCTCATCAGTCTGTCCGACTGCAAAATCTAGATCTATGTCGATATCTTCTCCAAACCCAGCATGACCGAAATCGGTCGTTATCTCCATTTCTTCCCCAGGCATTGTGTATATAATGCTTGGATACAAGGCTATCTGCGAAGGGATCTATGGCAGAACCTAATAGAGAAATGTCCCTAGAGAGGGAATGGTACTATTCTCGAATGTATCAAATTGGTATACCACGTGGGTTATCCAGTTTCTCGGTAAGGAGGCAGGAAATGACAAGTCCGTATCGGACAAAGAGGCTCAAGAAGCCGGGTAAGGACTGTCTACTTCCGGAAATAAAGGGATTGTAAACTTCACTTGCTTGATGTTCGCTAGAGCCTACCCTCAAGCCTACAATAATCAATAATTCGTCGCAACGACTTCGCAAACGCGGGGTACGAGATGCGGTCGGAAACTTGATAGGGACTGACGGTTTGCCACTGCTCTTCAACGTGCTTCGCAGCCCTGATATGCTGTAAATCTGAACTAAAGAGTTGTCGATTGATGGTAAACGGCGTGTACAATGCAAATAGCTCGTGTAAACGTAAGAATCATCTGTGGTAATCGAAATCTCATCTATTAAAGATTGAACCTGCTAAGAGGTTGTGGTAGATGCAGTAGAGGCCTTGTGACGTAGGCTTTAGTTGAACTTCCTTTAAGACCGCGATCCTTTGTTGAGTAGGAAGCAGGTAGGGAAGTGTTGGAAGCCTTGGACAAGAACATCAAAGGTACGTAGGAAGGTACGTGATAGTTGGTCGTCGCGACGGTGCTTGTGTAGATAAATGTGAGGTAGGAAGGATATCGTGGCGATTGTGAGATGCAAATCGCGTGGTTTAGGCGGGATTTACGAAATAGGGAAAGAAGGGCGGTGCTGCCTTGTCGAAAATATCGAGTATATGTCAAGAATATGACGTACGCAAATGGGGTTGTCGGAAGATTATAAATTCAAAGTTTGTGACTTTTACATTTAAAGTTAGACCAAGAGATCGTGACTGATGAGACAAACTTTGAGAGAAGGCAAGATGAATTGATGGATTACATTCAAGTGATCACTTTTAGGTTAACAAAAGGTAGGTCGAGAAGGTAGGCCGTGAAATACCTAAAAGTTAGTAGGAAGGCATTAGGTAATTTTGGGTTGACAGGACCCCACCTGCCCGACAGCTGAAACCTAACGCATGCAGCAACTTGGCGATTACCTAATATGAGATACTCCCGGCCGGATAAATATTGGCAAGATACATAGAGAGAGGTACCTATGAAGTCCGGTCAGCCAGCCAGTCTGCCAGTAGGTTCAAACATGTGGCTTGACAGGGGATCAAGTCTAGTACCACATTTTCTACATACGTACGGTGAATTGGCTTTATCGTTGGACAGCTACTAGCCTCAGTACAATACCAACTCCCATTTCGCGGCATAACTTTACTTAGCATATCAATTCCCTTCGATTGTACAGAAGTTGCCTGTCCCTGCGGGCACAATACAGACAACATGGTAATAACACATTCTCAGAGACCTAAGTAAGGTTCCCCAACGATCTCTAACTTGTATTAGGTCGTCTTAGCCGCATCTATTTGTACTCGAGGCGGGAAAGCTGTCCTCTCGAGGCAGTTCCGCGAGATGCCCAGATCGCGAATCGAAGCCCTCCTAGCATCCTTCCCTAAACTTGCCGATTCGGGAACCCAACACACCACCGTCGAGCAGGACAATGTTCGATTCGTCTACCAACCCCTTGACGAGCTCTACATGGTCCTCATCACCAACCGCCAGTCCAACATCCTACAAGATATCGACTCCCTCCACCTGTTTGCGCAGGTAGTTACTAGCACATGCAGAAGCCTGGACGAGAGGGAGATATTGAAGAATGCCTACGAGCTACTCAGCGCCTTTGACGAGTTGGTTTCGCTCGGCTACAGGGAAAACCTCACCATCAGTCAGATCAAGACTTTCTTGGAGATGGAGAGTCACGAAGAGCGCATCCAGGAGATTATTGCGCGAGTATGCTATCTACTCACGAGGCTTTCCCGTTACCCCGCTAACAGCCGTCCAGAACAAGGAATTGGAAGCAACCGAGGAGCGAAAACGAAAGGCCAAGCAGCTCGAGTTGCAACGAAAGGAGTCTGCGAGGATGGGTCGTCCAGTTGCACCTCGAACCCCAGTATACCCGACTTATACGCCCCCTACGCGCCCCACGCCTGCAGATACCTACGATAGCTACGAAGCTGAGAAGAACAAGACCCATAAGTATGAAATACTACGAGTATATGAGACGTCGAGCTAACGTATAATCAGGACAACGGTGATGAAGGGCAAGGGAATGCAGTTGGGTAAGAAATCCAAGACTACAGATATGTTTGAACGCGTCCGAGGAGAGATGGGAGCCGAAGTAGACGAGTCGCCCCTGGTGCCCGTCGCTCCCAGTCCGGCTGCCGAGCCTGCGGCTCCACGAGTGTCTTCATCCTTGGACCGCGATGCGATCCACGTTACTATCAACGAATCTATCGGTGCTAAACTATCGAGGGAGGGCTCTCTAAACTCCCTAGCCGTTACTGGCGATCTAAGTTTGAGAATCTCGGATCCCAGCTTGACCAAGATCAAGCTCAACCTTACGGCAAACGCCTCTCATGGTGCCCAGTTCCGTACACACCCCAACGTCGATCGTGGCCTATTTACGAGCTCCAAGACTATCCAGATGAGCAACGCTGCACGTGGTTTCCCCGTCAACAATTCTGTTGGCGTCTTAAGGTGGCGAGCTACGCCAAAGACGGACGACACCAGCGCTTTGCCCATCAGTTTCACCGTCTGGGTGAACAAGGGCTCGTCCGGAAACTTCACGATAACAGTCGAGTATGAGCTTACCGGAGGCGACACCCTAAAGGATGTTACGGTTGTCATTCCGTACGTTACTAGTGAACCATCCGTGTCTAGCTTCGATGCCACCTACGAGGTATCTGGTGACAGTCTCGAATGGGCTATCGGGACCGTTAGCGACGATAATCCCAACGGCTCGTTCGAATTTGATGCTCAGGCGGATGACGAGAACGAGTTTTTCCCCATGCAAGTACGATTCTCCAAGACGACACCGTTCATCGATGTTGACGTAAGTACTATATTCTCGCCCGCAATCCAGCATTTTCGCCGTACTAACGATTTATATAGGTTACGTCAGTTTCGTTGGTGGAGGAGAATGAAGAAGTTAGTTTCTCTAAAGACATTAGGTCGGTGGCCGAGACCTATTTGGTCGAGTAACGGGTTTTGGGCAGGATGTAATGAGTTCGGCATGGAGCAACGGCCACCAAAAGGGGATGAGACAGGATGTTATATAGAGCAATAGCTAGATAGAGCATGCTAATTGATTGTGAATGATGCCATCAATTATTGTTGTCTGCTATTGTGGATTGTAAGAACTTGGGAAATGTTATAATATTGTATACAGTATCTATCTGGTACTAAATATACTGTGTTAGCTACTTGATTTAGAGCGTTTGCAGCGACTGCCTCATTACAATGAATGCCTGGGTCACTGTAGCTACGGGATCCACACCGTTTTGGAGCACTGTGGACTCATTAACCTTTGCAAAATCGCAGCGGCAATAACAAGACAACTAAATAATAACAACGACAACTTCAACTTATAAAATGCTGTGCCGTGATTAGTACCATTCCAGATACTCTCAAATTAGGTGCCCAGTCTTAGGAGTAACCATGACTGAACCAATTGAGCTCACTCTCCGTAACGACTTACGTCTCGATCCTAAGCCGCACAACGGCCTTCTCACTTATAATCCGGCCATCGAACTCTTCGCCGGTGCAGCTGGGTCGAGAACCCTCCAGATATGGCGGTCAAATGGCCAAGCTGTTACTAAAAGTAGTCAACGTGGCGAGCGAGACACTGTCGAGGCTCTCCGCTGGAAGGCGGATGGTAGACTACATTTGCCCTCGGATTAGAATGGCGACTCATAAACTAACGCGTATTAGGACAATTTCTAGCTGTAGGGTGGAGTGATGGAGTAGTGAGGTTGATGGGTTTGGAGACGAACAAGGCTGTCCACCAGATGCCGGTATGCGAGGCGGGCAAATCTCGAATCACCTGCATCGGCTGGGCTCGTAACAGCGCAGGGAAGCGTCAAAACTCGGTCTCCGAATCTTCTACGGTATCCTGGGAGGATATAATGCCTCGCGATCTTTTCCCAAGCAGCAGGAAGACCGCCGTAGACCTCCCACGGGAACTCACGTTTCTCGAAGTCGAGAGCGCCCTACCAAAGCTCAGCCCTTTACCCGCATCGGGGGGTTCAGGGTAAGGAACACAGCCGAATTATCATAGCAACTATCTGCTAACAAGGCCTTAAGGGATGACTCCTTCGTATTCACTACGAGGGCATCGCTAGAGTTCCTATTCCAACCCTTCGCTCCTCATGACAGCGATAACGTCGATGTTATGATTGTTGGCACCGACGATGGGCAAATCCACGTCAGCATATACAATTCTTTTGTCATCGGCACGTTTAAGTACGCTCTACCTCAGCCTCTTGGAAAGAATATCACCCTGCAGTTATGCCACCACGCCTCTCATCCCGACTCGTCGACACATATGCTTGTGTTCAAACCATCTGGGGAAGCTAAGACGATAACCGCTTATCTCGTGCCCATAGACCTAACTTTTATCCATTCGTCACCTGAGAATTTGTCCTTGCTGGCTTCAAAAACCACTACGCTACAAAAGCTGCTGAGGTATGTGAAACAAGTGCAGATACATATGATACACGAATGGCAGTCAACCCGAGAGCTTCCAACCCGGTTTTTAAATAGCATAAACGAGACGCTGCGTGAATCTGGCAACTACGGCGAGATGGGCATTGGGCAGGCCTTATACCATACGGTGGTGACAGGCCATACGTTCCCAGAAGTGCGGGAATGGCTAGTCGACCAATTGGCGGAGCGGGTACGTAAGCTTCCATTCGTAGGGTTGGTTGGGGCATGACGCTAAAGGGTGAGATAGGGTCATAAACGGTGGGATAAAGCTGTTTTATCAGGCCTCCACGCGCTTCGCAGCCTGGTACATGAGAACTTCCTTCCGGCGCTCGAGCGCATCGGTGTTATCCTCAGCCGTTTACTCGGCATCGCGCGCTTCCACGAGTCAAAGGAGGAGCCCGGGTTCACCAGCGCGCAGGTTACCAGAGTCATGGATACGGTGTCCTGTCTGATGCTAGTAGGGAACAAGATTCTACTCATCGTCATGGAGGAGCTGGATCTGTTCCAGTCGTTTTCTATCTGGCTCCGGCACGAGATCGACAGACTAGCAGCCCCGTCGGCGGTAGAAGAGCTTTCCGAGAAAGAGGCAACAATGGAACACGGAAAAGTTCTTGCCTATATCCAACAGTATATGGCCGCGAGCCCCTTACGGTACCATCTCAACAACGTCACCGTTGAAAGCTCGGATAGAAGCCGCCAGCAAGCTGAAGGTGGAAGCTCTCTATTGGAACTCCTTAGTAAACAGCTAAACAAACTAGACACCAACCAGCCCGACGAAAATTCGTTCGCCCAGGTCGAATTCTTGTGCGGCTATTTAGATGGCAAAGCCAGTGCTATCTTTAAAGGCATCGCCGAGGCGGAAAAGCGAAGCGTGCGGTTTGGCCAACCAACTGCTATCGAACTGGACAGTAGTATTGCGAAATTTGATGTCACAATGTCAACTATATCTAATGCGGTATGTCCACGTTCAAGTCGTCTCTCATTCGATGTTAACGGCCTCCTCCAGGATACGTCCCAGACACCAACATACACAGCTTTAATAACGGAAAGCGACGAGCGCAGCGGTAAGGATGACCAGCAAAATTATTCACACCCCAGAATTGACTCTCCTCCAATAGTATACATATTCCGAACGACTACGAGCGTATTGAATGGGATTAGCGGTCCTGTCACGACCGAGCTCTCATACATGGTCCTTGGCGAAGGAAAGGTTCTCGACCTCAAATTTTTATACGACGATAGTCTTCTCGTCTTGTGGGCGCAGAGGGGTAATTAAGTCCATCCATTCAAAGTTTACTTATCGCTAATTCAAGCAGGTCAACCACTACGGATCGTCAGAATACCGCACAAGTCTAACGAGTTAGGGTACCGGCCGTATTACTCGGGAGACAAGGTAACGCCACTCGTCCTCAGCAACGACCAGATTACCAGCGCATTTGTGAACGTGGTAGTGCCCTGCGAGCCGAACTTCGTACCGGTCCAGATGGAAATTCGGGGGGCTAGTTCTGAGCGCGGCAAGGTACCTGTCACGGTCTGTCTGCTTGGGAACGATATGCAGACATATAAAGTCTTTTCCTTACCAGAGGACTCATTCAGACAGTAAACGAGATGGTGGGTTGGTGATGGAATATCGGACTGGTAGTATGTATCTACCACGCAGACTAATGACAACTTATGATACCTATCCAATAAGAACTAGGAGAAACTAATTGTTGTTCAATTGATTTCCCGAATAGCTACATCTTATTCACCCACTTCTAAAATCCCCAAATAATATATCGTCAGTATAACTAGAGGATACCGATTCCGATTCACATTAGCCACACCAGGAAGAACTCGTGGTCTGATAAAGTAGATAGCAGTACGAAAGCCCCTCAACTGCCATATATGAAATCCAAGACCCAGCAACACGAAGCGGTCCCACATTCAGCGCCTCAGATCTCACGAAAATTATCTGCGGGAACGATCCAGTTCCCCTCTGGTCAATCATGAACGGGATAGAGGCGCCTATGGTTGAGACAAGATCTGCGACATTGACAATATATCTCCTCATGGCTCGCACTGACCCCTTATAACCTGTAGCTAGGCTGTCGCCATGTTGTAATGTATCCGACCACCGACCTGCGCTATGCGTCCGACTTGGATTTTACGGTCTTTAAGATATTGGGCTACACTAGATATTCACCTTGTACCCGGAGATCAGTTCGCTTTCCTTTATTGGAGGCTTCTTTACTCGCGTAAGGTTGGGTTTAGGTACTAATCTATGGCATTAGGACTAGACAGTACTTTTGAACTGAACAAGGCGAGCTTTAAGCGTGTGTACGCGCAGGTGGCTTGCCCTTATAGCAGATTACCTAAATCTAGATTTATTCCTATTTACAGCCAATTGGCTCTGAAATGCTCGCTGGTCGCCTCTTAATTTGAACTGCTTTATGGTATACATACTACCTCATAATTCCACACTCGCTCTCCGGTTCGTAGCCATATACTTTGTGCCATTCCTCAGAGTACGCTTTTTCTTGTCGTCATGCTATTACTTCCTCCCTGCCTTCGCCCACTGCCTCAGAACGTTTTTCTGAATCTTCCCGGTACTCGTCTTAGGGAGTTCGTCGACTATCTCGACTTCCCGCGGGATCATAAACTTGCTGATCGCGCTTTGATTGCGAGCCCAGTTGATCACGTCTTGCGGTTCTAGCGTCTTTCCTTCTTGGACTGTTAGATACGCCTTGGGTCGCTCACCCCAATGCGAATCTGGTACGGCTACGACGCCTGCTTCGAGGACGTCGGGGTGCTGGACTAGCATGGCCTCGAGTGCGACTGAGGAAATGTTCTCTCCGCCTTGATATGCACATATTAGTACCTTAGGTAGGTATTTATGCATGCAAATCGAACGCATCCTCGGGAATAGAAGGAGATAAACATACCGCTGATAATAATATCCTTAGCCCGGTCCTGGATCTGCGCACTGCCATCCGGATGCCAGACAGCCAAGTCGCCAGAGTGTAGTGCGCCACCAGCGAAGAGCTTCCTCGTAGCTTCTGGGTCCTTGTAGTAACCCTTGCAGCAGATATTACCGAAGAAGACAATTTCGCCAATCTCCTTACCGTCCTTGGCGACGTCAACGAGAACACCTTCCGGCTGATCGGTTTTGACGATGCGGATCGGAAGACTGGTTATGAAGCCGTGTCCCTGGCGAGCCATCTTGATGTATCTCTCCGACTCTGGCAGGGCGTCCCATTGTGGGAGGCGGTATCCCTTCGTTATTGGGCCGTACGTCTCCGTCAGGCCGTATACATGGAGGGGGTGTAGATTTAGATCGGTCTAAATGGTTCTATCAGTAAGTTCACGAGATGTCCGGGCGTGTCTCATACCATCTGCTTAAAAAGGTGTGGCGTTGGCGGACTCGCGGCTACGGTGACCTTCACGGGCTGTGGTAACCTCGCTGCTTCTTTCGAAGTGCAGAGCAAAGTATTCACCGTCGGCGCCGCACTAAAATTTGTGATCCCTTCTTCCTTCAGAAGTTTCCAAATTAACGGATAGTCAACTCTCCTGAGGCAATAATGCGTGCCTCGAGCCGCGGTTACTGCCCACCTATAATAGGGGTAAGCCTTTAACTTTAAAATTGACGATTGCTTAAGAAACTTACGGGAATGTCCAGCCTACGGCGTGAAACCTGATAGTGTTAGCAATGAAAAGCACCGTCTTCCGGGGTAGTCTTACATCGGTAGTGTCCATAGATATTTACACCTCCCCGTGTCAGGACTCAATCCGGATTCAATAACGTTAGCTTGTGCCGCAAGGTATGCGCCTCGGTGTGTATAGACGCATCCTTTAGGCCTCGAAGTCGTTCCTGATGTGAATGGAATAGCGATCATGTCATCTTCGTGGATGTCCTGGACGTGCAGACCAGCCCACCCCTTGTTACCATGTGCTTGGTCATATTTCAAGCCTTCCAGCACCGCCTCGTCGAATGGACCACAGAGCTCACCCTCAGTCGCATCGGTATCCTTAATTTTTTGTTAGTATAGGTATTCTCATTCGACATCCAACATTGGGCGTGGATTGGATAAATCAGGTATATACCTAGGTACTCACCAGGTCAACGATGAAGGGTACATTAGGATGGCTCTTCTTAAACTCTTCTAATAACGGTAGATATTCGTTATCCACGATGATGGAATCTACCTCGGCAAAATCAAAAATATAGGTGATATCATCGGGTTTTAAGCTATAATTGTCAGCATTCGGAGTATGCTCTGGCGGGGATAGATGAATTTCCGGGGCGCGTACCGATAGTTTACAGGAACGATGACCCCGCCACCGGCCACGATTCCGAATATCGATTCCAAAAAAGCAGGCGTGTTAGTCGCCAGTATACCGACACGTTTATAGCCGTGTTCTCGAATGTAGTAGGCTAACCCCCTGGCACGGTCCGCGAATTCGCTATACGGCCTCCTTAGGACTTTGTTGTTGGCTGTAACGTGATATATAGCGGGAGCATCGGGTTCGATAGCAGCAGCCCTCTCTAGAAAAAATGTTGGGGACAGCTGGTGGATGTGATGGGTATGGTCAACGCCAACGGGCGACTTCGGGGTTGTCGGCCCTAGATGGCCGAGTAGATTCCTCAACCGTGACGTCGGTCCAGACATAATATTAGATGATGTTGTAGTTAACGAAATGACAACCCCGTCTAAGTCTCAAGAGGTAATTATCTAAACTAGACCGTACAGCTAATACGCAGGCGGCAGGATATAGGTATCCCGTACAGGTGTATAGTGGGGAGGGTATAACGCAAGTATGAAAGAACACGAAATAGAGCTATTGTCATCGAAGTTCACAACAAGCCCCGGTTGAGGAGGGTATCGAGACTTATAACAGTCGGTACAGAGGTACCTTAGGTATGCAAAGCGGTGTCAGGGAAAAGGATGGCGCGCTATGTAGCACTACCCCATAGACCCCGTAGCCCGTCCCCCATGCTGCTAACCCCGGTCTTGTTCGGCTAAGAGCTAAGCATTACCGGGGAACCAGGGATCAAGCATACACTATGGGTTTATTAACAAAAAGTAAGAGCTAAGGCGTTTTAGCTTCTTAGAGTTGCGTCACTTATTGAGAGGTAGAGTTTATTCAGAATAGTATAAGTTCCTTCGTAACTGTTCCAACTGACAAAGGTAGACTTGGCTCAAATTGGTTATATCGTATACTCAACTCGTCTCGACTCGTTCTCTCGAAACTCCTATCAATAACAACGGCACGAACTTAACGGTATAAGTCCGCATTTATCAAGAAGTTGATAAATATTGAATCTCGGGTTTAGAGGTTGAGGTTGGATCCAACTCATTCATGAACTTCTTTGACAACCCCATTCCCCATTTCGGGGTTAATATTCTACCGCCGACTAACCGACGAGCCGATTTCATAACTCATAACTTTATGATGGCATAGTATAAAACTCGAAATGGACGCTGTAACTAACCAGATTATAATAAATTTCATAAACTCCAAAATGACACCTCGCACGACATCCACATCTAATTAGACTTTTCGAGCTACACAAATCCAAGCCGACATCCCCAGTATTCCCGTCTCCTTCTCCGTATCGCTCAATTGCTTTCGTATCTCACCATCCCAACGCCCTATTTCTTCCCGGCTCCATCCCTCCCAGAGTTTCGCCGTCCACATAGGCGAGCTAAGCGCTTTCACAGCTTCTTCTCCGGAACCGCACTCCCAGTTCGGCTCGGCCTCGAAAACTTGAATTTGATCACCAAGGAATCCCCCAGCCTCCATGACGCTAGAAAGCTTCTCTTTCGTCAACCACTCGGGGGGCATGTACATTGGGTTAAACCCGCTGTTCGGCCGGATAGCATCCACCGCGCCTTGAAGCACCTCGGCAGCCCGTCGAGTCTTCCACGTAGTAACCACCGCATAGCCGCCACGCTTAAGTACACGGTGCATCTCTGCAGCGCCGGCCACCGGGTTCCGGAGGGTAAATATGCCTAAATTCATAACGACGGCGTCGAATTCGGCGTCTTTGAAGCGGGAGAGGTCCTCCGAATCTTGGACGTAAGCGTCGGCTGTGGTCCAGTTCAGCGCGGCTTTGTTTGCCACGAAGTGTTCGATCATAGGGGGGGCGAAATCTATGCCGGTAACCCGCGGCGGTGGAGAAACCGGCAGCCCGGGAACTGAGACATCTGCTGGAGACGGTGATAATAGGAGCTTAGTCACTATGCCCGGCCCGGCCGCCGAGTCTAAGATGCGGCTTGTTGAAGAATAGCTTAATAGCGGTAAGTAAGACAATGCAGCTGCTGCAAGGCGCGTACTTGTGCCGCCCGCATGCTTTTCGTATGCAGAAGCATGTTTCTGGAAATGCACTTGCCCGGTTACCTTGCCTAATGTCTCCGAAGTCATGTTGGCGGTGGAGGTCGTTGTTATCCTGTGTTGAGAATTGGAAGACTCAAGACATGCGAAATCGTGAAAGATAATTTGACGTTTAATGGCATTTATAAACATTTAATAGTTACTTCTGCACTACACGATTTTACTTGAACCGAATCATATATTTATGTCGCGTCGGATACATATTTTACTTCGCGAGTAGTCCCCGGAATGTCTCCGAGATGCTTGCTTATGGAGGCTTTACATAAGTCCATTCCCGTGGATATTCTATTCTTTCTATATTGATCATTTTCCTTCTTCAGATAGGATATTTATGAAGTTTGGCGTCTGGAAACAGTAATGTCCTCATTTGCAATTCTCGGGTCTACCCCTTGCGGTGTAGGACTAACCGTTCGTAGCAGAACCACTCCGAACGGTACTGAAGAAATGTCGCCAAAGTAACCGGCACTAAACTTCACTCCGCCAGATAACCCCTGATGATACTGAACAGATTTGTTTTTGATATTCGTTTCGTGAGATTTTATTACATCACATATCGGAACTATACAACAAATTAGCGAATACGAATTCTCACGAATATCCTGCGACTTACATAAGGATTCTCAAAGTCAGTGTGGTCTCCCTCGCCCATTTCCAAGCCAGCCTTGATTCTATCCTCTTCCGACATTCCTAACTCCCTCATCCGTCTGTCTCTACGCCCGTTGCGCATAACCAGGATGGTCCTCCATAAAATTATTAGCAGCATCTGGATTCCTAAACATGTTACACAGCCAATCGTCCCCGGGATGTATCTGGGCTACATATCGTTAGCATTAGGTGTACCATCTTGCCCCAGCCTGACATGACATACCGCATCCTTGGCCTGGAAGATTTGTGTGCCCACCATGTTTCCAACGCAGTATCCCACGAAGGTGATTGATGACATGACGGTCCGTTTTGTTCGTCCGGCGACGTTTGACGGGATTAGCGACCAAGCAAAGAACGTGGCTACTATGAAAGTTCCAGTCATGAAAAGTCCACCCCATTTCGTCCATTTGTATTGTGGCTCATTGGGTAGAAGAGCGATGATGAGAAAGCCAGCAATCGGCGGAAGTTGAGAGAGCGCCATGACCCATCTAGATACGCGTTGGATTAGATTGTATAGTTAAAAGTTAAGATATCATAGCTCTTACAATCGGAGGTTCTTCTTCTTAGTAACTAGTAGTCCGATCGCGAGGAAGAATAGTACCGTGAAAATCATTTTCGGAATGTTCAAGAGAATATTTTGTAGATTCGCTATACTACAGTTAGTCGAAGTAATAACTATAGAGTATAGTAAACCAGGGGGTACTTACTAAACCCATAACTAGTGGTCAATATCCCCGAAAACGCCGTCAGGGCACCGTTCGGAACTGATCCTAGGAAGGCATTTGCACCAGCGATCCAGAACTAGGGTTTTAAGTCAGCTCCCTCAAGCCGAATAAGACGACGTTCAAGAGATAGTTGTAAGAACATACTATCGGGTCCACTAGACACTCTCTAACTTGTTCCCACTTCCATTCCTTGATGCCTGTTTTATCGTGACCGGTGTTATTGGATAGGATGCGAGCTGTGGCTATCTTCTTTTCCTCCGCGGACAACCAGATCACTTCGGATGGTGTCCCGAGGATGAGAAAACAAGATAATCCCACGAGAACAGTAAGACTACCGAGGAACTGCTACGGTATTAGCCTGCGACACGCTTTGGCGTTAGATAGGTAACTTACATAGGACATGTACCTCCACGCCTCGAAATTCGGGTTCCTGTAGGAGACGGTACCAATTCCATAACTGATAGATTCGGTGATGATGCTCACTCCGGCATAGCCGCTTTGGAAGACCAAGGAGCGCGAAGGGTGTTCTCGTGTGGTGTACCAGGTCCCAATTACCAAAAGGAATCCGGGACTTAAAGAGCATTCGAAAATTCCTTGCAATGCTCGAAGAGTGAGGAGATGTACAAAATTCTGAGCGAACCCGATACTCAACACGACAAATCCCCAGCACACTATGTATATCGACAACATCCGGCCCATCGAGTATCTCTGCAACAGGATGACAGACGGAATCTCAAAACACATATAAGTAAGATAGAAGACCGTTGTCAGCCATGAGAACTGCTGTCCAACCAAGCCCGTATCTTCGCGTAACCCAAAGGTAGCTTGAGTACTGATGCAGGCCTTGTCTACTGCCTGGAGTCCATGACAAAGCCACATACTGTTGTGACAGAATTAGAATAACAAATTTGTCGGGAGCGGTTTTATACAAGACTTACAGCGGGAGAAGGTACCTGTCCACTTTTCGTTTTAGACGATTACACTCCTCATCGGTATATTGAGGCGGGAGTTCCTCTTTATGGTCTATGGCGACTTTATCGTCGTTTGAGAACTTAACGCTATCGTCTGACCCCATCTTGACGAATACGGCTGATAGTGCTCGGTATCGTGAGTATTGGCTATCTTCTCATACGTTGATGGCTATAATCTTATAATTTAGCTTGGTGAGAGAGTATTACCTAAAGTCCTGGTTTCGTGCTGATAGACGCGGCTATAAGTAAGAACTTCATCGATAACGAAGGATAGTAGTACAAAAATAAGAAATACATAACGCCAACAGTACCTAGGGATAAGTGACTCCTGGAGTCTGGAAGGCCATATTGATCGAGCATGGTGTCTAGAACATCTGGGCAGGAAATTTGCCGGGAAGGCGCACGAATCAAAAAAAGGCAATCCAGGAGCAGATCTCGTCACAGGCATAACGAATTTCCACGGCATTATCTCAATTTCTAGTTCTTAAGCCACAATTTTGGTGCTCAGCAATCATACTAGATCCCGGGATTGCATTGTGTAATGTGACGTCTTAGTATGTAAGACAGGACGGTGGGAAGATACCATGCATTATTACACAAATGTCGGCGTCGAGAGGGAAATTTTGTGTAACGACTCAGCTAAGACGTGGAAAAGCAAAGGTTAGATCGCGAAATGCCAATGTCTAGCCACGAGGCAAGGAACCCTTGAGACCGTCATCCTTAGGCGACTTATCTCTCGATGTTCGACTAATAATGATAAGGGATAGTAGACAATCTGGACGCGGAATCTCCGCGTGGCTTAAGAATGGTCTCGTAGGCGATATGGCTTGTGAGACAACGGCGGAATAACGGGAAGCCCCATTAAGGTTCGATGGTATGAATTGCCAAGGTTGTGCCCGTCGTAACCGTGAGTCTTTTGAACGCCATGTAGCTATCCGTTCTGACATTCACCCTAAGTTGGGGTAGGTACACTAATAGTTTCCGCAGACCTCATATTGGCATGATGTGGCTTGGATTGCCAATCTATTCTAGAAGCTCCACAGGTACTCAAAGGGTCGGGCCGCGTCTAGCGGACCAAAAGTATGGGAATCGGGCTCTAGGATTAACCCGAGCTAGGGATTTTTAAGGCCGTATGCTCGAGGGTTTAACTATATAAGCATGAAGTAGAGGCTGAAACTGCTGGATATCAACCGTCCCTTGCTTTCTGCACGACACATGAACTGGTGCGTGGAAGACGCTAGAGATCTGGATAAGATTCATTCGACCGGAATGCTACGCCGAGGCTAGACATTCTGTGGAAGAGCGTGTGAACACCATTCCTGCATGAAAAAGGGAGACACATCTCAACCCAAGGTGTGTGAGCCTAGGGATAAAAGACCACGCGCTTACCAATCCAGAAATCTTGTAGACCCCTTAGACTCTCCCGACAAGCCACAAAACGGGAGTACCCATAGTTAGAAGCTGCTGAATACCTAGATGGGGCTAAGAGAAGAATTAAGAAAAACTTCCGATTGATACCTCTTAGCAAGTAGAATCAGACTTAACACTCCGAAGCTGTAATGGCTAGAGGTTGCCGGACAAGGTCAGATAGGAAAATATTTTACTACATGCAATCTATACAAGTAGATCTGATAGTATGTAAGGGCTATGAGTGTCAAGATCCTACTTAGATGAGACATCCAGAACAGAAGATGCTCCTAGTAGGGAGGTATGTATAAGTTGTCCCTGTCCTCCCTGGCTTGGGTTTAGAGTCCCCTGCGGCACAATCAAGCTTTCTTCTTACCTTCCAGGTTCGCCTCATGATAAATAGTAGGCATAAATCTATTCAACTTGGTACCGGGGGTGAATTTCATGTGTGGTAGCATTGCCATCAGTGACAATATAGCAAAAGTATGTTGAACAGTAGTCGACAGCACTGGTAATTGCAAGTATTATCGTGTTGTACGCCTAGGTTGCATACAGTCTACTCCATTGCAAAAGGGACAGTTAATTATTAAGGACATTTCTACTCAGTTCGCATAGGATATTTCACAGACTCTTGTATAGGATTGTCTACCTAGGTAATCTCACAAGATAATTGCCAAGGTCAAGGCTCCAACGACTTTTCAATTCTATACCAGAGAAGGGCTATATTCTCCATGTCAGGTATATATAACTGCGATAAATAAACAGGTACACATCCCGCTACGCAGGATGATATCTATATACAATGACATCCAATGTCGTGCTTATACTACTAATGTCATACATAAGCCGAATGACTATATACAAGAAGATCCTTATCCTGCAAAGACTACCTTAGGTACGTATACGACACGTCACTAAGATCGAACTGCAAACTTCGGAGCGCTCGCCGCGAGAAGGCTCTGTACGGCTTCAAGAGCACTTAGCTCGACACCCAAGTCCGACTGGCCGTCGAACTCACCAGTGTACCATTGCACACCGCAGGTAGCATTGCCGTAGCCGGTGCAGCTAGAAGCAGCACCTTGAGCAGTAGCCTCGAGCAATGCGTCAATATCGGATTTCAAGCTAGGAACCAATACTGCCGTCTTTCCAAGCCAGCGTGCCAGGCTGGCCTTGAAGCTAGTCTGGTCGATGTTACACGCCGAGTCCAGTTCGCATTTCTGCTCGTACATGACGCCAGTAGCGTTGGATGTAGGGCTAAAGAAGGTACTCTGCGCGGTGCGGACCAGACCCTGCACTCTTGATTCCCACGTCGAACTGTTGGTGAAGGCGTACATGTGGGCGGCGCCATGGATATAAGAGGCTATATTATAGCTCCACTCATCCTTGTTGATCGCAGTGCAGTTCGCATCCTTATCGTCGCCCGCGCCATCGAAGACGTGGAAATCGGGACTGACAAAGCCGACGCTGGTAGACCAATCCCAAACCTTGGTCGCCCAATCGCCAAATGTCTGGTTTCCGGTGTACCGCGCAAGTCGAGCGGCAGTCTGGAAGAAACCACCATTGGACACGGAGTTTTTGTAATAGTAGCCGTTGGCTGTCTCGACGAACTGCCATTTGAGACCACCTCCACAAGTCGCGCTATCTTTGTTCCATCGCGCCACAAAGTCATTAAAGGCGTTCGTGCCGATTGCGAGCCAAGAGTTGGCGCAATCCTCGCCTGCTTCGGTCTTAGACTTCTCGCATGGCAGTGCTGGGAAGTTATACTCCAGTGCCGTAAGAGCGTTGTACACCCAGTACACCTGATCGTCGTTCGCCTCCCACGACTCCTGTTCGGTCGGAGCGAAATCGTAATTCGGGCCCACGTTCTTTGCCAGTGCGGACAGGATATCGGCTTGGTAGGTTGTGTCGCCCGTGTATACAGTATAGTCCATCAAGCCGTTCCAAGCCGAGCCCGACAACCACCAAAACCAAGGTTCCGGTTGTTTAAACTGACCTGCCGTCGAGCTAGGATCATAATATACGTAAAGACCCTTTGCGACCTGGGCTGCGTTTTCCTTGACAGAGGCCTGATCTTTTATGTTGAGGCTTAGAGAAGACGCGACATGGGCGAGTGCTGCCCCCGCGACAATATTGGATAATCTCGTCATCTCGAATACCGATAATTCCCTAACTATACAAATTTCACAGAGTTGAAAAAGAAAGAATTAACAAGCCACGACTCGAGGAGTCGGACACGCGTGTCGCTCGTCTATGTTGAAATATGTACGTAAAGTACCCCCTTATTGAAGCAACGTTGCCCATCTAAGCTGACAACGGGCTGCTGCAGGAGTGAACTGTCGATCATTTCAGCATAGAGCAAGTCGTTATGAGAGAGCGGCTACTAGAGGAGAAAAAGGAAGTTGGATTAGAAAGGCCAGGCACACGCGAGCGGCCGAGCCAATGAATCGACTGCAACCCCCATGATCCTTGGCGGCTTTAAGCTATTTACAGTTATGCTTTTCGGTGTTTTTTTTTAGTACATTGTCATCGGATCAACCATCATATGCTTTCGGGCTTATTTAGGAACATGTGAAGTTTTAGGTTTATAGCTTCAAAGAGTGTGCGGGTTGAGTTTTCAGGGACCTTGAGTACGCGTGGTCGATACAAACAATGGGAGTCGATCATTTCTTTGTTTATTCCATCAGGCGGTGGTGATTAACAGCCACGGGGGTTTCTGGGTCAGTGTTTGATCTTCTAGACAGGCGAAAAAAGGAATATAATTTTAAGTTGCACAACTTAGAGGTAACTCGAGCTGAAAATTGTATTTAATGAAAAAAGTATATGCGCTAAAAGGTGGGCTGAAGGGAAGTACGGTTGACCAGACGTACCATTGTGCTAAAATGAAAAAAGTAATTGCAGATTAAGCTAAAATTGGTAGGAGGTCACTTGCCACAATTTAAAAAATATTAAATATATACTTATAAGCTTTATTACAACTTATTATAATAAATATATTAATTTAATTAATATAACATTACATTTATATATATACATTTAAATAACTTTATAAATTTAATAATTATAATATTATAATTAATATTATTTAATAATTTTAATTAATGTAAAAATAATAATATAAATTATATTTAAACCGGTTTTTTTATTATTATATTATAATAAAATTTAATAACGTTTATTTTATTTAAAAAAAAAAACACGTAATATTTTTTATAAATATTTCGATATTTTAATATATAATAATATAACGTATAAATATATAATTTAAATTATTATTTTTACATTAATTAAAATTATATAATAATATTAATTATAATATTATAATTATTAAAATCGTAAAATTATTAAAATATATAAATATATAAATATAATAATTAAAAATTAAATTAAATTAATAATTAAATCTTTTAATTTAATTAATTTATCGGATAAACAAGGTTTATATGATACGTAGCATTATACAAGGTTACGTACAGTTGTACGAGAAAGAGCTAAACACGAAATATACGATATTATTATTGATTGACTTATTGTTGTATTCTAAGAGGGATACAGCGTACGGCTACGTACGTTGTATATAGCCCTTGTGGGTGTGGATACCAGGGCTCGAAAGCCCTGGTGGATAGCCACCAGCTAAGCTAATTGCGAGGGTTGTAAATAGCCTCATACGATGCAGCCGTCAGGTCAGGATATATTATCCCAACACTGGCAAATTTTTCTCTTTTGACGGCTGCTACTATAGTCCCTATTAGCCCTCGAGATAGCCCTCGAGATAGCCTTCGAAATGGCTCTCGAGATAGCTCTCGAGATAACTTCGTAACCTGTAATCCAACACGTAATCCCACACTGGCAATCTTTCTCTATACGTACAAATAGGCAATCAGTAATATAAGTAATAGAAGGCCTCGTATCTCTCCATCTCTTATTTAACGTAGCTGACAAGCTCGTACGTTGATGTTGTATAAGCTGTATGCGGCTCCGCGAGCCTCATCTAGCTCTGCGATTGTCGTATAAAAGATAGTTACGTATAAGCCTCCTCTTTTGACGACTAGGCAATTAGTCCGTACGGCTAATAGGGTCGTCCGATGCCTTATCTCTTGCTGCTCGAGGGTGCCTTGCTAGGGGTAGCTGTGGCGGCTGGCCTAGTGGTAGCCGTAGTAACTGGCCTTCGAATTACCAGTCCCTTATTAGCCTCCTTTTTAGCAATCGCCTCTTCGTACTCCTGTACGGTCGGAAAGTTGATACAGGCGTCTCTATTGCCGAGTGCCGCCAACCTCTTAGCGTTGTGGCGGCTTAGATTTTTGTAATAGACCCTGTGATAATATAAATAATTAACGAAGGTAGTACGTAGGTGTGGCGAGGCTTTCGCCCAATGTGTAGCCGTCTACCACTCGAAGAATTCTCGAAAGTGGTTATGAAGAAATTCCCTTGTACGGCCTTGGTTAACGAGGAAAGCGAACCATGTGCCGATAAACGAATTAATATCTCTTTTACTGGTTATTTCGATTTTATCGAGGCTAAGGTCGAGGCCTCCCGAGTCCTTATACTTGCTAGCGATATAGCTTTCGAATACGTTTTCCCAGGTCCTAGCCATATTGGGCGTTGTATAGGTAGACGGAGTGTTGCAAGTGATGTGGTAGCTGACAGGAGGGGGGGGGGGTTGGCTATTGTCGTATGTGGCTGTCTGGGTACAGCAAGCTGGTTGAAGAAGCTATCCTGATAGCTTATCGGCGCTATAGGCTCATAAGTTAAGCCCCGAGTAACGATAATTATAGTAGTAGGTCTTTTGTGCGTGATGGACGCAAATGTTGTGGGTTTACGTATTAAGCCCCAAATACCCTTAAAATCTTATGGGCTTACAAGTCAAGCCCCGAATTCCTTATATTAACACGATAGCTTCCCGATTGATTGCAGGAGGCTATAGGCTCGTTAATTCAAGCCCCGAGTACCTGTAAAGGTCTAGAAACGCTTGTCTTTTCCTGCCTTAAACACCCCAAAAACGGGCGTATTTGTTCTCAATAAAATTCCTAACTATCTATATCTACCCTTGTTAGGTAGACACTAATCAGTATCAGATAAACAAGGTCTATATGATGCGTAGTATTATACAGGGTTACGTACAGTTATACAAGAAAGAGCCAAATACGAAACACACGATATTATTATTGACTGACTTATTGTTATATTCTAAGAGGGATACAGCGTACGGCTACGTACGCTGTATATAGCCCTTATAGGTGTGGATACCAGGGCTCGAAAGCCCTGGTAAATAGCTACCAGCTAAGCTAATTGCGAGGGTTGTAAATAGCCTCATACGATGCAGCCGTTAGGTCAGGATATATTATCCCAACAAATTAATTTTAAAAGTTAAAAATAAATATACTTTTTTAAAATATATTATATATAACATTATAACGTATATATTTATAAAAAATAATTTATTTTTTTTATATAAAAATGTAAAATATTATAATAAATTAAGTTAATTACGTTAATTTATAATTAATTACTTTTTTAAATTAAATTTATAAAATTTTTTTTATTTTAATATAATAATACGTTTAATTAACCGTAAAAGGTTTTTTTAAATTAAATTAAACTTAAAAAATATTAAAAAAACCTTAATTATTTTTAAAAATTAAATATTAAACGACACGTACGTTAAAAAAATTAAAAAAGTAATATATTTAAAAACGATTTAAAAAATCTTATTTTCGACTTATATATATCGTTTTAATAAATAAAGTATTTTTTATTATTTTTTAATAAAAATTAATTTTATAAAAAAACACGTTTATTTAAATTATTATAAAAATGTAAAAAAAACATATTAAAAAAACGTTAAAATTTATACGTAAATTTTTAAAAATATAATTTATAAAATTACGGTTTAATAATAATATTTAATAAAACATTATAACGTTACATTAATATTTAAATAAAAATAAAACCATTTTTATTTTTTTTATAATTACTTATTTTTATTAATAACGTTACGAATTTTAATCCAATTACTTTTTAAAAAGTCTATTAAATTCAATTAAAAAATAAAGAAAATATAAAACTTAACCGCACGCGATTCGGACCTATATCGGTCTCAAAGCGGCTAAAAGTATATAAGTGTTTTAAGGGGCATCTTTTCCTTTTATACGATGCGCGCCCTCCTAGCAATACATACCCTTATCTTACACCCTCTTATATGGCCTCTTATTCAATTCAATTTAATTCAACGTCGATGCATGGCCTATACGTCTTATTACATTAATTTAAATCGGTCGTATACATCAAGTAAAGACTATACGGTCGCATCTAATCATTGCAAGGTAAAAGATTAAAAACAAAGTCTCGATCTCAATATAAGGTCTGGAGGTATAAGGCTAGCTGGCTGGCCAATCAGGTAGCTATATTGTACGAGGCTATTTGATTAGATAAGACTGGCTATATTTGATAATTGCATATACTAATAAAAAATCAGATGGGGGTAAGTGTATTAACAAAATTTACGTTTTTTTAATATGTTCCCTCTACACCTCCGTAGACTATGAAAAGGTAAATGCTCCCTCGCGATACTGTCCACACTAAATTATTTGGTTTATTTTCGGATACAATGATCCGACCTCTCGCAGATCCCGCCGAGGATTCCGAACATTAAAGAGATGAGAAAAACGCGATGATAGCTTCATAGAGAATAGTAGGTACTTGAACAGGTGCCCGGACGTCTTGTAATTGACATATTGTTCTAAATTACTACTTGTAGCTACAACGGCTATCTCGGCTGTTAAAGACTATCGTCGATGACAACTTCAACACCATGTTCGAGACTAGCTTTAAGAGCTCAATGGTGAATGGTATGCAAACTAGACTCGCGTCGCTCGGTGTTATTCGTTAGGTAGACACTGACCCGATAGATTGGATAATCGCCTTGCTTAGGTTCGAGGTATATCGCTTCCGATGTCAAGTTAACCCTCATGGTATAAACCAGGCCTTTTTGCTAGCTAAGGTACGATAGCTTCCCCACATTCCCCAGACTGCCAGTGAAGTTTAGGCGTTTACCCCAAATGCCTAGAAGCCAACTGGGAATAGAGTCCTAGTTAAAGAAATTGGACTTGGAGATTCAGGAAAGTCTACGCCGAAGAGCTTGCTTGACAGGATATAATAAATACCTGGAATATTAAAGGAGCACGGGACAGCTTCAAGATGGCTAGACGTCTCCATGGACATAGTATAATAGTAATTAGTTGTGCGCAAAGCGTCAGCGATATCACGCCCCTTAACAAAAACCAAGAGTTCGTCCCACTGATATCCCTATAGTAGTGAGATCACGACAATAGCTTGCCACGCATCCAGGCATCCCGATAAGGCAAACAATGAGATCAGCCTTGATATCTGTTTAGTAATTGCGACGCTGCAACCCTTGAGTAATTGGCTGTATGACGTAGAAAGGCGGGAAAGGGATACAATGGTGACATCACGATAGCGATATCAAGGTGTTCATTTTTTAGTTTTCCCTGGAAGCCTCAGCCTATATATCGATTCTTCTACTCTTATTTATATCAACTCCATTTATCAATATTTACTTACGTCTAGTTACATTTCCAAGTTCGCATCGATACCCGGATCTCGTATTCTCACCAACGTAATAAGCAAAATGTCTAACGAAGGCGGAGATCTCAATCAAATGGCCAAGGACGGCACTAGCAGTAAGTTAATCCTCGAATTTCGGCTTAAAAAGACCATATTTCTTCTATTCTATCCCTTCGATTACCCCGGCCGTGTGGCTTACACAAAGTAAACCGCAGTTCCCGGTGATGCTGGAAAACAGAACACGATCCCATCAGTGCCCAACCCGGCCCAAAAATCACAAGATGCTTCCGGCGGAATCGGCGCGGCCTATCTACACAGCGCGGCAGATAACCCTATCGGCATAAACAAAGACGCGGACGACAATGCGGTTACGGCGAGCGGACATGCTGTACCCCAATCGACGGCCGCCAAGCACAGCGGTAGCGGTGGCAAAGAACGGGAACCCAAGAGGTTTCAGTAGACCACGGCCGGAGTGTTACTCAATGTTTCATCGCCTAGTCACATGGGATTGATACGACGTCCCATACCTATATATTATATATTTCAATAAATATAGATGAAAGTTCAATTACGCTCTGTGCGAGATGTAAATATGATATTTTCATATACAGGGTACACCGGGTATCTCGATCTCGAACGATACCGGCGCATTATAATGTTATTCCAAGCAAAATAGTTCCCCAAACGCCCCAGCTATGCGAAGCGGGTATAATAAGTAGTAGTAGTAGTAGTAAGAGACTCAGAGTGACCTACTCTAGTCTCCCTTTTGAAGATGATCCCATATCTTCCAGTTAATTATATTTCCCCCCGTGATCCCCTCGTAATTCACGACCAGCCCAGGAAATTAAAAAGATTGTTTCGCGGATCCCCGTTGACCTCGACCTGCAGGGCTGCCTTTCGCGCCGCCTCGACCTCGGGCGTGTTCTGCTGGGAGAAGATGCGGTCCATGGTGCCGGATTCGCGGTGTAGCTGCGAGCGGACGTAGGAACCGACGGTATAAGCTGTTTTGGCCAATGTTAGTTAGTAAATGGGAACGAACGAAACATATTAAGTGCTGTGTTAAGTAGAGTGAGACGAACCAACTCCGATTACTACGAGACTTGGTAGTATTCTATGCTAGATGTTAGCGTATATCCACAGCGAGTCTAGACCAAAGCCAGGGGTATATATTATTGGGGTATCCTCACCTTGATGATACAGGCCCGAGCTTGGGTGCTGCGGGTGGGACAGCTCTGGCGGCTGCGTGCATATGCGCTTGCGGGTGTGTGATGGCCATGGTTTTGATTGGGTGGATAGAGGCTTTGTGGTGAAGTGGTGTCCTTAATAGCGAGTAATGAAGGTACATGCAGTAGCTCCGAATGAAGTTGTGGATATAATATAAGCTTGATTGTGTTGTGCAGGCTGTGATGAAACATGATCGAAAGATGGCAGGCTTAACGGTGACATTATAAGCTTCTTGATTTCGTCTATAGTCATTGTCGTTTCTTCCGTCTTCTCGTCGTCTAAGTCCAAGAGGTATTAGACGTGGGGTGATTCTGCGTGATCGATCATGATACGATGGGATGATGTGGCCTCACCGAAGCGCTGACGCCTGGCCGGATTCAGTAACGCTCGATCCGCCCAGCGCCAACGCCCCACGGGATGAACAGACCAAAGCAAAAAATCGAGTTGAATAAAATCATCCCCAGATCCCATCAGGGCAGTTATGACACTATTGGATCCGCTCTGCCGGTTCATTATCGCTACCAAGCATACTTCCTCCTCGCTGTCGTCGCCGAAGGCCTCTGTCATGTGCTCATATGAAGGCTTCGGCCGGGAACCGATAATGGAACGGATCGCGGATTGAGAGACGATCAGCTGGCCAAGTCATCCTTCTACCCGTTTTCATATTACATACATGTGAATAAGGAGGCCGTCTCCGAGTAGCCTTATTATCAAAGGTCACCTTGGGTTTAGTTAAAACATCTCGAACCAATCGAATCGTAGATAAATGTAAACATTGTGGAGTGGCTATCGGGGAGACTGCATTTTGCATAGGGTAATTATTCTTCCCGGTCGTCTTCCATCTGAAGGCTCAGGGCCGCCCGAGCGACCCATGTTGGTGGTATTACCGACAGCGTGGATGCGGGTAAAGCTAAGCGTTCACAGCGTGGTCTCTTACCGCATCCTTGAGTTATAGCATCATGGACCATGGTGATATCAGACGGAGCTGGACGTTACTGCTGACACGCCTTTCATATCCTGTTTAAACGCCTCAACGGACGTCCTACAGGTAAGACGCAGAATACCGTCGTATGAAGTGAAAATCCAAGTGAAAAAAGAAAGTATGAAGATATGAGAAATCCGAAGCCATCTCTTCTTCTCGTACGACCTACACGCAATCACAGAACCAACCAATGACAACTCGTTTACTTGCTGCGCACTGCGCACTCCCGCATTAGGGACACCTATTAAGCTGGTATCGGGACGTTCGAATAAATTAAACTGCATATTTGCATTAAGAAATCGGCTTATAGAGTATAGCAATGGAATGAAAGTAGTAATATGCGCCGAGTGGAATCCTCTTCTCTTTGTCTTTCTCCTCCCTCACACTCATTACCATGTCTCCGCCATGATTCATCAATAGGTACCTAGTCAACGCAGACTTAAGCCAGCTGTTTCTTAACCCTCGATCACTATACTCTTATTCGAAGACGACGTATATATCTCATCCCCTAGAGAGAAAGATCTAAGCGTATAGCTCTGAATACTCGGCCTTGATCATATCGGCACCCTACAAACGCCCAATTAGTTACAAGCTCAGAGAAAAGGCTCGCTCAGGGATACATACCTTCTCGGCAATCGCATAGACCGAATTCTGGATACGGCAGTCTGGGATTACCGGGATCACAGACGCGTCGATGACCCTTAGATTCTCGATACCAAACACTCTGAGTTTACCATCGACGACGCCCTCTGCGATGCTAGGCGCCATGCGTGTGCTTCCGCAGGGGTGGAAGCCCGTCTGCGAGCGCTCGAGGATCATCTTGTCCATCGCCGCGTCCGAGGTCCGCGGCATCGGCCACGGGTAGTCCTCGCGGATCATATCGCGCATGCCCTCGCCATTCATCAGCACGTCGTCTACCCAGCGGATGCCCTCGCGCATCGCCAGGATATCCAGGTCTTCGGCGAAGAAGTTTAGGTTGATCTTAGGCTGCGCCAGCGGGTCTGCACTGTTGAGCTCTACTGTGCCCGATCGACTCTGGGGCCGTAGCAGGTCCACGATGACTGTCATGTAGTCCCCCTTAGGCGGAGTCGGGATGTGCCACTGGAAGGCGTCGCTGAACATGGGGACGAAGTCGATTTCGAAATGCGGTTGACCCGCGGGACCGAAGGGGTCGAGACCCCCGTTGGCTTCTTTGGCGGCTACGTACTCGGGGTACTTCATCAGGCGCTCGTCGATACGCGGCAGACCGACCAGTTCGAGCAGACCGGATGTGTAGGGACCTTGGTTCTTCCATCGGTAAGAACTGACAGCCGCGTCGTGCTCAAGACCGGCCCTAAGGAGGTGCTGGTCAAATCCGTTGCCATCTTCGATACGGAAGACGTGCGGGAGGATAGGGTGGTCTAGCAGGTTCTGGCCGACATGTGGTGAATCGACGATCGTCTCGATGTTGAACTTAGCCAGTTCAGCCTTGGGGCCAATTCCGCTGAGCATAAGCAACTTGGGGCTTTCGAACACGCCGGATGAGACGATGGTTTCGTACTTGGCCTTGAAGCTGTGCGTCTCGCCTGAGGGTAGAATTACCTCGACGCCGACACATTTCTTCGTGGCGGCGTCGATGAGCAAGCGCTTGGAATTGGTGCCGGAAAGTACAGTGATATTCGTCTTACCCTCGAGGTAAAGCCAACTCGAGGAACGCTTGCCGTTGTAAATACTGTTGGTGCATTTCCAGAGACCACGCATGGTACCGTTATGGACGTCATCTGTCAGCTCCCCACCCTTGCTAGTCCATGCCTTGGTCAGGGCATCTCGGAAGCCCTTTATCTCAGGAACTAGATCTGAATGCGAGACGGGGATAGGGCCGTCGGTACCGATGTACTTCAGCTCCTCGCTGAAAAGGGTCCTGTCGTCGTGGTAGGTCGCCGGCTTATAAAGGTACTTCCGGAAATTATCCCATTTCCACTCGTCTCCGCCATAAGGAGCCCAGTCGTCGAAGGTTCCGGCCGAGCCGGGGATCCAAGTGTAATAGTTGAGACAGCTAGAACCACCAAGGGTCTTGCCCCGTGTGTTGGGCTTCTCAACGCGTGTGTAGTCGGGACGGTCGATCATGGTCGTCTTGTAGGCCCAGTCATACTTGCTATCGCGCAGCTCGAAAGCCCGGGCCGGCGTAGTAATGGCGTCAATGTCTTTCGGGTTGCCAATACCGGCCTCGATTACCAGGACGCGGACGTTGGGAGATTCGGCTAGACGGCCGGCGACGGCGCAACCAGCGGTACCTCCTATAGATGGTGTCAGTTGAGGATTCGTGTCCCTTTTTTATTATGTTAAACTCACCCCCGACGACGATGAAGTCGAACTGCTCGATGGACTGGACTTGATTGCTCATGTTGTAAGTGTTACTGATACTGATGTTCGGTTTAGGTTCGGATATCAAGGAAGGTTGTTCAATATTTTATCGAAGCGAGAACAAGTCTTAAGACTCCTTAGATTATAGTTGAAAGCTGGTGTGAAAAGACTATGATGACCTTATTGGTATATTTGCTTGGTTGACTGATGATGCTGATGGCGAGGATAAATCTCTTCTATGATGGTCTCCATCTCAACCTCTTTATATCCCGAAGACGATGCGGGACTTTTACCCTTCTTCATACTGGCGTAGTATATCTCCTAGCACAATTTCATGCATGAATGAATATGTACAATGAGTAAGCGTCGATTGATGGACGTCTACCAGAGGGTTTCCGAAGCGCCAAAATGCGTTGTGTTACTTAGAACCGGTATACTACCGGATTGCTGACGCCAACGTCTATCTACGAACGCGAGGAAGAAACCGATCGGGTTCCTGATGGGATTTCCTAATTCAGCAGTATACTGGAAGGACTCTATGAATGCGAGCCGCGCCGAAATGTGAGTTTAGGGATAATACCGGAGATGATCGGAATCTCGTACAATCGACTTCAAACAGAAACAATCCGAGCGAGTTAACCCCGTGGACCCATATGCCGAACTAAGTGCGGCGTCTTTGGTCACAGTCTTACAGTCCGGCTCGGTGAAAACCCGGAGATCTGGATATACTCGACGACGTCACTAGGAATCTTGAGATTTCACGTAGCGAAATTATCACGGGAGAAAACTTTACCTAAAACTTGTAAGAGCGTACATCAAGAATCTTCGACGAGGGGGGGATTATTTATTATGTGTTTTCTAGGCGTACTTATAGATTCTCCAGTCAACCCGTTAATTCAAGCATGGAGAGATTAGAAAGACGAGTCAGTCTATATATAGTTGCTATCTCATTAAATAATTCCAAACTAATAGTGTCTACCTACTAACAACTCTCATTACAACTCGAATTGCTATACTATCACCAACGTACGGCCGTTCTTCAGACTTGAAATCCTATGCCTTATTATCAACCTTCCTATCCCTCTTTTTAGTAATTATTTGAACGATTCAAAATATAACACTAGGAATCAGACTCCGAGTTTCTACGTTACAAATATTCTTCAGATATCATGCCGAGCATTCTTACTCATGTGGCGAATCTTTTCACCATACTACCTAATGGTTAGCTTTGATTTAGGAAGGGGTTTCTGAAGTACACTCACCCGATAGAAGATGAAAGGAATAGGAATGAAGCAGATAGCAATACCGCCAAGGAGTGAGTTGCCGGGGCCAATACCGAGTTGACGAAAGAGCTCTCGTGCCTAGGTGCATATACGTGTTAGCCATGTATCAAGAGTGGACTACGACGTAAAACTTACGAAAAGAGGGAATGAGGCCCCAAACGAGGCTCGGAAGAGTGCGTTCCCTGCAAATATCGACGCGACGTATGCCGGGTACGAGATCCCTAGGTAGTTGAACACCGTATTGAATAGCGTGACCACACCGACAGTAAATAAACTAGAGCCTATAATAGGCAAGATCCAGTGTACGCTTTCCCGCGCCGTCCATCCGTACCAGAAGAGGCAGATCGGAAGGGAAATGGCACCGACGAATGTTGGCGGGAGCACCATTTCCGGCTTGAAAGACGGCTTGGTGAATCTCGGGATTACACCGTGTTTAATCCATAGCAAGAATAGGGGCACGGTGACAAGAGCGCCGATGAAGATCCCAAGGAAAGCCAATCCTTGCGCACCAGTGCTAAACCCGTAGATGTCTCCAAAGACCAGAGGGAACGACTCGAACCACAGGAATAGAATCCCGTAGAGAAGTGCCTAGTATAAGTCCATAAAGAAAACAATGGGCTCGGAGAAAGTCAGCGTGAAAGCCCTGCCTAGGACAACCAGATGGTCTTTTAATGTGTGACGAGCAGCATCGATCTCGGACTGACTCCTGAAGCGGGCATCACCAGTTATCTTCCTCAGCCTCCTCGCCCTCCTATACAAGATATTCGCAGCGCTAGTCTCGGGGAGCAAGAAAAACAGCAGGACGACCACCAGCGCGCACAGCCACGTGAATATCCAAATCGTCCACCGCCAGCCCTCCGCCGGCGCGGCAAACCCCCCAATTATCGGGCCGAAGACGGGCCCGAGGACCCCGAACGACGATAATATGCAGATCCCGTATCCGGCGCTGGCCGGGTCGTACATGTCTATGATAGTAGCACCGCCGGTCGCCAGAGGCGGGCTGCCGACGAAACCGGTCAGGACGCGGAAGACGAGGAACATGGGCATGTCGACGGCGAAGCCCGTGGGGAGCTGGAGCAGGATGAAGGCGAGGAATGTCCAGAAATAAAGGGGGCTGCGGCCGAGCTGGGGGATCTCGGACATGGGAGACCAGAGCATGGGACCTAGCCCGTAACCGCTACCAGTAGCAGAGCATTAGTCAGTGCTGTTCTCTTTAGGGCTGAGGTTGAGCTTGAGGAGGGGGGGATGTTGGCGGTTCTCACAGCGTGAATAGGGAGAGTCCTAGCGTAGCCACGATCTCGCTGACGCCGAAGTCTTCCATGATGCTGGGAATGCCGGGGACGTATATCGAGCTTGCGATGTAGAACGAAAAGTTGAGGATGCACATGAGGAAGGCGACTAGCAGCTTCCAGTTTCTGGACCAATTTTGAGGGTTCTGAAGTGGGTGTTAACTTAAACGCCCGGTCTTTTCTCCTTGATAATCGGAGCTAGGAGTAAATACCTCTGGATCATCAGGTCCATACCAATCTATCAGATTGAATTCTCCGTCGTTTTCACCAACATTAGCCGTGCTGGGACTCTGCTGGTCAAGACCTTTTGTGTCACTGGCTTGTTCTGCCGGCGATACAGATGTTTGGTTTGCATCACATTGTAGAGGCCTTTTCCATAGGGAAGAATCAACCTCGTCAGGGTATCGGAAGAGTTTGTTTCTAGACAGAAAGCGTACGAGGTGACCGAACTGCGTATCGCGGATCTGGGTAGCCATATCGTTTCGTAAGAGCATAAAGATAAATTGGCAGTGTGCAGTTCTATTACCTGAGAGAACAAGTTCAGGGGACCTCTGGATAGGTATTTATTGACCGTAGCTATTTGGCTAATATATCTTAGGTACCTAACATAATAACCTCATGGAGAAGACTGGCTCTTCATCTATTACCACCAATCTCGTCCGTGCTGGACATCCGATTACTCACCAAGCCCTCATGTACCCAAAGCATTTCTAGGTATAACAGAACCGCCATTAACGGCCACTGTGTACCTCCTGGATAGATATTCTGGCGGTTGAAACTGGATTTGGTGACGAGATGCAAGATCCGGAATTTGCATGGAGCTAGAGAGTTTATCCCCGAAGCGCTCTCCTTTAATTCCAACATATGGTAGACGGGTTCGAAGCATCTGATAAACACAGCACCCCGACTTACAAGACGTTAAATCCTAGCACCGAGACAGACGGCAGTCAGCCGCATGCTGCTGACATGATGGCTTGCGATACCTAGGAGGGTAAAGGGACTTTCACATTCCGTCTTGGCATATGTTAGGTATAAACTTCTTGCCCCGAAAATGTATATTTCCGATCTATGATGGGTGCTCCTTAACTTAGATATTCAAGTTTTGATAACGCCTTGTGCTAGTTAAAGAGTTTAGTGACCAGATGGTACGCATCAGGTGTAAAACGTGTACAATCATTCCAATTTGACTTATCTTATTCTTTCTATAGGTGATATCGTCACTTCTCAGAGGCGAGTATCGAAAGTCTACCTAACATACTTTAATTATGATCGTGAATGGTATCCCCGATCGTTTCTCTTGATTGTCGGTTTATTTCCCAATCATGCTCGGTTGATTTGGTTGAATATAAGAGGTAAATTTGAATCCCTAAACTTGAGAAATCCTAAAAGCTAACCGATCGCATCAGCTATACACAGGACTATATTGTTTCGTAGTTTATTAATCGAGATAGATGTACACTACCGCTATAAATTGCGGCTGTGTCGTTAGGCTTGAAGAGTTGGCAGGGTTTATAAATTTTTATAAAATTACACCGTAGCATAGCAACTTGGCAACTTGGCAACTCGGCAACAATCATCCTCTGCCTCTGCCGAACTTTCAGCTACCTGTCTGAGATGTTATCGATTACAACGTTGCCCAATCGCTACATACTGTCGGTAGGATCGACAAGGAACCGTCGCAGCTAGACAAAGGCTTGGCCAGGACGCCGCGCCTCGAAATCTTGCCTTAAGCTGCTCTAGCTTGCTTGTCCCAAGCCTCTGTAAGACGTAATTACCTAATAATTAACGTCGCTCGTGTAGGACGGGAGAGCTATACATAGGTGTACATATACAAGCGAACCTGCTCTTCTCGCATGAGGTCTCTTGTTTTATCTACACTTATACTGACCATCCAAGACGAAAAGACACTACCATGGGGCGCTCGCTTGTACTTACGCAGGCGCTCCTCGCGTTTGCGACTTTGAGCTCGGCACTTACTGTGACTATTCCAGGAGTACCTTCGCTAAAACTAACCGGGTCGAAGCTACTTCCCAAGAGAAGCGTGAAATCAAATTCTACGGATAGCATCTCGTGGGGACCGTGTCCGGATTCGTTCCCCTCTAACATCACATGCGCCACCTATACCGTGCCGTTAGACTGGGCGCACCCGCAGGGCAATGAGACGATAGAGCTAGGTCTAGTCCGCATCGAAGCTCGCGACAAGAGCAATCGAATCGGAAACCTATTCGTCAACCCGGGCGGCCCAGGAGGGCAGGCCACCAGCCTCGTCGCGACGCTTTCCACGGTACCAGGTGTCGTAGACCCGCAGATCCTCGACCGCTTCGACGTGATCGGTCTGGACCCTCGAGGAGTCGGCCTCAGCACTCCGGTGCAGTGTGACACGGCCGCGTACAATAAGCGCATTACGTGGCTTCCCAAGACGCAGGCCGAGTATGACGCGCTCGTCGCGTATAACAAGGATCTGGGCGAGAGTTGTCGTGCTAAGACAGGTCGCTTAATCGATTTCGTTGACACTATCAGCGCTGTCCGGGACCACGAGGCCGTACGCAAGGCTCTGGGCGGTGAGAAGGCTAACTTCCTGGGCCTATCGTACGGCACGCAGTTGTTCAGTCAGTATGCCGAGCTATTCCCTGACGGTATCCGCGCTTTAGTACTGGACGGCAATCTTCAGCACTCTCAATCGGAGGTCAGCAACCTTCTCATCGAGGAATCCACGTACGAGGCCACGCTCAAGAATTTCTTCGCTTGGTGCGCCGATGCGTCCAAGGACGTGTGCCCGCTAAGCGGCCAGGATGTCCGGGCCAAGTTCGAAAGCATAATAGCCAAGGCAGCTAAATCTCCTATCCCGGCCCCTGGCTGCGACGACAAGGTCTGCCGCTCCACCGTGACGGAGGAAGATATACGGTTCAACGTCCAACCATACCTAATCTCGCCGGCATTGTGGCCCTCCCTGGGCCAAGCCATCGCCGACGCCGACGCCGGCAACGCGACGTTGATCTCGCAGCAGCAGCCCCTAGTAACAGGTGACGCATACGAGGACTCCTCGCTACTCGCCGGCACAGCAATCGCTTGCCAAGATTGGACGCACGCCTCGTCCTCTCTCAGCGACGTGCAGGCCAAAGCAACTCTAGGCGCCATCTTCAATCCCCTGACCGAGGGTGTATGCCAGAGCTACAAGATCCAGACCTCGTGCATCGGGTGGCCCGCCGCCTTGACGAACCCGCCGAAGCCCGTATCATACAAGGGCGACGTAAAGATCCTGATGCTCCAGTCGACATTCGATCCCTCGACGAGCTACGCTTGGGGACTAGGTCTACACGCGGAGATCGGGAGCGACCGCTCTGTGCTGCTTACGCGTAACGGCACCGGCCACACGAGTTACTTGTCAGGTGGCGCGACAGCAGCCGCGGCCAACGCGTATCTTTTGAACTTGACGCTACCGGAGCCAGGTACGGTTTTGCAGTCGTGAGCAAGACTCGTGGGTGGTTGTGGTGTATGAGTTATGTATATGGATTAACTAAGTGTATATGGTGTGAGGTGAATCCGGGCTATACGGAATTTCAAGGGTACATACCTAATACATTGGAAGAGCATCAACAGAGTACATGTTTCTTCTTCTTAATTAATCGTCTTGTTCCCAAGACATTAGAACTACAAATCGTCCTGCATATGAATTAGGTAGATGTGAGAGATGTTAAATTCAAATCAAAGGGGCGGGCTCATTGATGAGTGGCTACATATTAAAACCGCTACCCTCTATATAAGGTTTATGCTACGCGTGGCTTGTGTTAGGATAAGTACCGCGAAGTTTACCTCATACATTATCCCCATGAGGTAGGTTACCGTGCTTATTATTTTCCGATCCCTACCTAAAACTCGAAGTGCATTACAGGTAGTCTGACGTAGAACCGGAAAGTAACCGACAAGATAACCACGTTATTCAAGTATCAACTTATTAAAAAGAAGATGGTATTTTCAGTACACCAATATATCAGTCCTACCTAAGGCGTGAACTAGGCGTATTATAAAAAATCAGGCGCGAGCCAAAGCCTTCATAAGCAGTAAGCCATAAACGTTTCCAGCGTCCGGATTGTCTTGCGGACAATGCAATATTCCGCCACCTTACCACGCAGTTCCTTCAGGCCCTTCGCCTCTAATGGTCTTTTTATAATTACATAGGGAGGTTGGCCAACCTTTTTCAGATATATCCACGAAATTCTCAACCCCCAGTCGTGAGGATAGTAGCCGATATCGTTGGTCCTATCAACAACTATTGGCTGGGTTGGAGCTCCCCCTGGATCGACTCGATCTCATTAATAGCCTCATTGAAAACACGGGTGACCGAGTTAAGTACTTTCATGCGGTTATTCTCGCCTCTCGTCCTCCATAGCTCTACCATCATCTCACGGTAGATCTGCTGCAACTGCTCAATAGTGCAACCCGATGTGCGCTCGGTGAGTCTCTCCAAGAAGTAATAGGCCTGAGAATCGTCCAGCTCGACCTGCTGAGAAGCCGACGACACGCCCGACTGGCGCTGCGATTGCGATTGCGATTGCGATTGCGATTGCGACGGTTCGTCGAGGGGAGGGTCGTTTAGTAAGTTTGCCATGCTCGGGGCATGTGACGACTTCCCACCTGCAGGCGATGCTTGCGCGCGAGATCCGTGGAACGACCCGGGCTGGGGAATATATCCCCGCAAGAGGCCGTGAGCCTGAGAATGAGGCCACTGCTCGTCGCTGGACGTAGCCTGGCTATTTCCGGGGTACGGTTGAGTATCCGGAAGGTTGTCGCCAGGGCTGGATTGTTGGTGATGAATTCCATTGGTAGCCTGCGTGCTGAAATTGGAGGATCGGTTGGAAGGATCCGATGTCTTCGTGGTAGACGCGTCGTTAATTAACGCTGACGGCGATACACCCGGAGGAAGAGACTGCACGGCTGAGATCTGGGAGAACTGGTTCGTACCTCCTGTCGTCGCTTGTATGGATGTGTGTAAGGATTGAATAGACATGCGGGGCCACTGAGACGGTGGCTGCATGGGTATGTTTAGGCCACCGGGGGGCGGCTGGCTATCAATATCAGTCATGGTAGCATCGTCGTCCAGAACTCGAGACGCTGCGGATGTCCCGTTCGTATTGTCATGATTAAGTGAGCTCCCTCCATTCGTGCTAGCTTCCTCGCCGATAACTTGGAAATGGGCTGTTGTCGTATGGGACTTTTGCAACCCTGCCGGTTGAGGACCCTGCAGGGATTTTCCACCGGCTTGGTTAGCAAGCGCTTCTCTCTTGCGGGCTCTCCGTATTCGCTTCGATTCCCTCTTCCGGAATTGCTCTTTCTTCCACTCTCCATCCCAGTCGATCTTAGAGAGTTTATCGTTGATATCGGAGACGTCCACGCTCACGTTAGTAGCAAGTTCGTCAGCCTTAAGCCAAAGAGCCTTGTCGCCGAGGTTCTTTGCGTCATGCTCAAAGGACTTTGCGTCCTTCAAGAATATCCATGGGTTAACGTAGTAACCGTGAGCGAGCCTCGTCTCGATTGTCACCGTATCGAGATTGTAATAAAACTTGCCCGTTGCTGTCTCGAGGAGGCCCGGGGCTCCCTCCGCGTCCTGAGAAAGTACATAGGGACGCGGCGGAGCATCTGCCACGTCGGGTCTGACATAGTTCGGATTTGCTTCGTCGAAGAGGTATTGATACTGCGAATAGGGTATGATAGGAGATCGGAAGACCTTATATTTGCGCTTGATCTGGTCCATGATAGGCTGCAGATGGATCTTCAACAAGTTGAGAGCTTTTCTGTACAGCAGGTTTTCGGCATCAATCTCCTCCTGAGTCATCTGCTTAGGCGGGGGCGGCGGGGCCACGGGAAGCACTTCCAGCACCCTCCTTTTTCGATTGGTCGGTTCGGGAAAGTCTTTAGGAAGTCGTCTAATATGCCCCAGGATCCTATCGAAGTATTCACGTCGATTTTCCTATGTCCTGTTAGCTTCGCGCCATCCATTCTACAAAAAGGTTAGACTCACCTTCGCGGGCCGAGCAATCTCCACAAAGTTGGAATTAGACCATCCAAAGATATCGCGTTTGAGATCGGGACTGATCTGCTCCAGCTCCTTCTCTGCGGTACCTACGACCATGATGGAATCCGTAGGCTGTATCGTCCTGAGCATGGACATGAACGCGGTGAGCGCCGGTCCGGCCAACGTCTCATACCACATGTCAACGTGAGGGATAAAGATGACGCTGGGTTTCTGGCGTCTGGCCTCGGCGAAAAGCCCGAATAAGACTTGCTCGGCAGGCTGTATACAAGTTAGCTGCTATCCAAGAGAAGCTATTTTAATGATGCCTTGCACCACTTACCAAGGGATCACCAAGTATATTTGCTATGTCGAAGTTCTGGACGTGGACACCTTCGAGGTAGTGGAGGATAGCAGCGCTGATATAAACCTGTCCCATTCCCTGAGAGCCGCATATTAAAAGTCGCGGTCGGTAAACACGAAATCTATGGAACTCCTGCTGCAGGGCCTCTCGGCCGAAACCAAAGTCTTCATCGTCGTAAGGCTCGAACATAGCCTCGTCTAAAGCCGTCACCTTCTTCTTGCGCGGAAAGACGCCATCCAGGAGATTGGTAATAGTCTTAAATTGATCTCGGAGGAGAGGCTCGATAGGTTTCGGGAAGGGAGCGGCCCCGGATATCGCGGATCTCTCCGAAGAAGGCACAATCTTGTTTTTGGAGAGCATAAAGTCGGTCATGTGTATGTTGATCTTCTCTGGATTGACGACAAGCTTCTCCTTGGACATATAAATCTGCGGGTATGTTCGCTGGATCGCATTGAGAGCAGCCTCGGTGCACATAGCACGCAAGTCGGCACCGCCGTAACCCTTCGTCTCCTTAGCCAGAGACCATTTGAACTCGTCGGTGAGGCCCCAATCCTTGGTGTGTATATCGATGATCGACTTGCGACCGTCCACGTCGGGTAGAGGGAAGTAGAACTCTCGATCAAAACGACCCGGTCGGCGGAGGGCAGGATCCACGCTATCCGGTCGATTGGTAGCACCGATGACTATCACCTGGCCGCGACCGTCCATGCCATCCATCAAAGCGAGTAAGGTAGATACTATCGACGCATGAATCTGCTCCTGCTTACTGGACCGAACGGGGGCGAGTCCATCGATCTCGTCAAAGAAGATAATGCTAGGTTGCGTTCTTCTAGCTTCTTCGAATAGAAGACGTAGCTGCTTCTCGGCCTCTCCGACCCATTTGCTGAGGGCATCAGCACCCTTGCGCATATAGAAGGTGATCTTCCTGCCGCCGATGCCAGCCGTGTTTGCGAGGGCTCGAGCCAGCAAAGTCTTTCCTGTTCCCGGTGGACCGTGGAATAACACTCCTCTCGGTGGCGTAACGTGGAATCTAGTGAACAGCTCCGGGTATAGTAGCGGCAGTTGCACCATCTCCTTGAGCTGATCGATGTGACCCTGCAAACCACCGACGTGACTGAAGTCGACGCTCATATCTACACCGAGGGGGTCCGCATCAGCAAGAGCCTTCGGGTTCTTAATTTTACCGACATTCGGCGCGGGCGTAAGGAGACCACCTCCCTCCGCATTTGCGAGGGACGGGCCAGGGGGAGCCGCCGAGGTTGGCGTCATACCCACCATTCCAGCTATTCCTGTTCGATTGTTCATCTCGTCGTCGCTGCTATCGGAATCTGCGCCACCCGCGGCGCCAGTACCCCATGGCCCACCGAGCAGCGAGCCGACAAGACCGACGCCGCCCAAAGCGCCAGCAGTCGTATGGAGACTGTGGTCCCAACCGCCACCTCCATTTGCACGTCCGCGTCGACGGGCTGGTGTCGGAGCTGGGTCATCGTCATCTTCTTCCTGCTCAACAGTGAATGCATTGAGCGGCGCAATCGCATAATTTACCGGCTGGCCTCTACGGCGTCTAGTCTCGGCCTTCTTCTCGAAGAGGATTTGTGGCGAGCGGCGTTCTCTGCGCGAACGAGAATCCTGTCGGAGATCCCTGAGTTCTTCTGCTACTTCGTGTTCGTCAACCTCGTCTTCGTCTCCAGACTCGGCACGCCGCTGCGATCTTCTCGCAGAGCTTCTTCCCTTGCCTCTCGACGGTCTTCGACCACGGGCGCTGGGACTTGAATTATCGTCGTCATCACCGCCATCCCCACCCTTATGAGCTTCGGAACCAGATTCGTTATCTTCTGCGGACTCATTTCCGGGCTCAAAATCGCTGCTAGGCTCTTGGAGGGACTTTCCGAACCGAGACTTCCGAGTTAATCGGCCGCGAGTTCTCTTAACGGGACTACCATCATCAGCAGGAGCGTCTCCGGTAGCTGCCGCAGTTTGGTTAGCCCTCGCGCTGCGCGTCTTACGTGCGACGGGGACGTCGTCATCTTCGTCGTCCATCTCCATGGCGTCATTTGCCTCCACCGTTTTTATAGGTTCTTCTTGATCTAGAACGGTATTTTCGATCACTTCATCATCTACTTGGCCGACGGCATCTTCCTCGGCCGCATCGGCGTCTTGGATGATAGGGTCTTGCATAACTTCAGCTTCACCTTCGGCGTCGGCTTCGGACGGTTTGCTCTCTTCCTGGGTATCTTCTTCAACTACAGTGGGAATTGCCATTTTGATGCCTTTTCCGCTACGAGTCGGTCTGCCTAGAGCTTCCGGACTTTTGCTCTTGGAACCTCGGGCTAGTCTCGCATGTTTACCCGAATTTGATAGCTCGACCAGCTCGTCTTCTGCTTCAGCGGTGCGCGCTCGGGTGACTCTTCTAATGCCAACTGGAGCAGTCGCATGGGAGGCTGCGCGCGTTTTGCGCGACTGCGATTGCGACTGCGGGGGAACTTTGAGAGTAATTAATTTCCTCTGCCGGGGCGATTTCTTAGGTGGTTCCTTGATAAGATCGTCCTTCTCTTCGTCCGAATCTCGAATTAAATCGTCTTCGTCCGAGCTCTCCTTGTAGTTCTGGTGTTTGGTAGCTGCTTTTCGGACGCGGCGACCGGTATTTTCGTTGATGGGAGGTTCAGGCTCCTCGTCCTCTATATCGTCTTCGCCGAATGAGTTCTCTTGTTCGCTATCCTCGAGCTCATCATCATCAATGTCAGACCCCCGATATCTGACTCTCCTGCTACGAGTAGTGGACTTGGTTGCTCCGGGCGGGCGAGTTTTCTTACGCGAACGGGGCCGGTCGACCTCGGGCTCGAAGTTTTCATCATCAGAATCAGACTTGTTGGGGTCGAAGTCGAGGATGTCCCGCTTTCGTTTGCCAGCCATTTTGAAAGATGTGTCTTTCAGCAGCAGGCGAAGAAAGACTGCAATGAAAGAGTTAGAAATATCTACTCGAGGTTGCCATGTGGTTTGCAAGTTTATTAAGAGAAAGGGGGGGAAGGGTAAAACGGGGAAGATAAAAAAAAAACTAAGTAGGACAGAGACCCGCGTGTCAAGATGTAAATTTAGTGCACAGCTGGTGAAGTAGATGATGCGATGTGGTGGGAACTAGGAGTGTTAGCACTTACTTGAAGTATCAAAACAGGCGGGTACAAGTTGTTGTAGCCTCAACTAGAAGCAACACTAAAAAGGGAGATGAAGGCAATGGGAGGCCTAAGCTATAGTTCGAGGAAATTAGTATATATCCTACCACAATTAGAACCAAAGAACGAGTGACAGGGCAAACATACCTCGAGGTTGTCTCAGTGGAGACAGGCAGAGCTGAAAGCTTGTGTTGTTGTCAGTTTTCAAAGGGTTAGACTGAAAAAGTAGAGGCAGGTGTTTTAGAAACTCTCCCCATTACCAAACGAACGTACCTGGGAGCAACTTAAGGGTTATAATGAATATAATGTCTAGTAGACCATCACCACCATTCACGTTGGAATGCGCCCAAAGCCCAAGACAGCAACAGGTCTCATGTATTCGGATCAAGGCATATGGTAACACGGTCCCCCAGCTCTTCTTGGAGAGGTCGTCTGAGTGATATAAGTCGTCTCTGTCGGCGTTCCAATAGCGTATCTAGGTTTATCCTATTCCACCCTATCAGACAAGGGGATCGACACGGAACGGACTAATAAGCTCAGGTTGAGACGCGGATTCGATAAAAAGTCACGGCAACGGGCAACGCGATAGATTCGGAAGGGAAGGGCATAAAAAGTCGAGATTGGAGGACGGCCTGGATGGATTATCTAGAAGTGTCTTCACACTGATCGAACACGCTGATTGAAATATAACTATCTAAAGAATATTCGGACAACAGGTGTCTCGAATGGTATTATGCAAAAAGATGATCTATGGGGTAACGTGAAAGAGACACAGAGTCGCGTCAAACATTGACGGGACGGATGTGAGACAAGGTGAATTTACGTAGCCCGGACGCGGCAAAGTGTGGGATGCGAAATGCGAAATTCGAAATTTGTAGTGAAAAAAGAGGAGGGCGTTGTTGCGTGAAAAGCGCAAAGCCGAAAGGATGAAGGAGCTTCGGGGGGTTTAGTAAGGTTTAGGTAGTCACTCGTCGCGCGTTTCTGCGCCCCCCTGCAACAAGGCGGGTGCTATGCACGGTCCACTGCAAAACATGATTGTCCCACAGTGCAGCAAATTCTGTCCAATCAAGATTCATGTGCCAAGAATTATATGGCGTGTCATACCAAAAACTACCATAACAACTCCAACCCTGACGACTCGGATAATCCATCCATCTTCACTCCAATTTCTCAACATCGAAACTCGACATCTTCGAGATTCCCGATATCCTCCAGTCACAATGCCAAAACGCATTCTTCATAGCCTTTTCTCGGGTCGCCTGCATTTATAGTATTCAATTGACTAATTTTCAACCCATCTACAGCCCATAACAGGTATACGTAGAATCAAATGTGAATTATAAGTTGATCAACTTCGACTTTAAATATTTCCAAGGTCCATCCCCAGATTTGCATCATATCAACGGCGCTACCATGCGGCTCAAAACTCAAGGTCAGCCCTACGAGCCGTTGGAAAGGGGCCAGGGACGTGGTTGCGTGGGTACGGCTTGCTAGGTACATGTGTACCTGGCGGGCCCGATATTTTCGAGTTGTTGTTCGCTGCCTGAGGCATCCACAATGAGCATCGTTACTAATCATTTCAGTATCTATTCTTTACATTACAGTGCTATCTCACAGTATTATATAACTCCGAGACAGTACAGAGACCCTAGGACCAAGTAATACCAACATGAGCTATTATCCAACTACTTACACAAATTGAATGAATCAAAAGATGCATCACTCAAGATTATAACCATTCACCACCTTGCAGACAGGGCCTATACGTACCTATTTATATTACCTTCAAGTACAGCATACAAGTATCAGTCCGATACCTATATGTAAGTCATCTCAGGTGAGAATCATCATATACATAAATAACTACCTACCTTATCTAACATGAGATGATTCTATGAGATGGTTCTATTGGATAGGCCATTTCCGTATGGAGATTTCTTTAGCGTTTCCTAGCAGCCTAGGCGTCAAGTAGTTCGCGAACGTCGAAAGAATCAAGCACCTTAACAGCTTAAGTCATTTTTATGCGCAATGCGAACCGGCAAATTATCTAACCTACCTAAGGCACGTAGCTCATTTGTCCTGATCTAGTCATGAGAAGGTATTCCTGATGCGTCGAGTTACCAATCATATATACTTCCGCCATTTCGAATAAAGTAGCATATTGCGTTCATACCAGAATAGCTTCAGTTCTCAGTGTCTTGTCTCTCGGCAAGCCAAGTCTTCGACCACTTGACTCTTCGGAATGCCCCGCGCTCGTGTCGTTTCAGGCGAATTCAGGCGAACAAAACATTATCAGTTCGGTCAATACAAGGCAACTTACTCGAACAATGGCATTTCTTTTAGGCAGCAAACGTGGGAGCGTACATACAGATAAATCCCAACGTTAAACCACTAACCAGGTTTCGATACCGACCTAATCAATATCGTACCTACTTACATACATGATGTCTTGGCTGCGTGTCACGGCACCGTCGATTTTAATAGGGCTGACTTGGCTTGTCCCACCTGCAACGGAGGATCACTTGCGGGGTGAGTAATAGCGATGCTTCTGGCCTCAGTCATACACCGTCTGTTGCTCATTTCCCTTCCTTACCCGCATTAGAGCCGCAGACCCATTGGCCACGAGGATAGATAGCTCATTCTTCAATTGGCCTTACAGAAGGCCGTCTAGCCGAGGACCCTGTCTTTGTGCTCTATCTACTCGTGCCCCTCGTACACACGCTAACCAGCATTCTTCCCTACGTCGATATGCTGGGCCAAGCGATCCTTCACTTGAGCCGCCAAGCTCCCCTGTCAAGAACACATGTATATAAGGCCAACCCCAGGCAACGAGGTTTTGTCTCTGATTCTCGAGACCCAGACCCGTTCCGAATAGCCGGACTTCTTCTACGATCACCATATAAATAACCGCACCAGGTGTGCGAGAGTAGCTACCCTGGGGGGCCTTCATTTTACACATTGTCCTTAACACAGCTGCTAAATCGGCAGCCTTACTCAAGCTTGAAGCTTACTACATAACTGCCTACATACAACTTAATTCAGACCCGACGCCCTACGATATCCGGAGAGCCACATACCGATAACTTGTGTCTGGTGGAATTGCGAGTTACTTTGTGTACAGCTCAGAATACCAATCTCGACAACTTGTTCGCACCGGCCTCAGTTCAAGATGCCTCAAAGTGGATATTCCGCCAGGGACTCTGGCGAATCTAAGCATCGTCAGGACAGCATCAGTTCTTACGATTCGGAGAAAGACAAGGTCGGTAGAGTTGCTTGTTACTCGCAATTACACGCTGCCGCCTCCAAACCTAATTCTAACTCCCCGCAGGACACCACCAGAGACAGTCAGTCTGACGAACGTCGCAAATTATTGGCCGGTCATGAGTCGAACCACAAGTCTCGTCACTCGAAGCACCACGCGCCGACTGTAAATGTTTACACTCATTGTGGGCGACACACCGACCAGTACCTCTTTGGCGGTTGGTCCAACATTTTCAAGAAGCATTAGTCTACCTCTTCCAGATCGAGGTCAGCTCCGAGATAATCTTGTCGATAACTGCAGTTCTGTTTGATACAGTTTCTACTCCACGACTGCATGATTAGGATTTAATTGAAAGTGGCGGCGCAATTAGATGGTATGCGCGGGTCGGATCATATTCAGAACAATACTTAACTCTATGTAATGATGTAATTAGAATGAGAAACGAGATACGAATCAAAGTTGGTCAAGCGCACTCTCTTGCCATCATCCCCTTTCCCAATCATATATCCACCTAGTGATGCGTCTTCACGGGGATCCCGATTTCAAATACCCCCGGTCAGCGGACCCGGGGTGCCGTCATAGCCGGTTAGCTGAGCACGTAGGGAAACGCACCCGTCCTATTGGTGATGAAGGATACAACGGTCCATCCACCAATTACCTCTGGGGAGTTAAGTATTGCGTAGTCCTTGAGAGTCAGTTTAACGCTAAAAAAAAGGCACTGGTGTAAAAAGGAGATAGATAGTATGTTGCCTTACAATCCCTCGGATATCGGCAGTGATGATTCGTCAGCCTCTAAGCAAAGACGCTCTAATTAAAGACCAGACGTCACATCGTCTCTTCAGTCGGATCGCGTCGTTCACTTGGGTTCCAATAAGAATTCCGCCGCTGCGCTGTTGCGCATATGTATAAGGAGTTCGTATAACTACGTCCTGCGGTAAAAGGATCCGAATACAGACTCGATCGTATGCGAAAGTGATATCGTGGGAGAATTTATCAAGCCATGAGATAGGGCATGAGCCGCAGCACTAAACATAGGAGAGGCTATGAGGCTTTCTATTTCACGGCGCTCTCGTGGAATAAGCTAAATAGACACCTAGGTTTGGAGGTTTGGGATAGAGATGCTACCGGGGGCGAAAGGATAATCCTACTATTGTCCTACTTGTTGAACAGGTGAAACATGCGTCACTAACAGCTTAAGAAATAGTTACTATTGGAAATGGTATATTATATTAAGTTGGTCTATTCTTTCGGACTTTGACAACTTAATTTTTATGTTAAAGACTATAATCACCTATAGACATACTAATGAGGGCTATAGAGTGAGTTGCTTATTTGAAAGGTTTTCTCACGGCATCTCTCTATAAGAGTATCATCATCAGATCGTCTCGACATTTACGTTATTATGATTGCTAGTCACTTGTTATTATGCCTTTACAATCTCGATCTTCTCTCCATGTCCATTCATCTCCCTTGTAAATTACGCCTAGGTGTAAATCGCAACAACACCTCCAATGCGGCATGACCTAGGGGAATTCATATTCGGGACAGGGAGGCCACAGCTCTTGAAATCCTCCTTATGGTATCCATATTTTAGGTTAAACCTCTTTCTAGATTACCCCCTAGCCGGTAATATATCTTAAGTGCCTATCCTGAAGTGAGGCTCGGCGGCATGCTTCTAAATGTCGGCATTGTCGGGTGCCTACTATTCAGACCCCGGTTACCAGCCGTTTACGTGACACACAGCCGGTACTTGGAGGCGACAGACCGTAGCGGCGGGTAGCTGCTCTCGATCCCAACGTAATTATCCCTACGCCTCGGCTTTTGCTTCTTTCCAGCTTGCATATTATCCGCGATCTAGGTGGGCTCATACATGTCCTTAGGCAATTCTAATGCACACCTGTGTAGATACGTTATCAATGCTTCTCGTTCTAACTCTACTGTGAGACAAGGCCAAGGGTTTGTCAACTTCCTGGTGAATCCAGAGTGTAGTGAATGCCCAACGACATACCCCTCAAAATAATACTCCGTGCCTAACTGTAGCTTATAGATTGACTAATGGTCCTTTCCAATGTAAAATGCTGCCTGTATGGCACGTCGGCGTCTCTTCTCATGCTCCGAGGTCCGGTTCCCCGTGCTCTGGTACCAGAAGCCATAGTCGCCCTGACCAGTAGCGACGGATGGCTGCTGCAAATTTATCTCCGACATAGCGTAGTTTTGGGCCGTCAGTAACGGGTGCCAGCGTTCCATTAATGCACGCGCGGCAAGCGACACCATTCTTCATGCCCCTACCCGACTCCCTGATCCTGGAATGCATCGGTACGTCTACTACGCGGACCCGACACTCGGGGCGAACCTCGATAACAAAAAAGCAAAGGCTCGTCTGGGGTACGACCTCGATGAGCGTTCGCTATCGCATGCGTGGATAAAATGAAACGGAATCACGCCAATCCAAGACGAAACGCGTAATTAGCGAAAAGGCTAGATACTGTCACAGTCCTCTCATGCAGTTGGATCGAAGAGTCTGAGGCAACGTCGGATTCGGATAAGATATGTGGTGCTCCTCCATGCCGTGCCCCAAAAATACAGGACGCGGAGGCCCGTAGAGCGACAGGATTCTTCGTGACCGGGTCACCGGCGTCGAGCCGTGAAACTTGACCAGCAAAATTCCATTATTTGATCTCCGAGTGGCTGGAATACGTCGAAGTGATTCGAAAGGCCTCGACTCCCAGATCGGGTTTTCCCCTTGGCCCAGTTGCACGAGCCAGGTAGTCCACTATGCAGAACACCCGAGAATCCATGATCCCGAACCTTGGCGCGGGATATTCGCGGTGAAGGTCTAGATTGAATGGGCCGAATTGTTCGCGAAGCGTCGCGGGTGGCCTTATTTGCGGCTCACGAAGAAGCGTCAACAGAGAACTACAAACACGATGCCTTTCACATGACCAGGGACCTAGAAAAGAAACTTGCGGTCTGGGTCGATGTTCGATTAAGCGTGGTTCCCCTGTCTTAGCATGCATTGTTTGTTGGTTGAAGGATTGGAATAGTGATTGATCATGACGATGTGGGATCTTAAATATATGTGCTTGCTATGTGCTTGCTGTAAAACTACATGCGACCAGCGGGGCTATAAGCAGGCCATGGTTCCTGTAGAAAAACGGTATTCCAGATTCCATACAAGTTCTTGGCTCTCTAAATTGCAATCGCTGCCATCTTGTTACTGCCGCTAGAAGAGTGTGATACTGGTGATGAAAATGTGGAAAGAAATGGAGTTTTATTAGGCAACATGGCAGGGCTTGGATTTAATCATAATGATCATGGAGTGCTTTCAGAGTCTATTATCTAGCAGAGCGTTAGACACGTCAGATTCTGCTATGTAGGCATGGGGGCCTTTGCTGGGAAGACTCGTTTCTATATTCTTGGGATTGGGATAGCCGTTCTATTAGTTATTTGGGAAGCACTGTTTTGCCTTGGCCATAGATATGCGGGGGCGGAATTAATTCCTACTTCCCCCCTGTATGTACGGAATAATGAACTAGAACAAAGACTGTTGATCATCCGAATGGGCAGGATGAAGAGTCACCTGTGTAGCTAACCTAAAATCGTAGATGAAAATGTCGATATTTTGCTCTGTTAAGCATTGTAAGCGCCACACTAATATTTCTTGGACAATTCTAAAAGCATCAGCTTGGCACCATCTTTGCCGCATGTCGCCAAGCTTAAAGTTACAGATAGACCTTCCCTGCTGGAACGCTGGGTGGCGTCTTACTGGTTGCTAATTTCACTTTAAAGACAGAGCTCTGGGTTACACCTGATACATCTAAAATGTCGAACTGCCGTTTCGAAAGTGATACCTTCTCTTTGAGGCAAGGAATATCTACATATATCTTCGACCACTGACGTGGATATATAACATTTGCATGCTTACTTACATATAGGGATGGAGGCTCACTCGAAGGGATCGAGCTAAGGTAAGTAATCGAATATGCTTCTTTTTTTAAACTGAGGGACGCTGTATCTGAGTTGTATGATGTAATTAACTTACGAGCCAACGATTGGAATAGACCGACAACTATACGATATACGAATTGGCATGTATTATTTAGTCGATCTTGTTCGTAAAAAAAAAAATAGGGGCTCGCTCTATTAACAATTATAGATATCATATAGGTACCTACCTACCTATCTTACTTGGACGTGGGGAAAAAGGGGGTCTCTCCACGGATGATGAAAGCAGAAATCGACCGGTTTATGCTAAGGTCTTTTGCATCTAACCGATTTGTAATAACGATCGGATCATACTTGGCCTCTGCTTCTACACTATTAGATCGTCAGATCGATGATCATATCGTAGTGGACCTATTCTTGACCATGTGGGCACCGGATGATGAATATACTGATATACGGGAGGACATCGTCGCGATATACATACCTACCTCTTAGCATACACTAGGAGGTACAGACCAGTAAATCCCAGCTTGCTACCAGCTTGAAATATTGTATTATCGCATAGCTACAACTTCGGCAACTGTGCGGATACCTCGGTTATTGAAGTGAGCAGAGTGAGGCTATGTAGCTAAAGTGTCTTGTTATGAGTTGTCCGTGCCATTTTCATACCATTTTCATACAGTTGCGTCTGCATAATTCTTAGTCACCAGCTAAAACGAGTAGAGGATGGCGTTGATCGCGAGCGAGAGGTGGTTCCTACGCTCCTTTTGGGCGCTTGAAATGAGCGATCTCCGCCGTGTCCTGCGACTCCTAAATAACCCGTACTGTAATAACAATATTTTGTGTTACTGTGCCCGCAGAAAGCAGGGCACGTTCAAGACATGGGCTTTGAACTATGTTATGGAGCGACCTAACTATGTCGTGACCACTTCCAGTATCTGCTGTCGTAGATCTATCAAGATATCTCTTTTACTCCTGCTGATCCACCTTCATTATATTATTTGGGAATCTGTACCTGAATCGGTTTGGTGCATCATTTCCTATTTTCCTTGGGGGAGGTTGGAAACTTTGCCTAGAGTGCTAGTAACAGGGCCGGCCCTTGAAGGTTTGAAGACTTCAGATGACATTGAGCTCAATCGGTAGCGATGAAATGACACAAAGCAACACAGTGTCGCAGAACGTAGATGTACCTAAGCTATATACCTACTGAACCTCTATCGTCTTGATCGTCTTCAATTCGTAAGTGAGCTAGTGTGTGAGCCTCCCACGTAGGACGAGTCACGTCATTGCCCATGATCGACATAATAAAGAATACGCTATGTCCACCGAGATTTCGATTCCTCTTGTACGACGCTGGTTGCTTGCTCCGAAAGATCCAACTATTCTCGAAGCTCGCTAGGGAATTCCACCTCTGCTAACTCCCCACTCCCCACACGCCGACACGCCGGCATAACAGTCGCGGTACTATGTATGATGGAGTTCTTGGGCTTATGGGCAAATCGAACCATGGCTGCAGAATGATGGGCGGCGAATTCTCTCCGGGCTCCTTTATGTTTAAGTACCTAACTCTGTAAATAATATTTCGTATGGCTGCCGCGTCATGCTGTGAAGCAGACCCAATTCCTTGTCACTCTTGTCTAGCGCGACTTGGACGACATGGATGGCAGCCAATCGCCGTCTGATAGCTCCCCCTGTCTCATCAACAGAACAATCCCGCTGGGGTGGAGGTTAGTGGTTAATTGGCATACGGGCTTGGACGAAAGCAGATTAGCAGCGTGTCTATGTATGTACACTAGAAGAGTAGCCCTGGTAAATCTGAGATGGCACGGTCGCGGTACCTGAGGTATCAAACACGTAGGTATTTGCTACGAACAAACAATAACAATAGCTCTTCAACGCTTGTTAGCGCGCCCCTTATCATCCATTTGATGATCGTGCGTAGTCGGTAAGTACTTGTCGATATCTACCTACCTACCTAGGTATGTACCTAAGGGTTGCTGAATAGGAACATCGTTGTATTCGAATGAGCGCTGTTCGAAGGCTTCGTAGTTGTAATATGTCATGCAGTTAAGGCATTCATATCGGCCCATATCTACGGTGTTTTTCTCCTCTTTCGTATAAGAATGTTCAATGCGAGTTCACACACCTACATGCGTCGTTAGCAGACCCTGTGCCACTTTTGAGTTGCAGTCGAAAAGGGGAGCGAGGTGCTGCTGGTTTGGATTGCTGATTTTGGTGTAGTAGATGTAGTTTTATTAACGAATTTAATGCTAAAATGCGCAATAGTGGAAATGTACCTATAGCGCACTTAACAGGTACCCAACCTAAGACATTAGGTACATCCGTCTGATAATGACATGGATACTAATGTGCTTGTAGGTAGGTACAATTCCATATCCCGGCTCGGGAGGCTAGATCCACTAAAACTGGTTGCGCTTATGATGTAAGTACATACGATAGAGGAAGTTGGTACTTATTCCATAGTTGTCAGGAGTGCCCGAATTTATGAAGGTTATTATCTTGGGCTACGTTTTTCGGATGAAGAAGTTCGTCCGTACGCAGTCTTTTAGAATTTTTTAAGGTGTCGAGTCCTTTTTTAGGGTGCCGAGCTGTAGGTAAGGGTGTTGTTCTTGAGGGTGCTGTTTTTGAAGGTATGAAGTCTTTTTCTAAGGTGCCGAGTTGTAGTTAAGGGTGTTGAAGGTGCTAAGGGTGCTAAGGGTGAGGGTGCTAAGTCTTCTTTAGGGGTGTTGAGCCGTAAGTAAGGGTGTTGAAGAGAAGGGTATTGAGGGTGTTATTCTTGAAGGTGTCGTTTTTAAGGGTATCGAGTCTTCTTTTAGGGTGTTGAGCCGGTGGTTAAGGGTGTTGAAGGTGCCAGGTATTTAGGGTGTCGAAGGGTGTTGAAGGCGAGGGTGCCGGGGGGTTTGAGGGTACTGGGGATAAGGGGATTAAGGGTTTTGAGGATATTTATGTGTTTAACCGTGTAATAACAATATAAATTCGGGCTATTGTGGCATCCCGAACTTCGAAGGGGTGCCCTCCGGTATTATGTACAAAACAATCTTAAATCTTACCACATATGGCTAGTTCGCTCAGCCGAACTTGCTGTGCGCTACCTAATATGCTTAAAGCTTGTATGCACACCCACCCCCATACCTATATCCCTACATTAGGTACAGTAGTACATGTACCTAGTTAACCTAGTACCTAGTAGCAGTATGGACCCTAACTAAGGTACCTCCTACCTCCTAGTTGAATTGGATCAGATGGAATTGGATCCAACGCTACGTTTATGCTTCTATCTACGCTATCCGTTAGGTAGCTGGCACTGTCAGAAAGCCAGAAAGTCGAACCTCACCTTCCAATCTTCTTTCCCTTTCTATCCCTATGCCCTTCTGAATAACATCAACTCTCTTTCCCCCCTCTTACTATCTCTCCTTCTTCTTATCCCCCCGTCATATTCTCTATTTACTTGACTACATACATAGTACATAGCGTTATCCAGAAATTGCACTCTGATTTTTTTTGTTGTCATCATCCCACGGTTCCCCTTTTGTCAACAGCCCTTTTTTCTGCCATCCCTTTCCAATTTTTTTTTCTAGATTTTCTACGTTTCCTTCGAGCCATCTCCTTCGGTGGTTGTCTTAGACTATCCAGCACCATCAGATTAGAAGGCTTTCGCATCTATTAAAAAAAAGAAGAAACCCAAAAACAGATTATCTCTTTTCTTGGCCGGCAACACGGATAGGGTGATCGTGACAACATCTTCCCATGTCCTCCCACTAGAGTCTCGCCTACTCCTCCTTCGTGTCAATCGTGGCACCGAAACCCTATCGAACCCGAACCGGCCACTCCCTCCAGAACTAGTTGCTGTGAGATACTCGGCGTTCTAGATAAAAAAAAGATAGCTCGCGGTAATAGTGGGCTTCTTACTGGAGATCATCACTCGTTTTTCCCTGGTCGCAGGCGCCCTTCCAATTTCCCGACACTACCATCGTTAACATCCCATTACGCTCCTCGTCATCTCTCGATCGACATTTATACGTCGTTAAGCGTACCATTTGCGAGACGTCGGTATTTTCAAGGTGTGCATTTTCCCACTTGATGTTGAGTGTCCCCTTTGGCCAATTTGGACCTGGCGAAATAGGAATTTGCCTATCACGATTTGTGGCTGCTTAGTACCTATATTATCGTTGCGAGTCATCTTACCTGCTAACATGAATACCACAGGGTCATCCTTTTACGTGATTTACGGATAGCCTCTTCCCGCCGAAGTCCCATCCAAGTTAAAGACACAAGTTAACCAGGCGAATCGAATCGAATTACTTCGCTCGCTAGCCCATCAAGTCGACTGTTTGGGCCTTCAGTCTTTGAATATGGCTGCTCTGGTCCAAACTTACCCCCAGCAAAGTGGAACAGTAACGTTGCTTCAGACCAGACCCAGCACAACTTCAGGAATAATGCCACCTCCCTCGGGAAACCAGCCTAACCAGGCATACGTGGGCAACCAGCAGAGGAATAATTACCATACCTTGTCTGGCAGTGTTGGAGGCGGGTCGAATACTTATCGTGGTAACGCACCAGCCCCTGTTCAACCATATGCCTTTACAGCTACGCCCAGTCTAGCTAATGGCGGACAACGGCAACAATATGGCGCTTATCGTTCGTCGTCAAGTATACCCAGTATGCAGATGGTAGATCCGACCGCTGCGGCTCGCGCTCGTCATCCCGTAAACTCGAACTCGTCGGGCAGCAGTAGCCATGATGACTCGCGGACCCGACCTCAATTGCCCGCGTTGAATCTTTCGGCTAACCAGCCGACATTTGCCCAGGTCGCTGCTGCGAAACCTTCACCGGAACGATATAGGCGGCCATCTCCAAGGTATACAGACTCGTCACCTAGCGTTCCGCAGGTGCAACAACCGCACGGCTCGGCAATGCCGTCGGGCTCTGGCATGGCTACCGTGGTTCATCTTTATAATCCCCGAGCTATGCCAGACCGGAAAGCAGGGACGGCCAGAAATCCCGTTTCTCTCGCAAATAGGCCGCATAGTGCCTACGGTACCGGGGTAGCGATGGACGACATGCAGCTATACCGACATCCAACCGAAGAAGAAGCTAAAAGATATCGACGGCGTAGCATACACTCAATCAATTCTTCCGATTACCCCAACCCCCTGACCCCGCAGGAATTCAAGAAGCAAGCGGAGGAGACACTCCGCCTAGAAGCACTAGCCGCCTCGAGGAAGCAGGGTGGTTTAGATAAGGACCAAAGAAATACTGCACGGAGCGGCCCTGTTATTTCTGCTATAGATAAAAATACCGTGCGAACTAGTAACGGCAGTTCTGAAAGTCTCGTTTCGAGTGGGAGCAGCAGTTCTGGGCCATCTTCGGTGAGTTTTACGCCGTAGGGAGCGAAAAAAAAGGTTCCCAGGGATTACCCAATCAAATAACACTCAGGGGGAAAATTGCCACAATGAGATGCTAACTGAAAGTGCTGTTATATAGTCTGCCAATCGAAGCTCTAATGCATCTGCCCCCACGGCCAGCCCCGCCTCCTCCACCTCTACAGAAAGGAAGTCTGGACAGGATCAATCAAAGCAGGTTAACATACCGCCTCGCGGTTCATCATCGACTGATGCCGGCAAACGAATTACCAATCCATCTCCGTTATCAAAGCCGGTAACCATGGCTCCCGGGTCCTCTCCTGATGACTCGGCAGCGCCTGCCCGCACACCGGAGCCGGCTTCAACTAAGCCTTCGACACCATCTCCTAGCTTGATGGCGGATAGTCCCGCAGCTAAGCATCTCGCTGCGATTAACGAGAAAGGCGGGAAATCGAAGACCAAGACGTCGCGATTAAGACGAGCATTTTCCTTTGGGAGCGCTGCCGAACTCCGGAAGGTTACCGGACATGATATCAATTCCGACGCGGGCAAGTCGTCGCAAAATGAGTCGTCGAAGTTGCACAAGGATGCTCCGCCTATGGACCCCTACGAGGCGGAACAAGCACGGATCGCGCAAAAACAGGAGGAGAGCGGTATCGGTAGTAGCATCTACGCTGGTACCAAACTATTCTCGGGATCAACCGATAATCTTTCGATTTCCTCGACGGCATCTTCTGCGTCGATTATGCTCCGCAAGATGGGACGGGGAATGAAGAAAAGTGGTAGATCGCTAGTTGGATTATTCAGGCCAAAATCGTTTATCGGCTCACCCGGCGAAGACATGACAATACCCGAGGGTTCCCAAGCGGCCGTGTCGATGGTCACGGTTGAAGCTGAGCGCGAGCGAGTCAATGCCAAATCCGCCACTTCGCAACAGGCTCCTACTTTGCCTCCTTTGGAGACTGGCAATGCAGAAATCTCTGCAGTTGATGGCCATCCTTCCGACTATCTAGGGAACTCGAACCTGGACAACACGGCCTCGAGGAAAAGCATCATCGGCGGTGAGAGGGAGCGAGCCGAAGTCCTCGCTACTATCCGGAAGGGTATTCTGAAGAGTAGGTCCAATGCCAAATTTATTAACTGCTTTATCTAACACGGTTGTAGCTCGTAGCAATTCGCCCAGTCCTTCCGCTGGAGGCCCCGGCTTCGATCTCCCGGCAATTCCCAACGTCTCTAACTCTCCCAGCTCTACCGCTCCTAGTACTCCAAACGACGATCAAGGCCAAGCCCATAAACGAAACGAAACTCTTACCATTGGCAGCGAGGACTATTTCGTATCAGCGTTACGTCTTCGCCAAGACACAAAGAGTGCGCCCACGACGCCTCAAGGAGCATCCGGCAAACGAAATGCCACCTTCAGCCCGCGGATCGTGTTCTACGACACGTGGCCGAGCGGAGAGTACGACCGCCGTGGTGATATTGCAACCTGCAATCGTCTGACGCCCATGCTCGCTCAGCAGATCAAGGAGGAGTTGAACACTTTCAAAATGGTAAGCGAGAGCGGAAATATTTGATGACTTTGCTTTTAGGAGTTTCGCTTACATATCGCTACAGGAAATGGAGGTTCATGAGACGTCCAAGGTCTATACGCACTTTTTCTAGCTACGATAAGCGCTACACCACGAATTTTCAGCAAAAATGAGTTCCCTTCTCGATTAAAGGCCTATAGACCTGCGATCATGTATTTGTCACTCTCGAGTCTACGGCGTTTGCACATGGTCAGCATAGTAAGGTGTCGCGGCGTTTTTCGAATTTACATTACGGAGCTGTTTTCTGAGCAAAAAAAAGAACCTGTTCGTTGCTATAATATCCAAATAGTACCGGTAACGGCGGGGACCCGATGGCTCTATTGAGGACATCATTTTCGTCGGAACATATTTGCATCAGGCATTCGCCCTCCGGTCCTGATTTATTCCGGGGTAAAAGAAGCAACGGCTTGGATTTGAGTTGGTAGGAGCGTATTCGGTGTGGCAGGCGTATCACAGGAGGCGGTCAGACATCTGGAGGGTGACATTCCCAATAGGTAGAGATATGCTGACCCGAAAACACCCCGTGTCCTTCGGAGCGGAGGAGGAATACTGCACCACTGGGGGGGCTAGTACGTGAAGACAGGGCAGATCCCTTTAGTGGATCATGGAAAACGATGGCAAACCTATCTATCATATCCCCTGCGTATCTGAACTGAAGCTATAATATCCCCGACGACACAGCTAAGCAAGGTCGAATTTTTGGAACCAATCATAGATTTATGTATCTATGTTGTATTCTGCCATCCTAATTTTTTAGCCGGGAGACATGAGGGAGTCATCATTTGAAGTTTGAACGAGAGAATAACAGTCTATTTTGTCTTATCGTTCACGACTCTAAGGTGTTATGATGATGATGTTTGCTCCAGTGGACGGAAGTAATGTACTATTAAGGAAAGATTTGACGGCTACGTATTTGAACCGGGACAAGAGTGAATATCAGTATCCAGCATTTTCCAAGTTCTTTCCGGTGCTATGCATACATATGCCTTGGCTTCTTCCCCCTCGACCAAGATTCTCGCATGTAAACTGGCACGAATACGATGCGTACATACTATGTAGATGCTTGCTTTCCAGGGTCTTCCTCTCTTAGCAACGGTCTGGCCTAACCGGAAGTCGTTAGGAGAGGTGCCAAGAGGTTGCAGCGGCCAAGCGGGATCTCTCCAAGAGTAGAGGTACTCGGTCGATTAATACGAGATGTAGAGGGTACAAGTGAGGCGCAGCGCTTTGGTTCCATTCTCCTGTGCCGAGATTATTTCCCTTACATATGCGAACATCTTAGCCTCGGGGTTTCTTGGGAGTCTTATGCAAGGCTGAAATGTTATCTGAGATCTGGTGCTTGTGGGAGGCAGTTGAGGTTTGTTTCTTTATTTTATTATTTTATATTAGGTTATATGAGTATAAGCCTTTATTGTTAGTTACTCCTGTTAAAGGCTATAGTATCCTTATAGATGCATGTGTATTCCTATAGCATGATACTCGGCATTGGTGAGTTGTACCTAGGTACCTAGGGAAAGCGCAATCTGGGCATTACCTAATATGCATAGTATTTCGGAGCTAGATAAGCCCCGCCATAATTACTTCGTATCATAGATTTTCTTAGCTAAACCAATCATTTTCTATGCGAATCTCGTCTTGCGATACTCTTTACTCTTTCAACCGCAAGTTAGCAACGCTCGCAGTCGTCATCCTGGACCTTGTCACAAAATTGCGTACGCGCTGGAATATTCCCAGCCTTGGCTGGAAAGTAATAGCCACAAAGCACGTCGCAATGGCTTCAACCACGGCCAATGGAGCAACGACCGCGGCCAAGGCCAAGTTACATGGGCGGATGTTCTATGAAAGCATAGGCAGTCCTAAGTTTGTGCTTGCACCTATGGTCGACCAGTCCGAGTTCGTATGTCTCCTATACCTATACCGTCATCCTATAGTCATCCTATAGTGAGAATGTCAAATACTGACAGCCGTTAATCTTAGGCCTGGCGCATGCTCACTCGGTCGTTTCTCACCCCGGACGAGAACTCCAAACTCCTAGCTTATACGCCTATGTTCCATGCTCGATTATTTAAAGAAACGGCAAAGTATAGAGAATCGCACTTCGAAGCGACCCGGCCCTCTCCGTCTACCCCTGCTTCGACAACGCCGAATTCTACGGCTGCATCTACGAACACCGAACAACTACCCCCATTCCTGGATGGTAACCCGGCATTCGATCGTCCTCTATTCGTACAGTTCTGTGCCAATGATCCCGAGCACCTACTAGGCGCTGCGACCCTTGCCGCGCCTTATTGCGACGCCGTCGACTTGAACCTTGGCTGTCCTCAAGGTATCGCGCGCAAAGGCCACTATGGCGCATTCTTGCAGGAGGATCAGGAACTTATCTATAAGTTGATCAATACGCTCCATGAGAACCTTCCCGTACCCGTTACAGCAAAGATCCGTATATTGGAAACCAAGGAGGACACTCTAGCCTATGCTAAGAACGTGTTGGCTGCGGGCGCAAGTATCATTACTGTCCACGGACGAAGACGAGAGCAGAAGGGACATATAACTGGTGTCGCAGACTGGGAATATTTACGCTATTTAAGAGAGAACCTACCTAAGGAAACGGTAATTTTCGCTAATGGCAATATACTCCAGCACGGGGATTTGGAAAGATGTCTCGAGGCAACGGGTGCAGACGCCGTCATGAGCGCGGAGGGAAATCTAAGCGATCCGGCCATCTTTGCGCAACCGCCACCTCCTGGACAAGAGGGACGAGAGTATTGGCGAGGCTTAGACGGAAAGGGTGGCTATCGAATAGATGCCGTGTTTAGACGTTATATGGATATCATACACAAATATGTCCTACAACGGGATCCGCCAGCGCGAAGGCCCTTGTTCGTTATTGGGGATGACGAGAGTTGGCTTGCCGAAGGGAAAGACAAAGACGCAGAGCAAGAGGAGGGCCCGGCGCGTAAGAAGCGGAAGAAGGATGGTGGCGGTAGAAACGAGAAATGCACCTCGCCGAATCTCCTTGCGGTCCGACCTCATTTATTCCATCTCCTGAGACATTTTATATCGAAACACATAGATATCCGTGATGCTCTAGCAAAGTGTCACGCCGGCGACGTTCCGGCTATCGAGAATATCCTCGACATGGTAGAGCGGCGTGTAGCGGAAGGCCTTATCGAATACGAGAGGACCGGAGGCAAAAGTATAGAAGAACCAGAAACACAACCCAAAGCGATAGAAAATAAGGCGTCGGGAGAATCATCAAAGATAGAAGATGCCGAGGATACGGACTTCGATCCGGAAAGCTCGGTAGCAACCGTCAAGAAATGCAAGCGGCCGTGGTGGATCGCACAACCTATAGTGCGACCGCTTCCGAAGGAGGCCCTGGCAAACGGGAGCATAAGTCTCAGTAAGAAGGAGAAGAAAAAACAGGAGCTAGAGGCCCAAGCTGGGGCGGAAAGGGGTATAAACACGACCGGAAAAGGGGCAGATGCAGAATTACCGAAGCCGGACGGCGTAGCGGGAATTAAAGAGCCCCCTATGGATGCGAAGAAGCCGGCTCTTACGGCTGATGAGTTGGTATGTGGGTAGAGGGTAGAGGGTAGATATTGGGAATATATAAAAGGTTACTATAGATCATGGCATAGCACAGAGCGTGTGTTGGATATGGCTATATCCAAGGTTAAATGCAAGGGACAGGTATGTAGCACCGCCACAAGCCAAAGCTACCATATACCTTCAGTAGCGGTGAGCGAATATGTATGTATTATCTACTTTAAGATTCGTGAGTTATTATACTGGCTAGGTACCTATATATAGATTTTGTAGATATCTGCCTTAATAGCCCCTATGAGTTTTGACAAGCAACTCGCTAGGTTTAGGTAGGTAACCGGGTATGTCTACCGCCGACCTAGAATCCTCAGCAGCAGACGCCGAAATCGCCAACTTCTTCACCAAGACCTCCGCTACCCGGGCCCAATGCGACGCCCGAGCGGCGGAACTCGCCGGCCCCGTCGTTCCGGTCAAAGTCCAGGGCGTCTGTAGTTACTCGGTGTATGCCGGGCGGGGCCAGGAGTGCGTCGTACAGTTCCGGCTACGGTCTCTGGAGCTTAAGATGGAGACTGCGGCGTTGGCGCGGGAGGTTTATGGAGGGTTGGCGCCGGTAGTGTCGTTTGAAGGGTGGATGGGGGCAGATGGGGATGGGAAGGAAGGGCTTTGTGTGTACTTGATGAGTCGGATCCGGGGGGTTACGCATTTGGATTTTACCCTGGCGTATGATGGACCTGATAATTCGCAGGAGTGGTTTGGTTGGCGGAGGAATTTGATGGCGGGTGTTGCGCGGTAGGTTGGTTGGTTTTATTTCTGCTTGCGTTGGCTTCGGCTCGTCTGTTATGAATAAACGTCTCTAACCTAGGCACCTAGGTTCTTCGCCCGCTCGTGGAACGCCCCTCGGCAGGTCAGTCCAGAGTATCGTGAGAAGCTCCGCAGGACATACGTTAGGGAGTTGCGGCTACTATACTCTGCACTTCCGGATCGCTTCCGCCCTATCATCCAGAACTGCGTCGATTCGATAGATGCCGTTCTATCCCTACCTATGGTGCTCCTGCACCGCGACTTGGGCACGTGCAACATTATAGTCGACGAGACGTCGTGCCATCTCGTCGGCGTTGTCGATTGGGCTGAAGCTGAGATATGTCCCTTCGGGCTAAATCTTCATTCTCTCGAAGCCCTGACGGGGAAACTTCATCTTCGAGACGGTTGGAGACAGTACGAAGATTATGCCACTTTATAGAATGTGTTCTGGAGCACATTTACGCAACAAGTTGGAGGACTGGATGAGGGAACTGTCCAAACCGTAAAACTTGCACGGATCGTGGGCTTACTGCTTTCTGCCGGCTTCACTAGCCGTCTTGCGAATGAGCCTACTCCGGTGCCTATTTGTGATGATGAAATTGGACGGTATAAGATGTTATCCCTAGATGGGTTTCTTATTAATACAGAGACGAGATTTCACGACCTTGCGGCATGAGCTGAGGATTGATGTTATAAATCGAGGCATCACTCCAAGATCGATCTATTGTAACCCTAATCTATATAATAATAGGTTATATTTATGCGACTCAGGGACTAGGGATTAGAGGGTTTATCCTTCCGGCTTCTTCCCTGGCGGTTGTATATTTCCATCATTGCGACGATAGGCCTGATAACACGTCGTCTAGTTGGTCTTTTATCTTCTAATGGAGATTTTACAATAGTTAACGGCGTCAGGCCGTCGCCGGCTTTTGGGTTGACGTCCACCTCCCTTGCCTCAAACAGATTTGAAATATAGCATAATCCATAACCAGATCTACAACTCTGCTCTGCGTATTGTAATGGGGTCAGTCCCCTGTTGGCTTTCGCGTCTCTGTCAATTTCTGGCCAGGTAAGTAGCTTTCTAACTATACTTGACTCGCGGGACCCAGCCGCGTAAGATAAGGGCGTATTGAGCAACCCATTAGCAACCAACGATCAAATCAGGACCGCAAAAGAAAGATGCGCTTATTCGAATCCTCGAACTTCTCGAGGAATCGAATAAGCTCTCTCAAAAGTTCCGACCGTCATGCGACCAGACCGGAGATCGCTCGGGACGAGACGAAGGAAAAGAGAAGAATGAACATTCTTTAAGCAGAAGAATCCGGGAGGTGGTTGTGCGGCGTAGACGAAATGGAGCTAGCCCGATGAAGACCACGCGCTGGGTGCTGTACAGCAGAGAACATGCGATGCAACTTATTAGCGATATCACATCTTTGATCGATTTGCCGCAGCACATCTATCCAATGCCTGATAAGGAGCAAGAACTGGCTAGAGAAGAAGTAAGACAGCTTACTTTAGCCGTTACCGATCAAGAGTCTACGATACGACACTTGCAACAACTTGTGCAAGGCATCGACAATGACATGAAGAAGGCTATTGAGTCTGTCAAAACGCAGGGCCACCAGTACGAAAACGTATCCGTGGAAGAGAATGCGCGCGTTCAGAATGGACACACCTTTACTCGGGCTTGGGAGGGGACATCTTCTCTACCGGTAGGACCGAGCATGACTTTTACTCATATGAGAGCATCGGGATTCTCAAGGGTTCGTAACGGAGATGTATATCTAGAGAAGGACGACTTCTGGTCGTAGGTATGAACGATACGGCGATAAATGACTTGCTCTATCGATGTGGAAGAGTAAGGAGGGGAGTGAAAGTCCGACGAATAGGATGATGATGTATTTTGAAAGAATGCAAACGTCTTGTTCAATCGCCGATCTTAAATACCTATACATAGGTAGGTACCTAGGTACCCGACAGTAGGACTCGGACCTTCTTCGTATGAATTGCAAGTGCCTTCTTATGTATAGCACCTCGGAAGCTGCTGTGTCACGCCGACTTACTGAAGAAGTTGCTCATTCAACTGAATGCCAGGTGTAGATGTGCTGATGTGATAAGGTTGCAGGAAGAAAGGCAGATCTAGAAGGAACCCCAACCCCACCTATAAACTCCCCTCCGTTGGCCCTAACCCCGCAATCCTGCGGCGTAGTGGCACCCCACCGTACCCACCACTTCTACGGCCGAAATCCGTCGATCGGGCGGCTGCATATTGACTTTTGACTTAAAAGAGTTCCTGGTGGCTAGCGAGAAATACTCGAATCGAAAGATACGGGCGTCCGATGCACGGAGTTAGTCATACATCCCCAGGTATATTTGGTAATCTGTCTTTGCATTTGGAAAAATATGTGCATAGCATATGTAGTTCTCTACCTATTTCGGTAGGGCAAGATACTTGAATAAGCGGGATTTATCGAACCGGGGCGGGCCCGTCTACCCGTCTTCCCGTCTTACACCCCCGAAGGAACGCACTTCTCTACCTTTAGGGGAAAGCTCTCTGCCCCCTTAGGGGAAAGCACCTGAGGAGCGGCATTAAACGGACCGGAGCGGCCCCGTCTTCCCGTTCTTACACCCCCGTGGACGGATCTTATTTATAAGAGCTTACATGTACATATATTAATTATTCGGTCGCAATGTCTGTGGTTTTTGGAGAAAGAACATTCTCAAATCTTGACAACTTGACGAGAATCTAAGGTGTTCTTCCCATTCTTAGGCTTGTAGTTCGAGAGTTTGTAGTTGTGTGAATACAGCCTAACTACGTAATCCCTCCCTCATGGTAAGATTTCCCGCCCAGGTTTTTATATAACTACCTGTACATTCGTAACTGGGCTAACTCGTTGATAAATAAAGGCGTCCCAAGGGAGGCTTGCGCTTTCCGCGCTTTTCTTGGGCATGGGACTCTTCGGGGTCATGGCTACCGACGGACAGCTTTTCGCAGGTCCGTTAGGGAAGCTGCTAAGAGCCATCGCCGGCGGGAGCGAAGAAGCCGTGGTCTTGATAGGTGGCCCGGTGCCGTTCAAGTATACGTACACCGGCATCGGGCCCGTGGACGCTATAATCTCGCATTGGACGGCCTTCGTGGCCGCGCTGATCGACGACCCTGAGCTCCGCTGGAACACCTGGGCGCTCTACATCGAGTCCATGGGCCAGTTCTGCGTCGGATGGGGTCTGCTCTTGCTCGAGTGTAGGCGAGCGGGAAACCGCGGTCTCTTCGTTAGTTGGGCTGGAACCCTCGGCGTGGTTTTCCAGGCGATCTCGTGGGCGTTTTCTTTACCGCTATACTTCGGATTACATCTTCTCACGTCGCCTATCTCGAAGTTGGAAAGCAAGGGCGGCAGAATTACGGGCGAATCTGCGAAGCTCCTATTCGTGGACCTCTGGGACCTAGCACTTATGCCCATCTCCCTGACCTTGGGAACTCTTATTCCTACTCTCTTCATGAGCTTGCCCTCGCTCTTCTCTTCTATCGGCCACTATAGCTGGATTGCGTTCTGGATTCCGTTTGGACCGGTGAGTGGATAGAGATTGTCCTGCACTTTTCTGTATGCTAATCAAATTTACTTTAGTGGACGGTGATTGCTATGGACCTATTCAAGAGCGTGGGTAACTCCACAGTTGGCGCTCTTAGCCCGAAGGACACCAACGGCAAGCCTACTACACCCGGCAAGGGCTTTTACGTAGCTGTGTCGACAGTATACCAATTCAACATGGCAGTTTCCGTGCTAACACACTTGCCATTCATGGTCACATCCGTGCTACCCGGCCCCTTACGTTCCGCTCTCATTTACGCATTCCCCGGCTTTGCTTCCTTTTTCTCGGACATCACTTTCACGAAGACGTGGCTGCCCCACCCCTTCCTCGGACAGCCGGCAATAGACCCGCTCGCCAACGGACCCGGTAGGTTCGGTCCCTTGGTTGCCGATTTCTACCTGTTCGATCTGTACCTAGGAAACGGAGCGATGCTTCTATGGGCCTTGTACTTGTATCTTCAACAAACCGGATCCTCTCCGGCGAAGGCCATACAAACGGCCGCAAAGTGGTCTTTCCTTGGAGGCTTCGTAGCTGGTGCGTTTGCACTGCTCTGGGAGCGTGACGAGCTTGTCCAGGAGAGCGAGAGCGACGCGAAGAGGAAATGAAGAGTTAGGATGGAGAATCTCGATGGGAATTAAAGAGAGGTAGGGATTTCCATCTCAATGTTGGTTGATTTCTACTCAACCTGATCCCTGGAGGCGCGCTTTCTTAAATAGCTATAAAAGGAGAGTTGGTCATGTGGACTGCTTGTTGGACCGAATAGCGAGATGGCATTCGTCAAGAAAGTTTGGGCTGGGTTGGGGCTATGTCCTTATGAAGGTTATGGACATGAAGCCGTTATCCAAAATCGTCTGTATAAAGGACGAGCGGTATTCGGAAATTCTACACGGCGGCAATTGGCATGCCAGTTATTGAGAATTCACTAAGCGAGCGATAGAAGCACTTAGAGAATAGATAGTGTAAATGACAACTGGCATGACACATTGAACACTATCTCTTCACTCTCAGGGCCCCTTGAGGGTACTAGATATATCAGTGTAACTTCTTGGAACAGCATGGGCATATCTCGCACCCACCGTAAACAAGTGGGTTACTTCATTCGCTTCTTAACTCCTTTAGACGACCCTTACTCGCAAGATACGCAGCGCCAGAGTCGGCCCAGACCTCATAGCTAACAACCTTATGCTGATCATCGAATTTAAGCGCATACGCAAAGACTTCATCCCAGCTCTCGCCCGTAGCCGTCCACGTGAACTTGGCGGTGCCACGGACCGCGACGCGATTCTCGACAGCATCAACGATGTAGTCCGCGAAGCTCATATCCTCGTAGCTCAGACATGAGGAGATGGTGCTGAAGTATTCCTGCACGCCATCGCGTCCCCGGAATTCTCGGCCGAGGAAAGGGGCGAGTTTTTTGAGTCCATGCTCGTATGCTAATATGTCGTCGGAGGACGAGAAATGGCTTAAGATCTCGTCGAGTGATCTTTTCTGCGCAAAGCTCTCGCAGAAAGCTGTGGCGGCGTTAAGGAGATCAGCTCGTTTGCGGTGAGGCATGTCTGTACAAGCTTATAGAATCACACTCAGGATATAGGTGGCGTAAACCTGTATAGCTCTGGTAGCCCTTTTTGACTGAAGTCTTTGGGATCAGTCCAAGAATGGTCGAGGTAGCCAGGGACCTAGAACTATGGAATACGTCATTGTTTATTAGCTTCTGCCAGTCCGTCAACAGCTGATCCAGATTTTCGGCTGGATGCTGCCAGTTCGAGCTTCGCGACGTAAGTACGCATCGCGGGCAATCCCTGGCGCATTAGAAGGGATCTGATATAGAGCCACTTGATAGGATGCTTTAACCTATAGCACCAGCATAGTACCTCTACCATTTCTTGAGAAGAAATTCAACAACCGCTAAACGTCTTGCTGTAAGGTGTGATGGCGAGTTATCACCAGAGCAAGCCCATTGTGTAACAGAGTATTTATACAAATAGAGGAGAATCAGCCTTACGTACCACAAGCTATTCTATTTACGATATATTATAGTGATATGTCCTTTACGAAATTGCCTTTTGGTGTAGTGGTGTGTTGGACAATAGGTATGTTATTATCGCCCCTCTCCACTTACACTAGGTACTCTACCCCCTGATTAAGGGGTTAGATCAGGGGTATAGCTTGCTTTGATTTTTACAAGACTGAACAAGGTCATCCATCATTCCTTTTTATCCTCCACCTGCCCAGTGCGACATAACCTCCCATTCTGCGACCCAGGATACCCCACGGACTGGACCGCCCAACCCTCGCTCCCAACCGTCGTCGGCGCCCAGAACAAACCCCACGGGTCGCGCTGCTGCTTGATCTGTAACAGGCGCTCGTAATGGCGTCCGTAGAACGCCTGCTGCCAGTTCGGCTCGCCCGGGTCTCCCTCGTTCATGTACGACCCGGCATCCGGGGACACCGAGCGTAGCAGGTCCATGTACCCCCGCATCACCGCGTCGCGCTCCGTCGACTGGTCCGGCGTCTGGTCCATCAGCATCGCGTGCATGCGGTTGTTGCGCCACGCCGGGTTGACCGAGTTTTCTGCGCCGGGCCACCCTGCAACTTCTTCCGTCGGCGAGGCCATCGTCCCGTGGAAGTAGTAATCCCGCTCGTAGCCTCCTTCCGTGGCCGTACGTATCGCCTGCATCGTCTTGTTCCATAGCTCGTCGTCCTCCCAGTTTTCGCGCGGGAGTAGTCGGGACCTGTATCTGGTGTTGCCTGGCGGGGACCCGATTCCTGAGCTGGGTAGTCCGTAGAGGTTGGTGAAGAGAAGCGCTGGGTTAGTGACGTTGATGCCGATACCGTGCAGGTCGTCGTATAGTGGCTGCATGAACTTGTAGACTGCTGCTCCCGTGGAGTCGGTGAACTCCGAGCTTGTTACGAAACTGTAACTGTTATTCGGAAGGGGATAGATGTAGCTGAAACAGTAACCGCCAGCATCCAATATCTTGGCGCCGAATCTATAGTACGCGCTAACGCCTTGCCAGAACTTCTCGGCGTCGGTGAGTACACCGGGAATAGGGGATGTCGTATTCCTTGGCTCTAAAAGAGTGAGACTTAACGACGTTGACGTTAAGTTAATTGGCGGATGCGCTTTTAAGATAGCCGAAGTCACCACTCCATAGGTTCCTATCGCACCCGTTAATAATGCATGAAAGGCTTATCATAATAAACAAACTATGGAGTTTAGATTCATACATACCTCCACCGCCGCCGCGTAATGCGAAGAAAAGATCGGAGTTAGTATACGGATCAGCTGTTACGAACTGGCCGGCAGCAGTCACAACACCAAGAGAAAGTACTTGGTCGGCTCCGAGACCAAGTTTAGAGGTGATCATCGTGTGCCCCCCCGAGCTCATCCAGCCGCCGATTCCTCCCACCGTAGCCCAACCGGGTGCGACGACGGTTACGTTGTGGGCCGCCATGAAGTTACGCTCCTCCCACGACTCAACGCCGGCTCCGAATTGAACAGCCTTTCCCCGATAAGGCCCAAGCTCATACGAAGGGATGAATTCCATGGCCTTGAGATGATGTGTCCAGATACTGAGGGATCCTGCTCCCACCGACCTGCCACCAAAATCATGTCCCGTATTTCTGTTTTTATGCTGTTAGAAGTCCTCATCCTTTGAAAAATTTAAAGGTCTATAGACGAGTGGACTTATCTTACTTAATTACTAGCCGGATGCCCTTGTTCCTGGCAAAGTTGACCGCCGCTTGGATATGCTTCACGCTCGTGGCGTTAACAACGTATTCGGGGAATCCACCACGCGTACAGTTCCCCTGAGGGTCCAAGGCGAGCACACAAGTCCCACCTTGCGACCATTCTGTCAACGAAACAAGTGGCTCGTCAATCCAGAAGTGCGAAAGGGATGTGTTCGTATATAAGTACGTGCATCTTTCCAAGTCATAATCGGGTCCTTTGTAGCAAGCGGCAGCTGCGGGTGTTGGTCTCAGCAGAGCACCCTCGAGAGTTGTATTCAACCGAGCCCACTCTGCGACGGATGGCCAGTCGCTATCGCCCGGGAAGACTTTACAGTCATCAACGCTGCTATCACCTAATGAAGCTTTAGCCTCATCGCCAAACTCTATGGCAGAAAAGTCTCCAATATCTTCTTGCGTGAGTTGAATGGAGTCAGAAAGAAGAGCCCTTGGCTTAAGCGCGATAGCCCCGGAAATAAATACGCCCGCAAAGATGGAAGAAAGACTCGGCTTCATGATGCCGAATATCTGTCAGTATGCAATATACCGCACACCTCACAAAATATCTCAACAAACCTCGTATTAGCGTTACGGCATAGCGACCTATGTATATTACTCGGTTAGGCATGACTATCTAGAGGAGATGCTTTCTACCTATCGAAAATAGGGGCTAGAACTCTTCTGCAGGCAGCTTCAGGAATTACCGAGCCATTAGCAAAAAATGATATCGTTCAAAGTCATCGTGAAATGGGCCGATGACCCTCATTATTCATCATATAAGCTCCGTCTATAGTCTCATTTGGGGGTTACCTTGGAGACATAATATCGATCAATATTTTATCGCGGTGTAGGCTGTAATACCGATGACACCGGCGGCTCTGGTCTTGGCATATACCCGGCATTAGGTAGCGCTGGAGGACTAACCGGGTGTATGTATACAGTTTTGTACCCGGATCTGAGTATCGTGTGAGACGGTAACCTCGGGAATATGGACCTACGAGAAGCGGCGCGAGGTTCAGGCTAAATAGAGATGTGCCTGATACCTCGTGTCTTTGGTAGGATTTAAAACCACATGATGAGGCTAGATGCCGCTTGCCTGGTACCAAAGCTTAGCCTGGCGCATCTTCTTGGCATGCTGCTATTCCAATTCACTCTATACCTTTTCGTTATACACTTCGCAGGTGGCTTATACATACTTAGGCGACGGCTGTTGAACCTTACTATGCGATCGGTGCCATCCCAATCGTAACCTCAAATACAAGATTTGTCTGCTATAACTACTGTCTTTATAAGCGAAGCAGACGACATCGAACGCGTGGCTATCATACGATAACGCGGCAACCCCCAACGTGGCGCATAGTCTCGAACCATGTCGATGGCGGCAGAGGAACGATTGTTAATCAAAATTGGAGGAATTTATTCGGCATTCAATTTACCGCGGCTAGAATAGCTCGAAAAGGGCAATACCACCTAGGGATTCTGGTATAACTCATATACTATTAGCGCTTGTTACTGATAAACGACGTGCCTTACAATACGCGGAAAACGCATGGCGGCAATATTGGACCTTACATATGGAGCTGCCAGTAATCTAAGTCATATATACAAGCGCGACGTTAATCTAGAGGCTACTACCTCGATTAGAAGTAAGCTGCTGCTCGCCTTTATTTGCCCGTCTAATGGAGTTTTCTATGGAGGACACCCCAAATGCCGGTGACTTTAAGCCCAGCGCAGACAGACCCTCGTTAGCCGAGGCACATGGGTTTGGAGAACCCCGTACAGACGGCATGGACAAGTATTCCGGGGGTAAAAGTATATCATAGGGCTGAGTGTTTAGTGTTTGTAATCCAGCTAACCTCTTGACAAGTCATGGGATCCAGTATGTCGTATTATTGGCAATTTCTCATCCTATTGGGGTCTGCACGATCCCGTCTCTAGGTGCATTCTCGCCAACCCGACTACGACACATCGTAAGCCTTACACTCCATCCGATGCTTCTTCCAATCCTTGCGCTGGCATTCTGACGAGCAGTACATGACCTCCTTGCATCTCGAGCATTTCAAGAGATTCCCTCCATTCTTACCCTCCGTCGCGTTGCAGTTGCGACACTTGTCCATGTGCAAACGCTCAAGGCTTCCTTGGGCACTAAGCAAATCTAGGTCCACAATATCCTCAACGAAAGGTACTGAGAAGGTTGGGCTGATTGCTACGCGGGTTGCGTACTTGGATGCTGCGCTATCCCAGTCCGGCAGGCTTATAAATCCCTCGGGCAGCTTGCCGTTGCCGCAGCTGCACATGAATTGCTTTCCCATCTCCGTGCTAAGCGGGATCGTGGCACGGGACTTTTTGTATTCGCATTTAGGACCGTGGCTCCACGTGCGACACCGCTCGGCGAATGCGGGGAGGACCTCTTTCCAGAGCACGAGCTCTTCGTCATTAACGTTGATGGCGCATATCTCTAGTTCGCGAAGGATATAAAGGAACGTCTCAATTTCTCCGGAGTCAATTAGCTGCCTGGTGAAAGGGATTACTGCTGCATCTGCCACCACGGACCCCTCTGCGCCGTTGATACGTATGGCGCGAACGAAGATGAGGACTTGGTTTCCATCTACAGGGTGCTGAAGTGCGAAGAGCCCAGTATTTCCACCTTGAAGCCCCGAAGCTAGCATAAAAATGGAAAAGAGCGACTCTTTGAAGTTCATACGCAGCGAAGCTGACTCTGTCGAGTCTCGCAATCTTCGCTCACGGACGGAGAATTGGTGAGACGTAAGTGTGTTTAGCCATCGATTTTCTTTTTTGTGAACTTGATCCACATCGAGGATTGGCAAAGAGTCTAGGTTAACCTGTTGACTGTTGAGTGGTATGGGCACGGAATTTTCCCCGAGCGTGATGGGATAGATGAAAGACGATAACGCCCCCGAAGTCAAGGGATCTGCTAGGGGTGCAATGACTTCAATGTAACCCGACGTGCGCGCGATACGTGTCTTGGCGGTTTCCTTGAGAACCGGAGCTGGGAATGACGCGACATGGACTAGGAGTTTCTCACCGAATACGATATCTATCGAGAATGGTGACGATTGTTGCAATTCCACGGGGACGCGTTCAGCTAGAAGTTTTCGAGCCCTTTGCGAAGAAAAATCGACATGGTTACATAGGGACTTAATCCTATCGCTTTCAAAGTTCGCGGTAATTCGGGTAGGTGGAAGTGCACCCGTCTGGACGGCGCTCTTAACTATAGGATTCTCGTAGCTACCCGCTAAGGGATAACCAGTCATTCCCGGTTCGTATTTCGTGACAAAGACGTTAGAAGTATCGGTGATTGTCGTCGCGTGTACGACCATGGTGGGTAAGAGGTGTTTGAAGGTGTGAATGCTCATGGGTGTGTTCTGAACGCGGAGACCAACTCGAGTATCTCTTGGTTCAACCTGAAGACCGGTAGATGGCACGTAAAAGGAAGCTACTAGAGGTGACTTTCCCTGCCAGCCCAGAGGGTCCTGATGGATGGTTATCGAGAAGTTCTCATTCTCGCGGCGTCCTGATGTTTCAACTTGTCCAAATACAGCGTGTACACCAGCAAAGAAATTCTCCCAGCCTACTGGATTACTCGACTTGAGCATGCCCTCGAGCGTTGGCGCGTTAAACTTGCTCTGTTCGGTGTTGTATAATCTGTCAATATGTTTTCTCGGCACCACTACTGTAACGCAGACCACTTCTGGTATATTGTCCCATGCGTGGAAGCCACCCGCGCTTGGTATCGATCTTATTTCTCTTCTCATCCATTCTTCGGTATACAGGCCTTGTATATGCAGTTGAGCGCTCAATTCCTGACGATAAAGGCTTCGCATAGTTCTCTCGTCTAGGCTATCTTGGCCTATCATTTCCAACAAGCGCTCCCAGAAGGACGACCAAGTGGTAGAAGTATTTGCCCGGATAAATTTCATGAACAGCACAAAGCTGCCTCGATGGAATAGTGGATATCCAGGGCGTAGAAGCTTCCTTGCCAACTCTTCGCGATTTGCTGTTAGAAGTGGCGTAGGGTCCTCACTCTCGAACATTTGTATGTAAACTTGAAAAACCGCACTGGCGAGCGCATGTGGCTCAACATATAAAGCCTCAAGATCACTGGGTGATTGCGAGAAAGATGTGCTCAATTTCCAAGCCAATCTCGAATGCGCCTGCTGGGCTTGAGTTGACGTGCCTAGAGTGTTCAACAAGATTTCATCTACGCACGATACGGATGTAGCATTAGTCCAAAAGTCGACTGGGACTAGACCAAGAAGTATGGATATCGTCGGGGCATGACCAGGCATTAGAGCGTCAAATTGCTGCCTCCGCGTCTTTTCTGTCTTGACCAACTTCTCTGTCCATAGGGTGGAGCTCGCTGATTTCTTCAATAGAGGTGCGGTTGCTACTAATAGATTTAGTGCACCGAGATGGTCGGCAAGATTCGATGTATCGATGACGTCGAATTTGGTTGGTGCCGAGCCGGGCGTAGCGTAAGCTTTAGGGTCGAATTCGATAGGAATTATATCGAGTTGTCGGCGAAAAATACATGTTGGTTTGCCTCTCGAAGTTGGAATGGTCTGTAGGGCGTGGCTAAAGGATAAGGCATCCGATACGATGAATCTAAGAGTTATGCCCCCTTCCGGTACCTCTCGGAATGCCGCCACCCACTCGCGAAACTGAGTCTTCGCTGCAGCGATAACGTTGAGGATCTCGCCGTCATCAGGCTCGGGACGAAGCGGGGACCCCGGTGCTAGGTTCGCTTTAGCGGTTGCGAGATGAAATCCAAGAATGGGGTCTGTGCCATAGTGAAGGTACGTATTTGGGGACACAGACTCAGAGAATAGCGGATTGGGAAGTGTTCCTGGGTGTTCAGAAAGACTGCCATGCTTCCAAAAGCGTTCTCTGGCCTCTAAAATCCCATCCTTCGACGCGATCGATAACGGCGCCGCGGATCTGAGTCCAGTTAGAATGAGCTCGGGCTGTCCCTCAGGCTGGCCGCTCATAAGCCTAAATAGCTTTCGAGTGTTTTCAAGGTCTTTCTCGAAGCTAGCCTTAGTTTTAGACTGGGCTGACGCGTACTTCATCCAGACCTGCCTGACTTCTTGTAGCGAGCTTGCGTCGCAGAATTTCAACATCGAGCCATAGGGCCCTTCGCTCCACTGATGTATACTGCTTGACAACGACACTATCTTCTGTGCCTGATCCTGGATGAGCTTTTTGGAGTTTTCATCGATGTGAAAATGGAAATAAATATCCCATGCGATCTTGGCACTAGTACCGTCGACGAGAAGGGTAAAGAGAAGTACATTCCTTGCTATAATAATTTAGCATAAGGATGTCTAGCCGGGATATGCTCTGCTTACCTATTATGGCGGTTTCAACATCGCAGCACGTAATGTCAAGCCTTCTTGCTGCTACTCAAATGTTAGTAACATCGATGGCAGATGATGACCAGATGAGGGTAATAGGGGCACTCACGGAATCCTCGTTCGGAGTACGTTGTGAACAGAATATTACGGATGTCGCCACATCCAAGAAGAAGAATATCAGCATCTATCCCCTGGGGTAAGCCTCTCGTCAGGCTGACCGCGGGAGTATTGCCAATGGGGTAGAACTGGGTAAAGTATGGAATAGTAGTCGGGGTGAACATGGTGATAAGTAATCCTGGAAGATGGGAAGGATAAAACTTCTGTAGGACTTCCTACGTGAGTGATCTGTATCCTTGACCTAGGAGACTAAATACCACTTCTTGCTGTTGGGTATAAACATCAACCTTGGGTAGATGAAAACGGGTTCAACCAAGATGCTCAGTATCGTCGTCACCTAATTGCATTTCCTATATGCTCGATTATTCCTTGTTAGCTGGTAAAATATAGTCAGGTAAACCTATGCCTTTCATCCTATTTTATAAGAAGTTAGGTATCATTCACGTTGCCTCTGTTTGCCGTAGAGACGGTTGGAGACATGCAAAAGTGGAGTTGGTACTAGCGGATGCTGCCGACTGGCCACAGCTTTAGACCAATCTTTGGTACTATCAAAGGTAAGCTATGGGGCTAGGATATACCTAGCATACAGCACCTTTGGTATTGTACCTACACCTAGGCAGGTAAGGTACGCAACATCATGGGCATCACATCACATACATAGGACATACATATATAGGAGGTACTTCGCGCCAGAACAAGACCTCATCTCATTATCATCCAGTGACCTAAATATCCGAAACGCGATCGACTACACCCCATCGACTACACCCAAACTAATATTTTTCATCCTATAGAAGCTCTCAAGTACCTAACCGCCCCCGCCAAATTAAACAGACCAGGGAAAAAAAAAGAAGACGGCCACCCGCGTCGGCGCTAAAACGCCCCCAGAAAAAACATCCATCCATCATCCAATCCGCCCATAGGGGAAGGTCCCTTTCACCGCGATCCCGTCTCTCGTAATTCCACATTATCGTACATGACTTCTTGGCCGAATTTCAGAGGGAAAAGGGGGGACAGAAAATAATAGAGAGCTCGCAATTACGCCCCGAGGTCAAGTATAAACCCCCCAAAATGCATTTTTCATTAATGTGCCGTTCTAGTATGTCTCGCTTCGCTCTTCGCTTCGAGTTAAATATGAAAGACGAAATATATTGCTTCATCCAAATCAGGGCAGATGACGGGGTAAACAGCCCATCGCCGGTGTAAGTTCTTCGAAAGCTGCTTTTAGCTACTACCGAAGAATAAATCGTCATTATTGGTAAACATGTCGACAGTGTCGAACGCCTCGTCGAACTTGCTGTCGGAGCTGAGCATCAGCATGCCCGTGTCGTTGTTGGTGAATTGAAGCAGTATGTCGTCGTCGGCCTCGCTTATTCCGGAAAAGCTTGGAATGCTGGAGGTCTCGACGGTGGAGCCGATCGTAATCTCCGTACCGCTCGAATTCGGCTCGGCATCGAAATACCGGCTGCCGGACGGCGGAGATGACGAGCGAGAAAGCTCCGGGAGTTCGTTAAACTGACTAGCGACGCTCTTCGCGGGAGACCCTGGTCGCGACGATATCGTTTCTGGCAGTAGTTCTTGGAGCGAGATATGGGATAACTGCGAGACGTATGAATGCACACTAGCCGCCGATGGCGAGTGCTCACTCACTGGCCCATCGTTACCGAGGCTCGGCATTGGCGCAGATGACGAACTCGTGCTCTGGAGAGAGCTCGGATTCATCGTCGTTCCTCCCATTGATACATCCATAATTCCGTCCAGCACGTCGAAATCTGGATCGATATATTCGGGAGAATTACCTGCTGAGGTGTCCGAGTATCCGGATTGCGATGACATCGATGACGTCGACATATTCTTCTTGCGGGTTCGAGTTGATTTCTCCTTTCGCTCATTCATATCTGGTCGGTGCTTTCGTGGACGCCCGCGCTTTACCACTTTTCTCGTCACGCCCTCAAACGCGCCTATGCACATACCACGTTGTTTGTGACGGGTAAGCGCATCATGACGCGCAAAGCTGTTGCCACACTCGCAAGGATAAGGCTTTATGCCTGTGTGTATCTTTGCGTGCCGTTTGAGGTCGTGCTGTCGAACGAAGCACTTATTACACGTTGGGCATTTGTACTGGCGGTCATTGAGATGGGTCTGTACGTGAGACTTGATATTTTCCTTCCTGCCAAATTTCTTATTGCAGTCTTCGAAAGTGCAGGTCCATTTGTTGTCTCTCGGATCGGGCCCTTGGATGTATTGGTGGATGTCTTCGAGCGTGATTCCTGTTGACGTTTTGGTCTTCTCGATGTCGATACTGGCGATACTTGCAGCACTTGCAATGCTAGCCATTGATTCGTTTCGACGATGGAGCGGGGTCCCTCTACGGGAAGATGCTTCTATTGAATATCCATCTTCGCTGTTGAACGCGTCGGATCCTAAGTTGGGGTGTTGCATATTAGGCTTATACTCAAAGGAACCATTGAATTCACCCAATTGGGGCGTGATGGGAGTCGTATGCCCGGAAAGATCTGAATTGGCGCCGATGGGATGCGAGGGCATGGGAAGCCCATCAAAAGCAGTATCAACTCTGAGGCCGCTGCTACCGATACGACCCATATCCAAAAACTCCGCCATCGGATCTGACGGGGGATTGAATGTCTCTAATAGAGGCATCGTGTTGGATCGGTTTGGTAATGGCATAGGGACCTGGGCTTCAGCTGCTTGTCGCATCTCATCGAAAGTCGTCCGTGATTGTCTATTTGCGGATTGTCTTGTGGGCTTCACAGTTTCCTCCATTGATTCGTCGTAGCCCTCTGTGAACCTTTGCGGCGGTTGGCTATGCTTTATAGTCCTGTCATGAGGCGTATCTATAGGCGTGAGTGGGAAGTAGTCTCCTCTGGGTTAGTCTCTTACTTCTCTCGTAGCTCATGGAATATGCTCACCTCTAGCATCCTGACGAGGAGGTGTTAAAGGTCTCGGAACCTCAAGTCCTAAGTTCTCGAATTTTGAAACTCTATCCATAATTCCGTTGCTAATACGACGGGGGGAGCTTCTTTTCGTGCTGGAAGTTTCTCCCTCGGAAATCCATCCGGGACCTCCCGTCGGGCTGTCCTGGAAGCTCATGAGCGTAGGTGTGGATAAAGTACTTGGGAACTGGTCGAAGTCCTGAGACGCTGTTATGTTATTGGAGAAATTCTCCTGATTCTTCCTAATGATGACATTCATAGGTCCATTATACATGTCAAGATTGATTTGCATATCATGTTGGCTTGAAAGACCCTCATAACCTTGTCCTTCAAAACTTCGCGCCCTTGGTGTCCCATGGGGGGATACTAAATAGCTGTCGTCGCTTGCCAAGTTCGCGTATGCTTGCTGGGAGCCCGGGCGAGCCATGCGTTGCTGCTGCGCTTCTCGCAGCACATGCTGTGATGTGATTGATCCTGTATTGTTAGTAGCGTTACTTACCGTTGAATATTCCTGCCGTATTGGTATCGTCGGGGATTGCATCTGTTGTTGTGGTTGTTGTCGTCGTATATCCAGACTCATGCCCCTGCGGTGGGACATGCGTGGTCGTTGCTGATTCTGGTGTTGTTGATGCATGTTGGACAGGTTTGTTGCGATCTTCATTGTTTCGTATCCTGTGGGAGTCGAGTTTTGTCGTCGATGTTGTCGGTGCCGGGCGTGAAGACCGCCATGAACCGGATTGGACAGCATCGTGATGAGAGTCGAGTTCGGAAATGGGCCGGTTGTCGATAGATCCTGGTTGCCGAATTGGCTATCAGTTGGTTCCGAAACTGCATCTATCCGTCAGTCATCGGGTTCCCGAGTCATCTTATGAGGTCTCACGAAGAAACTATAATGGAAATCAACGGGATAACTGACCTCACGCAGCGCAAGCCAGTCTGGCCGGGCAATTGAGCTCTTAGGTTGTCCTCAGCAGCAGCAGGCGAACTTGGCAGACGAAAACTAGATGTGTGTAAGTGCTGCCCTTGTTCAGGCAGATGAATAGATAATACGAGAGATGATAGTCTCGCTTAGTGGTCTGTGTGGTCTGAGTAGTCTAGTCAGTAAAGTAAGAAACTTTTTTTTGAAGCGGTAGGTTTGGTAGCTGTTGTCTTCTACAACAACTTTCAAAGTGGATAACGTTCTAGGATGAATGGTCTTGCTATGCAAGATAAGGTAGAGAGAGGTAGGGAATGAATAAGTGAAGTGTTGTAGATAGTGTTCTATGTTCTAAGTTGCAGATAAAATCGCCGGGGTTAACATAGCTCTCTGTTGACAAGAGCTGCGGTCTGTTGCTACAGCGACAAAGTATTCGCCAATTATTTGCCAATCCTGTCGGCCGATATGGTTAGACCTACCAGGTTACGAGCTTTTGCGACAACCAATGAACGTATGATGCATTCTCCTATTTAGGTTAGTGTAATATGTATCCCGCGCAAGCTTGAACCTAGCGCTCTGCAAGCTGCGCATTCATTGTCGATTGGGTCTAGGCTAGCATTAGCGATAAACCCGATCTTCGATTTGACATTTCTATGTACTTGCATTTCTACTTGCATTTCAGGTTATGTACTTACATTTCATGAGCCTCAACGTCATCCTGCCTCTTCATTGATACCTAGCATACCCTTTTTGTTACGCCCGTCTCCTAGGTAATATTTTCCCAAGTTCCAAGCTATATCATTACATAATTCAAGACATTTATCTACATTAAACGGCGAACACTATCAAATTCCACGTAAGGGATGAACCGAAGCAATTAGTTAGCCCTACCAATATATTGCGTACCTAGGTATTTACACTACTTGGGGATGTACAGTTTATCTGGTAATTAAATTAGGTTAGGTACCTAGCTTGTCTTCAATAAATTTTACCAACTGGCTGGTCGCTTAGTACGTTTATTATTCGCATTTATTATCCGAAGTAAGCAAGCACTTTACAGATGAATCCTAGATAAAAGTACAGACCCATAGTCCTAAGTAAACTGGTAAATCGAGCGTTCCAAATACATGGCTAGCATTATAACCACTTTACTAGGTATGTAGACACGGACTGTAAATCCACGTGTTAATGCATGCAATGTGGCGCGTGCCAGGAACAGAGACGCACGTCACACGTCAATGCGGATCGGGTTGGGGTTCGCTTCTTAATTAATGCCTGTCTCCCTAGGTATATCTACGATGCGAACTCCACCTCATCTACCAGATACAGCTAATTTCCCGGAGAGAACAGACATCCATATCCGGAGCCTTCTCATCCCGCAGGAGATATCTGTTGATTCTCGTCTGAGCATCCCGAGATAAATAAGACAAACACCAACGCTGTTCTCCCTGTTCTATATCCGACATAGTCTAAAACTAGGCAAATATGACCAGGTAAACCCTTGGGGTATACATTGCCTGGCGACGTTCCATAAGGACAAGGTGTATAAATGGTTGCTAAGATTTAGGTTAGGCGGTTGTAATAAGACATGAGTTAAGGATGCAAGTCTGTGCTATAGCACGTATACTGAATAGATTTCCCTGTATACCTAGACACTTATCTCATGTATATACATAGTACTAGTGAGCCCATTTAGGAGGTTTAGGTCTGATAACTATAGAGTAGCTAATCAGCTATTGAGTATGACAACTTTTAGATCAGAGAGTGCAATACTTATCGTACCTATCTAAGGTATCTATATCGATATGTTAAATGCTGTTTACATTCGCATCTATTAGATAGGGGTAATGAGGACCCTGAATGAGTGGTTTTCCCATTAATGAGCAAATCTAAAATCCAGCCTTCTGGAACCCTGTAACTTGGTTGTCCTCCTGTATTCGACTTGCTGTTCTTCGCTTAAAGCGTTCCATACGCGTTCTTTTTGCTTGTTTCGCCAGATATAGTAAAGCTTCGTTAACAAGAAAATAAGAATGGCAACTAGATTGATCGTAAGTAACGTCGAATTCCCACGACGGTATTTAGGCTTGTCGTCGTCGCGATAAATGTAAGAAGCGTATACGCTTCCAGCTTGGACGCTCATCTGATTAGTTATTAGCTTTGCCTGCACGTGTAGAATTGGACATAAGACTTACGTTATATAGGGCTGCCGAGACCGTACGTGTGCCGACATTATTAGAATTCTTGGAACACCAACCTACCAATATTGCATCTGATAAGGAATTAGCTAACAATAAACATCATATAGAACCGGATGGGGAATACGCACGACAATACGGATAGGAGAGAAGAACCATCATAATTGCGTATGTACCCCATTTATCTTCAATCAGTCCTCCCCAGAATCTTAAAGCAAAGATGCAGGGCAGGGTCCAAAGAGGTTGCAGAATAGCCACCAACGATCGTTCGTTTAACCATTCAGACAGCCTGGTGACTAGAATGAGATTGATGATATGTATGATGTCCTTATTGAGATTAGCAAGGACCATTTAAGGGTTCCAAGAATGTTAATCATACCGCCGGGATGGTCAGGAGGTTAGTGTTGAACGTGCTGAATCCGAGCGACCGAAGTGTAAGAGTGAAATAGATTTTCGGGGGCGAGTGCGGTATGTAAGCGCAGAAGCCAATGGCGTATAGGGGCCATAAGTTGTAGTCTTTTAAAGCTTCCCATAACCTCCTAGGCGTCAATGCCTGTCGATTATGCATGTCTCCTTTGGAAGGGTCATCGCGAAGCACTCGGTTCACGACAATTGCCTCTTCGCGATCCGTGAACCAACCCTTTGGGCGGAACCACGTTTTGGTCTGCACTGCGGATGCGGGCATCATAAAGAACGAAGCTATTCCTATACATAGAGTGATACACCCTTCAAGTAAAAATAGCCACCGCCAACCTTCCCAGCCTAGGAAGCCCCTGAGATGTAGCAGCCCAAAAGCTAGCAAAGAGGTCACAACCCCCGTGATTGATACTACATAGATCAAGTTAGTGACACTTTAATACCAGTTTCAGTAGAGGGTTACTGATAAATTGAAGCTTACACGATGTCCAGAAGTAGCTGAGTCTTATTGGTAGTTCACGTGATGTGTAGAAATACGATAGCCATAACACCAGGTCGGGTATGAATCCTCCCTTTTGATAAATTAGATTGATGGCCTAAACGATATTTCAGTCAGGGCATATTACCTCAAGGAATCCGAGTAAGCTTCTGGTCAGTAGAAAAGAACCACGTCCAGTCAGACCGCATTGTGAAATAGCGACGAATGACCATAGAACCATCTGCATGGGAATCCAGCGGTCTGGGCCTACGGCTTTTGATACGAGCTGCGAAGGAAGCTCGGCCAGTAAGAAAGATACTAAGAAGATAGAATGCCCATAGTTATAGTCTATATGTTGTTAGTGAAAGGATTCAATTTATTGGCAGTATAATGATGCTGGTCATATATGCCTGGAGGGGTATGGGTGATGAATTCTGAATATATTGGATCATACCATTAGTATCTAGACCCAAATCATCTAGCATGTTGTCGGAGACTGCCTGTGAAAGGTTGCCGCGGTCTACTTGCAGGCCGAAGAACATTATGCACTGAACCGGACCGAGATGTTAGCGCCTATCGAAGTAGCAATAGAGCGGCTTCGTACCGCCCATAAGCAGACTTTCCAATCAAGCTTTCGGATTAATTCTTTTTCTTCTCTGGCTGACCAGGTCAGCTTTGGATTGAAGACGTGTCTGCATTCATATTGACAATTCTCGTAGACTTGTCGCCAATACTCTGTAGTTTCCGTGTCCAAAAAGGGGTTTTCTATTTCTACCACAGGATCCTCAATTCGAATCGTCTCGCCTAGCAAAGCCGTGGGGCTTTGGCTAGGCGTTGCATCTAAGGACCCGTAAGACTTATGGTCTTCCGGGTCATCTGAAGAGAGCGGTTGATAAGACATTTTGGTTGAGAGCCGGGGGAGTCTAGGAAGTGCGGACTCTACGGCATTCAGGTCTAATAACTCAAAATCCAAAAAATCATCATCGTCAATGAACGAACTACTAGGCGAAGTAGAAATGACCGGTTCAGCCGAGTCGGTTTTTGAGATTGCCGGGTATTTGGAAGAAGACATATCGGCTGGGCCGTACCCCTTGGGGGTACAGTATTTAACACCGGAGACAATTCATCGTGCGATAACGTGTAGAAAGGTATGTGAGAATAGGTGGGATGGATGACGTGCTACGTAGTTGTCGCTCACGCGGGCTTCTATGTGTTACGGATGGGAGCCGGCTTTCCTTAACTAGTAGAAATACTGATCTAGCGAGAGGATTTGTTGGCTACCATCCACACACACTATATCCATAACAGAGATGCCGCATAGAAGTTATGGAGACGTGGATGGGAATTTGCGTCGAGTATATAGTAAGAATACCATCCCGCTCTTGACTTGCGCTTGACACCTCCATTACGAATTTGTAGGGGTATTGAGACTGAACGAATGACATGGCGAGATACGCGATTTGGTGATTACGGTTGGAATTTCACCATTCGAGGAACGCGCGGGTAATTCGATATGATTTGCACCGCCATCTTTATCAGCCACATAAGGTACTTAGATACTCGGGCTTGATATCTAATAATCGGAAGAGTTAATCATCCGAATCTACCCCCCGGAATTGGAACCTGCAGTTCATACATACGTGACGTCAGTCTCAAGGTCAAAAGTTAGAAGCGTTTCAATACGAGCGCCAAGAGGGGTTTCAAACTCCACCAACAAAAGCTCTCACCCACTCACCTTTTTTACCACTGTAAATCTTTACCGAATGACCGCTGGAAACAATGGGTCTTTAGCTAACACAGCCCACTATCCTTGTGTCCCTGTATCAACTCGGCACAGTTCAACACTGCACAGCCTAGTGATCAATGCGTTTTAAGCCAAACCTCTTTGCTTCTGTCTCCGTGCCTTTTTTCCTTAGATAGTTTATTGTCATTTTATCATCTTTTTTGTATTATCAGCTATCTAGATTTTTATAGTTTGAGTCTGTTTCCTTGATACTCTCGCTTTCTCAAACTATTGCATAACCTACCTAGGAGGTATACATACAAAATAAATCATCGTTCAATTGACCGCTTGAATCTCCGTCTGATCCGTCTTATCCTTTTTTTGGCTGGCCAAAAAGAATTCGATATTCCCATCGCGACAATGCAATTCTCCACCATCTCCCTGTCCCTTTTCGTCGCCTTCGCTGCGGCTCAGAACTCCACGCTTCCGGATTTGGTATCACAATTACCGGCGTGTGCCTCAAGCTGCCTAAACAGCTCTTCTGAATCCGCTGGATGCGCGGCGACGGATTTTACATGCCTTTGCAGTGAAGATAAACGGCAGTCTTTCATCAGTAGTATCAGTGGTTGCATTGGCCTCTCGGCCAAATGCTCTCAAGATGATATCAGCAGTAAGTAACGTCTATAAGCGAATAGGTCCGAGCATAGTCCAACTAACAATGCATTAGAGCTTACCACCTTGGCTCCCGAGATCTGCGATGCTGCGACATCAAACCCAGACCCATCCGCCGTTGCGTCGGCGTCGAACATAATTACCTCGGCTATTGGCCCTACCTCGACTCCCGACGCCGGTGTTAGACCGGAAGTTGGAATGGGATTAGTTGGAGTTGCTGCTTTCGCGGCTTTGGCTCTTTAAACTTTTCCCTGGACCTCGTCAACCCATACATATTGGGAGGCGCTATTTCTTCTTAGGGTAGATGGATCTTACGATCTTTAATGACTCGGTATAGGGATAGGTAGTTACATCTTAGATAATAGACTGGTCGGATGGGTTGCAATCTGCAAGGTTAGGGATAATTGGGGGTTTAGTAGCACATTCTCAATTCTCAAGGGAAACTCAAAGGTCCTGGTCTCAGTATCATTGAAGACATTAGGGGTCTAATGTGTATTGCATATGGGTGGTACTAGGGATACCTTAGGCGTATATATATCAGGTACCTATACATGCCCGGACTCTTCACAGGTTGATTCTCAGATTCTTTACATATAGTGATGGTTAGTACGTCGAACACACGTCTGGTCTGTTGTTGACGTTTGAATTAGACAAGATATTCGACGTCCATAGTAGTTCCATTAGTGTATGTTATAGCTCAACGACTATGAGAGACGGCTAAGCCGTGGTGTCATCCTTCTGCCGACCACCTCTCCACCTTGAAGTAAGCTAATAGAGATACCAATGTGCTATGTCTTCCCCAGGAACCCCACCCAGTCTTAAAACTAATCGAACAGGCTGAGACTAAGTCATGTGTGGGAAAGACGAATATAATCTTGACTAGCTTCTTGCAGCTTCAATCCAGGTTGATATGTATCAGTACTACGTACGTTCGTGTTGCATTTTATACAAATGTTTCAATCCCTTGTTTTCGAGCTTCGCTTCGAAATCCCTGAAACACTTCTCGGAATGTGAAAGGCATTGCCTATAACCGTCTGGCACCTCTTCCATACGGAACGTGTCAATTACTCTCCCGTACTCACTTTGCTTGAAGCATCGATGTTCTTTCGGGAACACCACCGGCATCGCGTGAAAGTGTGGATCGCAAGGTTCAATTGTATCTTCCGTTGCAGGCGAGATTGGGCATCTCTTGTCGAGTAAAGCGTAGAGATGACTACAGTCTTGCGGGAACCAGTAAGCAAATAAATCCCTCAGGGTGAGGACCCCGCCCCTTTCCCTTGCAAAGCTAACAATATCTAGCTGATAGTCGACACATATGTCCCTGAACATTTCGAGATCAAGGATTGTACGTTGACAATTGGAATTGCCAGCGTGGACTCTCACAATAAGTCGGTTGGAGCCGATCCCTTCATAGCAAGGGCCGAAGGTCAAAGTAAAGTCTTCACTAGCGCCGTACCGGACGAAGAGTTCTATGAGCCGGTAGTACAACTGTCCATTATATTTATGTTTGCCCTGGTATAAACCTGCTGCCTGCGGGTCCATAAATAACAGTCGTCTCAATACCCAAGCCCATAGGCCACTGTTATCGTCACCGTTATCGTTGGCTTCAGTAGAGGGGAATGATAGAGTCAGTGGAGCGTTAGGAGAGATCTCAGCCTTAAAAAGCATCTCGAACATTTGGAAGGCTCTTGGATTGTGTAGCTGCCCAGACGCCCCAGATATGACAGCATGCATTATTAGCTTCCTAAATTCCGGGTCAGTCTGGGTTCGAAGATCGCATCGCCCATCCCTATCAAAATACTCGAATAATAGGTCTTGCGCGGCTAAACCGGTAATGAGCTGAGCCAATGGCAACGCTATGATGAAATTTATAGATAAAAGGGAAGAACTATAGGAGGAACTGTCTTCGTAGCTAATCGCGCTATATAATGGGGGTTGGCGCTTACTTTCCGTTCCCTTTTGGAACCTCTGATGTACGATTTGTTCAACATGATCTAGAAACCCAAGGAATCGACTCTTCGACTTTGGACTGTATTCTGCTTCGCGGAAAACAAGGCCATTGTTTTTAAAAATCTCCATGATGCATGAGAGCTGAAACATAAATTCTCTCTCAAAACGATAGCTATTCCGTTTTGAATCGTAAAATTCATTCATGCTTATCGACTTTATAAAAGCGAGAAATGATTGACATGTCCGATCTACCGTATCGATTCCGCTGAGATAAGAGCTGACGGGACTTGCATGTTTGGAAAGGAACTCCACGGCGGTGGCGTGCATGAATCTTACACCCTCCATCTCTTTATAGACGTCCTTTCGTATGGAGACTACTTCAAGGAAACCTTTACATAACCCATTGACCTGGCGCCTCGCGATATCCACGACTCTTCGCAGTTCCACTTCTGGTAACCGATGTACGGGAAGTTTGATTGCAAAATCTGGGTCAATCGAGAGGTCGCTTAGAAACTTGTGCTGGAGTATAGGCACAGGTATTCGTATACCAATGTCGTAGGTAAAACTTAGAAGCTCGAACGCCTTTTGGCGGTCATACTCGGGGATTGAATCGAGGAGATGTTGGTACAGATCATTTAACTCCGTCGGGAAGGCAGCTACCTTACGTCTAAGGTCTCGGACCTCATCGCCATTAAGTACTCCTTGTTCGATAGCCGCTAGGACAACACGAACCCAGAGAAAAACTCCTTCGGCTTTGTCGACAATTTCGTTAGCTAGTGAGTTGAGGTCATCCTTGCTAACAGAAGAAGATATTTCCGAAAATTCTTCAAATCTGTCTTCAACAAAGATCTTGATGTCCTCACGCGTCCACTCATGGATTCGAAAGCTCCGATAATCCTTAAAGCCAATCTCAAACTCATTCCACGGCCGACTGGACACACATATTTTGAGACATACGGGATTAATTGTTGTCCAACTAATAATCTCTTTTATTAACCCAATAGGACGGCCGCTAAACTCGTCCAACCCGTCTATGAAGAATATCATTTTATGATTTTCGAAGGCTCGACCGCTCCGGAGCAGAAGGTTAAATGCCTGTGTACCGCTAGGGTCGAAGGGGACTATATTCTCATAACCTGACTCCCACTGTGATGGGAATGCGACTGGGATGAGTCCAGGCGCCGCTTTGAGGATTTGGTGAAGTAAGCAAGCTGTGAGTCCTGCTAGGTTCTTCTGTTCATCATCTCCTAACCTCCAGAAAAAGGCTTTGGCAAGAATGAGATTTTTTTCACCCGCCCAGGCTTTTAGATGTTTGAGTGTGATCTCACTTTGGCATAAGTACTTCATCAAAGTTGACTTGCCGGCACCTGGTTTTCCCGTGATATGGAATATGTTTTCCTTGTAGGGTCTGGTAGGCGTTATGTCATGGCCAGGTATATCGGCATGAAGGTTGTCAAGCCCTCCTCGTAGCCATGTAGAAAACTCTCTATGCTGTTGGTATTTTGCTTGACGAGATGTAGTATTTAGATTGGAATCAGTTGCATTGTGACTGTTTCCTACCGCAGACTCTCGCTGCTCTTGATCGGAAGGGGTTTCTGGGCCCTCTAGAAGCCATTGGAAAGTCTTTTGATGGGCTGTCTCTACATTCTCAAACCGATCATGCATTCTCGGATATCGGAGACTCTGTAAGATAGCGGCTTGCTTGAATGGTATCTCTACAACTTCCTGAAGCTTTTGGAAAAATGTAATCGTATTATCCGAGTCGACCATGACGCTGTGCTGGAGCCTTTGTACGTGGTCTCTCAGATGTAGCATTTCTTTCTGGGACATCGACGTAGCACTCAGTGTTTGTTCAAGCTTTTGTGCTAGGTCTGAGCTATATTTGGATTAGAACCAGATATATAGAGCTCCTAAGTGGAAGGCTTACCGAGACATAGTGCTTATTTGAATCTGCAGTTGTTTCCTATAGTCATCAAGGTTCGCTTTGATCTCATTCCGTTCGTTCTTCTTCCTCATATTTCTCAGAACTGTCGTTATAATGTCGAGTTTGCTTCCCGGCTTTTTGGTTTTCAGATCTTCAAGCAGCGCCAAGAGCTTATTGGAAAGGTCACTGCACTGTTGTGCAAGCCTACATAGAGCCATTTCGTCCTCAGTCAGACCAGATGATGGCAAGTCTTTCATAACTCTCGCACTGAGTTCTCGCATTTCCTGCGCCACAAAGGCAGTATTGTTGTTTGATTGGGTTGAATCTTGGCGAGATTCGTGTAACTCCTTCGTCATCAAAACGACTTTATACCCACACTCAATGAGCTGGAGTACATTAGATACCAGCCCTACAGCTGCTAAGGCCTCCATTGTTATCTTTTCTATTAAATCTAGAGAAGTGGAAAAGGCTGCGCAGTTTTGTAATGGTATCTTTTCAAGATAGTATGCAATCATCTAAACGCGAGGCTCTTGTCAGATTAAAGAGGGGTTCTACACGCCTGGGCTACAGCCTACCTAACTCTGCTGCTGCAATAACCGCAAATCAGAGGCTCGGAAAATATACAGCCACTTGAATCTCATGTTGAATTCTTCGGATCCATAAATATTCACCCACAAGGCTGCCAATCATGTTTGGCTTAAGGGATGTCCTTATGGTCGGAGGATGGAAAATCAATTATTGAGCTGTGCTAAGAAGCATTTCATATTAGAGCATATGGAGATCTTAAATTTTTATCAGAGGCATCTAAATGTTAGAAAGATACAGTGGAGGTAAAAGCACCTTAATTATCATGTCAACTGATACTTCATTATCAAATTATAGAGTGATACTAATTATAATTTCCTCTAGCCAGCGAATTCGGCTATCCAACTCGACGTGGTTAATAAGTGTTATCTAATTAGAAATTAACTAGAAAGATATTTATAGGAAAAGTGCTTTTATCAATCGTCTAGTAATTATGAACTTAATCTTGAGCTTTTGAGTTATATGTAGACGCTTCGGAGGGATTGAGACTTAGCCTTAAGAAAAGGGGGGCTTGTGGCTCGTTAGGCTTCTAAAGCCTAGGCCCTAGGAGTTTAACATACTAACAATAGGAACCACGCCTGTGTCGGAGAGAAGATACTGACCATAGGGGCTCTGGCGGATTATCCATTCACCTAAACGAATTGGATGGTGGTCTATTCGCCACTCCAAGGTTGCATTGGGGCGGCATCACCGAGATTCAAAAGGTTACAGTTGAATCACTTAGTTTAGTCTTCCCTAGACTTCAGGGAAACTACTAGGGACTTAACATAATGGTAATAAAATGCGATCGCATAGCGCCTAAAGTAACGTGAGGGAAGAAGACATTTTGGCGTAGAGTGGAGAATCAGTAATCTAGGTAGTTACCTAGGTGCTATATGCACGTAATATAGATGGGTATTAACTGGGAGGAACTGGCCTGATGTTACTCTAGATACGAATACCAGGTTCGAACTAAAGGTTACCTATATGTATGGTATGGAAGTTACCAAGCACATTGAAGCTCAAACAATTCAAATATCCGCCAACGTCAGGTACGCACAGTTACATTGAAATCGTAATTGTGTCTTAAAAGACTGCTCGCGTAGCATCGACTCTCCTGATCATGTCCATTGTAGATTCCGGAAGGCAAGTTCCAGTTGATCGGTGCTATATAGATGTGACCCTACATTACCTAGGAGGTACCTAGGTAGGTAATAGGAGGTACCTAACCTTTATAAGGTAACCAAGTTTGGGTTATGTCCCTGATTAGAAAGGTATCACTTTAGTAAATAAACATTGCGCTCCTAAACATTCCCCCCTACGACTAGGTTGGTCACTTTGCCATTGACATGTGACATTAAAGAAATAATGTATATAAGTAGGTATCTAGTATTATATCGCTACATGTGACCATACATTACCTAGGTACCTATATATTTACTTATATCGTCACAATGCTCCTCTCGTGAGTCTAAAACCTGATAGGGATGACCTACTATGCTATCTTAAGAATCTGCCTCCTGAAAGATAAAGCATAGCCGAAATTTCTAGACAGCACTAATAGGAATTGACTCTTACCTTACTTGTACCTCTACTCCTCGAGCTCCTCGAATGTACTTAATGTTTTTAGTCAGCCGTGTCCTTAGTACAACTTCTAGGATCCTGATGGAGCCATCATCTATCTATATCGAGTGCTTCAGTAATTGATCCGTTTAATAGTTGTTGCGTGAGCGATCATACCTACAGCCTACACCAGATACCAAGTATTTAAGGCCTGGCTGAAACCCATAGCGTCACTTTGACGTGGGTAGTAAAATTTTACGTTGCTTGATATGGCATTCGTATATGGCATTCGTATTGGTAGGTTACAGATCCGCCCGGCTCTTCTCGCTAGTTAGGTAGGTATCTCTATTGGTCACCATATCATATTAGGATAACGACATTCACTTAGAGCCGCCTGCATTAGATCTAAGGAGGCTATTCAGGGTGCATATCCGAATCTAATAGACAGTGTCCGTGGGCTCCTAGACAGTGAAGAATGTCCTGTACTCGGTAGCTTTGGCAAACCCAGATGGCGGTGGCACGGGCCGATCATCAATATAATGCAAGATGCGCTACGGCCATTGGCGTGACTGGAATCTTCTACCTAAAAGTAGTTCTTGGCTCAATATCAATAAGGCTTGCAGACACGTTCGGTATGATCCGAGACGAACGCCATTGAGCCCCAATGGATTGAATTTTGATAGGCCGCCACCGAAACAATTGCATAAAGCTAACATACATTCTGTAGAGTGCCAAGTCGGGTTCACACTGGATCGACCCAACTAGTGCGGAGGTAAAATCTACCGAATATATGCATGCGGAGAATAAGGCACTCTCCGCTTCCGTTGATGTAAGACGGAGATAGCCGCCTATAGTTGAGAGTAGGTAGTTTAGAAGCATCTGTTTTCATGATTCTGGGGGTGCTGAGGGTTACATAGTGCTATCAAGATATAGTTTATCCAGACGAAAATACGGCACCCCTCTGCGAGATTATATATCTACTTCTTAGATAGATCGAAGGATATTTGTATCGAGTACCTACCTAGGTATATAAGATCTTAATGAGCGACACGGCGTTCCTCATTGGGACGGGTCTATATCCCTTTCTGGAACTATCAGTTGCCACGTGCCTGAGCTACCGAATGTGGCTTGCTGTATTCGTATAACTTGAGCCGTTCAAATCATTATATCCAATTAGAGTGCTGTGGATGTTGACCCGTGAAACGGATGATTACCCTGTACTTGAAATTAGGACACCGCTATTTGCCCCTTTTCCTTTTTTAGGGGGGTAATATTGTGTAGCACAAGATCTGGGTATGGGGTACGATCAGGCATTGCCGTGACGGATCGTTGCCTTGTACAACCGGTATCTGGAATATTTAATGCTAGATTCGCATATAAGAACCAAGTATGCGCGCTTCCTAGATGGCGGGAACTTATGGCGCTTTGTCCTATCCGGACGGCCGACTGCATCGGGCATCGACCGGTCTTCGCAATTGATAGATATACTATTATATCAATAACTAGGCTACTAGCACAAGTCCGGATTTTCTCGGAGATATCCTATCCGCTTCACATATACTTCTTGTCGTCATATTTTACTTATTTATAATTTGGTACTAATTACTTTTTATTATTGGTCGGCGACCGTACCCGATGGCGAATGGTTCTTTATACGGTCTCTTGTATGTCAGCCGACTGCGAAAACGCTCGAAATAACCTTGCTAATAGGGATTTTCTCTAAATCTAACTTCAGAGGGGATGAATACAGACTTAAAATATGAAGACGGCCTTTAAATTGGAGATGTCTTAGTATGCCTCGTTATTGACATTACCTTGTCAAATATAATAGCATCTACTTGATCTCGTGAAGTCGAAACTCCCTTATTAGCATCACCGCTAATACTTGAGCTTAAAGAAGAATCAAAACTAGAAACTATACATAGTTCTCATCTACGGCAGAACAAATTATTAGAATGACTATTATCACCCCTTAAAATATTAGCATATTATAATATCTTTTAGGTTATTAAGTGGTGTTAAGTGCCTAGGATATGGAACCATACTGAGGCGCCTAGGTTGTTTCTCACATAAGACCCAAGTAAAGCTAAAGCTATTTTATTTATAACTACTTGGAAACCTCATATGACTTGCGTATCTCTAACGTAAATATTGCGGACTATACTATGCCTAAGGGTTCGGACAGCATTGTTGAATGCGTCCTAACGTAATCATGCTAAAATAATGGTGCCCACTATTTCAGATGTGAGGAGGAAGAGGGATATATAGCCCTCGCTCCGATCTGTACCTTATTTCATAACCCAGCGCAGCTAGGAATTATTAGATAGGTACCCTTACAGAAGTTGCAAGTAATAACTCGAGAGATTATTTACTGACTGCAACTTCTGCAACGCCTCGATGGAACTGTGAAGCGACTTCTCCACATTATCCATCTCCTCCTTATCTAGATCCCCTTTTCGGACCTCTAGATGTGTTCGAAGCCTCACCACACTTAGATATATGGTCAGAGGCATAAACGTATGAGCCTTGAAATAACCAAGATATTCATGCTCCTTCGCCATCCGAGATATTTCCTGAGCCGCCCAGAGCCCTCGATCTTGGTATTCCCACACAAGAGATTGGCTTTGGTCGCTTATGGACAACGTCTCTATGATACGGCACAAGTACATGATAGCCGAATAAGCGATCATGTACGAGTAAATAATCATTGGGTTCTCAGCCACAGTCAAGGACGGGTAGTTGAGTTGCAGATTATTAAGTCGGCGTGTAAGTATTCCGTCTAACCAGTCGTGTCTAGAAGTAAAATCGAGAGGAATGTTGCTATACAAAGCTTCTATCGTGTAGATCTGTTTGTGAGGCAGGGCTCGGCTGCAGATGGTGACTAGAATCACACATTCTGCTAGTGGCGCATATGGTCTCATGTCGGCAGATGTCATAGTTTCTGCTAAGAAGGGCTCTTGTTGCACGAGACCTCTTTGGAAATCGTCATCTGGACATGGAAGACGTGTAAATACCTATCAAAATTTGGAATGAGTTTCTTTCCCGCAAATGCCTCCTGGATCACATCGGGCTGATTCGGGGATATATTGGAACTTACTACTTCCTCGTTCAACGTCATGGGAGAACCTTCGCTCAGGCTAACGAACCGGTCGAGGCAATAAGCCACCCAGAATGTGCGCCTCTTTTCCTCCAACGTAATCGCATTGTCATCACCCTCCGTCCCCAAGACCCTGGGACCATCTAGCTCGTAAAGCTTTAGAAATTGAACCAGGCGGAAGACTCGGCCAGCGCTAAGCCACCCACGACGGTAATTGGTCTTAGCAAACTCATAGAATGTGATAAGAATCCATGCTTGCAGGTGCTCGATATGGCAAATTGGAGAGTCACTGCAATTCAGGTCCAATTGGTCCAGCATAAATCGAGTCTTGGCGTAAATGGCGTCTTGGAGACCGCTAAACTGACTTGAGAAGGCCGTAGCGGATGTCAACATGGCATACTGTAGACATTGTTGAGGTTCACTGATGTTACTCGCGTCGTTTATCCATCCAAAAGTTTTCGACTTGTTGAAAATAGGAGCAATTGGATGAACCCGGTCAAAATAAAGCTGCATTCTTTAAGTAGAGTAAGCTACCTGGAACTGACAGTTTGGGGGCCGGGGGAACCCACAAATCTGCTTTCGTGAGGTCTGATACAAAAACATCACCAACTGAAACTGGGCTCTGCTTTGGTGATGGGTACGATGCTGCTATTGTGGGTATGACCGGGAACTCAGAGAATAGCAATGGTGAGTGAGGTGCAGTCGCCGGCGGTCCCCATGCTAGAGGAATCGAACCACTGAGAGGTTGTTCCTGTTGGGATAAATCCCAATCAGGTACTACTACGAAAGAAGTTACTACTTTTGCTCTAAAAGTAAGACGTAGTTGTTGAAGATGTCTCGGATACGCCGGATATAAGACCCCATCCGACAAGGGAGAATGTAAAAAAAAGTAAGACGCAGGGTCAAGGGACATACAGGGAAATTGTGTCGGAATGCCCTCCTTTGATGGAGATTCTGGTGCCAAACCAAGCTCATGACTATTCGGTGTCCCGTTATCCTCGGCTTGCGATGTAGAGAGACGGCGCTCTAGTGCAACTACCTCGAAATTTAGTATTTTAGTATTGGTAAGGTAGGTAGGTAGTTTATTTCGAGTATGGCGTACCGATGCGACTACGAAGTGCTCCTATGCTTCCCTTTTTGGGACCGCGAGGTACGCGACGGTCGTTGACTTCGCAGGGGATTTGGGCATTGGCACATGCGCCGCATTGCGGACGCTGCCTGTCACATCGAAGCTTTTTCTTGCGGCATTCTTTTCGAGGTCATCCAGTTAGTAATATTAAACCCAAAAGAGGCATCGTCGTAGAACCCCGACCCTCGACTCTAGACCATCATCCTCTTTAATCGGCGAGCAACGCCAAAATCCCATTGGTGCTGCCAGGGGTTGAGACGTTAGAACATACCTTCACAGGCATAGCCGGGCTGTTGACGTGGCTCAGCCCGTCCATACATGACGCTTTGATTGCTTCACAAGACCTCGGTGTCTCGAACAAGCTCGAAGCGACCGTTGAGGATGAGAATAATAAGCTTATTTCATAGCTCTAGATCACAGGTGGCGATCAAGTCTCCATTCACAAGAATCTCATAAGAAAGGCGCTAGATCGTCGATCAACAGCACTAGTTGACGAGAGAATGATATGGAATTAAAGTAGGAGTTATGGCTCGCCAAGGCCATAGATGATACTTAGCTATTTACGCCACCCGGAGCACATACCGTGATGCCTATCAAGATTAGGGAGCCTCACTGAGAGCTGACGGAGTGCCATGGCATACCTAATCTACGCGTCGGGAAAACCTTCATTGGCATTCTGTAGTAGTCAGCTCGCATCCCATTACGCCATTGCTCAAGCAGGAACTACACATGAGGTCTATACCTAAATTGCTCGATAGTGCCTACGTTTATGATCGGTCTAATCTGCTCAGGGATTAATCCTGGAAACGGTAATCGACATGCGCCGCATGGCGCCCTGTAATCATCGCTTGTGTTGCCGTAGAATTGTACGACTATTTCCCACGATCCCCCCCACATCTCTACCTGAGCACGGATCTGAGGAGGTCCTATGTCATAGGTGTGTTCATCGATCCGAGATCTGGTACGGGGGTAGCACAAAACTATTCCCAGTAATGGAAGGGCGCCTGCATCCAAAACCCTGCCACCTTGATCCGACTACCGACATAAACCTCATTTGACTACGCCTACCAAGGCATCTAATGGCCTATTGTTAAATCGGCAACGCTACTCCCGAGCCCCGTTGCGCTAGGCATGGTATTCGAAGAAGTCGAGGGTAGTCCGAGGGTTTAGGAGGTTGCTTAAGCTGATTTTTTCATTTTAATGACATCCTATTGGACCAGATGTCTCAGATAGGAGGTTGAATCTCTGCCACAACTTTCCATAGCCAACCACTTCACTCCGATCCAGAGTCGATCCATAAATAATGGAATCTCTCTAACCAACTAGATACTAGAGACTTCCATCATGTTAAGTATGGAGGTGTTTGCTCGTGGGGGTAAACCCCATTGTAGGTAGGTCTTACCCATACGCCTAAGATTTCAAAATATCTGCATCAGAACAAATAGGCTCTTTCATTATATATGTTTCACTGTTCTGAAATTAACCGCCGGTGCAATACTTCATATATTATACCTGATATTCAGGATTCTAGAATCCCCGACATCATACGGTGTATGATCGACGCGCCTATCGTACGCGGCTGGGCACTGAAGGTCTTAGTTTTGAGACAAGGCTTTTTAAGAACGTTGACAGCGTTTGTCTCTGATAACTACAAGCACCAGTGGTATCCTATTAGGTGGTAGAGGTTATATATCCAGCATAGAGCTTCGTTACGATAACATGCGTCGTAAAGTACGTAAGTCATAGTTAATGATACAACCCGAGATCAAGTAAATTCAATTTTCTTTACACCAAATAGGTTTAATAATGCAAGTACTGGAAGATTCCACTATTAAACACGGTTCTTCTGAATGAAGTCTAGATCTTTGAAGGACTGTGAAAGGCCTCCAGTGTCTTTGTGTAGATTGTGCACCTAATCTATAAAGCGGGAGCTATATTCTATTCTAGTCTAATAAATTGCTCAGTAGAGACTACTTAGATAAATCCAATTAAGCCTCAGTCGCACTGTCTCGAATGATTGGGTTATAGAAGCGGAAGCGATTTAAAGGGTCGTATTTCGCTTTCAGGTTACGAAGTCTCTCCAGGCGCCATGCTTCGTGACCGTACATCTGGTCTACCGGCTCGAAACCGTTGGCATAATTGACATAAGCATTGGGAGCCCTCCCTGGCTGGCCTTCGTTCCATTGGTCTCTAACCTCGATTGCCCATTCCCAAGCAGCCTTTTCTACGCTTGGGTTATTCTGGGGGACAACGGTTTGGAATAGCATCAGGTGATGGTCAGCACGGAAAGGATAGGCGGAGTCGTCAGGGTTCTGTTCTGTAACAGCTTTGGTGGAGTAGCCTTCGTGAAGAATATTACCCCCTGCGGTGAGCACGGGATTGCTGGCGACGCGTTTCTTAAAGCCATCATATATAAGTCTTTCGGCCGTTACGTTGTACACTTCGAGACCTGCGGTGGCGGCGATTCTAATTTGATTTTCCTGGCAGAGGGAACTGCCTTCATCCGTGCCTTGAGCAACAGAGATCCCCGGATATGACACATCGTCATATTCTTCATAAACAGCTTCGATCGCGTTGAATGGAGCCAAGAGCTTCTCGGCTTCTTCCGCGGATCCACGATAGGAAAAAGTCCAGAATATGACTGGTTCTTTATCTGTTATTGTCGTATTCATTTGGAAGTTTCCGAAGTTGAAAGCGAAGTTGACGGGTGTCGTGCCGTTACCGTGGAAAATATTAAGAGCTTTAAAGATGTCTTCAAGCTTGTCGCCTTTCCAAATGTAATTATGATAGTGCCATGTATCCGGGCCACGGGGGAAGATATTCATCTCAAAGCTCGTAACGATACCGAAATTGTGGCCTGCTCCCTTCATTCCCCACAGGAGATCACTGTGTTCTTCAGAGTTTACACGAATAGCACTGCCGTTAGCTAAAACAACATTGAGCTGGAGGATATTGTCGCTAATCATGCCGTGGGCACCTTCGTGTCTCCCATGTCCGCCGCCAAGACCTGGACCCCTTTTATTTGAAGCTTGTAAGTATTCATCGCCTAATGATAAGAGATGGTAAAAAGGACAACGTACATCATACCCACGCAATCGCAGGATCCAGTGGTAGTAACATATCCTCGATCCCAAAGGTAAGTCGTGGCTTGACCATCGTAGACGCCACCTTGAAACCAGGCAGATTTACCACTGGGTTGAATGTCAATATTCCTAAGATTCTTCATATTGATCTGAACACCGTTGAAGGAACCAAGGCTTTGGGTGTCTCCATGAGCACGATTTACAGTCAAGAAGTCGAGACTGTTTTCGTTACAATACGTGACCTTAGGTCATTGTTAGCTCATAGGACTCAAGTAATAATACATAGGTACTTATAGCACTTACAATAGTTGATATATCAGATTCCTCACCGGGCTCGATGACAATCTGAATCTTAGGCACTGCAAAGATATTCCACCTTGTGGTAGCCTCAGTGAAGCGATCGTCATCTGGTCCGAAGATGGAAGTGGTGTTTGAGAGCTCACTACCAAGCTCCTGCTGAACCTGTGCAGCACTTAACTGGCGACGAGTAAAGGCGGACGGTTGGAAGTATCTGGGAATGCTCGCGCCGGCCGCGAGGGTCCCAAAAAGGGCGAGATTACACACGAATGAAACAAACTTCTTCATTTTGAAGACCACAAGCAGGCAGACCTATCAAGATTGTGGGGAGAAGATGTGAATATAGTCAGAATTTAAAGAAGAGGTTTTGACGGAATATATATTTCAATATCTCCCAAGTCTATCTCCTACGTCTATCCCCTAAGTCCTAAAACTTTGTATATGTAAAGCATGACAACATTATAGCCAAAAGCAGACTAACAAGGTAGGCATACAAATCTGAGCACCTTCTGACTTATTACAAACCTGTTATATGACATCAGCATCGATACCTGCACCCGCAAGGGTCGTTTTGACCCTGACAATCGACGTTACCAAATAACAAGAATCCTATTTCAGGGATCCAGGCTCTCTCTACCTGGGTAGGCAAAGAGTATTATACAAGTATTTCTCTGCGGCTGAAATGCTATTAAATTTCTGATTGATCAGCCTTAAGGGTTCAGGCCGATGTGACATATCACTGAGTGACAAGTGAGATCTACTGCATGAGATGCGACTGGAGGCTATATCACAACCACAAAACAGAACAACGTTCCATCTAGGTCGTGCAAATCAATTCTGTTCGAACTTTGACTGATTGGTACAATATTTACCAAACAAATGACTTATCCTGTTGAGTTCGTTAAATTCACGACGATATTTCCAAGTATTCCTAGTCCTCCAATACTTTGAACTAATTACTTCGGTAATCTGGCATAGGATTCGGCTACCTGTTATCACCACGAGAAAGTAAGCAGCCGCTTACTCCCTTCCTCCGGGGGTCGGCTCCAAAGGCCGCTGGCCAAACGTTGGGATGTTAAATTCGCTCTTATCACCAAGGATGACTACCTAGCTACCCCTGGCAAACACTTCTTCCATCAGATACGCCCGCTTACTTGGGTAAGAGTCACATTCACGCGCCGCTTACTCGAGTAAGATTCACACTAATACGCTTACTTCAGTAAGAGTTGCATTGAATTTACAAGCCTGTTTATATGCGAAAGGAAGAAACTATCCGACTAATTCGCCTTCTTCTGATACTATAGTAATTTTACAATCCCATGATCTAGGCTAACAACGGAGGTCGCAATTATCTCGTAGTCTTCGGGGTATAAATTACCCGGATATCAGGTAGTTACCAGGTACCTAGTGCTCGTAATAGGACTTAATGTGTAGTTTAGACTCCAATAAATCAAACGAGACCCTTGAGCCAAAATTATTAGTATTAGTACCAACAGCATATAGATATACGGATGTCCCTTTCAAAAGTTTTTTCCATAGGGAACCCCTGTTAACATTGCCGGCAGCTGTCCATTGCTTAGCTACCACCTGTCAGATGACTTAAAGATGTATATACTACTACTCCCCATTTTTAATACTACATTTTGCAACCAAATATAATACTGGTATAATAAAAAGAAACTGTATTTAAACCCTCTCTTTTCACTTTCATAGCCATATCTTTTACAGAATTTTGTGATTTAATTTAAGGGGAAATATATTGTATTCAAGCATTAGAGTAATATAAGATACCTACCTACTCTGAATAGGTGAGCAGCCGCCACCAAGTATGGCCCAAGCTTGTCGGGAGTGACAGGGGTCTCCCTATGGAACGAACTTTTGAAAGGGACATCCGTAATGATTCTATATCCCCATATGCCAGCGCGGCACATGTATATACCCCACTTATATCAACAAATCAAGACTCTAAAAAGATTCAAGATATACCACCTTAGGAATGGTGGAGAAGAATTAACCAATCACATGTAAGTAGGCAAATGTACCTAACCGTATGATTTTGATCTGATAGCATAGTGCTACTGTAGTCTTTGACAAAGGAATACCTAACCATATGTTAAGCTCTTGTTGCATTAATTACTATCTTAGTCATCTGCTATTACCTACATCAATGGTTGCTACCATAGCGCGTGCTCAGCATCACGTACAATTCGGACGCGACGGGTCGCGTTCTGGATATGATCTCAGCATGATCAAAGAAGCTAGCATGGCGGGAAAGTCTTGCGTTTGGTATGCTAAGTAGGTGGTAAAGGTGAACTCACCCATCTGTCAGACCTTCATTCGGCCCTTCTCTAAGCCCTGGATTCTTATTGCTGACTTTCGTGAGTATAATCATATTCTAATGCGTTGTAAAGAGTTTGATGCCTAAGTCACCCTTATTCTCGGGTAGGATGGCTCGCATGGTTGCTTTTCATGGTGTTTATATGACGGGCGACAAGTTTAAGTCTAATCGACAACTTATCCACGATTCAATGACTTGCCTCGAGTTCAAACTAAGTTAGTCTTTTTTCATTAAAGTGCCTAGGCTTCCTATTCCCGTCTATTCCCGTTGATAGCCTAAGCCGCAGCGAAACCTCACACGGCGCTAAATCCAATGCTCTTTAGTCCTGAACGTTGGCTTATGCGTAAAAACTACAGCGAGAGTCTGCTGACGGGCGATATGAGCTTTGTTGGGGCGGCAAGACCTAATAAGATATTCGCCTAGCTTCAAATTAATAATTTTAATAAGCCGAGAATCTTCTACAGTAGTGGTTACTACCATTACATGATCGGATACACTTGACGCACTAACGCCATCGTTGATTTCGCCTTTAGAAGAACAGGCTGTCCCTGTTTTTTTAGGGCTGCCTATGAAAAAGTAATTGGCATATTTAACTAGTGGTACAGGTATTATATAGCCTTTTTCTTGCCCCCTTGAAGAGTATCGGTCTGGTCCCGGTGTGACGTTCAAACTAATATCAACATACGGTGGCAAAACTTCTAGTACGTTCAGGTTCTCAAAGTCAGTATACTAACTAGATACGTAACGGTTGATAAAGGAAGTAGTACCGGCTTTAGGAGAGCAGAGTATCAGATAAAACGGCAACGGGAGGCATGCTAAGGAATACCTAGCTAATGAAAAAGACGTTCGATTTAAAGCTAGGTTAAGCTAAACTGGGTAAAGGTGAGAAGGATCAAAGCAAAGGAATGAACAACTGGGATCGATGCTGTGAAATTCCTCGTCGATAACTTCCTTTGGTTTGGGAGGCCGTTAAAAGAGAACGTAGTGACTTTGAAATATTAGTTAGGATACCCCTGGCCTCGTAATACTGCAAGGTCCGTTAAATCCCATTGATGTAACGATCAAACAGTTAGTCAAGGGTTGGACATCAGCGATTGATGGATATTACTTGAACTACCAGCGGGAAATCGTCTATTTGGTAACTTTATGTAATTGTTTATTTCACGTCCCGAGGCCACCATTGTTAAAAGAAAACGACGTTGTGGAATTATATCCTTGTCAAAATGCCTCCATCGATTTATTGATAAAGTATCATGCCCAAACGTACTGTTACCAACATGCGACTAGGCAATTCGAAGTTTACTCAGCCCAAGATCCGTGATGCTCTGTATACTAGGAGGTAAGCAGTGTGGTTACACACATGCTTATCTCCTAACCCCTATGCCCGAGTTTATTCTATACCCTGTCATATGATGACTATTATATGCAATCTACACCTCAGCTCGCTTCATGTGTAACTCAAAAAAGGCCTAGATTTCCGTTATCAAAGATGGTACAGATCTCACACCTAGGATCCGCTTCCTTTAATAACGCCTCAAATTCGATCTAAACGCATTGGTTAATACGGGAGTTCGCTAATATAACATGTTTACCTGGTGTACAACTCGATCTTGATGGCGTGGCCAGGTACCCGACTCAGATTGATGATGTTTTTAGTGAGTACCTAGGTAGCAGTGGGGAAATGGCCCATAGTATGTTCTCTAAAGGCAAAGACGATGAGGAGAAGTGCAAGCAGCAAATAATAACAAGAGCAAGCAAAACCGAGACGGGGTTTTAGATCATATATATGATGTAGTTGACATTAAATGGATATATTGTACTCAAGGAAGCTGTGCTAGGTATTGCTTCGTACCGTGCTTGCTCAGCTAACCAACGTACTGAGTGGCTGCCCCCCATTCCTTATCCCGCCTCAGGTCTTCTAAGTCCCTCTCGCTCAAGCATACTATAACAGGCAAGTATTGGGACTCATCTTCGGGTGGCAAGACATACATTACGCCGCCAAAAGGAGCCAGATTGGGTCGCCGAATCAACGTGGGCTTGCCCAGAATGCCAAAATCGACTGGTCCGGTTGACAACTGGGAAACAGACGAGGACCCAACATCGAGAGCCTGGTTGAGACCACCGCCGTATACCAGGTCTCCCTTATCAGCAACACCAGCCACAAAGGTAACATAACTGCGCACCGCCCATTCGTTATTCGATTGGTTGAGTTCAGCTCTTAGGCGTGACGCTATAGCCGACAATGTCAAGCCCGGCGACGCCAAGTCTCGATATGAGAATCGCGTGATAGCGTGATGGATCATCTGCCCCATGTATCCCGGTGGACATCCGACGGCGGCGCGGACGTCGATAGCTCGAGCGAATTTGGACACAGATGAAGGATCCACACTGCCGTTAGCGACGCGCACCGCGGCCAGTCGCTTCCAGTAGAATGCACACAGCGCGTCGTTGCTGGATATGTAGGTCACCGAACTATCGAATTCATCTTTGATCGATGCGGCTGCCTTGATCTTGGGCATGGCCTTCTGGAAAACCCTGAAGCACGCCCATTTCAGAGGTGAAGCGGGAAGTTTTAATGGCGGCGCAGGCGTAGGCGTAAACGCTGACTTTAAAAGGTAACTATGGTCACGAATGGGTTGTCCGGGATCAAGAAGAGGGATGACCTTGGTTCGGTCTATGTTGGCCTGGTCAACGTAAGCCTGTGGGATGTCTTTGCCCTGCATTGCGATCGCAAGTAAAGAATTGAAGACGAAGACCCCGGTCGTATCTACCATATTGTGCTGGTTGGAGATGTTAAGGATCACGCCACCCTTAATGAAGCTTGCTTGGACTGCTATTACAGGTGCAAACCCCATCTTCTTGACATCATATCCCATGGGAAAGCCAGGGAAAGGGCATAGGATATTGCCATCGAGTGAAGAGAGGGGGCCTCCTCGACGCACTATATCCTCGTATGAAGGGCAGAGATTTGTACAGTCCCTCACGTACAGGATATCGCCACTAGAAATGCCCGAGGGCAATGGTCGTGTTCTGATTATACCCGAATTACCGCCTCCTTGCCCTTCGTGAACCACCTGTTCACCAAGCCAGGGAATCTTGGAAATAATTTGGTTTATTGCATCCTTCAGCGCAGCAACAACGGAATCCCGAGATACCTCCGTGCTTAAGGGGAAAATAGCTAAGGCATGGCTATATGTCTTGAGCTGGGGGAACTGGCCGATGACGTCTTGGAAGCGGCTTGTCGTATCGTTTATGGCGTGAGTGTTTCCCAGCCCTAGGGCTGATTGAGGTAGAATAGGTCCAGACTGCATGGTGAATTTAGTTATTTCAAAGTCAAGTCGATATATGTATACTAAAACGCTTTATATCCTAGATTCCTTTCGCATCTCAATAGGTACCTACGTATCGTTGAACACTCTTATATACTATACGTCACAACATCATCTATCACCCGTTCTGACATCATTCGATTCATCCAGCGCGAGAAATAAATAAATAACTCCGGAACCAATCCTTACTACCATGGAAACGGGATGTTATACCACACGAGAATTCTCGCAATGTAATTTTGTCGAATAAAGATCTTTCTCACTGAGTCCTATTCCATTACCTAGAGTTCCACATATCAAAAGCTACTCGGACATAAATTATATATGCTATCATTCATTTGTTAAGCCACAGTCCTCATAGATCATTGCTCTTGGATCCACGTGATAACATCTTCCGCCGAGAAATGGGAATTAATAATAGTCCGAATGTCCATGGATGTTACTCTCTTCGAAAGCGCCGCCGTCGGTCTTACATTTTCTGCGGAGGTATTAACTAATAACATCGATTTCCTACCTATATTAGCTACACACATTTCATAAACTGAAGGTTGTTTTGCCGTTGGTGCGGAATGAGCCATAGAGATGTTGAGTTCTCAAGTTTGTAAAAGCCGTCGGCAGATCCCGACGAGAAATAACAATGGTTCGTATGATTATGGGGATACATCCGAATAGGAGAGTGACGTGTAAGATATCTGGATGGCTGGACCGTTCTTATATAAGACATGTGATATGTGTAATAGAGCTTTGTGTTGGGTTACAAGTCACTTTGCTCGGTAGCTACATCTGTGCGGTTAGAAATGTGATATACAGCATAACAGCGCAAATGTTCTTATTCATATAGTTAGAACTATCAATGAAATGATTATAATATCGCTATGAAGATCTTTTCCTAAGATACCGGGTGTAAATAGGTAACATAACACAATCCAGGTCATTACAGAGAAACGAATAGCAGTCATATCGGATAATCTACCTCTTGAGTAACACAGGTCAAAACCTACCTAATGGAGATCGCGGAAAGGCTTAGATACAAACTCCGGAAACCCTAGCATCAAGCTTGCGGCTTTACGCAGCATTGGCGAGATGGGATTCATCGGGGTGGGACATAGATTATGAAAGTCGCCCATTAGCTAAGCTGGGTCATGCTATTGGTAGATGAGCTAAACTGATATATTAAGAGGCCGCCCCAGAGTTGTATTTAATTGATTAAAGGCTTTCCAGCGGCAAAATAAGGATGTAGCTCAATTTTAGGTATCTCGTTAGCATCATGGGTTGCTCCGTCTCCCTAGGATCCTCGTACACATGTTAATCCAGATACGTAACTGGACACTAACACAGAACCATATGCAAAGTACCTACTCAGCTATCTCCTTGGCAAAATGGATTCGCCAGGGTAACTTGGAAGAGCTATGGATATTCTACTTTAGGCTCTCCGTCTAGAATTTCCCGTCCGCAGGACTTTCATATTCAAGAGGTATCGTGAAGAGAAAATAGAAAGTTAGTAGGCGTATCTAGTTTCTCAACGTAGGTATGGATTAAGAATTAAGACCACTTCATACTGATCATAAGATAGACATATCAGGATTTACATTTACCATACTGCTTGTTAGATATAATGGAACCCCTAGCATTGAACGATAGGCTCGATGATGATTGCGAAGAAAACAAGCCAACCCCTAATACCTCGCAACAAGTAACAACTGCAACTATCACAGCAACACTACATGATGAAGCACCTCAGAAGCATGAAGAGTTTTCAAATAAGGATTATTTACTAAATGAAGTACCCAAGGAAGAAAAAGCTCCCAGTGGAGCATCACAGGAGAAGCCATTCTCAAATGAGAAGATCGAAAAACAAACTTCCACTGACTCAGAACCCCTAAAACACGAATCAACCACAGGAAACATACAACCAGAGGAAGAGACAAAAGAAAGTTCTCATGATGAATATGTCCAGGGTCCTAAGTTGTACTTGGTAATGCTATCAACCACAATGGTTTACTTCCTCATCATGTTAGACAATACCATTCTAGCAACCGTATGCAATACTTCATTCTCCAATTCCTATACCTACCAACCGCCCGTATTGACCAACCTCCATAGGCTATTCCCTATATCACCGACGAGTTCCACTCTTTACTCGACGTCGGATGGTACGGTAGCGCATACCAGTTATCCTGTTCGGCGCTACAGCCATTTGGTGGAAAGATCTACTCCAAGTTCAACTCCAAGGTAAGTCTACTACCTACCTACCGGACGGATGAACCGCTTAGAAGGCTCCTAACTGATGCCTATTGTTCCTGAAGTGGTCTTTTATCATTTACCTCATCCTCTTCGAGGCCGGCTCCGCCGTATGCGGTGCCGCTTCGTCCTCGGCCATGCTCATCGGAGGGAGGGCAATTGCTGGAGTGGGCGGGTCGGGTCTGCTCAACGGAACACTTATCATTATGAACTCTTGCATCCCGCCTCATCGCCAACCAGGTAATTTGCATAACCCCTAGTTCATCATTTAGAGATATCGGTTAACAACTCGTAAAGCCCTGGTCGGGTCTTTGATGGGTAGTAGGTTGTATTCGATTCTAACTCGCGGCGTAAACTAATTAAACGTCCCTAGTCGGCCAGTTGGGTATCGCATTTGGTCCGCTCATCGGAGGTGCTTTTACAGAATACGTGACCTGGAGATGGTGTAAGTTATCCTCATACTAATATACCTATCATCTTTTTTATATTAATACGTCCAGGCTTCTATCTTAACCTCCCAATTGGCGGCGCTGTAGCCCTTATAATCGCCTTTATTCAGATTCCAGACCATATTGCGAAACCAAAGATGCGGGACGTCTTCAAAAACGCAATGGTAGACTTCGACTTGCTAGGGTTCGTGCTTTTCGCCCCATCCGCCATCATGTTCTTCCTCGCGCTACAATACGGCGGGAATCAGTACCGATGGAATAGCTCACAGGTCATTGGCCTTTTCTGTGGCTCAGGCGCTAATTTCATCGTGTGATTGATCTGGGACTGGTATCAGGGTGCCAACGCCATGGTCCCGCTCTCGATGATCAGAAAGCGTGTCATGTGGGCTAGCTGCGTGTCCGGTATGTTCTTGAGCGGCTCGATGTTTATTACGGCCTACTACCTGCCTATTTACTTCCAGACCGTTCGCGCCGCTACACCCTTTATAAGCGGCGTGGATGTTCTCCCTAATATTCTGTCACAGATGATCTTTGGAATAATAACAGGGGGCTTGGGTAAGCAAATATTCAAGCCGATAATGAATCGAGTATTAACTGGAATATAGTTCAGAGGGTTGGATACTACTCCCCATTCGTCATCCTAGGTGCTATTCTTAACGCTACCGGGTGCGGTCTTTTGAGTCTTCTCTCACCTCACACGTCTACGGGAATATGGATTGGATACCAGATTATATTTGGTATTGGTCGCGGTCTTGCTATGTCAATAGTATGTTCACAATTTGTTCAATTCCTAGGAAAGCCAGGAGACTGATATATTTACACGACTCCAGCCCTTTCTTGCTGTGCAAAATCACCTTCCGAGACACCTGATCCCAGCATCCATGTCTACGCTTGTATTTCTACAGAACCTAAGTGCAGCCGTTATGACCGTCATCTCGCAGACTATTCTCACTAACAGCTTAATCGACATTATCCCGCAGGACGCACCCGGTGTTGATCCCCAGGTTGTTATTAGCGCAGGTACAACAGCGGCAGCATTGGCTCAGGCTGTAGGCCAAGAACAGTTACCCGGTGTCTTATGGGCTTACTCACATGCCTTGCGACGAATCTGGTACTTCGCTGCTGGCATTGCCGTACCCACGTTTGTTGCTGGCTGGTTCTTGGGTTGGGATAATATCAGAGAGAAGGCCAAACGGGACAAGGAAGCCGAGATATCGAAGGAGTGATTCAGGTATTCGGACATCCGGTTATCTTGAAGTACATTGTAAGACGTTAGTGTGCTGAGTGATAAGTTAATGTTTATTAATTATTATGAAGTAATTATAATGAAGGACTTAATCCAAAAAAATATTGCACATCTCTGGATTCCTAGCACCGTGCTGGAACGTCATATTTATTTGTTGACACTGTATCAGCCACCTTCTGGATATTGGTGCGGACGCTAAATCTAGGTGGCTCGTTACTATATCTATAGCAAGACCAGCCACTATAGCCAAAGTAATACAGTGCATTGAATGTTAATTCACACATGGTATCTGGTACTCGTTAAATTCAGGGGTTACATCAATAAAATTACCTGTGAATAGCTTCGTTTTGTTTGTTGGTCGTCAGCCAATCCACACTAACCCACGAATATTAGGTTAGGTACCTCACAATATATCGCAAGTCCAATATCACAATCCGCCCTCACATAGTAACTACAACTTTCGCGGCCGAAACACCTCTCATATTTACATCCAACGCATCTTGAATACGTTCCAGGCCCTTTCCTACAACCTGCGGCTCCGGCTTCGCCTTGTATTGCCCACTGGCAAGCGCCGCAGGCAGAAAATCATTGTAGATCATCCCGCCGACTTCATTTGCCATGAGGTCGGTGCCCCAGATAAACTTGACCGACACGCCCTTTATCTTTGCGCGGAAAGTCCTGGAGATGTTCCACCATATATAACCCATCACGACACCAACCAGGCCCACGATATTCCCCGGCACCTTCGCCGCATCGAGAGGCACGCTTGCCTGCGCAACGAACTTGCGACCGGGGACCGCGGCCACGATATCGATGCAGGCTTCAAGTGACCCCTTACCGATAGCGATGGCACCCGCACAAGTCTTATTCTTTAGCGCAGCTATCATAGCACTAGGAGTGTTTGGGTCATTGTAGTCGAAGACCTGTGATGCTCCTAACTCATTCACATACCCAAAGGTTCTAGGTGACGCTGTCGTAAGGACCTCGTATCCAGCGGCCTTTGCAAGCTGGATGGCGTTGGTGCCGACGCTGGTCGAGCCACCCCATACGATGAATGCAGCTGGCGGCGCCTGGTCGCTGGGGTGTTCATACGGTGATGTAGGGTATCTCAGCGCGGCATAATCCTTCATGAAGAGGCCACAGGAGGCAGTGGAAATGCCCATGGGTAAGACACAGGCCTTCTCGTATGATAGATTGTCCGGAATCTTTGCAGCTAAATGGCTCCGTAGTACGGTGTATTCTTGGAATGCGCCTTCTGATGGCTTGGATGATCGTTTGTCGACGCCGACAGCAATGGCCTACGACTCGGTCGCCGAGTTTAAACAGCTGGGCTGCCTTGCCCCTTGTTCCAACCTCCACCACTTCGCCAGCTACATCGCTTCCGAGTACTATGGAGTATTTAAGCCAGGCGAACAGGTAGTCACCACCGCACTGCTTCCCGTAATCTACTGGATTGACGGCAATAGCACCGTTTTTAACAACAATTTCGTCGGGCCCGGGGGCCGTGTACGGCGCAGATTTAACTTGGAGCGGTCTGGCGCGTGGGTTCACGAGATACGCGGCGTGGTTTTCAGGAGGCATCATTTACGTGTATTGTATTGGAATGGACCATATGTCAACTAGCTGAGCTTGGGAGTTTGGGGTGGAAAGGCTTGAAGCAACCCAGATTAAAACCTATTGTTAAAGGGGGGGATCCAAGTTACACACTACGGACCTGAACATATTTACCTTAGGTACCTACCTTTTGGATCCGAAGGGTTGGTTACCCAGGATCCCTAGTGGTTTCAGGCAAGACAAAGAAGTTCTAACGACGAACCAACAGTTACTACAGCATAGATTTGTTTGCTGTAGCACTATAAAAACGGATATAGATTTGCTAGATGAGGAAGTACAGGTATTCACACAACTCTGAGTCCAAGCCCCATCCTGGCAGCTATGTAATTAATTTAACGTTAAATCAACGTCATCAAGTTGTGACTTGTTAACAGGTAGTTACTTATTAGCGTTGCCTACCTTCTCGTCGTATAATTTACTCCTAGGCAAAAGAAGGAGTAGGAAATGATAGATATTCTTACTGGCCTCAAGCCTCATACTAAGTGACCTTAACGTCAAATTTGCCATATGCTAAACCACTTAGGTACCTCTTATTATGAAATTATTCATATCAATAGTTAGCTACGTACATAGGTAGGTAGGTACATATACACTTGAGTATGCACGCAGCGCTAACTTCTAGACCTAGCCCTTATAGAACATTCAATTGTGCTTAGCTGCCCTAAATCTTGCTTCTCTCAAACGCCGCGCTGGATTTGCGAAGGAGTGAGCAAGGTCGAAAAAAGTATAAATGCCTATACGAGAGCCTCCCATATATCTATATCACGTACCAGAACGGGATCCTATCCATTCATATTTGCCGCTGCGTAGACGTATACTGGATACTGGTTCGTTGTGTTCAGACCAGTATATTCAAGTGCTCGCTAAGGCGGCTCAAGAAATCGTCACACAATCATTACCTAGGTGGTCCAAACAATTCATGATCTAGAACAGTCCTTCATAGTCTCCAACATCACTAACATCCCTTCTGAGTTGCACATCTACTGAAAAGTGCCCCTGATCTTGGCGTAAAGTTCGGTATCGAAGAAGTTATAGTCCGCGTCGAGCTCACAAAATTCGTGTTGTCTTAGCAGACGTTCGGCAGTGGGGCGGTCCCTGGGATCACTGTGTGCTTGTTAGTTAACTGTTGGGGGCGTTTGTAGATGGGAAGTACATACACTGTAAAACAGTCCAGCATAAATCCTAGGGCATAGGGACTGATCGCCTCGCGCACGTCGTCTGCAATCGGTGGTATCTCGCCATTTGCGATTTTGTAGATCGCGCCGACAGCCTCCTCCTTGCTCCAGGGCCTTCTGCCAGCGAACATCTCCAAGACCACACATCCCAAGCTCCAAATATCAACCTTCGCGCTGTAACCTTCACCTTGGGATCGGATCACTTCGGGAGCCATCCAGAATACCGACCCTTGCATCGAATTAGTTTTGTCGTTACCATAAATATTGTCTGTCTTCTTGCTTATTCCGAAATCGGAAATTTTGCATGTCCCATCCACATCTAGCAGAATGTTATCGGCTTTCAAGTCCCGATGTAAGATACCTTCTCGGTGTAGATAGGCCAGACCTGAAAGTGCCTGCCGCGTTAATGAGCTCACCACCGGTTCCTCGAACTTCCCGTGCTTGCGCAGACAAGACCCAATGCTACCACCAGAAATATACTCCAGAAAGATGCTGATGCTCGTTTCTTTCCTCTCGCAGCCAAGATACTGTACAATATTCACGTGGTCCAAGTTCTGCATCGTATCTATTTCCTGGTCTAGGGCTTTTAGTAGCTCCTTCATTTTGTTCTTATCACCGGCCGCTGCTTTCGGGTTGACTTCAACCTCTTTGACGGCTAAGAATTCACCTGTCGTTGCGTTCATGCCGAGATATACACGTCCGTACGTTCCTTTACCGATAAGCTCACCCTTGAACCACCGGAAAGTAGTCTGCCGCTTCGGTAAGACGTCCTGGGGAATCTGTGGCACAATCATCGAGCCACGTTCAGGACGTATTTGCACGACGTTAGCGCCAAACATCTTCGTGCTTTTCCGCCGTTGGATCATCGACGATGCTCCAGCACCGGCACCGGCCGAGGAGGTAGTATAACGCTTGTTCGCTTCGTGCGCACCTCGTGCTACCTCTCGAATGGATTTCATCCGGCCAAGTCCGCTAGAACGCTGTACATTCCGTGTTGCGACCGAGGCAATCGAAGGAGGGCGCTCAAGTGCTTTTAAAGTAGACTCGTCTGAACCTAAAGTATCGCTCTCGTTGTACACCGAAGATTTTGCAGTACCGGTTCCAGCAGCAGGCGCTAGAGGATCGACATCCAATGTGGATGGACCTGCTTTGCTGATCCCGCCGGGAAATTCCTCGTGTTCGGGTATAGGCGACACAGGAAGCTCATTCTCATCGAGTACAGGCTGATCAAGATCGAGTTCGGGGAAGAAAGCATCAAGATTGCTAAGCAAAGCCTCGGGAGGTGGACGATTGGCCCATACGCCACGGTCAACAAATGATTTCCGGCGGTTAAGCTTACTATCATCAGACTGCCATTGTTCCGAACCAGGCGTAGCAGGTGTACGGCGATGAGAGTCTCGTCCGCTTCGGATACTCCCCTCGTCATCTTCTAAATCGGGCGTGTTAGAAGTACCCGGTGAATTAAACGATACCGAAAGAGTCTTCTTAGACCTCGAAGTCTTAACCCTCAAGTTTGGCTTTTTGCTATCGCTGGACTCCGAATCGCTGTCAAGTACGCTCGTCTCATTACGGCTCGGTTGCTTGCGCACTGCCTTCTTCGAGGGTTGCCTTCCTCTCATCGGAATAGCAAATAGGCCATCATCGGAATCATCGTCACCCGAATCATCATCCGGCGGTTTGGTAGACACTAATGGAGCTGAAAACTGTACGTCCGTCTCGGTAAAGTCCACATTGGGTCCGTAGGATTTGGGCCGGTTGGTTGTGGGATTTCCTGGCCCGGCGGTGGCTCCTGGAGCGGGATGGCTCGGACTTAGGTCGCCGGGGGACGGGACTCGTTGTGCTATGTCACGCATTTTAGTAATCGGATCAAGCTGAGATTTGCCCCGGTTGCCAAGGATTGGGGTGCCACCAGGCGAGTAGTCTGGGACGACGAATGGTATATCACCACGGCTCCATGTTAGGGAGCCGGGCGAACCAGACCTCGACCGAGAACTACTGCGACCTGATGCAGTAACGCCAAAATCAACGCTTGCCATTGCTCCCTTACCTCTTTGTTCTACCGAGTCCGTACTAGCTGCGGGTGCAGAAGTATTCCGGGGGGGCGATACCGGGCGCTGTTGTAGCGGTATTGTTGACGGCCGAGCCAGTCGGCCCCAAGCACTTCCCATATTAATCAAGGCACCGAGGGCCGATCCTGCCGGCGGAGAGGGGGGCCCTGGGGACGTGAGTCCTGTCGACGGTCTCTGGCACTGTTCCGGGCTCGCTTCGCTCTTTGCAGTAGTAGGCCGCCTGGGACTAGGGAATCCATCTAGACTGCCTTGTGACAGTCGCATATTATGACCGGTTTTCCTACTCAAAGAATTTGCCTTGATTAGTGTGGCAGTCTCTACACCTGGAGGCGCCGGCGCCTTTCTCTGTGGGAAGAGGTCTGGCTTTTTCTCCTCAAACGGAGAGACACGCGGGTGGTCAAAGTCTACATTCCTACCGACGATTCCTGTTTGGGGAGAGTTCTCTAGTGGGGATGATTCCTTTAGGACTTGCCTTCGTTTAGCAAGATATGCAGCCTGCTGTTTTTCGACTTCAGCACGATATTCGCTAGCTTTGACCGCCAATTCTGGATCATTTGGTTTTGAACCAGTGGAAATAGTATTCGTTCTCGAGGAGGGGGGCGATGAACTAGATCTTGTACGGCCATTGAGGTGAGCGTAAGCGTCTTCGTTTATGTTAGAACCGGGTGTTAGTTGACCTCCCGATGGAACCACCGTAGGAATATTGCGGCTGCCTTCCCCAGATTTGTTCAATTTGACGAAGAATTTTAGGGAACCGTTCGCATCGCCCTTGTTGCGCTTATGAATCCATAGGCTCTGATCTTCTAGTGCTTCGTCATGTGTTTCTCGTCCTAGCTCTGTTAGAAAGATTTCGAACCCCTTCGGATCCGAAAGCCCAAGACTCATACAGACACTAGCACGCAAATCGGCCGCAGTATCACAATCAGTAACGTCGCATAGTCGGTAATTCCACCCATCTAGCGTTACAAGCACAAATACTCGGGGGCCATTTTTACTGCGCCTGAACGTCGGGGCGGAATCTTGGACTGCTTCCGGCGGAGGAGTGCCAAACCGAGACCTTAGCAGATGGGGACTCGTAGGCGAATCTGCATCGTCTGGGGAAGGGAACGAGCCGTCTTCTTTTTGCTTGTTTCTTCGTTTCAAAAAGCCCAAAAAGCTTTTGTTATCCTTCGCGGAAGTTGGCTCTGCCGAAGCAGGCCTATCACCGGACTCCGCATGCTTCCCATCAGTATTGTGACGTCGATCATTGCGACTGGAGTGAATCATGTCCTCGATTCCACTCATACCATTTCGCCACATCTGACCGACCTCGGGAGACACTCCAGAGCCGTATCTCGCTGCATTCGAGGAAAGCGAGTCGGTACTGTTTCGGGATTTGTGATGAAATCTGGTCGATGGCGATAGATTACCTGACGAGGGTTGCTGTGAAAATGAACTTGATAATTTGGGACTCGATCCGGGGCTGTCGCTCCGTAGTGGTGCCCGATAGTTTCCATCTCCGTGCTCACTCAAATTGGGACTTAGCTTTCGACTGCTCTCGATATCAATATTCTTTAATATAGAACGATGATTAGAATCCGAACTCATCGTTTGGTTAAGGGTTGGCATAGTCGTAGCTCGCGTCTGCGAAAACCCTCTAGTACTGGACCCTAATCTGATAGGTGTGTTTGGAGAATCTGCGTCTGTACCGGCACCTTGCGTGTAAGTGCCGGTAAGGGATTCTTTACTGGCATGAGACGGTAAAGATTTCGCACTGTCGACTGGTTTCCCAGTAACTATGCTTCGTATAAGACGGCGCATCCGTTTCCCTTCTTCCCTTTCTCGTGGTTGGTCCCAAGCCGTGTTATTATTGACACACTCTTGTGCTAATCGCGGATACACAAGTTGGTGCATCATTCCGAAATTCCCTCGGCCGCCTTTCTGACTACCAAGCTCAAGGAATTGCGCCCCGTGTATATTAAGATTTTTGAACGTCTCCTGCCATTCTTTCGAGAAGTGATTCGCAGCTAGCCATAGCAGTACATGGTCTAGTGGCCACTTAGCTGCTAGCTCAGGGGGGAGTTCGGAATGACTGGTTGTCGCGTTTGAAGTAGTCGACAGCATCCGGTTATGGAACGCATTGGCGTATAGCAATCCACGATTGCCGTCGTCAGTTAATGTAGTACTCATGGTATTCGTGCTGCTTGTCTGGCTGGTTGTGGGCCACGAGGTTTGGGTGGTCGTCGATTGCGTTCCCATGTCTTCAGGGAAGAAGCCAGGTATGCCAACACCCTCTCCGTATGTATCCCCACCTGGAATATATGTTGCAGATACCATCGCTTCGTTGGTGTCATTTCCGGGTCTATAAGCGTTCGACATAAGTTCAACTGGCGGGGGAGGGGGTATCGATAAGGCACCATTTGAGGCCTGGGAATGGAGTTTCGGGTTATACGACGGCACGGGACCACCCGCGGGGGGAGGCGGAATCGTGAAGCTAGGTTGTCCGCTATAAGTACGTCCCCAGCTAGCTTGCCACGGTGGTTGAGGCCCTAGAGCGCTGTTCGGTGGCGGACCAGGAGGTGGTGGTAGCACCACACCGCCGGTGGTCGTCGGCGCGCCGGGGTACCTGGGCGGCGGAGGAGGAATATTTAGCATAGTGTTCAGTTGTCCAGGTTGACCAGCGGAAGGAGGTGACATAGGCGGCGGCGGCGGGACCTGGAACGGCCGCGCCTGGTTCTGCTGGGTGTTCTGATACATGACGAGTATGCGAAACGGAACAGAAAGGCGTAAGTCGCCTTAATTAGGAGTATGGCCGCAACAAAGCGGCAAAGTTCGTATCGGGGGGCGTATGTGCGGCAACGATCGTAGGTCTTGATAGATATACTAGATAATGGAAGATCAAAGGAAATGCGGTTAAGAGATAACGCCGAGACAAGCAGGAGACTGATGTGACAATGGGGGGGTTATAAGATCAGATCGTCGAGATAGGTACGAGTCGAGGCAGGGCCCGTGATCACGTTCGCAGTCAAAATAGGACTCGTCTTCGAGAGGATAATCGACCGAGAGATATCCTAATCAATAAGCTAACACATTCACGAACTCCTCTAGGCAAAAGAGCTGGTAGGTGAACCGTTAGACCAAAAGAATTCTGCAAATAACCCCAGTCACGATCTACCTAGGTAAGATAGGGATATCAATGGTAGCCAGCATTATGGCTAGCCTCGGAATCCAGTTCTCATGGTACCGAATTGAAATTGCAACTTTGACTAATGAGATTCGATATTATGTATGGTATTGTCTTCGTCGCTGAAATTCGATGTACCGACGCTAAAGTAAGTTGTCGTCGTAACTGTCGTTGCCGTTAGTCTTAGCGTTAGAAACGAAGGTTAGGTTTGTTTGGTGTCAGGGCTGTTTTACTTTGGGGGTATTTTTTCTATGTATGCAGTACACTAGCGCAGTAGCGTAGAAACCTACATGGAAAGCATGGGAAGTCCAGTCTGGGCCGTTAGTTGCCTCCACAGGACTCCACGTCGTACCCTCGTACAGGAGGGTGTAAAAGTCGGCGGCTACGCGCTTACAGGTGATGATGGTGGGGAATAGTGTGCGACTATTCGGGTTTAGTTCCACTTTCAATACGTATCCGCTACCTTAGCTGCATAGAACATATCCCGATGAAACGTTAGTCCATATCAGTCCAATTCTTCACTTTGCGACGATAACTTTTAACGTTAAAACAAGATCAAATAGTCTTAGCATTCATTTCGCAGCGATCTAATAAGATGGTTCGCAGCATTCGTCGCAAGTTATAAAGTAAGATAACTATACGAAAGAAAAGCAACGTTAGAATTAAGAAAATGAATTAAATAAAAGCTCAATGGCAATCGGCTTCTTAATTAACAACTTTTGACCAACTTGCATCAACTTCTTGGCATTGCAAGGTTCTGTCTTCTAATGCTCCGCGCGTTGAAAATCTGTCTATATGCGGTCAACAGATTAATAAAAACATCTCTAACCTCTTTTCTTATATCTCCATTTTGTTTATACCCCTTTAGAGGGGCTCGTTGGTGTGGAGGAGAATAGGAATTATATATGAAAAAGTACGGAATACCTCTATTCCGTACACTACTCTCAACTCCTCCACTGCAGACTAACACGGTGCGAATAGTGTATATGAAGACGTTACATCATCACATTTACCCCCTCAAAAGTAAGGAGAAGGTTTACGAGAAGCAATTTCGGGACTGTGTAGCCGTGGAAGGTCGGCAACCATCACGCGAGGTGCAATGCGCATCATCCCATTTGCTTAATGCGCTGGGTGCATTGCATCTGTATACCCACTCTCCAATCCAAGCACCCGCAGCGCATCTTTAGCCCGATGTGATGATAGGCTGTAGTACGCCATATGTACGTAAGTACCTATGGAAAATGTTTGTATCCCGAGAGTTGAGGTGGCTTGCGCGGACAGATGTACGTACATTTGAATTATTAATTATACCTATACTTGGAGTAACCATCAAAATTCTCTAGGTTAACGACTTATACTATGTATTTGTGTCAAAGCCTTTTCTATCAGTATTCCTGAAAAGTGACCCCGAAACGTAATTAACTCGTAGACGTGGTCAGCCTTAATGACATATCTCAGCTGGAAGGTATGGTAGAATTTCGAAGCAGTCTTCCTTGCATGAGGCTCGTGATTCCTCCTTTACTAAACTATGACCGCGAATTGGGTACTACTTATCAATGTCACATTTCTGATATCTTTTGGCCCCCAATAACACACATGTAGGCCCATGCCTAGAGCCTGTCGTTGGGGGCTATTTTAATACCCAACCTTGGGTTAATTGGGTTAATGAATGAGGTGCCTGCTGTGCCTTGCAGAATTATCAGAATTGCAGAGACATGCAGTCAAATGCATCGCGATCAATATTACTCATCTTATGTACCTGTCATTATACGTCGTGCAACCCATACTCAACACTCTTACCACCATTCCCAGCCTGGACAACTTACCCGAGGCAGTTGACATCAACCGGACAAATCTTTATGACATAGGTAGGTAGATATCTAGAAAACCGCCAATGTCAATTACATTACGCTGCAAGATTTGACGTCGAAGCCGTAAGATTGTTGGCACTGCTCCAGGTATCCAGCCTCCTCAGAGGTGCCAGTTAGAGTGTTGTGAGGTCGTATCAAACCCGTCACTTTAAGACTCTGCTTGCCATCGCCGTGCCACCACCGGAGCTTTTGGATCCAGGATTGTTCATCATCATCCGTGCTGATCTCCCATTTACCTGAGCTGACCACCACCGTACATTGCTCCTTAGGGAAATGATACTCCGGGAGGAACACTGTCGTAGGAAAATCTGGAGGCGCATTTGTTCCATCGATATTCAATGTGAACTCACAATTCTTCAAATCGAAACCGTAGTTTGCTATAGGGCCGTTTGTGGCTATTGGCGCAGGTCGGACATACGCTTCCGCGGCACGGTAACCAGGTGCGTTAGTCAATTCGGGATTCGAACTAGGCGGTCTAGATGATGATATTGAAGGATTTGTTAAGGTACGCTTCAAGTTGCCAGGCGTGACCGAGGTCTCATCATCTACTTCTTTCCTGCTGTTAGTAGTAGCCGTTTTCAAGAGACTGGATGTCGATTGGTTAAGGTCAGGTGTCCGCGGCACTGAAGAAACTGGTAAAGTCTGGTCATCAACAGAAAAGATGGATAAATCTTCTCCGTTCCATTGGTCTCCCAGCTGGTGGTCGTTCTAAGCAATTGGTTAGTAACAAAGAGAAAGTAAAAGTATATATATTTGAAATCTTACCGTAGTCGAGTACAGCCACAATGTGTACCCTTCCATGGCTGCACCCTCTACAGCAAAGTGGTTCGCATCCATAGCCGCAGATTGACTTGAATAATCTCCGGTTTTGTATGCGTGTTTATCATCCATGTCGTACGGAATACCAAACTCGGTAAGAATGCATGGATGGTTGCCCATGTAGTCCAGGCCTTCTTTCCTGATGGACGCTAATTGATCTTTGAAGCAATTCCGAATCGCCGTCTCGCCAACCTTGATGGCAAAAGCTGGATGCCAGTAACGACCGCGGAGGATGCCCATGACATCAACATTCCACGTCCGATTCCACTTCTTAGTCATGAGAGTGATACCATCGTAGTAGTGCGGTGCATAAACCATTCTCGGGTCATCATCTGCCGTACCCTTGATATTTGGTGGTAACTCCAAGGTCGGAGGTTGACATAGCATGATCGCGTCCTTATGGATTCCTCGGATAGCATCTCGGTATTTCCGATAAAACTCCATGAAATACGTGTTGGTAAAAGTAGGGTAGTCAAGCTTATCGCCGTTGGTTGGGTTCTTCTCAAAGTAATTCTTTTGCAAGAGTAAGTCTTGAGAGGGATCCCACACTCCGTGCTGGGCCCAAAGGCATTCTCCTAGTCTCCAACCAGGGTCCCGCTTCCAACCGTATCGGGTTTCATCATAATCTGCTGGCAACCAAGCCGTCTCGCCATGAGGATCAATCAGAGCACGCCCAACTTTGTATGGGCCTAAACCTCCCATATCCCACGTATCTACTTCGCATGCCCGCCCAGAACCCGTCAGGATAGCCTGCCAAAGCGTTGGAGATGTCCCTTTTTTCAGGTTCTGCTCGCTCGGAATAACACTCAAGTCAACATGTCCAATCATGCCCCTATTTGGCTCATTTAGACTTTCCCATCCAAAGATAATATCATTCTCGATATCCCCAGCTTCGTGTATACGCTTCGCGAGATGTTCACAAGCACGTATGAAGTGACCTTGTAGATAATCTTGAATATTTATGCCGTCGATTATGCATTTAGGAGCGAAATCTCGACCGGCGAAAAAAAGCGTAAATATCGTTGCGGCCGCAAGTCGAACGTAGTTGGTTGACCAGATCATCTTAGGAAACTTCTCGGGCTCGGGATACGTATTATGAACTATCGCAGCCTCAGTAGCAGCAAAACTCTGGGGATTCAGTCCGCAGGCATAAACCGTCCACATAGGAGCACCGGATCCGCCACAGTACCTCGACCACTAATCAATTTCGACAGTCAGTACGTAGGCATACGAACCCCGCAGGGATTTTTTAATAAAAACATACCACATCCTGGTGAGGGTCCATGAATATATAAAAGCCGTAGTCTTTAGCGGCCCGTAGGACATCGATCGTGTGTTGAATCCAGACCTCGTCATACCTCCCAGGGCCGGCTGCCTCGATAGCCTCCCATGTAAATACATAGCGAATAGTGTTATATCCAAAACGCTTTAAGCGAGAAAAGTGTATATGTGCGTCTTCTTTCCGAAATGGTCGGCTGTGGAATTTCACATTGTCGCCGTCAAAAAAGTCTTGGGCGATATGCGAGGGTACGTCGGGTTGGCTGGGTAGCTTGGCGTCACCTGCGACATTGATGCCTCTTAACAAGACATGTCTCCCATGCGCATCTTGAAAATGGCCATCTTCAATAATTAGGCGTAGAGAAGAAGCCATGAAGGAAAAAGAAGGCAAGGGTTGGACTAGTTATTGCTGGGCCAGGCAAGAATGGATGTCCAGAGATTAATCAAGACAACGATTTTAGGGATAGAAGAGACCTAACAAATGCCAATGACGTCGATGCAAACGTTGCACAAAAGAAAAAAAAAAGAATCGGAACGCTCGGGGACAACAGCATAAGAAGCTAAACGCTAGGTACCAGCTCTCATAACCTTATGGATTCCGATAAGGAAGATGTAAAGATTATACCAAGATTAAGTTTTTGGGTTAGGGAGGAGAGAACATCACCAGGAGGGAAAAATAATAGGTTTTATAATGCAACAAACATTTGATGCCAATCGACTAAACATACATTTATTTTAGTGGTTCTGTACGTAGTTTCGGACAGCAAAACGCAGCTGATCCAATGTATGAAGATCTAGTTGGTTGGATAGGTGATAGTTGTATGTATGTAGAAGTATGCATAAGAAGTAGCATCCACACGCGTCAGACATAGGACAAATAAGCAATGTGACGACGCTACCAACCTGCACTACCTGGGGAGCCGATGTTTTACCTGCAGGTCCCAGTATTTTAGCTAACCCGAAGTTTCGCCGAGATCCACTTGCCGGTTGCTATGTGTGCCCGAACGCACTCTTTGTAAAACAACCTTGGGCCAATACCAAACTGAAAAAAAAGGTACTTAAATCAATGATGAAATACCAGAAGGCACTTTCGTAAATTTCCTATCCCCCCCAACCATTAGGTACCAAGATATGAAATTCAGTATCCCTAGTACAACTTCTCTAAGATGGCGAGCATCAAGGCCTCATTGAAGGCTATCAACGATGCTATTCGTCAACAAAAATGGGACGATGCCTTGTCACAGGCCGAAAGTGTCATTAGTAGAGATGCGAATTCCTACCAGGCGTATGTAGCTCATTCTGTCAAGAGCCCTCTATTGTTGAAGAATCTAACACTCATACTAGTTACGTATTCAAGGCGTTCGCCTTAGATAAGAAGAACCAGCCAGAACTAGCCGAAGATGCGTACAAAACAGCTATTGGCATTCGATCCGATGCTCAAGCATGGCAAGGCTTAGTCAAGGTTTACGAGAAGCAAGGTCCTAAAGCTATCCAAAAGTACCAGCAGGCCGCTCTTAAGCTTGCTGAGATCTTTAGGGATGCTAATGAGATGTACAAATGTCAAGATGTTGTTGACAAGTTCATCGACTTTGCCCGTACTCGTGGCGATCGGACTCAATACATCCAGGCCCTTCGTCTCATACTCCCCAATAGTCCCATCTATCCCGCTCTCGAGGGTCGTGTTCCTCATCCTGCCAAAACTTACGAAACGATAGCTCAAATCCTAGAGGTCGATGAGAAGAAACGCATCAATACGCTCATTGGCGAACGGCGTACGAGATTAGGCGCTAAACTCAGCGAGGTGACCGTCGAGGTTAATCGTGAAGTCCTGTGCCAGAGCGAGCTAGGCGAAATCTACGAGCAGCTCATCCTCTGGACCCAAGATGATGATGTTAGGCGTCAATACGAGGAGAAGCTGCTCCAATTTCGATATGACCGCCTTCTAGTTACTGCAGCTCCAAACAAAGCTAGCGAGCTCCAAGTAGTGCAGAAACTAGCAAACGACATGGTTATCATCAAACATCCTTTCAAACTCGCATGGGATATCGCAATTGAGTGGCAAGACCATAAAGAGATCAAGGATTGGGACGTCAACGTGCTCAATGAATATTGTTCCTTTTTTCCTAATTCTGACCTCTATCGTGTATTAACCGGGTTTATGACGAGCGACATATCTCCTTTCCCGAAAAAAGAACCAGAAGCTCCAGCTGCCGTACCTACGTCTGAGGCGGATGATGAAAGCGAAGACGATGAAGACGGCGGTGCGCCAACATCGGTGGTCCCTTACACTGATGAAGATAGACTCTTGATGATGACAGAAGGGATTTCAACTACCAATTCTTTGCTCGCTCACAGATTGATGGGGGAGTACTATCAGCACTTGGAAGAACACGAAAGCAACGTTGAGCTCATGAGGAAGGCTATGGAAATTATGAACGCGGAAACCGAAAAGACCGGGAAGGTCTTTACGAATGCTAATCAATCTTTCATGCTCTATTTAGGCACTGCGTTAGTATTTTATCAGTCTCCCAGAAACCACGGCGAAGCGAAGTTGCTCTTCGACAAGGTACTTGAGGTAGATCCTACGTCAACTTCTGCTATGATTGGCGTTGGTCTTATCTACGAAGAGGAAGAGGAGTACGACCGAGCAATTGAGTTCCTAGAGCGTGCGCTCAAGGGCGATAGTGCCAATCTCCGTGTACGTGCAGAGGTTGGCTGGCTATTTTCATTAAAGGGCGATTATGCACGTGGCAAGGCAGAGCTCGAATCCCTCCTACCACTTATGACGCGTGCTTCAGTTTCGAAAGATTTATTAGCCCAAACGCAATATCGTTTAGGTTGCTGCATTTGGAATCTCGACCCCTCAAAAGCTGCTAGGAAGAGCCGCAACGGCGCGTATGCGTACTTCTTAGACGCGCTAAAGAGCAATTTCAGTTATGCGCCGGCATACGGTAGTCTCGGAATCTACTATGAAGATTATGCGAAAGATAAGAAGAGGGCCCGAAAATGCTTTCTCAAAGCCGTAGAGCTTTCTTCAGCAGAAGTCGAGTCTGCCGAGAGGTTAGCACGGTCGTTTGCCGACGACGGGGATTGGGATCGGGTTGAGTTAGTGGCGCAGCGAGTAGTAAATTCAGGCAGGGTCAGACCACCTCCTGGATCGAAAAAGAAAGGAATCAGCTGGCCTCTTTCTGCTCTGGGGGTCGCAGAGCTGAACAAGCAAGATTATTCCAAGGCTATCGTCTCATTTCAACACGCTTTGCGAATAGCTCCCGAAGATTACTATTCGTGGGTCGGTCTAGGGGAGAGTTATCATAGCTCCGGAAGATATATCGCCGCAACAAAAGCAATTCAGACTGCGCAGAAGCTAGAAGATCAGATGGATGATAGTAAGATCGGCGATACTTGGTTTACCAAGTACATGCTGGCCAATGTCAAGCGTGACCTTGGCGAATTCGATGAAGCCGTCGCTTTGTACCATGGGGTTATTTCAACCCGACCTGAAGAGGAAGGTGTCGCAATAGCTATGATGCAGGCTATGGTCGAGAATGCTTTAGATTGCGTGGAAAAAGGCATATTCGGCAAATCAATCGAATTAGCGACCGACACTTTGACTTTTGCGCTCACCGTGCCTACAAAGATCACCAGGACGTTCAATTTCTGGAAGGCGGTTGGCGATTCATGCTCCATCTTTGCCTCTGTCCAGAGTCGTCTGCATGACTTTCCGACTGACAACGTTCGGAAACTGCTTGACCTTGGTGCAGAAGACAAGTCTACATATGCGATACTAGAAGATGTCGATAACGTGGGCAAAGAAGTTATTTTTGCTGAAGGCATCTTCCCAGATGATGAGCAGCTCGGGGTAGATCTTACGCGATGTTTGCATTCCACCATCTTAGCTCACAAGCGAGCGATTCATGAGTCGGCCAACGATATTCACGCTCAAGCGGTTGCATATTACAACTTAGGCTGGGCCGAAAACCGTGCACACCTCTGCCTCTCTTCGCAGCTCCGGGTTCAGTCCAGTAGATACCAGAAAGCTGCTGTTCGGTGCTTCAAACGTGCCATAGAGTTGGAGGCCGGGAATCCGGAATTCTGGAACTCGCTAGGTGTTGTCACGAGCGAAATAAATCCATCCGTGGCGCAGCATGCATTTGTCCGGAGCCTGTTCCTCAATGAAAGAAATCCACATACGTGGTCGAACCTTGGCGCTCTTGCGCTATTTCAGAATGACATCCAACTCGCTAATGAAGCCTTTACGCGAGCACAGTCCAATGACCCCGATTACGCCCACGCCTGGCTAGGTCAAGGCTTTGTCGCCCTTCTTTACGGTGATGCTAAAGAAGCCCGCAGTTTATTCACCCATGCAATGGATATCTCGGAGTCGTCTTCACTACTAACCAGACGCCAATACCCCACGTCCTTATTCGACTACATACTCGCAAGTCCGTCGGATTTAAGTGTTTCGTCTCTCATCCAACCACTATTTGCACTCACTCAATTACGTCGTCTCAATCCTCAAGATCTTTCGTATCAGCATCTATCGACACTTTACCAAGAGCGAACGAACGACAGCCTTAGAGCGATAGATACCCTCGAGGAAGTATGTGAGCAATTGGAGACGAGTTACGAAGCCACCGAGTCCGCGGAGTCACTCGGGCGGTTTGCCCTGGCTAAAACGGACCTGGCTCGTCATTATCTCTCGGCTGCTCGATACGCAGAAGCTATTGACTGCGGGGAAATGGCTTTGCAGTTAAGCAGCGATGAGTCCGCAAACGAACTAACAGCCGAGCAACGCAGAAAAGCTAGATTATCAGCACACTTGACGGTCGGTTTAGCAGAGTATTTCTCTAAGAACATTGATGCAGCCGTGTCGTACTTTGAAACGGCACTAAGTGAATCCAACGGCAATCCGGATGCAGTTTGCGTCCTGGCTCAGATGCTATGGGCTACGGGTACGGATGATGCTCGAGAAAGAGCCCGCGCCATTCTATTTGATGTGATAGAGAAGGACTTAAGCCACGTACAATCGGTGCTTCTTCTAGGCATCATAGCATTACTTGATGAAGATGAGGAGTCTTTAGACGCCGTTGTCTCGGAGCTTCAAACACTCCGTACTAGTGACAAAGTTACTGATACGGAGCATTCCCAAATTGGAGAAGTATTCCGCGCCGTAGCCGCCTTATCAGGGAACAGTACAGAAGACGATGTCATTACTCAGCTTCAAAACGACGTTATGTTATACCCGCATCTCCCACACGGATGGTCGAGATTAGCCGAGGTTAGCGGGGAAGAATATCCTGCCGATATGGCCTTGAACGTAGCGCTGAAGGCCATACCGCCGAAGGGAGAACTCGGTGCTATAGATCTTGCCAATGCATATGCCGGAACCGGTAAGGTTGCCGACGCTCAGACGGCGATCTTCGTCGCTCCATGGAACAGCAGCGGCTGGGAGTCTCTAAGCAGTGCGGTTAACTGCTGATTGGTTGCACTTATGATTCTCGGTATGTTACACAACTCCATTGTCTTGACTTTTGCACTTTCCAGCTGTTATGATGATACCTATGTCAAAAATATGTTTCAAGACGGGGCTGAGATCTTCATTGATGCATAACTATCCTATCTGATGCAGCTTGTCCTTTTAATCTTATCTCCTCGATTTTTATTGTCGGTTAGTATTAAGCTAACTCAATACAAATAGGTCCGCAGTCTTGATGATATTGGCGTTCAGCATGGCAGCATGGCGGTATGGTGGCATTAAGGTGCATGTATGATGGGGGATATGGATAGCGGAAATGATATATGCAATGAGAAGAAATGAATGACGACAACCTGATTTGCGTGGATCATGGGCATATTGGCTGTTAGCAATGGGGTTTGATAACAAGGCAGATCTGAAGTCTCATAAGGTTACCTGCCTACCTAGGTACTGTACTTGGCAGCCTACAGCTCGGTTCAATAAAGAGGGAAACCAAATTCTAGCCTAATGAACCTGAGAAAAACACTATGTGACGGCCTGTCTAATTTATTTATATGTCGGCGCAGCTTAACCATAAGTAAATTATTAGGACGGCCTACCAAGTTATAGGAACAGCAAACGCTAGGATTTCACATCCCAAGACACGTAAACCCGGCCTCCTATGTCACACAAATGAGTTACCTTATGTCATTGAAAAGTGATATTTGATTTTATATTGGGATTCAGGGAAACCGGGTGTAGTAAAGAGTAAATAAAAATTTGGCTACCATACTTAACGTAGACGAGTACGAGCAGGCATGAGATTATCAAGGATAAGTCACGATTAGCGTTGTTTAGATCGGCTTCGTCGGGTCTGTAGTCGCTAACAATGGGGGATGCTCATGTTTAATATGAAGCTATACTTGGGATTATTGGCTAAAGCCTCATAAATACTAAAACTTTGCTATAGGTAATCGCACGAAAGACATCGATAGACAGGTGGGTTATGTGCCTAAATACCTAGGTAGCAATTCGGAACCGGCAACTGAATACTCTAGAGAATGGCCCAAGTCATAATTTACATTACTGCAATAGAATGCATCGATTCTGTTAATTTTCCATTGCTAACTTCGTAACCTAGTACTTTTGGTATTGGCCTGCCCAGCCGCGCCCTATCCATAGGAAGGAATGCTAGGAAAAAGACCAAGACTATCAGAAAAATCGTCTATGGTATCTCAAGAAAAGGAGTGATAAGACCACACAACCATAATATCACGTTCTCTCGACGCCGCATGTCATTTTCTGTAGGAATATCCATACGCAAACGCACCTGAGTCTACCGATTCTGGTGGCAAACCACATTTCATCAGGCTCCCCGTCTCCAATAGACTATCTTGTACGTAGACTGCCTGTGTGCGATAGTTCCACGAGCAAAATCCCGCCCGATAGATACACTACTCATTAGCTGAATGTATACCAGCATGAAAAAAATGTCGATCCAAGCCCCAAAAATGTAGGCTACGCAAATCCAGTACTCCCCGAATTAACGGTTCATACTAAAAACTTTAGGTACAGGGACTGGAGTCTGTTTCGTTGGCTGTATCGAGTACTTTGATTTCCCCTCCTTCGCCTTCTTGTTGTTTGGTGTCTGGGTCGAGATAGGCGTTTCCTTGTTGGAGCTCGAAACTTTGGAAGGGGCGGATTTAGTGGTCTTAGGTCTCTTTGCAGACTTTTCTTGAGACCGAGGCTCTTGAACTGGAGTTGATTTGCCTTCTTCAGGTTGCTTCCGCTTCAGGTTCCCATTGACAGCAGCTGGTTTCTTGGATTTCTTCGAATTGGTCGGGGTAGGTAATGCCGCCGAGTCTTTGTCGGATGCACTCTCCGACTCACTGTCTGATTCAGATGAAGAAACTGCCCGCGTTGCGGGTGCAGGACGGGATTTCGAGGACTGAACCTGTGGCATAGAACTAGGGACGCCAATAGGGGTGAAACGGGGTCTTAGACCCTGTGGCTGCTCTCGAATAGCCTTCGGCATTGGCGCGTAATCCTCGGTAGCGGTAGCACTGACAGTACCGCCAGGACCAAATTTAGCTACGCGACGGAGATGCACGGTTGAGTCGATTCCCCGATTCACTTCTAATTGTTAACCATTATTTGAAATTAGTGAACTAGGAGGCGCGACTTACGAGAAGTATAGTTATCCCCTCCCTGTGAAGGGATAAGCAACTGGATCTGCGTGCTAGTAGCATGCGACTCAATGTCTAGGCCGTAATCGTCGCCTTTATGATTGAGTAATGATTGTCCAGGAGTTGCTTTGGATAGATCAATCTCCATGTCTTTGAGCACAGTAATCGGCAACGAAGCTGGTGCCGTGAAATACCACACCTGCTTCCCTTCCAAGTTAGTTTTGCTGAAAAAATCTGCAACTTCTTTGGCGGGATTGTCTGATGAAGCTTTGCGGATCACAAAGTCTGAGCTATTAAGCCAGCCAGGTCGAGAACTGGAATAACGGTATTAGTTTATAATCGGCCAAGATAGTTTCTACGACTCCAGAACTCACACTTCAGAAAAATCATTGCCATTGACTCTAGAAATGGCCACCTCATCACTATCTATCTCCATACCATGCGCTTCCTCGCTGTCATCATCAGAACTGCTATCGCTGGCCTCGTCGCTAGAAGATTCAGCCTCAACAGCGCGTTGTGCACTGGGCTCTTCGTCATCGCTCTCGCTGTCCGATGTGCTTTCTGCTTTCTCTTCAGCTTTATTTCCTCCCTTTACCGTCGCGCCATTCTTGGCCGGGCTGTCGCTAGAATCCGAACTCTGGGAGTCGGAATCGGAATCGGAATCGGAATCGGAATCGGAATCGGAATCATTAGGACTTGTGGAAGCTGCTGCCTTGGTAGAAACTTTAGATGATGGTACGCCTACGTTCGGGATAGTCTTCTTAGGTTCAGACTTAGTACCGTTCGCTTTTGGGTCAGCAACCTTGCGCTTGGTTGCCTGCTTTGCGGCGTACTTGCTCTTGGCAGCCTCGAGATCACTTTCGCTATCGCTGCCACTTCCGTCGCTGTCGTCGGAGCTGCTGGTGCTGCTGTCATCATCGCTACTGGTATCCTTGGCTAGCTTTTGATTCTTTTGTAGCTGGGTAGATCCCAAAGGATTAATTTTGGAGGCAGTTTTCTTGTCACGAACAGTTGAAGCCATGTCGCTGAGCGATCCCATCGGGATGCGAGGGCGATGCTTCGACATTGTAAATATGTGTGCCAGGCGGCGATGAGGAGCTGTGAGAGTAGATTTTTTGGTGCAAACTGCGACTGGAATACAAGTTCAAAATATATTCCTGAAGTGGACTAATAAAATGCTCTTTAATTGAGCTGAAGCTGTTTAAAATCCTAGGATGAATGTTGCCTGAGAAGTGCAAACTGGAGAGGTGGTGATGTTGGGAATATTAAAAAGGTGAAGTATTTACATGTAATTGATGAACTAACTTTCACGCTGAGGCTCTGAGCGTACAAATTTTTTGGAGCTCTTGATGCTAGACGCGGCGCGCTTCCTTATCAGGGCAGTCGCGGGGCCGGGGGTGATGTGGGGCAACATGTACTTCGGTACTTTGATAAATGAAGCTGATAGAGCCGGAAGATTATGGATCCGACGCTTCACGGCAATTTTATAGGATTAGGTAATGGTATCTCAGGTACTTAGGTACATTTATAATGCACAATAGGTACATGTACATGCACGTACCTGCATAGAGCCCCACAGATAAATTGAGTTATGTAGAGGAACTTTTATTAACTTGGTCGAACTCCCATCTTCATCTTATATCAACTGGCAAATGATTAGTACCAACTCAGAAAAGTCTCATATTTTCTTACAAGCTTGGATGGTTATAAGGCGCAATGGCCATGAATAAGAAGAGGAAGCTAAATATACCAGAACCTCCGCCAGGTGTGTTTAACCCTGTATCGTTGTTATTAATAGTTTCTATAGATGGTGGATGAATGCTCATATCTCGCTAGCTATGAGCGCCTTTGCTCTTCGCCAAAGACTTCTTAACCAACAAATTTCCCCTACATCACCTAATGTGGATACAGTTGATGAGACTATATCTGTCCCCAAAGTCCCCCCATCACCAGATACTTCGGGGACTAGCAAGACTCGAAGTCCAAAGAAGACAAGGAAGACCCCAAATGTTCAACCACTGCCAAGTGTTGATAACGAATCTGGTAACGGCGTGAAGGGTACATTACCAGGAAATTTAACACTCTCAACGGATAATACTGTTATACCTAACTCTCCTAACGTCACATCTAGAAGTCCCTCGCCTTCTATAGCCGATGATGAGTTATTGGTGAAGCCGGCTAAGGCATTGCCAGTCCACCTCTCTAACTTTAAGCCATCCAAAAGCAACTACCAAAAACGGAAAGATGGGAGGATACTATTAAAATTACGTGACGGAGAGGTTTGTTTCCCCTACTTATTGTTCTAGAAACCCGAACTCACAAACAGCAGCGCTTAGTGATTCTCGGCAGCTATGGCATACGCGTGAAATCTGGTGAGATAACCCTCAATGGCGCGATGCTAAGGATATCAGACAGGGTGCATTGGGTGAATGCGCCACATTGCCACGCACTCCCCGTCCTTAGATGCTCGAACGACGCCAGCCTAGAACTGCTCCCTCATCCAATGGCTGCCGGTCTGAGAGGTTTAGGGAGGCTCTCTCCCCAGTTCAGGAAGCTCTGGAATGAATCTGATCTATCATCAAGCAAGAGCACTACTTCACCTTACCCAACATTTGTAATCGTAAGGATCCTCGAGGCATTTCAACAAACTATGCAGCTGATGATGCCTATAGTTATATACATCAGCGGATGGCCCAAAGAAAACAATGCTGCAAGATTTAGTATCCCCGCCAGAGTGGAATAGGGAGCTTGCCAAATTAGTCGATATTTCAAGCTCGAAACCCAGCTCCTTTATGATCACGGGGCCAAAATCTTCTGGGAAATCCACTTTTGGCAAGTTACTTGCGAACCGACTCATCACAGATCAGTCAAGTAACTCCAAACGCAGAGTCCACCGGGGGGTCGCTGTGCTTGACCTCGACCCGGGACAGCCTGAATACTGCGTCGCTGGCCAAGTCGCACTCGTATTCCTAACTGAGCCCGTGTTTAGTCCCTCGTTCTGTCGTCCTCTTCCCTGTCCAGAGCTCCAGATTGTTCGGTCTCATGCGCTAGCATCCATATCTCCAGCCTCCGATCCTGAATTATATCTAGAGGCTGCAATGGATCTCATGACGCACTATCGGAATGCTCTAGGGCGTTACCCTCTTATCATAAATACCCCGGGATGGATCCAAGGGACAGGGCTTGACCTTCTTACCTCCCTCATCACTAGTTCGCGACCGACCGAGGTGCTATATATGTCCGAGTCCGGTCCAGCCGAAGTAGTAGAGGCGCTGCAGGAATCATGCAGGACTACTACTTTTTCTACACTCCCTTCCCAGGCCTCCCAGCTGGCCTCGAGAACAGCAGCACATCTCCGTTCAATGCAGACCATGTCGTACTTCCATGCAGAACCCCAAAGCTCTGGTGCCGGTGGTCATTGGGTTCAGTGGAATAGCAAGCCACTGACAACTGTACCTCCTTGGCAGGTCAGCTACAAAGGTCCTGGGCGGGGGATATTCGGGATCATGTGCTATGATTACCAAACACCCGTGAATTTATTAGCCGACGCAGTTAATGGCACCATTCTCGGAGTTGTAGCAGTCGAAAACGTCCAAGCGTTTAGACATCCTGACGAGCATGCTATATTACCTAGCGATACGACTTCTGATACGATGGATATAGATAGGGCTGATGAGGGACCACAAAAATCAATATCCTCGTCGTTTTCGACATTGGCTAGAGATATTATTGTTACGACACCTGAAGGCATTCCATTTATCGACACGACGAACGGAACTACTCTTGACCCTAAATTTTCCCACTCTCTTGGCTTGGCCCTTGTTCGTGGCATCGACGTCAAGAATGGTGTGCTCCAACTTTTAACGCCGTTACGACTGGAGAAAATAGAAGAAATTACTTCTAGAGGGTGGGAAGTCGTACTCGTTAGCGGGAAGTTTGATACGCCGAGCTGGGCTTATACCGAAGACCTATATTATCGGGCTCATGAAGAAGTAGACGACGGAGCAGATGCGGATGAGACGATGGACACCGGTGACGATACTGGAGATATCTCCGAGACTGAAAATAGCAATTTGGCAGGGCCCATAGATACGATACCAGTGCCGTGGGTAGAGGTGCTACATGGAAACCAGAAACGTGGCATCGGCTCAAAAGTATGGCGAGTGAGGCGTGACCTAGGTCGCGTTAGCAATTCATGACACATGGGCCGCATGCAAGAAATAATTATTCGATGCTAGCTCTCCTCAATTGAAATATTACGAGTCCGCCGTTGTTGATTCCGGATTGAAGCTCAACGCTGCACGGCATCATCGCAGGCATGCGGTGGCGTTTGCTATTCCTATCTATTCCACAACATTTACATGAATCAAATCAAGAGCCGAGGTGAAAAAGAAGTTTTTTTTATATATATAAAAATACCATGCTTAGTCCTTATATAGGTATACATAGAAGCTAACATACATTACATGTTCTAACGACAATAAGTATAAGAGGCTGCCAATAAATAAATTACAGCAAAATGCCAAGCCGATCAATCTACTACCCCTGGTGGCAGCACAGCGATATAATCCAGCGGCGCCGTCTCGCGTCCATTAGCCGTAGCATCGACACGCACCACATCTCCCTCTTTGATTTCGACGCCCTTAAACGTGATCCTCGTCGCCGAGTGTCCGTCAATCCCCCTCGTCAGCGTAAACCCAAGCTTGTCCTCGTTATCGCCGATCCACGACCCAATACTCTTGTCGTTCAAAAACAGCTCGTACGACGCCTTGCCCTCGTATAGATCGTAGTAAGCGACAGCCAGATCGTACGTTCCGGCCGTGTAGTTTAGCGTGGCGGACACGCTTGCCGAGCTCGAGTTTCCGACGCTTTGGACGATGCGCAGACCGGAGGCTACTTCGAATGGGTTCACGGCTGTTATGCGGTACCCGCGCAGAGTCATGGATTCGGCTTCGACGCGCCATGGGTGCTTTCCTACGCGGTCTTGCGCGTCGGCGATTCCGGATAGGTTGTGGTAGAACTCGTTAATGGCGTCGCGCCAGACGATTGCGTGGCCTGCTTGGTATGTTAGCCGGAACGCCATCTCATCGAACCGCTGCTGGTCGATGAGGCCTTGTAGCTTGGCCCATTGCGCGGGGAACGTTGCGGCTGTCTCGGCGCCTGCGTAGTCTGTTATGGGGTTAGTGATTGGTTTATCTCTTCGGGTCTTATTGGAGATTCACATACGCGCATCATAAAAGTGTTGGATGACCGTCTTGCCGTTCTTTAACACGTGCGTGTAAGGGACGTGATGGAACCATAGCAGGAGGTCGTCCGGTGTCGTTTCGATATCCTCAAACACAGCGGCGACCTCTGTCGGGTATTGGCCCGCGTAGCCGGTACCGTTCTTAACCGTACGGTCCATTCCGATGCTAAATGCGTCAGCCCGAGTCCACTGCCCCCACGGGTTGTTGTCCATCGATTGCGGGTTCGGCCCGTAATGCGGTCCAGTGATATCCGTAAGTGTCTGGATTCCTAGATTGCCTGTGTAATTCTCATACGCCGGCCAAGACTCCATCGACATGCGTGTAATAGTCTCGCGAACGGTATCGTCCAAGCCGAAAGTCAGCCGCGTCCAGTCTTCCAAGATGGCTACTTCATCAACCGTTGGGTCCCAGGCTAATCTACCATAGCCATACAAGTTAGACATGGCGAGATGTGTGCCAAGCCAAGTGGTATTTTGGCCGACGTTTACGACAGCCGCGTAACCCGTGAGGCCCTTCTTATTAAAGCGCTTGCCGGAAAGTATATCAGAGCCGATGACAGATTTCTCGCCGTCGATGCGCAAGTCAAAGTTAAGGATCTCCTTCCAGAGCGGCGGTAGGTAAACCAAGTGGCACTGCTGGCCGAGATACTCCTGGGTAACTTGAAGCTCGATAGCCGATGCAGTCTGTTTTAAATGCGCGAAAAGCGGTGACGGGGGCTCCCTCACCTGGAAATCAATCGGTCCATACTTGACTTGGACGACGACGTTGTCGTCAAATTTGTCGTCGAGGTCGCGGAAGAAGTCAACGGCCGCGTTCGCTCGATCGTCTTTCCAATTCTTCTCGTCAAGATGCTGATTATCATAGACGAATGCGCGGAACATGACAATACCGCCGTGCGGCTTGACGGCCTTCGCGAACAGATTGGCACCGTCGGAGAGCGTACGATCATACGTGAGTGGACCGGGCTGGCCCTCGGAGTTGGCCTTGACTAAGAAACCCGCCAGGTCAGGCACATGTTCGTAAAGCTTGTCCGTGATTTCAGTCCACCAGGCGATGACGGACTTGTCCAAGGGATCAAAGGTATTCAATCCACCAAACGTCTGTGGCGACGCAAAGTTGAGCGAGATCCCGATTTTAACGCCCCATGGTCTCATCGCGTCGGCAACCTTAGCCAGCCCAGCCATATTTGCATCGCTTAAGATTATAGCGTTCGCGTTGACATTATTAATGATAATTCCGTTAACGCGAATCGAAGCCAGGAGGCGAGCATATTCGGCGACCCGCGTTACATTAGAGATCAGAGTGTTATTCGCGAAGAAGATAGACGGGCCAGCATAACCACGCTCGATAGTACCGTCCATATTGTCCCATTGGTTTATCCATCGGATTGCTGCGCTGGGACTTGTAGCATAAGCGACCTCTGTGAAGTTCGCTTGGGCTAGCATAGACAAGTACTCGAATGCACCATAAAGTGCACCACGTTCATTCTGGCCCACGATTTCGACCGTGTCGCCCTTAGTACTAAGCCAGAAACCATCTTCCTCGAGCTCGGGTGTTTCAATCGAGATGCCCGAGTCGTTAAAGGCAGCGATAGTTCCGATGACTATGGAAGGGCCTTCGTTTGTCTCGTGCGTCACGTTAAGTGACTTGCCAAGGATCCCATTGATGCCTTTTTGCAATTCTTGACCGGCGACATAAATAGGACTTATTTCCGTAGCGTTAAGAGCGATGATATTAGGGGGAATAGCAGCCTGTTTGACGATATCACATGGCAATCGAGCGTATCGTAACCACGCGTTGAGCCCGTCTTCTGCAGCCACAAGGCTGAGAGTAGCCAAAAACCAGAGTCCGCGCATTCTACCGTACCTGACCCAATCTACCGCGATCTAGGTACCTAACGCACAGAGATCTGCACCTGACAATCTACAGACATTGGGGTCCCCGTGTTTATACATGACGCCTATCCAGCACAGTGGGACCTTATCTGGGAAGATTATAGACCCCATTCTCCAAGAGCCAGGTTAATGAATAAGAAGCTGTCTTTAGGCTAAAGTCGAAGGCTATGGGCTGGTAGATCTTATCCATAGAGAATTGGCGTGGCATTCCAATTTGCGGTACTTTCGGTATATTTATACACGAACTCGTGGAGTCGTGTCTCCGTCTTCCCCGCAGATTCGGAAATGAAGATCCTCCAAACAGAATAAGCGATTCCGAGCTGGATTTAAAGTTGGGGTAGCAGGGTAGATAGCCGAGCATCGTGCATGGGGCCAGTATCCTAGTATTTTGGCTGTACATACGTAGGGATTACGTTTCAACATCGACTTATGCGTAAAGCGACTGGCGAACCACTTCCCTGAATGATATGAGATCTGATTGGAAACCCATGAACGTACCTAGGTACGTAATACGACCGATAATGCAGAGCCTCATTAAGAGATTGCAACTTCAAGCCTACCTACCTACCTAAGGTAGGTAGGTAACTGGTCCAGATCAGCTCTATCATTACAAACACCAAAGGACATTTGGGTTCCGTGATACTATAAGAACCACTAGCAGAATCGTAGATATGGTTGAATAAGCTAAGAATGAATAATTCGTTGAGTGAGCCTTTTCGTCTGATTTAGCGTCACACCTTTTTGCTTCCTTCTCGTTATATCTTGCTTTTCGCCTCTCGCGTCAATAACATAGTTGCTGAAGCTTAAGAAAATATACGGTAAAAGAGAAATAAATAAAAAATAAAAACAAGAACTAAGAAATATTAATATGAAGTTTAGGACGGAAAAGTGTGTGCAAGATGGTTACTGAGAACCTCGATCCTATCCAAGGGCATTCCTGTTGTTATGTGCGCTATCCCATATACCGTATATATCAAAATTGACGACGTGATCATGGGGTTTCTCTCAGGATTCCAGATGAGACATCTAGGACAAAGAATATGTATGTATACGAGCCATGGGCTCGCCAGATAGATTGGAGTTCCTCGCGGAACAGCGAAGTTGTTTCAATGTTGTTTGATTCCACCTCGTGACAGTTTCAAGCCGTATTCTTATCAGCACTAACAGCTGTCGTCTTTGTGCCGCTGAAATGAGTTCCCACACTCAATACCGCGTTCTCGACTGAAGGGCGCCGTTTTGTGGCGTCAACGATAGAAGTCCCCGTTTTGTCTTCCGCCGGGACTGCTGGAGTGCGTAGACCAGTTTGATGTTTTCCACCAAGAATATTGTCAATAGAAGAGAGAACGTCTGAGTGGTTCCTTCGAACCGATACGCTGAGCTGAGAAGAAGGCAATGAGGCTAGGAGAACGTTGACTGGCACGGTAGTATTCCGAGCAGGTGTAGACCTTAGGTGGCGTTAGACAGGTAATTATGAGGTGCAGGGAGTCTATGATGATGAAGTGCCTGGGGAAATAAATTCAACCGGGGTCTTAGACACGGCACTTACACAATGGGTTCGTGGGTTGTGTCGTTAGTTTGATCCGTCCCCATATTTATCAATAACAACGCAGAGGAGTTTTGAGGTTACCCGGGGAATATCGTGGAAATTTGAAGTTCTTATGATGTGTTTCGAGTGAAACTCAATGTAGGGTTCCTACTTAGAAGTAGTCGGGTTTGGTCGAGGATGGAGGGGGGAGACTGATACTTGTCGAGGATGAGTTGTAAGATGGAAAATGTCAGATTCCATACACCTTGGTGGTATATATAATTACCTATATATGCTTCTTAGCCCATGAAAGGCAGGCTTAGTACTGTCTTTCAGCGGTCAATGAAATGATGGAAAACGAGAAGGATCATCCATCGATACCTTAGGTACCTATGTAAGTACTCTAGATTATTGAATCGGATATTTCGGTTATATGATGGTAAACGACGTGCATCAAGGACGTGTGATTGCATCTCCAGCTACGCCTCTCTCTATAGGTGGTAATACCTACCTACCTACCTACCTACATATAGTAGCCTTAGGTCAATGTATAGGTAGGTTTGCCTGCCAAGCTATATAAAATGAAAAAATATGCGTCTAGTTCGGCTATGGTAGAAGCCACTTGCTGGAATTTCCCAAATCTTGACTCCTAAGTTAATAGCATTGGGTATCTTCCAGGGGCCTGGATCAAGCTGTAATTTGACCAGGTCCGACTACTCATACCTCCCCTAACTACGAGGCTACAAGTACAATATTTATCGGGGATATTCTTGGTTCCGATCTGCGGGCTATTTGAAATTTTCATGCTAATGCAACAACTCTAGAATGATAGCTCATGTAACTGGTAGTCTTATTTATGATATCCGATCATGGGTCGAATAGGATAGGTTGTGCAACTGATAGGTAAGTATACCTACGACAAGGATTGAGTTACCTAGTTGCACAACCTATCCGCCTATACATATACAGAACAATATGTTGGAGTTGCTTATTAGTAATGCTGTAATATTCTTAGCTATTAGTACGGTGTATTTCTATCACTTTGGTTCGCTAAAGAGTTTGGACGCATCTTTCATCGAAACCGTTCCCAAATAGGTAACCACGTTTTATATCACAACATGATAGCATTAATTCAGAGACATCATATATCAGTATTTATATTAAACATACTCAATACAATAGCAATTATTAAGTCTAGTGCTGACATGGTCTTCGCTGGTTACTAGACCTAGGTATCTCGTAAGAGATACTATTTAAATACGCCTTGCCTTGTGGTATTAGTATGATAGATACTCTGATGGAGTTTAGCTTTTATGAGTACGATGTAATATTCGAAGCCTAGTATACTGCAAGGCTATGCAAATACCTAAGGTACACAATGTATAGTGGTCTCCCCCCAAGTACCTACCTTACATGGGCCAATATAATAAAGGTACTTGAAGATCAAATCTTCAATAACCAATATAATGGCGAGAGTACCTTGAAGGTTTCAAGAACGGATAAAATAGCAAGGCTGGGACAGTATTAGTTCAGAAATAATGCTACGCACGTTAACCAATATACCGCGGAAGTCAAAAGGCGCATACTTTAACACAACGTGACCTAGTGAGTTCAAGTCCCTCGCCCTGGACATGATCAAGCTATAATAAACAATAGGACAACAGTAAGTAGACGCCAACCCCCGATTATTGAAGCCGCATGCAGTTCTTGGTTGAAGATGTTCGTAGGTTTGCGGCAGGCAAAGGCCACAAGCCATAGGACGGTTGCTACAATAAAAGTGACGTAGCTTATAATAGTAATTTCTCCGGAGGCTGCCGGTAGGCTTGAAAGCAGCAAGACGGAGACTAAGGGTGCATACACCCAGTAAAGATGCTTATAACCAATCCTAATAATCTGTCAGAAAGGCCGAAAGGTAGGTAGGCAGGTGGAAAATACTCCCCAAAGAAAGGCGGGCTGTTACTCGACCGTCTTCTGTCCGGTGAAGAGACTCGATGAATAATGTCACACCGGTAGGCTTGTATGTTTTCATATAATCCTGGTTGCATTAGCTCCCAGAACCTAGGCACCTAGCAGCTTCGTTCTGGCGGAACTTGATGCGATATGAGAACCGGTGAGCGTATGCACACATGAAACTGCATAGACCGAATGAGCAAGTAGACATGGGTAGTGAGTAAATTATGAGCCGTGGAATGAATTCCGAGGATTTCTCAACCGCTAGCCCTTTATTATAGGTTACATAGGATGAGGGTGGTGTATATGAGACTGAAGAACTCGAAGCAATGTTTATGTCAAGATTCTAGATGAAACATCTAGAAAAGGGGTATTGTCGGTATGTATAGCCGTAGGCTTCCAAAGCTAGGTGGCTTAGAGTTCCTCGAGGAACAATGTATTTGTCTCCTTGCTTCTTGCTCTCTGATCAATGTCCAGTCAGATGTATGGGCGATCCGGCGGGAACATCTCCGTGAAGACCATATCATGGCCACCTGACACGGGTTGCCTAGGATATAGTTGCCGGCAAGTATGCGTAAGTCTAAATACTCGTTAGTATAATTAGAACTAACTGATACCGACGGAGGCTCGCCTGACTTCTAAAAGTGAGCCGTCATTCTCACATATTTTTTTTGTACATCTACACCATCGCTTTTCTTTACTACCCGAGAAAAGTTACACGTCACTATTCCAAAGTCAATCATGAGCCGATCTGTAAGGCTTTCCCGCTCGGCTGTTGGGGATATTCACTGAAAATAATGGGATTCGTTCGTTGCATTGAGAAAGGCTCCTGCAAGTAAGATACATACCTAATCATCAGTTCACCGGTGCTCCATCGACTATCTAAAATAGGAAAACTAGAAGGATGACTGAGTATCGATAGGACGTAAAATACCACGGTCAGGGAATGTATGGGTGCCGACTCGAGTTCTTCCACACCGATGTCTTATATCAAAAATGGACATTGGACAACTTATCGGCAATCCCGACCTTAGCCTTCATCTATTTTAGCCTGATGCGTGATTTATACTTCCAGTGGTAATGTGACCTATTCTATGTTGCTACTTTGCTGTAAAGTCCTAGTCCCCGGTCAAGACATTGTATAATACCTACCAACCGGAATCAACTATATAGTGTTTTGCCATGGTGGCCCCGGTGAAAATATGATGATACTGCAGCCTTATTAGCTTACCATGCCTACATGATCGGCGGCTTACGTCCTTGCTAATATCCTTCCATTTGATAAACGACGAGCGAATGATATTAAAAGAGCCCGCTAATTCGCTAATTGTCTTAAGGAATCGAGGCGTAAATTCCCGTGGAGGTACTGCTCCGAACTTCGGGCGTGGCCGAGCATTGGATGTCTCTTGTCCCTCGAGTCTGCGCTGTACCGATGCCGGCACACGTGGCGTCTCGGTGATCACCCAATGTTACCCTGTCATGCTAAGGTCAGGGAGATGATCCTGGAGTAAATAGCCCTATAGAATAGTGCAATTAAGAGATTATTCAAATATTATAGGACCACCCCCTTTCTATTAAGCAAATCCCAAGTTGACATTAGGTTAGATAAGATAAGTTTTTGCGGGTTAAGCAAATGGGGACAAGCGTTCAAATTTGAATGTTCCATCAGATCGGTAGGCTGGAGGGTTGAATTAATGTTTCTGGTTGCTGGGATAGGGTACGGGCAATGTAGGTAGGCAGATCATGGTTCATGGCAGTAATCCCATGCACGCCATTGAAATGACAGTTCGGTATAGCCCTGCTGTTATATGGGTATATTAACTAATGCATTAAGGAGTTAGGTGGAAAGAAGCGAGCCAATAGTACTAGGTAAAGAGGGTGATGACGAATCGAAATAAAGACTATACATACTTAGTTGCGTAGTTATAATGTCTTCCTGCCTAGAAGAACAAGTTCTTTCCAGTCCCAGGGGCCAAGAAATCTTTACTAGTCGTCAGGCACAAGTGATAAGATTCTTTTATGAGTGATATCCCGCGTAATGTCTCAAATTAAACATCTGTCATGGGTAGGGGGATCAACATCGGTTTGTACTACGGGAGTGGTGGGGGCGTCTCCGGATATCTACGAAATTCTAACAAGAACGTAAGCCGGTGCCGGACCTGGGCGCTTTACCTTTGCTTGTTAACCAGGTTTGGTTATGATACCTACCCAAGTAGGGCGTAAATACACCCCGCAAGACTTGTTTATACAGTCTTGACTCCTTGTAAGCGCCGACGAGGGGAATGAGATTGGGAAGGTGTATGTATTTGAATCCCGCCCGAGGTGGTGACACCATGGTAACGTACCACAAGACAGCAGTGCCTGAGGATAAGAAGCTAAGAGCAAGCCCGCCTCTGTCATCCCCATGCCTATTTACGTAAACTGACTATGAGGATGTTAATATGTCTGGCTTAAGTCACGCTCAGTCTAGATAGACTGGTCTACGGATAAAAGATAGCCAAAGGTCCAAGAATGTATTAAGACCAGAACTCGCTACTAATAGTCATACGGACAAACGTAACAGCGTGATATCAGATGAGGAAAAAAGATGAAAGCTACTGAGTCGTTCGAGCTATAGCAGGTATCTAAGACACTAGAATGTAATCTATGATAGTAATACAAGGTACAACCGCACAGACACACCGTTTAGGGGTACTTACACAACTGACGCCAACGTTGTATCCTTATTTAAGGCTGAAGAAAAGGTATAGGTAATGGGACGGAGTATGTGTGATGAAGATATCATTGAGGGCGTAAAGAACTAGAGCCAATTAATACATTAAAATGATGAAAGGCAGCCGATTGGTTATAAGGAGGTATTTATGGACTATTTATTTCCGTTCGTTCTAACCGAGATCTTTATGACTAAGCAGTATTGACCTATCTCTCTGTTTCCAACTCTTGTGAATATTTGATAATATTGTTAAAAGTATTAAACTCGACCAAGCACTTATAGTAGTTGAAGAGGGACTAAATTCGGAGAAAAAAAGAAAAAAAAAAAAAAAAAAAGAGAAACAGCAAATTGGTTGTTATGCTTAACAGTAAATTAACGGGAATGGCTTACCGTAATTTACTTATCCGAACGCCATGTCGGGGTGCACAGGCGAGATGGCTGACAGCTCAATCAAGGCCACCGCCTTCAATGGCTATCCTCGACGACTACTTAGACATAGCCCGACCACATTTCAGCCATATCCCCAAGTCGGAGCTCTCAGTCACCGCTTTCCACGATAGCCTTCCTTCTTTCAACCATCCGCGGACTACCGCCTCCGACCGGCAGGCCATCGTCGACAGGCTCAAGCCGTATGCCATCATCTCGTCGATGCGAGAGCGCACACCATTCCCGGGAGAATTACTAAGGCAACTACCCAATCTGAAGCTTCTTCTAGCGACCGGCACGCAGTTCGAAACGTTCGACCTAGCCACAGCCTCCGAGCTTGGCATCAGCGTTGCCGCGGCGCCCGGCAGGGGCCGCACGGACGGTAAACTGACGAGCCGTCCGGCGCGACCTAAGCTCGATATCAAGAAAGGCGGCAGCCATCCGACGACGCAGCACGCGTGGGCGCTGATATTGGCTCTCGCGCGCAACGTGGCCGCCGACGACGCGGCCATGAAAGGCCCGACGAAAAGCTGGCAGTCCCAGCTCGCCATCGGACTAACAGGCGCGACGCTCGGCGTCGTCGGCCTCGGACGTCTTGGCGCCGCGGTGGCGCGGATCGGCAGCTTGGCGTGGGGCATGCGCGTGGTGTGCTGGAGCGAGAACTTGACGCAGGAGAAGGCGAACCGGAAGGCCGAGGAAATGGGACTTCCGGTCCGCGGTGGTTACGCCCTGGATCCCGACGCGCCGACGTTTACCGCCGTTAGCAAGGACGAGCTGTTCGCGACGGCGGATGTGGTCAGCTTGCATTACGTCCTTAGCGACCGTTCCCGAGGGATTGTCGGAAAGGCCGAGTTAGCCCGGATGAAGGACTCGGCGCTGTTGGTCAATACCTCGAGAGGGCCATTAATTGACGATCAAGCGTTATATGACGCGCTGCAGACGGGTCGCATCCGAGGCGCCGCGCTGGATACATTTGACATTGAGCCTTTACCCGCTGACAGTCCTTGGCGGTCGACTGAATGGGGCACTCAGGGGAGAGGCAACTTGATTATTACTCCGCATATGGGATATGTCGAAGACGGGATTATGCATACTTGGTACGAAGAAACTGCAGAGAATTTAGAGCGGTGGCTTCGGGGAGAAGCACTTCTTCATCGTCTTAACTAGGTAAGTACCTAGGTTAGACTGTTCTCTAAAGCCCATGATTGTATATATCCGGGTTTGAATCACGGTATCTAAGCGCAATATTAGCAGAATAAATATTATTAAAAATCCCATAACTGTTAATACTTAAAGGTTAGGTATGTAAAGATTATATATTAAGCAATGACGATTTATGACGTTACAAGCCACCTTTTGGTTAGGTGGTCAATCTGATAATATTTAAATTAATCTTCAAAACGGTTCATGTACAGGTCCATAGTCCAAAATCTGACTTTGTAATCAACGCAGTCTTTCGCCTGACCCAAGCGGCCATCTCGAGGCTGTACGGTAACGAATCGCGTCTTAAACGTCATTTTGAGACATTATGAGTGTACTTGGTCCCATTAAAACATCTTTATACTGGAGTTTCGATATACTAGGCACGTCAAAATGTACCAGACGATAACCCTCACGGATATCATCGAATCTACATGTGGCAGTTGGCGACTCCGTGGAGATCAGGTAATCAAATATAGGGGCCCAGGTCCCTGAGACCAGGCGAACATCAACCAGTGACAGCCATCCAGGCCGGATAGCCTTCAGGAACTCAAGCAGGTTGCTTTCCGGTACATATAAGCCACGTAGAGAGCAAGCTTGGAGATGTGCGGATTCCGGGTAGTCGTCGGCAACAATATGCACGGCGCGGTCCTCGGACGAAGTTGAAGTATTGGCCCCGATATCGTCCAGTGTATATCAAATTCTTTCAGATTCGGCATCAATGATGACACCTGCAAGAGACTTCGGAGAAGCAAAGTGCCGTGTACGCTTTGACTGAAATTGTCGGGTGCGACGTCTTGTCGTAGCTGATCTTGGGAAACGTACAGCGCAGAGAGGCTCATCGTCAGCCTTTCTAATGATTTATAGAGACCCGTAGCGAGAAATCGCTAGCTAAGAAGAAGAAAGGCCTTGTATGCTAAACTGCAATCCCGAACGGAACTAAATAGATTGAGATATGAATCGACAGTCAGCTAAGTAAGACTCACGCAAGGCAATTATACCTAGTCATGTCGAAGGTTTGCTGAGCCGTCTCCCAGATAACCTCGCGTAATGGGCGAGTAAATTGCTCAGAGATCTCATCATTAGACTCGTCGACCCCAGCATCTTGACGGAGCCGGATGCTACCATTGAAAGGCCCTGATGTTGTTACGACTGCCACTAAATCGACAACACTGGTATGAATTATCTATACCGATAGTCCCGGGCCCTATGCGGAGCCAAGCCCCACAAAACCGCCGGGTCCTCGGCCTGGCTCGCCGCCTGCAGGAATGAGAGGCTCTGTCCATGCGACGAGAGGAACAACGCCCAAGCCAACATGCATTTAATTGTCTGGGAATTTGCGGCTGTATTGGCCGAACCCGACTAAATTTATTGATTCACGGTAAGTAAGTCATACGCATACATAAATTGCCCACCAAGAAGATATGTAATTACCGTAGTGGGATTAGACGATTACAGAGAACGATTGGCGTATTTTCAATGCTAAGTCTGTATAACTATTGTAATTTGAGGCTATTACCGTTGCTTGGGGTACCTAAAAGCCTTTTAGCGTTGCTTGGTGCGCAACGGAAAGTCGAAATTTAACGGTAATGGAAAGCACAATGGTTAAAAATGAAGAAAAATAAAAAAAATAAAAAAAAATAAAAAGATTAGGCCCAGTCTTTTCCCAAAACGGAAGCTGTAATGTTTCAACTAAACTAAGAAGGTTCATTAGTACTGAAAAACACTAAGAAATTAAGGTTTTTATATTAGAATTTTATTTTTTCAGATCGTACTTTCCATTACCGTTAAATTTCGACTTTCCGTTACGCACCAAGCAACGCTAAAAGCCTGAAATTACGGAAGTTATACAGACTTACCATATACCCCTTTTGGGTTAAAACCAATGGTTGTCAGTAACCGTATATTCCCGCTATGGTAGGTACATAGGTAAATATCATTACGTAAAATATAAAATCCACCACGTGGGGCAAAAAAGCGACACCTGTGTGATTCGAACACACGCCCCCGAAGGGAATGCCTAGTCCATCAATTTAATTAATAGCAGGGCATCGCGTTAACCACTCCGCCAAAGTGCCTTATACCGTATGGGGCATTGCTAAATCTGTTTGTGATTATAGTACATAACCATACTTTACGTACAACTTTTCCCACACCGACCTCAAATCATAAAGAGATCCCAACAACTCTAAAGTGGGTCGGTTACTTATTAAGTTATTTGATTGATTAATATCTTGGTTTTATACACGTTTAACCTAGCATATACCAAGCTGATATCCATATGGAAGACCATCTTTATTCCAAGTCAGAAAGGTTCTCTTAAACAGTATAATACATCAGGGACTCAAACGAATGGTCGTAGTGGTAATCTAATCTTTATGAGCGGAGCTATGCGACGGTTGTCGTATGTATATCTTGGTGGATTGATTGTTTCCGGAGGGGGAGCATCTGAATAGTGGGGAATACCCCTGATTTCGGTTGACGGCTGAGGGGTTTCAACTGCTACCTATGTACCCTACGCGTCCGGGTCGTCTGGGTCGTCCGGGCATGTCCGATGTAATTATGACGTAGTCTACCATTAGCTTTTGCTTCTACCATCCATCTCAAGCACTTCCGAGTTCTAGCTGGGATTTTGCTATTAAATTTCGCAACACTTAATCAGTAAATCAGTAAATCAGTAACGTATAGGAAGAACACCCATCAGACGTTGAGATATGCAGGTCCAAACAACCCAGTCCACGCACAATGTTAACGTACTACCGTCTTATATAACCCCCCCTTGCGAATTTACGACGTCAATCGCCCCGGTGGGTGTAACCCTGCGATATTAATAGCAGTGGCAGGCAGACTTACGCCTCAAATTACATAGGTTTCGTTTTATAGCCGTGATGGTCTGGGCTCTATGTCTGGAGGCGGCCTTGAGGGCTCTTCGCGTTGCATTCCGCTAAGTACAAATCCTGTGCCTAATGACCCAAGAGCTAGCATGTCGCCGCGATTAAAATTGGAAAGCAATAACTCGGATGAGTCCAATTTGTCGGCCGTTGCGGCTTATTACATCCCTCAGGAGCGCAGGACACGAGAGCCCGAAATGTTAGACAGCTCCAGTAGCACGTCTCAGTTTGAGAACGAGAACGAGAACAAGAAGGCGAAGAATCGAATGGCCGCGCGAAAATGTAGGCGGAAAGCTAAGAACAAGGCTAAGTTACTTCAGGATACGAGTTTGAAATTATCACAGAAGAACGAAAATCTCAGAGCCACTGTAAACGGTCTGCGGAATGAAGTTATCAACCTGAAGAATGATATCTTAACGCACGGGACTCTATGTCAGAGTGAGCCGATCCAAAACTACCTCACCAATGCAATCAACAGCACGGTCGAGAAATACCAGAGTTGAGCTCCTCTTGTCGACGCCTTCACTTGTTCTCTATTCTAATGTTGGATTGGTTATTTCGTAAATGGTTGGTAATATTTCATGATGATGGTAATGATAATGATAACGATGACTTCGTTAACGTCTGGTGGTGGCGTGTATAATACTATCTAGGAGGCAAATTAGGTACGTATCTATATAGGTATTTAATCACTTGAAAACGCGACCATGGTGTGAGATATTATATGATTTATTTATACGAAGAATACTGATCTACTAAGAAGCCCCCTTCCAATATATACCTACAACAACCCACCCTGCAACAAAAGAAAAGTAGTTTTAGCAGATATTCTGATGTCCTCGACCCTCAAAGCAAGCTTCCTTCCACTTGTAACAATCCGTCGAGCACCTTGATTTCCCCTGCGCCTGGTTTTGCTTCTGTCCCTCTCTTCTCAGTTTCGCTTCCTTCCGCTTTTCGTTGAAAATCTCCTCTTCTCTGTCGAGCCGTGCTTGATTGCAGTCGACAAAACGGCGTATACCCGACCCAAGATTAAAGTCGTAGATGCAGCGTTCCTTACCTGTGAGGACTTGGTAGGATTCTCTTATTTGGTGTATTTTCATGCTCGCTTCTTCTTCGTCGCCCCTAAAGTTTTCGGGGTAGTATATAGTTAACTTCTCGTGATATGCCTCTTTTACGGTTTCAACCGATGAGAATAATGGAATTTCGAGAATTTCATAGTGGTTAAGGCCGTTTGGGGTATGGGCCTTTGTCGGGAATTGTTGCGTGTTCGTATGTGCTTGTGTCTTTTGCGTCTTGGGACAATGAGCACATTCCTCCGTTGAGGGAGCCCCCCGGGGAGAGGCGATGTTTGCGGCAACATGGAAAAATGTGAAGAAACAGCAGCCGATTAGTGTAACGATAGACATAATGCCTGGAAGCTCCTGGTAAAAACTCATTGTTGCAGAATTGCGACGCATTCTGCCGAAATACGGGGTTTCCATTTTTCAATATAGGTCAGCTAATAATGAGGGCTAATCTACCTAGTAGGTAGATAGTTGCAGATATGTCTAATCGGCGTATCTTGTGATGAGAATAAACAATATTAAGCGGTCCTTATATATTAGGTACGGAGGGCTCCCCTTTTGGTATCTATTTCTTTGTTCGCAAACAATGGCATGATTAGACTTCAATAATCCGGCTTATCCCAATCTTTGATCTCCAGCCTTAAGAGTCAAAGAACCAAGAGTATCGTTCTGGGACTTTTGAAACCCCCAGAAAAGGGCCCCTGTGTTGGCTTTAACTGTGAACAAAACATAGAGAAGATCCTATTTCAACCATTTCTCGCTTCATTGTGAAATACTCAAGAATCTTTTCTTATATGTATCTAAGTAGTCTCATACACATGACTGCTATACCTTGACTAGAACGGAATCTTGAAACCACCAGGAACTTGACGTGAGAAAACCCCTTTCGGATCTACATCCATCCTCACTCTCTGTAGTTTCCGCAAGCTTTCGCCCCCATAGCTAGCGATAGGGTCTTGCCATGGCGCTGCGTAGTTTGGGTAAATGAAGGGATCATATGCGCCCAACCTTTTCGCATCGTCTTCAATCTCTTTAAACAATTCGCGCGCTGCCGTCTCAACCTTCAAATCGTCCGCCTCGTTTCTCCAAAATACGGTTAACAGGGTTATCACCAGTGCGTCTGACCTGTCTGAAAGTCCGAAGACATTAGACGCTGCGGATCGCGCGTAAATGGCTGGTGGTAACGGTTCTAGCGAGATGGCCCAGACAATGCCACGAACGCTTTTGATAGTCTCTATACTTTTATTCCAGTTCAAGTAAACTGCCTTAAGCATCGGGACAGTGGACTTATGAGTTATCGTGACGAATAATTGACTGTTTAGTGTATTAGCATGTTGTTTAAGTACCTAATGGTGTGTGTGCTCTGGTTGTTCCAACCCCTGGTACATACCGCCGTCCATTTTTCGAGTACGAGCCCTGTTCTACCGCCATTTCTGCCATAGTAGCAATGCGCACTTTCTCATCCATCGCAGATATTTTCATAAATGGTTCGAAAACTTGTGGATTCTCGTCGGCTTTCGTGTATTCGATGTTGCTCAAGATGAAAGTTTTGCGACCGCCGGCGGCGTAACCAATATTCATTATTAACGACGCATACTCATCATAAGATTCCGCTGAATTTAAATCAACGAACGCTTTCAGCTGTTCATCTATGGTTTCACTGGACGATAGAACCCCTCCAGCCCATATAGGGCCCTGTTCAAAAGTTTCAAAGTCGATCCGGGTGACAACGCCAAAGTTGTTTGAACCACCCCTGAGAGCAAACAGAAGATCGGGGTTCTCGTCGGCGTTGGCGTTTACGATGGTCCCATTGGCCAGCACAACTTCGAAGTTCGATACCGTATCGCATGTCCAACCATATCGCGGCGAAAAGTATGAAATTCCGCCACCTAAAGTTAGCCCACCAACACCGACTTGTGCTACACGACTGCCAGCTACCGATATACCAAGAGGATCTAGTATTGAATAGATGTCACCCCAAAGAGCACCCGCTCCTACAGAGGCTATAGACTTATCATCGCTGACCTCAATGGTGTTAAGAGAACGTAGGTCTATAGTCACCCCGCCAGCAATATTTGCCCCTCCAGCAATGCCTGCGTACCCACCGGATCGGATAGCGAATTGACAGCTATTCTGTTCATAATCTCCAAGCGACTCAGCTATAGAGGATAGCGAGTGGACTGCGATAGAGACATCTTCTCTTGTAGTTGGTATAACGACACATAAAGGCTCGAGACGAGATTCCTGTTGGCTATGATACGAAGAAATAGAAGAACTATATCTCTGGTTTCCTGGAAAGGCGACCTTTTCGCCGAGCAAAGCCACCAACGATAGGCACTAAATTTTAAGCCTCATTAGACTCAGTTACGTTGACATTTGTGCAAGGATTAAGAATAAGGCAAGACTTACGCAGGGCCCGATGAAGCACTGTGGTTCTATAAAGTTAGAGCTGAGCACCCATTGATCCATAGTTGATTGGGTACACGGGTGAGAAGAAGCGGAATCTCTAGAAAATTAAAAGAGCAAATGAAGTCAATGAGGACATAATTGAAAAGGAGAAGAAGTAGGTGAAGGTAAAAGCGGGATAGAAAGCCATCAGAAAAATATGGAATGCCACCATCTAAAAAATAGCAAAATTGATATTATATTAGGTCTAATCGACTTAAGGGAATCTATAGCTCTGATGTACGACTGCATACTGTATTACAAGGGCTATTCCCTAGTATATCCAATTGTTGACGATGATTCGTGCGTTTGGTACTATTGAACGCCGTCTTGCGTCAGCGGCTCAACCGCGACAGGGGCCGTGGCTGTCAGGGGACAAGCACTCGGATCATTGTCTAAGCTCTAGCCAAGTGATGTATTCAATAGGTTTAACATAAATGGTCTTGGTATTAGAGAATGATTTTCGATTGTATATAAATAATAGTGGTAGGTAAGCAGGTTCAACTTCCGGATGTGAAATATCCCCCTTTTTGAAACCTGTATTGGATGACCTATTTGCTTTGTCCTCTAATAAACCTGTGTCTACCTAACCCTGGCCGAAATAATATAGAATTCTCTGCCGACTACCAAAACTTCATAAGGTATATACGGCCCGGTCCTCCTAATAACAATCTAGGCCTTTGCTGTCATAGCCAAAATTGCCTCCTCAACCTCTTTAGGATGCGTCGCAACCAAGAAGTGAGCGCCACCCTCGAGAATATTAAACTGGACGTCGCTTGAACCCGTGAATCGTTGGGAATGCTCCTGAGCAATGGCAGGAGTGTAGATAATATCGGCCGATCCCTAGAAATGTCTCAGCAACAATTATCCCTTAAACAAAACAGAAACCACCAAGCGGTGAGAAAGCAAAACATACGTGTAGCCAATGGACGGGGCATTTAATATCTCCTATTCTGAGTTGCAGCCCATCTCTGTCCGCCAAGCAGATAGCAGCCATCCGGAGCTTTCGACGTCCCTCGTTCCCCGAGTAGACGCGACGTAGGATCTCGGTCCAGTACTCAAGGACCTGAGGGGTGCCCGCAGACCCGAAACCCAACCCACTCACAGCTTGGATCCAGTCGTCACCGATGACGAAGTTTGGGGTAGGGATACCCCATTTTTCAAGGAACGGCTGTAGAAATGGGACCGGGTCCCTACGGCCGTTAACAATAAAATGTGGTTAGCGATATGATGTTTCAACTACAACTATCATTCAAAAAGGCGAGTATAGTCCAGGGACACCATAATAGAACCGGGAGGGCGTCGTCGATAGACATTTAACTTACCAACAGCCCTTCTCACGGGATTCGCTGGTTTCAGCCTCCATCGACGTGCCAAGAGGAATGAGGCCCAGAATCTATCTTCTGTGAGCCGAGACGATCCACTTGTCAAGTAGCGTCCAAAATTGAATAATTACCTTCTCCGGCGCCAGCAGTGCCATCCTCACGATAATCCAACCCCCCTGGCTGGTTCCCAACGCGTAGGCCTTCTTTACGCCCAAAGCCTCGAGGGCCTGCAATGCAACGAGCGCAGTGTCCCAGTAGGTGAAGTGTTCCGTAGCACAGCTTGTTGCGCCATGGCCGAGCGGCTCGATGGCCACTAGGTTCACTGCGGCCGTTAACGTCTTGTTATCTAACTGGGCGCGATAGAACTCGACTGTAGTGCACATGGAGTTGATGAGCACCCATGTCGGCTTTGAAGGATCCAACTTGTTGTTCGATATAGCATACCCAACCTGGGCTTCCAAGTGTGAGACTTGTACTGTTTGTGTCGCGGCCATGGTGTCTCTCCTTTACGCTAATTGAACTGACTTAGTGTTAAACTTTCGTACCGAGATGTTGGACTGAAAACGGCCTGGACTAGGTTCCCCTCGATCTTTAATACGCCCTATACTTCAAAGAACTTAGGTTTGCTTAGTTCCCTTGTCTCCTTCCCTTTGATCGCCCGTACCCGATGGTGCGGCACAACTCGGTTACTAGACCACATCGGGATAGCTACGAAACTAATAAGGGCAAGAGCCCGAATAAGCTCTTAGTAGTTGGAGCTATTGCGTCTTTAGGTAGAGAGTTAGCCTTTGGGTTACCCGTTCTTTTACTACTCCTTCCGCCCGAGCTACATACGTCACGGGGGGCTACTATGATACGACTACGGTGTTAGCAGGCGTATCATTTATGGGGGTCCTCTTACATGCCAAGCTGAATACCTACCTACGTATATTCCGTCCCTCTATGTACAACTTGAAAAGAGCTGCTAAATTAGACATGAGGCTTGGGCAATTGAGGAGAAATGTACAGATAAGTACAGGGTACGGGAGGGACGCAAGGGAAAGAGGAATGGTATCCAGGGAGGGAGCTAGATGTGAAAATAGAAACAGCGACTAATAGAATAGGATAAGGTACACCAATAAAAGACTTTATGCTCGAATGTTAGCATGCTTCCAATGTATCTCGTATTTCTCCCGGGGCGAACTCGGTGGAAATAACTGCCACCGCAATTATCATCAGCGAGGCTAGTTAGTACCAGGTACGGACAGGAATAAACATTCCTTCTTCCTATCGCACACCCTTTTCCGCCTTCAGTTCATTCTGAGCTTGTGCATTTATCTGAATAGCTTCCTGCAGCTTGGCTACAACTTCGGGCTGGCCACCGAACGCAGTCAGGAGCTTTTCATCAAGCTCCTTCTCCGTAGACTCCAGGCTCTTGGCGCCGCGTTTGCCGCTCCTAGCTGCGTTTATCAATGTTCCCCACCGCTGTGTAAAAGCATAAATGCTCTGCCGTAGCAGTTCGTCCAACTTCTCGTTTGCATCTTGCTCGGGCTGAACCTGATTTTTGGCCGGTGCGGCCTTGCCGTTCGTAGACGGGGAGGCGCTAACTGCGGATGACCAGAGGCCGAGCGATAGAGAACCGCCGAGAATACCCCTGAATAGGCCCATCCAATTCTGAGGACTAAGAGCATCCCATATTTGGCCAAAGTGCTGCATCGCTGCCGGATAAGATCTAACATCGCCGATCTCGAGTGACACCAGTCCATTCTTAAGAATAAGCAGATTCTTAATCATGAATAAATCAGGATCGGGCTCGGGATTAGCTGCCTTGTTAGACTTTAACCGGGATTCGGCACGCTGCATGGCAAGAATAGTCTCGTGGATTATTCGGAATACAACTGGGCTCGACTAAAGGGAATGGGTCAATTTTCAAACATAGCGTAAATAAAACAAGGGTACTACTTACGCTTCGCTCTTTCGGCATGGCTTGGTCATACATAGCCAGAAGCTCAAGGGCCCGTTTCGTAATTGGATGTACATTGGAAGATGCGACACCATTCACAACGGGCGTGATCTTAAGAGAGTCTTGCGAAATGGGGGCTTTCGAGATAGATTTCGTAACCTCGGCTTCGAAAGCAGTGTCGGTCAAGGGCCAGAGATGTTCGATGAGCAGTCGAGCGGTGAGGTCATGGCAGTGAACCGAGTATCGAGTCTCTTCTTCGTCGTATTCTGATAGGAGGTACTCGTTTGTGATCCATCCTACAAGATTGCAAACCGATTGGAGCTCGCTTGTTTGTAAAACAGACTGCAACGTCGTTGCGATCGGGGCAATGTTTGCGGCACTGACTAATGATTTTTGTTGCAACTTTAAGGCTACGTAGGCGGACTGGGGGTCCACGTTGTACTGCGGCTCTATGGAAAAGATCTTAGCGAAAAGATTTGCTTCATCATATGATCGTTCATAGCATTGCTTGACAAAGTTGCGACATGCGGTTTCTGCGTTGACTTCCTTAACCTCTTTTCTAAAAGCCTCGAGGTCATGTTGAGTCATGGGACGGAGATCACGGTCTCTGACATCCGCGTAAGAGGAAAAGATGTTGACGGCAGTATTGGAATAATAATCAAAGCTTTGCCCAGGGGTTGGGTTTCCCAGTTGATCATAACAACTACGAATAACGCGTTGGGCATTCGCCACTAAACCATCTACTTCAAGTACCATCTCCTCAAATCGGCCATATGCGAGCGCGTGTCTGGCAGATTCGGATTGTGTAGCGGAAATTTGCTTTGATATTTCCGATGAGATTCGATCAAGATGGCCCGTAAACCCAACTTCGAGTAAATGAAGAGCTTTAGTGAGTAGAGACTGATATCTGGCCAGATAGGACTCGGCATCCCGGTAGTCAGGCTAATACAGGTCAGCAAAGAGTGCATATGTGAAGTACGCAGATCGTGCAGAAACTAACATGCTCTACCATAAATGTTATGCAAGCATCCAGATTCGTTAGGATTTCGCCAAAGCTTTCGTGGTTCACTAGACGGCTAGCACCAGGAGCATTCAGCCTCCTTGTAACGCCATCTAGATATGCATAATAATGCAAGTCAGTTCCGACCTCGTCGGCAAGCTTTTGTAATCTTCTCTCTTCTGATATGAGATCGTCGCACTGGGCCTGGAAAGAGGACGTCTGCGACTCAACAGCACGAAATGAACCAGCCAAAGATGTTAGCAGATCCAGAGCACCATTCGTATCGCTAATAAGCGTATCTAGGTGACGTTCAGTCATCTCTAGTTGTTCTTGGTAAAGCCTATCTCCCTATTAGCGACCGCATCGTCACCCGTTAAACACCAAGTACCGTACAAGTATTCCTGCTGGCTAGCCTTGATCAATTCGTCGTCGGAAGACCTCAACCGGGGCGGTTCTTGTTTTCGGACGACCTTTTCGATCCTCTCAACCATCAGCGCCTCTAAACCTCTCTCTTTGGCCTTCTTGCGCCTCTTCTTCGCAGCAGCATCCTTAGAGAGCTGCGCACGGACGACATGGTAGAAGTCAGAGTAAGACTTTGCTCTTCGACTCAAGGTTGCTTCGGGGGGTTCAATTATCGCCTCGGCTTCTTCAAATAATTCTTCTAGCGGCTCTACAGCATCGGACAGCTTATTTCCCTAGACTGGCTGTTAGCATTGCGTTAAGGCGTTAAGAGGACGGACAATGGGTGTGTTAAAGATGGAACTGACATTGGGCTGTTGAAGAAGTGATTCCCTTCTTCTGTGTCCTGAGGTCTGTGGAATAGAAGGGGTCCTCTTGTGGGTATGATCTGGTACAAAATTGTACCATGAATCCTCGTACATGGTTTGTCCTTGGTTGGCGTATAGGATTCTGGGAATGTTGGGGATGTGAACTTGTTCTAATAGCGGCGACTTTACATTAGCTTTGGGGCACGAGCGCCTGCAGTCGCGATTAACCGTAGCTATCAGCTAAATTACCTAATGTAAGCCGCTTAATCTACATATTGTAGGTAGACCCATAATTCCCAGCCCCTTTTAGCGCATACTGACACTTCAGATTATGCATAGCGTATTGTTACTATCCAACGTTCAGGTCCATATGAAAAAAAAAAAAAAAAAAAAAAATCTTTTCTTTCTTTCCTAAAATCTATACCATTTTTTACACGATGAGAACTCATTCAAGTCTCCTAGCCTTAAAGGGGTTCCAATCAGGTCCCATAGCTCAGTTGGTTTAGAGCGTCGTACTAATAATGCGAAGGCCGAGAGTTCGAGCCTCTCTGGGACCATCCTTTGTATTTTTGAACTCACAAATAGACTATATCTTGCCATTTTATACTTTTTCCCAGTTTTTTATTATTTTGCAGCGTATCGGAAACTAAGATATTTCCTCGTTAACCCTGCATATGATAGGGTTGGAGCCATCTTACGTTACCTAATGTATATAGCCATCATCATTGGCGGTTGTTATGGTTCCTTATTTCTATAGAGTTTCTTGGAGTCGTCTTATCTATTTCTACGTCATCTTTTAAATTTCGTCCCGTAAACCCCAGACACCACGTGTACATAGTTCGTGCTAAGGATACTGTTAGGCTTGTTTACAGGTACCTATCAACTAGCCCTACCAGGCTAGCTATAACCTAATCCCCCCAGCAATCTTAGAGCTATCTTTATTATTGGAAAGCTTGCTTTCCCAAGTTAAATTTGGTCTCTAGAGGGCTCATATTACCACGAATGCAAACTCGTAAGCAAGCTTTCCAATTAGCTGAAGTTTACCCAACGTTCAGGTACGTGCTCCTTAAACAAAAACCTAAGCCATTGACTTTAGTTTTCAACGCATTTAATTAAAAAGCTTCGCCGGAAAAGCTTTCCAGTTAGCACAACTCGTTGTGCTACAGGGTATTTTTACTCGTATACAATATCCGCGCTATTACCTCAGGCGTGCTATTATAGCCGTCGATACAGCCCTGTTTACAAAGTTGTTCCATACCCTGTACGAACTGTAACAGTTCGATCGTAATGACTACCTAATGCTTAGTCTGTATAGGTAATGATCCCTGATCAGATACTGATGCTTTGGGAGGGACCAACGCTTTAGGAGGGACCAATGCTTTGGGAAGGAATAATGCTATTAGAAGCACAATGTTCACAACTACGTCATTTTATAAGATAAGTACATATTACGCACGGACGAGGGACGTGCTGATTTGAGATATCATATAGAAATAGTAAGGAACTACTGCTACTTTATCGCGCTTCCCCAACGCGTTGTTCCCTCCTAAAGCATTGGTCTTTCCTAAAGCGTTGTTTTTTAAGCAAGAATAAATCGTTTATAGCCTGATAGTAACGGTATAATTTTAAATTATCATATGTTGGCAGGTGGTCCACGTCACCATCGTGAGTCACGGTTATAGCATCAAGGGAGGGGACGAGGCCCCAGGGCTGGGTGTATACACAGACGAGGTCCCGTAATCCTTTCGGGATTCAACAACGCTTCCGCAATACAAGACCAGTTCCACATCATTTTTACAAAAACAATTGCCTAGGATGGTGCTATTGCCGTACGAGTCAAAGCCAAAGGTTCGATTGATGTCCAAGTCCTCATTACTAAACTTAAACAAGAACTATATATTTACAAGCTAAACTTTCTAGCCTGTTGCTCTTGACAACTCAAGAGGCCTGAACACATCTCTGGGTTCTTGCATGTGATGATGGATCTTATATAAATACCGTACTACTCCCTCTACTCTTCAGCCATTGTTCCCTTCTCCCAATTAGCAATATCCCCAAAGCTATCTTTTCAGCACTACCACAACTTCATTACTACCACTTATCTAACTCTTTCTCAATGGCCACTGATATTACGCAGTCACCGCCCAACTTGGGTACCGATTCAAATAATCTGCCGAACGGTCCATGCCTTCTTTACGTGATGTACCAGGAGCATGATGAAGGCGAAGATGCAACCAGCCTAGTCGCCTTGCCATGTCAATACAGGTTTCACGCAGAATGCATTGCAGACTTTAACGACCATCATAAGGATGAACAAATTTGCGCTTATATACAGTTCCGAACAAATTTGCCTTTACTGTTCCGAACACTACAGCCACAGTGTATGCGGACATCCTCCTGAGCGTCAGTACCTCCAGCCAGGTTTCAAGTTCAGGTCGGGTGACAATATCCACTGTCGATGCGTAATCATATAAACACATATCCTTTAGCATATTTCCACGTTGTTATTGACAGGAGCCAACGCCAGTATACCAGAAGACTGTTTCGAGTCCGCTGATATACCTAAATATTTCGAAAACACCCAGCTTTTATTAACCGCCTACCTTTTCGATGGTGCCGCAAACAATTGATCCAATCAGTCAGGACAAGTCATGCTCATGACGGGGGATTTAAGCGGTTGGGGTATTCGAACATCCATGGAAGATAACGAAACTCCCGCACAAGCCATGTACGAAACCTTTTTGCAAACTTCGGATAGAGCTATACAACGGTACGTTACACCTTATATGTGTTTATATATACCTATTTAACAATATTTAGGGTACCGTTACATGTGCCCGAAAAGCTTGCCCTTCCTATACAGACCCACTCCATTTCATGCGGCCGACCTAAGATTCTTACCGCCGTTATGCAAGGCCTGCAATCTTTTGGAAAGTGTAAAACAAGCTCAGCCTACAATCCAGAGACTATTGGTGGTAATAAAACTGGCCTACTCCTCGCAACATATTAATCAACCCGACATCCGATCGAAAGCAACCTATAATATCAGGGGTTCTCGACTGGGATAGCGCTGTTTTCGTCCCGGTTCTCACAATAAATTCTACGCCTTTTCTTCTACCGTCGCCAGCCGCCACTTACTTATTTTCTAATAACCAACTATTATATTATTCTTGAGATGGAAGATAGCATATACGTTCACTCTAGGTCAGACCATATGCGCCATAGTCTATCTCGAGACTCGAACATGCCTGAAGACCGGCGATCTGCTGTGTCTCCAGCTAGTTCTGGATATGCTCACGATATGGAACCTTTGATCACCGAAGCAACATCAACGGAGGAAAATAGAACTTATCCGGGTTTTCACATGGGGATGATACTACGCCAATTGAAAGGCCTTTTCGCTGCGATGTTTCCACCGGTACAAAATGCAAGCTTATTATTCGGACATTTACAGGTAGAACCAATATTAAGCGCGGGCAGCATCGGCTTATATTATTTCTGCCTGAGACAACTCTGTGAGGTTTTTTTCACGGGGTCCAGGTCGCCATTGGAGCTCGGTCAAGGCCAAGGGGTTCCTAGTTTGGGAATGTATCGCAAAAACGACGCCGTAATTGCTAACTGGCAGAATGTTTGCTACGCAACGTGGTGAATATTATATTTAAAGTGTCCTTTGATTAATATGGCGCATTATGGATCGGGATGCTAGCCCCCTACAAGTTAAGGATAAGATATCTGCTGGGACAGACGGTTATCACATCTGTCCGAGGGATCCGTGCAGAGCCAAGTTCACCAGCAAAAGAGACCTTGAAATCCACTCTGGTGTTGGACATAGACATATCTGCCTTTGGGGAAATACGGGACCATGCTCCAGTGCAGGATTCGCAACGACAGAAGAGCTTAATTGGCATGTGAAGCGCGAACATCTGCTACGAGGGAGAGTTGTCATAAAATTTTCATTAGTTCCTTTTTTGTATGGGTTAAATGGCTTGTATCTAAAACTATAGGATAGGAAAATATGCATCAGTTTGCAGGAGAACCGAGATTATACGATGTGAATTGATGATACTAATCGTAGAAAGTACAATTTTGACACCTCACAAATTATACCTTAGGTAGGCCTTTCACCCTTTTTAACTTTGGTCTTCTTAGGAGATAGCTACACAGGTTGCCGCGTCGTTATTAATTAGTGTAAACTTAGTAGATACGAATTCCAACCCATGGCTTTTGCTCTCTCCTTGACTACCGCCAAATTTACTTTACTTAAGTTTTCTATCTCCGCTACATAAATTCTCTCCTTGGTCGAAGCTTCTTCGTTAAGTAACCCCCCAAGAGGGTCCTGCAGTTCCCGTCTCCCATCCCCTATGGAAGGCCTGAGTACTTCATGCTGGATCAACTACCATATCTAGCGATGACAATTTCAACGAAGATAATTAGAATAATCGTACCGTCAGTAAGCTAGTCGCTAGTTTCGTGTTGGTGTTGTACGTAACAAGCTTTGATAGGAAAATTCCATCTCCCGAGATGATGAAACTGAATTATTTATACTCACGCTTACGCTTACTGTTCAGATACTAAATGATAAACCTTCGTTGGTAATACCTAACTTCCTTGACTTTTTTCCTATCCAATTAAACCATGTGTCCTTTTTGAGTTATTCCAACAAGTTTTCTAAAGACGAATTAGGTAGTTTCCTCGCCTATATTTAGTGGATATTAAAAGAAAACGATAAGACGCTAAAGCAAAGCGTTGAAAGCGGAACAATAGCGCTCTCGCAATGTTACATCGTGGTGGACTGGAATCTCACGCGATAACCTAAACATTATACTAACTTGGGTACACATACATTACTGTAGAAAATGTATTAGAATAGTAGCATGATTGAAAAGAAAATCGAGTAATTTAAATATCATAACTTAGTTCTTCATAGTTTATAAGACTACCTAAGGGTAGTTGACTATTCTAAAGATATGTAAAGCCTGATAACTTTCATATGTCGTCTTGCAAGTTGGTGTCGTAATCAGTCTATCAGCTCGCTAATCTAGAATAAGTCTACCTAATAGAAATTCGGATCTGACTATGCGATCCTTCGGCTCCAACAGCCCCATAATGTCTCTTTGACCCCATGGAATAAATCCTTTGGTGTCCCGCAACCTGGGATCCACGAATCTATCTTAAACCGTAATAGCTTAGCGCTCGACTAGGCTCTATAGAATCTTGAAAGCTTCTTCGGAGTCTCTCATAATAAGTATCTAGGTATCCAATCCTGCCAATCGCGTTGAATCCCGGACATTATTAACTGTGTAAAGTCACCAACGTCGATCAATGCTATACTACCGTGTTACCCCTGGGGGTTCCATGGTTGAATCTATGAATGTTGGGTCAAACCTCGTGGGACCCATGAAAAATTCTAAAGCGGTGAAGAACTTAGCCCCTCTCTCGTGGTAATGGTGTAGTCTTCACGTTTCCCTCGAAGATAACATCACAAATTATATTCAAATTAGTCACTCTGAAAAATCAGTATAAAAAAAGAAAAAAATGATTAAAACTGATAAATATATTCAATAACCTCTTGCGAGTAACATGATACATATTATAAGTACCTTTCGTTTATTTTTTCTAGTATAATCGTTAATTGTTTAAGAAAGTCATCTCATTATTAAGTGTCAGCATGTAAAAGAACAACTCATTCTGCATTAGCCGGGCAATTAACCTTGGCGACGTCCGAGAACCAAAGCGTTCCCTAACCGGGAACGTGTGGCTCGGTAGTATGGTGAATAGGATAGTCGACTATAAGAAGTCAGGGGACGAACCGACTACGAGAAGAACTTAAGAATAAGTTTAGACAGGTAGTTAAGTTTTTTTATTAATACCAATAGCGTTACTATCAAAACACACACCATGGCCCCAACTATCGTCTTAATTAGCGGCGCGAACCGAGGATTAGGCAAAGGGCTCCTTGAGCTCTACCTAGCTAGGCCGAACCATATCGTCATTGCCGCGATTCGCAACCCAGATCACCCTACGTCAAAAGCTCTTGCCGAGCTACCCAAAGGGGAAGATACTCGCCTCGTTGTTATTAAGATCGATGCCTCCGTTGAATCTGATGCTGCCGAGGGTATCAAACAATTAACTGTACAGGGTATCGACCATATCGATATCGTCATTGCGAACGCTGGTGTCTGCTACGTCTTCCCCAAGGTGTCGGACATTAAGACTGCAGATCTAGAAGGACATCTTACTCCTAACCTTTTTGGTGTGGTATGGTTATACCAGGCCGCAATTCCGCTCCTAAAGAAGTCTACGAATCCTAAGTGGATAACTATGGGCTCTGTCGGAGGAAAGATAGTGGTAAGTTAACAATACTCCTAAAACTCCACATGATGCTATTCTGTTTGTCGACGTCAACTGACGTAATGTGTACTATAGTGAGTGAATATTATCCCCGCCCCCCGCATCGTCGTATCTAATCGTAGTATAGGGATCAACCTGATGTCCCCCACGCCGCTTACGGACCGTCAAAGGTTGCGGTTCATTGGGTAACCAAGCGTATCGACAAGGAAGAAAACTGGCTCACGGCATTTGTGATTCACCCTGGCTTAGCAGACACCGACATGGGCCAAGTCGCTCTTGCAGGCCTCGTAGCAGTCCACGACAACATTCCAGTAAAACTTATAACGGTCGAAGAATCATGCCGGGGAATGATAAAAGTAATCGACGCAGCCACAAAAGCCACGCACGGAGGGAGACTCATAGCCTATACTGGGGATGAGGACACATGGTAGATAGGGCCGGAATTGAGGATGAATGAATGTTTGCTATTGCAAACCCATATGTCTCTTAATACATACGGAGATCTGCCATACCCGCTAAACTCTTTGAAGGGGGAAAGGAATAGTTGCTTGGGAACTTGTATGGGCCATGGCAAGTTGATAGTAGATGTATATAGCTACCTACCTTAGGTATAGTTATGAGGGACATATGCTGCATATTGTGTCTTCTGTTTTTTATAGCACTCATTCTGCTTGATGGCATCACGTACGAGTTGGTGACGTAAGTAAATCAAAGCCAATACACCAAGATATCAATTAGATGGTCTTATGTACATACCCGGCAAAGATGCCGGTCCGGATATATGTTGGATCGGGACATGATGAGGGAGAGGTACCCGTGTACCTTTTAAAAATTGCCCTTTTCGGAAGGAGGGGTGAGGGGCACGCAACCGATTGGCTGTTATCGATAGCGATCAAAAAATGTAGAAAATTTAATTAATTTTGAAGAAGGCGGGAGGCAAGAAACGAGCCTTAATTAACTTCATGAATTTCAGCGCGGTAGGAAACCGGATCGACGTCCGGATTCTCAAGATGCGCTCCTTTCTCTCAGCGCCAATATGCCCGTCATGCCTATTCGCAGCGAGCAACTCAACAGCCTTCCAAAGTGCCTATCGACCATGGGTGGCGGCGCAACAACGATTCTTCAATGCCCGAGGAAGAGCTAGACCTTCGAGGATGGTCCTGTCCGACCGTGTCGCACGCTCTTTTTTACGAAACAAAGATGGTGATAGTCGTGGAAGTAGAAGACCTAGTCAGAGATCAGCAGGACCGTTTGGCGGCATGAATCAAACATACGCCAACATACAAGAACGTATACCAGAAGGGACATCTCGAACGAGCGAGATCAGAGGCGGTAGAGACGAGAAGGGTGATAGGAAGGACGACCGAAGAACGAAAGCTATGAAAATGCAAAGCTCCTTAGCCACAATTTCATACGGCCACAGAACACGAACGAAAGCGAGCATAGCCGAGATGGAGTCGTTTGAACAATTCGAACTGTTACCCTCGATCAAAGAAGCCATGTCCCAAGACGTGTTAAAAGACATGGTGGACATAAAGCCCACTCCTATTCAACGACTCGCGATTCCTGCACTTCTAGGTCAGGACACCGGCCGACGGTCCTCTCGAGCGAAAGGAGCGAAAGATAGTAACGAGAGGCAAGAATTTCTATTAGCAGCTGAGACGGGTTCGGGCAAAACGCTAGCCTACCTGCTACCCGTGATCGATGCTCTTAAGAAGGCCGAAGCTTCTGATCCTGCCATCGCGGCCTACCGAGAATATTTCGATAAGCAGATGGCAGCAATGAAGGAACCAGGATACACCGGTCCCCGAGAATTCGATCCTCATCCGACCGCCGCACGGCCAAAGGTCGTCGTGTTAGTGCCAACAGCTGAGTTAGTTGACCAAGTAGGTCGTGTTGCAAAGGCTCTATCGCATATTGTGAAGTTTAGGGCTGGTTTGTTCTCTGCCAACGTCTCCGCAAGGGTTATCAATGCGACCATGTACTCGCCTACTGGCATCGATATTATCGTGACAACACCTCATTTACTATCATCGATGGCAGACTCGGATCCCTACATCCTATCTAGAGTCACTCATTTAGTAGTTGATGAAGCCGATTCGCTTTTCGATCGCAGCTTTTCACCTGTGACGACAGACATTTTAGACCGTGCGCTACCATCTATGAAGCAACTGATCCTTTGCTCTGCTACTATTCCAAAAAGACTCGATAACTACCTAGGTTCTGAATTCCCGGATATGGTCCGGATTACTACGCCAAATCTCCACGCCATCCCTCGACGCGTTCAACTAGGAGTTATTGACGTAACTAAAGATCCTTACCGAAATAGCAAAGACCTTGCTTGTGCTGATGCAATCTGGTCCATCGGAAAAGATGCCTTCCGACATCAGGGCCCCGTACCTGGAGAGGTCGATGTCAAGCGCATTATGGTATTTGTTAATGAGCGCGAGAAGACCCAAGAGGTCGCTGACTTCCTTGTCTCCAAGGGCATTGACGCTGTTGCGCTACACCGGGACACCTCGGAACAACGTCAATCTGAAATGCTGGATGCGTTTACTACCACCGCGCCATTAAAAGAAATACTCGCAAAGTCCAAGGTGCCACCCCCAGGAAGAGGACGCAGAACTTTGCCTAATACCAAGGTCATCGTGGCCACAGACTTGGCTTCGAGGGGTATTGATACCCTGGCGGTTCGATATGTAATATTATACGACGTACCGCACAGCACCATCGATTTTATACACCGCTTAGGACGTGCCGGTCGCATGGGTAGGAGAGGAAGAGGTGTTGTGTTAGTCGGCAGGGGCGACCGGCGGGATATCATTGCTGAGGTCAGAGAAAGCATGTTCATGGGTCAGGCACTTATATAAGACGAGCGCCTTGTAAAAATGAAGTGTACAATTTGTATAGCTGAAAATGTGTATATAACTTTAGAATTTTTAAATACCCCGGCGATATTCTTCTCTGTATGACTTCGTAACTTATTTGTTATGGATCCGTGACGTTGAAGATAGGCATTAGGGTAATTTAGATGAATGAGCGTTCTACATGGGCGTAGGATTGGATATAGCAAGCGAGTTTGTATTAGGTAAGATATTGTAGGAATGTATGAGATAATATTGTTACACACTTGTTACATACCTACAGCCTAGGTGCCTGTTCGTAATAGGGGCATGCTAAGGGGATAGCGGCAAGGTAGCAGGTCTCTATAAGTAGTGCATCCCTCTCCTATCTTTAGAAGGGGCATGCTTCAAAGAATCACCGTTACACTTGCATGTCATAATTCAGACCTATGTTCTTTCGTTTTATATTTCCTCAAGTATATACCTAGTATTAACCCCTGAGCCCTGGCGCTAGTTGAGTGAAATAGATGTGAGCGGAGAATATTTAGTTAGGTACTACCTACTCCATGGGACCCCGTCTTGGACCCTTACACTCTCAGCTTTAAAGATATAGCTGTCTTGAACAGTGTTTCAATAGAACTCAGTACCTGACCGCCTCCTTTTACCTGGTTGTTTTTTCTAGTTCCCGCCTATTCCTTAACCTTCTACCTTACTTACCTACCCCAAATGTCTCAACTAGGTATTAGCGCTGGAGGCTGGATCAGTTCCCCGGATTTTTGGATATTAGTTTAAATGATTAGATGGAGGCTTCAGCCGCCGTGGTAGCTCTGCATGTAAGTCTTACCCGTCCCAATGGGCTTGGGACCGTAATAAGATGCCGAGACGGTGAGGCCGCTTGCTAACTTTGAGGACTCTATAACAGCTTTACTATTCAAAGTAGGTAACTAAAGTTGAAGTTACTGGCTTCTCTCTAGGTGTGCGGACTTGATATTTGATATTAAGTGAATTGGCACTTCCAAATGAGTAGTGTTATTAGCAGGCCTACCTAATACTTGTGAGGTACAATTCAACCGAGGAGTACCGATTTGTCTTACAAGAATTGTCTTACTGATTTCCTCTTGCGAACACTCGGGGCGTGGCTTTCTGGATCAATGATTACGATCGAATTTCCTTTTTGATTCTCGATGGGAATGGCAAGGAAATAGGAGAGTACCTAGCAATCGTCATCTCCAGCCACAAGGTTGCGTCTCACAAGACATCTCTCTTACCGATCACCAAAAGCTTAGACCTAGGGACTTGAGACACTGATGGTAACTTCTAACGAAGGACTATAGATCGAGATCTAAATTAACGGTCATCCAACGGTATCTGTTAGTGCTTTTTGAATACATTATTCATGTTCTCGAATCCAGTTCCAGTTCCAGTTCCGGCATTTGGATAAAAGCTGAAACTTGACTAATTAGCGACCATTTTACGCTAGCGAATAGACTTCGGTTAAGCCTTTCCGACCCTGCTTTTTTAAGGAATAGTAGCTTATAGGCTTTATGACCTGTCAGTTGTGCAGATGATCTTTAGCATTAGGCACAGTGAAAGTATTAAAAAATAATACAAATCAATTTCGAAGAACGCCACATTTTATGGTTCGTATAAATCCGTTCTACATATTCATACAGCTATTTCAATACTAAGTAAGAGGCATTTCGTGATTTACGCAGGGTGAACTCCCAGCAACATAAGCGCGTACGTGATCAACGCAGATCTTTACATTTCCTGGCGCAAATCCCGGCAATTCTTGACCTTCTCAAGATATTTCCCTGCGTGGTAAGGTCTGTGAAATCTCGTCTTAGGCCCTGCCTTTCGCTGAAACTGATCTGCGTCCAGTAGCCAAGGACATTATCCTGGCTGTTGAGTCCTAATGCTCAATTTTATAACAACCTTGAAATGCTAACGATGCTAGATTACCAGAGGTCGCTCGTCGCGCGTACGGGGTCGGTGCCGTGGCCCAATTTCCGAAACGACAAATTGGTCTTGGTCCCTTGGTTGTGGCCAAGTTCAGCCACCCTACGCGATTATTGCTTTGATATTGTAGAAGTCTAGAATTCGATACTATGGTGGTTCTAATACGCACTTGTCAAGGGCCAATCAGGACTACGTAATATTAAATAGACTCAAGTGAACACAATGCCAAGTCTGGAGGTTGCATTGGAAGGGGAATCAAAAGAAATGAGACTGTCACTTTGCACGGAGTTTTTCCATATTCGGCTAATGGGGAAACATCCCAGCGCCGATGAGAATTTATGCCCCAATGAGAGATTGGCATGGTATTGTTGCAAAAGTCGATCAATGATAGATTCCCCAAGATGGTCGGGGTCTGGGGATCTTAACGACTAGGTAGGAGTCAAGGAGCTTACTATTTTAGGAGGCTTTGGTAAAGGGCTTGTATTAAGGCGCGAGCTGACCCCTGGTCAATTGGGAACATTTGGGAAAAAATACACCAATAGGAAGGCGAAGCGATCGGGTCAAGCTTTTTATTCCCCCATATTCTAGATGTCCCACATTGCTTCAGATCCTGCTGAAACGTCGCGAAATCCTGGAGAGAACCCTAAGCTATTATCACGAATAGGAAAAGTCCAGTGACTAAAGTGTGACGGCGCTTCTGTTTTACACCCGGTCACTGACAAAATGCAGGGCGTCTCGAGCTGCGCAGGGTCGAAGCTAAGCCTATTGTCGTCGTGATTGTCGTCGTGAGCCTGTCAAGATGACATTGTTGGTTAGTATGTAGTATAACCGGCTGCCCCATCAGTTCTTACTATGTAGAATATCCAAGTATATAAAAGTAGCCAAGAATCCCACGATAATTCAACAGTTTCTCTTCTTCATTCCGCTATCAATCATCAAAAATAACTCGTCTCAATTTTCTTCATTCTATTTCGTTCCTTATTCGTATTCTTGGTGGCTGGTCCTCCTCTTTAACTATCATTCACTTCTCTTGAATACGATCCCGCGGACGTGTACAGCTTCTATTTTTCTCAGCCAACCGCTTTCTACCCATCCAGTCAAAATGAAGTTCTTCTCCATCCTACTCCTAGCCACCGCCGCCAGCGCTATGGTGATGCCTCGTCACCACGCTGGGCGCAAAGCCAACGGTGGTAACAGTAAGTCTATACTATTGCGGATTTGTGTAATTCTCCTAACAATTGTGTATAGACAACAACAACGCCGCTGCTGTAGCAGCAGGTACCGGAAACAACGGCAATGCCAATGCTAACAACAACAATGCCGCCGCCGCCGCCGCTGCTGCTACCGGTAATACCAACAATAACAATAATAACGCCGCTAACAATGCCAACGCATGCAACAAGTAAGTGATTCTCACCCCGGGAGCTTGAAATACGAACCCATCATTTTTATATTGCTTTTTCATTAATACCGACACTAATGGCTAACTTTGAACTTAGCAACAACAAGCGTCACCACGCCGGAAAGCAGGCCAACGGCAACAACAATAACAACGCCGCCGCTACCGCAGCCGACGCCAATTGCAACTAATGACGCTTGTTTACCTCTTACGCCTTAGGGTGATGGTTATTTGGGGTTTACCGAGACTTGTTGTGATCCTTTTGGTTGTGAAGTACATACGATACCTCTTGGGAAGTTGATAGAAAGCACTAGCGCGCATGAGCGAAGTGTACCATATAGAATGAAGATTATTTGAGCGAGAAAGCTTCCCCAGATCTGTGACTGCTTGACACTTTGATGCTTTACATAATCTTCGGACGACGAACAGTTCGAGGCTTTTCTCATAGGTACTAGGTATACCTACCTAGTTAGTATTACTTGCAGAAATGATATATGATAGATTTATGCCACGGCCAGCACAAATAATTCTATAAGCCCGTATTTTGGTTGACTTGCTTTTCGGGTCCATAATTCCCGGCAAAGTTTTACATACCGCCATTTGCCCTTGTCGCTATGTATGTATTATATAGTTTCCTTATTGACAATCGAATTTAGGAGGGTACAGAGCTAAGGATCAGATCAACACGTTTGATGCTGCATATAGACTAGCAGCTTGAATATTGTCGAAGAGAACTATGTCCTCAAGTGCGAGCTTGACACGGTGGAGTACTCCATCTAAGATATGTCCAACCAGAATTAATAGTGAACTGTCTGGGCAAATCAAACTGCGTAGATTTTAAGAGATAACTCTACCATGTTAAGCTCGCACTTAAGGACATAGCTTGCTTGATAGGCAGTTTAGATCTCGCTAGTTATTGGTGTTCCCAGTTATGACGATTGGGCAATTAGACTTCGCGATGTTAGGCATATAACGATTTGCAGTGGCACTCAATCTATCGCCAAGATATTTGGAATATGCTCTACATAGTAACTCGTTAGAAAATAGCGCCTATTTTTAAGGATAATTTCATTACCTAACCTAGTATAACTAGGTACCCAAGTTGAGTGTACTGGTGTATTATTATTATTATGTCTTATTCCCGAGTAAACGTGTTCGCGCACGTGATCGTGCTATGACCTCAGTCTACCTCGGCATAATATTTTAGGTACATTGGTACTTTCTTCACAAGCCCAGGTTCAACTTGAATGTTCTCTCTTCAGAGTTTACCGTCAAGTTTCTCTCATAAATATTTCATAAATATTAAATTATTTCTAGGACACTACAAATCACAACTATACATCTACTCCAGCACGGAACGTGGTATAATCGAATGAGTAGCAGTACGGCGTCCGTCTTTCTCTTTCCCGGTGGCTTCACTATTGCTTTTCAACTGGCCAATTAGATCCTAAGCAACCTACCGTCGCATATAGAAATAGACATCAGTCAATGTCTCTAGAAGTCATTTACGTGACCCGGCATGGGGTAAGGTGTGCTAGTTCTAGTCTATCCATAGCATATACATTCTGTTTTGACCCCGAAATTATCTCATCTCACCCCTACTTTACAGCGGAAGCCACTTCGAAGCTATTTGGGTGAATACAAACTTATCCTCGCTAGTTCCGTTCCCCATGGGCTGTTGACCCGTCTACTGGTAACTATACCGCTTCCGTCCGTTCTCCTACGGGTTTACCAACCGACCCGGCTCTTGCATCCCACGGCATTGAGCAGGCAAACGAGCTAGCGGAATACCTACTAGGGCTTGACCCGCCGATAGAGCAAGTCTATTCTAGTCCCTATTATAGATGCATGCAGACAATTCAGCCCTTTATATGCAAACTTAGAAATCGAGAGGCCCAATCGTCTGGGAATGTCTCAGGAGATCCACACTCCAAGATTCGTGTAGATCTCGGCCTTAGTGAATGGTATGGCCTAGCACACTTCGAGCACCCGTCATCCGCACCCCTAAACAAGTTGCAGAGCCTCTTCCCCGAGCTCGATGCGAGCTACGCATCTAGTCCGGCGCCTTCACGCCGTGGGGAGACTCTACCACAGTTGCATGATCGGGTTGCACAGGCGATCGACTTCATTATTAGACGCAGCGACCAGGAGGGTCATAAAGCCGTGCTAGTATGCACTCATGCAGCGGTAGTTATCGCGCTAGGGCGGGTTCTTACTGGGCATGTCGAGCAAGACTTCGGGGCATTTACTTGCGGACTAAGCAAATACAGGCGGCGGCGTCGTAGCGCCATCCAAGCGTCTATAGAGTCTGGAAGTAAGGCAGAAACTGACGCCCTAATCCCGGCAGCGCGGGACGACGGAGAGACTAGAGAAGCAAGATCTAAAATCCACTTGAAAATCGATCCTGAATGCAATGTCGATCGCCAGCCACACGACTCAGTGTCGCCCGATCCAGGGTCGCTAGGGAGAGTTGGCTCCGGACTTTACGGAGGCTGGACTTGCGAATTGGACTCTGAATGTAGCTTTCTTCGAGGCGGCGAGGAAAGAGGATGGTGAGCATCTCTAGTAATCTGCCTCTTTCAGGGGGGTTCAGCCCTGAACTAACAAATGACAGGAAATTTTCTGGCGACGAATCGTTCATCGAGGCGGACGATAATAGCGTGTGGCCGTCGGCAGCGGCCTCCAACCTTGACCCAACCGCCGAGGACGGTAGAATAGCAAGTAGCAACCGCCATAGTGACCCAGTAGTCGATCGGTCTAAGCTATGATGCTGAGGCTCTCACGAATCAGCTTGTCGTATTCAATAGTATCGTTGGCTGTTTTGCCGCACCGATCTAGTCCTCAATCAGTCTCGTCTAGATTACTATTCTCTTGACTTTGCAAAAAGGTCTAGCGACGCCTTCAAATTTTCTTTCTATTATAGACCTACCTAACAACAATTCCCCATTGGGACTAAGTCGCCTCCTGTCGTGAATTCACATCAAATACTGTCCATCACACAGAGGTTGTTAATGCACTTGAACTTTAGGTGTAACGATGACACGAAAACGACTTATTGCAACGTCTGGTTGGTGTTTTAAAATCGGTGCTACCATCTTGTGGGTGGCTTGTCGTCTTGTCTATCTTACTCCAGAAAGCCTCGAAGGCAATTGGAATATTCCCAACCCGATTGAACCATAAACTGAGCATGTTTGCATTCTCTGGCAGCGAAAGTGGACGTCAATAACGACGCAGCTGAAAGCTAAGACAGTCTTAGATGTTTACCTAGGTATTCATAGACGAAAATCAATGACCTCGACAATGTGACGTGTCAAAATGGCCAGTTCCTTAGCAGGTTAGTTTCTTGTCGCTAGTGGAATTGGCTTAAACAAGACGGAACTGAACCTGCTAGGTATACACTAGTAGTAGGTATGGTCTCGGCTTCTGCACCATGTTAAAGACCACGATGATTCCGAATTCTCCACGACGCGAGATTCAGTTTAGCGTTAAGATCTGACCATCAGGCCGCTGAGACATCTTGGCTTACAGAACCCTGGAGACGATCAGTCCGGAGAACCCTTGTGAACGGTACTGACGAGCGGTGTCTTGATCGTCATTACGGCAGATAGATCCCGTCCTGCCCAATGGGTTTGCGAATTTTGTAAAACTTGCTGAAAGCCTCAACATCATTCGTACTACACGCCCCTCCGTACGTGTACTGCATCTCGACGGGCCTATTGGTTGAGAAAGAGCACAAAAGACGGGATGAGAAAAGAAATTAAGCAAGACCCCGAGCCGGTTTGAACACAGAATCGAGGAATTGTGTTTTTACCGGATCTGTGAACAAAATTCGACTAACTACCTCGCCAAGGCTCAGCCGCTAGGTGTTATAATCACACTAAACACCGAATATACTACATAGTTACGGCGTTTACTAGTTTCGGGGGTACCAGATTTAGGAAGTTGAAAAATAGGGGCAGTGGAGAGACTTTGAAAAATAATTTCTAAAAAAGACATCGGCTTCGGATGCTTAATTTAGGTACCTCGGAAGGCCAAGGGGCTACCAGCTTGTTAGACGCCGTCCAAGTTCTTTCAACCAACATGAAAACAAATTTAGGTGATATTCGAGTGCTCGGAACAAGGGAGACGCGATTGATCCTTCTCTCGATGCAGTTTTCTACTCAATACTGGCGTCTCTTATCATCATGGTAAATGGCTCATCTTTTCGCATTTGGCGCCCTCTGCATTTCCCCATGTTCCCATGTTGGTAACATGCGATTCACATGCCTGATTTACACTGTCGGGGGTCATAGGCGCAGGGCCACATAATTCTTCAGAGCCGAGTTGGGTAATGATTTCCCTTAGCCCGATTATTCACCTCTCTCTGACCGGCCCGAGTGTCGAAAAGTCTCGACCACGAACGACCCCCACGATAAAATGATCCAATGAAAATTAATCACAAGCTATGTTGTCGCGCTTACGGAACCCGAAAAAGCACATCACCGTGCGGCTTTTGGTCTTTACCTATGTGCCTACCTAGGTTACCTGGTACCTATATAGACGAACCTAAGCCTCTTTCACAAATGACACCCTAAGACAGCGTTCTCTCAAGTGGTTGGCGCCATGATGGCCCGGGTTGCTTATGCGCGCTTCCTGACAATCCCCATCGCCGGCTGACAGCACATCTGGCATAATTCAGTTATGTCCTTCACATCTATTCCATCCTATAACCGGTCCGCGTATTTTCACCCCCTCTTCGGTTGGCCTGCCCCTGGACCTATTCGATGGTTCTATTGGTAGACCGGTCCCGACAGCTTGGGAACCTCTCAGGGTTATAAGCGAATGGCGTGCCGTTGACACATAAGAGGTCATTCACAGTGCCAAACGGCGGTAATTAGACTTATCGGCTGGAAAAGACGGGATTGATGTTCAATTGCTTTGTTTCTATCCCACTGGACTCCCGCCTTACGCCTTAGACGATATCCGATACCATTAATGCGGAGGGCGTTTTTTAGTACCTATGGCTATTCCCACATACTCATAATGTCTTGCTTGCCTTTATTCTGGCTTTGGTCTCATGCACGATCGGCCACCATCGATGTGGTTACATTGATTGAAACAGTGTGTCTGGGCTGTCCAGGTCTGTATCGAGAATAGCCTTAGACCTCGAGCCCCCCCTTGCGCCGTGGTCCGTCCATTCAAGCATCTCAGACTGGGGACGGATGGGCTCCTCTGCTTGGGTATACCGCCACTCGACCAAGCGTTGTCATTCTCTGTATCGTCCGTTCCTACCCTACCACATTTGGCCACCGCTCCCGCTTCCGCTCGCCTCTTGTCGAACTTAGATTCTCGGTGCAGAATGGCGTATTCTCCGCAGTAGTTCATATTTCTCATATACCCGCCAATCGCTTGACTAGTAGAATCTTCTAAAAGAAAAGCCATTTTCTCGTCATTTTATTAGAGACATAGGCGTACTTATCAACCCCAAGCCGTGGTATATATTAGAAGCCAAGAGACGGAGTACCAATAGTCACCACTCAAGCCGCACCCCGGGGGTGTCTCTCTACTGCAGGGCTGCTGCTCGTCTGTAAGGTTGCATCGAGTACTCTTCAGTAGTCTTCAGTAGACTCAACCCTGTATATCGGGACGTTGTTGGTCTATATTAAACAGTAGGGTACCTGTCCCACACTAAATCCTCCTCTTACATCGATTCGAGAGTCATAAATAGTCTTCATCCCTTCACGCTTTGATCAGCAAACATTCTTCACTATCTAAGTCTTTATCTAATTCCTTACCCTTACTTCTTCTCATAATATCAACGAGTCGACTTTTACCAATAGCATGCCAATTCAATACGATAGCAATATGACAAGGATGGATCATTCAACTATTCAGCGAAAACCGCTTTTTAATTCACCACTCCCACTCCGTACGCCACAGTCCGAGTCGGTCCCACTGAATACATGCCTACTTCCACCGGTTAGTTCTTATGGAAGAGTTGAAAGCACGATTCGCCTCACAGATATCTCATTATATCCTCATTCACCAATCAGTGAGAGGTCCGGCTCTTCATTCTCCCATGATTCTACCGCGGAAGCGTGGGAAAATGTTTCGACTACCACAGAGCCGTGGGAGAACATTTCGATTAGGTCATCACCCCCTCAGTCACCGAAGTCAAGGCACGAGCCCGATGACATTCCTCGGGTTGGCTTAGTACCCCTTCGTGGAGAGGTTCTTAAGCGTAAATGTGATAACTTGGCTGAAAGCTCGAAGAAAGCCAGGCTCCAACCAGTCACACTCCCAAGTGTTTACCATATCCTGTCACCCGAGGAGTGTGAAGGTCGTCGACCCACTTGCCACCACAGACCTCGGAGGATGCTACAGACACCTAAGTCTAGCCCGGGGCCCGAAAATGCGTACTCTTTCTCATCACAGCCAGGCTCTCCGGCGCCGGAAGATCCTATCGTCCAGTGGCTCAATCTCAGAAGGAAGGAATCTAATGGTTGTCAAGAACTCCTTTCGCAACCCCGAAACTCAAGGGGAGTTTCTTTGAACATCTCCTTGGACATTTCCTTGAAATTCTGCGATTCGCAACCAGTATTTTATCGGGAGAAGCAGCAGTACACACCGCAGTCCCACGGCTATTGTCATCGACCCCGATCACAACCCTCACTGTCTGAAGATTCTGAGGAAGGCTGCAACAAAAAGACCACCCACAACAACCTCAAGTACACAACAGAGGAGGCCGATTTTATTCGATTTAACAAATACGAGATGAAGCTTTCGTGGGAGGAGAACAAGCGTCTCTTTAGGAAGAAATTCCCAATGCCACCTGGAAAGCAACGCAGGACCCAAGGCATCCAAGGCGTTCACTACAGAGACAACCAACACGTCCCTCACCTTATAGACAAGGGAAGAAGGCTTGTGTTTCTACCCGAGGGACACGTAGAGGCAGTGGTTGCTGGGGTTCGAATGCAAAAGGAAAATAAACCATACTTCAGCCTAACCTACCTATACCCCGAGCGAGCCATGCTTTACGACTGGGTGCCACACAAGATAAAAATCGCGGCTGCTGAACTAGGTAAGTCCCTGTCAGATAGGGGGGTTTCCCCCTTCCATAGCAGCCGTAGCTAACGAATTCAACCAGCCGAGGAGCGCGCTGCGCAGAAGGAACAAGCACGACGTGAAGCGATCGAAAAGGGCATATGGAAGGAAAAGCTGCTGAGCGGCAACTGCGTCTGCTGTTTCAAGCCGGACGGCGACAAGGACGCCCAGAAGCGTTCTTATCCACGCGAGGCCTCTCCGGAAGAGAGCAAATTCGCCGTGCCCCCCAAGCTCGCAGACGACCCTCTCCAAATTTCGCACGTCGTCAAGACGGAAGACGGGTTCTACGCGAATCCTACCTTCGGAGGAAGCCATAGGTGACTGACTTGAGACAGTACGACGCTCAGGCAGACACTAAGAGCCTATACCGCCTGTTGTCTCACTCACTCACTCAGACCATCTCGGAGAGCCGACAGACATATCTACCTACATACACGCATACATACCTAACATAATACCTACATGCATAGACGCCCGATCCGAAAGCCTCATAGGCTTCTCCCGTTTTCTTTCGTCTGTATCTATTTGTCCAACCAACTCGAGTTATCCACGGGGTCATCTACGAATCCCAGACCCCCACCACCACCATAACGAGTCTATCTATCTATTTATTTATTTCTTCCATCTCTAGAAATACATCGCGACGGGGAAGCGCCGTCTGCCTACCTAACGTGCCTAAGCATGGCGAGGGACAGCCACCCAACGAACAAATGGTCTGGAGGCGGTGAGGTTGGGGGCGTCAGAGGGAACGAGAAAGGGGGGCCTTGCTGACTTGGCACTGGGAACCACAGCTTCTTTTTTATATTTTTTTTATCCTCTCTCCTCCTTCTGGGTACTCGGGGTTGGAACCGGGTTGACTGAATTACCGATTCGCTGGTTCCTTGATCTAATCTGATTTTATTTGATTTTATTTCGTTCGTATGGGCTACGGATTAACGAATGAGGACGTGGACACGGAAATGGGTATTGGCACGGATTAATGTATATAACCTCCTTTCTCTCCTTCTTTCTTGCGTCTTGAAGCGGCTATTGTTTTGTTTCTTCTTCGATTCTGCCTATTTTGTTCGCCTACTCGTGAGGCTCTAGTTGTCTTCTAAAAATTCCCGTGTCTTAAATAGGTGGTTTATCTGGTCAGCAAGTACTTGTTCGTAGCGTATATGCAATGGTTGGGCGGTCAAGCGGTATCAAGGGAGGCCTTTTTTTCGTTAAGGCAGGAATAAAAAGCAACCATCTTTTTTTCTTCAGACATTTTCAGTCGTAATCAGCTTCATCATTCGCCAGCTATGTGCCTGTTTACCTAATAAATCATCATCTTCTTCAGCGTGAACAAGTTAGTAGTTATGGTGTGTTATTCACCTACACCGGGGCTTGAACAAGCACTTGCTAGAATTCACGCTATATAGATGACTACTACGCTGCAGAAAGCAAAAAATAGTGGGATGCAATGCTATGTGATTCCTCTTCAGACTGGCTGGATTCATCGGCTGTGCTACCTGTCTATCTACGAGAGAGGTTGAAGGTGAAGTTTGCCTAACAGTGCTACCGCACCAATAAACGACTGTCATAAGGATGGCCATCCACGGCGATATCCATTCCATATTCGGGCCATTCGGGATTCACATGCGGATCGGGACTAGGGCATGTTTGCTTAAACCCTGCCGGACAAGGCTGGGCAAGGTAGAACCCCCTTTTCCCTCGTCAAATTATATTTCGGAAAACTACAACCAGGGGTCTAACGCCGATGCTATGCTAGAATACCGGGCCGGGCTGTAGACCAACCCGTTCAATAAAAACCAGCCATTCATAGATGTTGGCACAAATTAATAATGTGCTTCGTAGACTAGCCGCGCGGTAGGTAACGATGATATCGAGATTTCGTAATAGCACTTTTTACAGTTGGTTTGCCATGAACCTATCCCGAGGACGACTAATGTACGCAGCGAATCTGCTTGCCTCGTCCTTATCGGTAAAAGCCGCATCGCCGTCATCTTCATCTAGATCATACTCCTCGAGATCTGAGGCGTTGCCGGTTCGGAAAGAATATGGATTCTTATCGAACTCATCATCCGAAGCAACTTCCTCATCGGGGTAGTCCGCTGCGTAATAATTCTCGGCTATATACCCGTGAGTGTGCTGAACAATAGGGAACCTTCTAATTAGAGAGTAAGACGTACCGTTTTCGTCCTCCTCGTCCTCGGCCCATTCGTCTTCACTATTATCATCCTCTCCATAAAAGTATTCCATATCAGGCTCTTCGTCAAACACGAGGAGTCCAACGCTGTGTGGAGGCACGTGCTCTCCCATCTTGCTTGCAGGTACACGTTCGTAGGTTTCGATAATGTAGTCACTATCACTGTCGCTGATATCAGCATCCGTATCCATCATATCCTTGTCCGCCGGGGCTTGTATCTCCCCAGGGTGTCGTTCTGCATATCGCTTGATCGGTTTGGGCCTGAATCTGTGTTGGCTGGCAGTGGAGCGTTGCTGTCGCTTCTCCTCTTCGGCCTTCTGGAGGTTCAGACCAATTTGCTCCATTGTGTATGCATCCAGCTCAGCCGTTAACTTGTCTATATCTACGTTCCATCGTTCGGTTATGGATTGCGGGAGGTCGGCTTTGTACTTTTCCCCATCTTGCTTCTTTGCAAGCTTTGCTACACCCGGCTTCTTGAGCTTGCGAGGCTCTGGTTTGTCAATTTCCATGTCCTCCGTTGCGGTAGGTGCTGGTCCGGGTATTTGACTGGCAGCATTGGTAATAGCTTGAAACTTTTCAAGGGGTCTAGACGAGATTCTTTTAATCTTGCGTTCCACGAATAACGCAGGTGCAGAACGTTTCTTCGAGACGCCTCCATGAGATCGGCCGGGCTGAGAAGCCGTCGCGAGCATTATATCTTTTCTCGACATGTGAAATCTTCGAGGCTCAGAAGGGGTATTAACAGGGCTCGCGGACTTGGAAGATTCGCTGGTAGTCTCATTATCGCTGGACCCATCATTGACGATAGTGTCTGATGTCTTGGGGCTTTGGAATGCCGGGGTCTTCGAGTGCGGGTGAGAGGTATGAATGATTGGTTTGTGCGATTCGGATGGAATGTTCTCGGCAGAATTAGCTCGCTCTTGTTGTCTTTGATACACAAAGGCTTCGCTCCGGTGCCTCTTGTTCTCCTGGACACCTAGAATAAAGGTCAACTGCTAATTTCTCCACGGCGCGTAATGAGATGGGTAACGGGTAACGCGATAACTTACGAAGAAAAGAGACTGGGGCCTCCTCTGTGGCCTTTCGCTTCACGCGAATTAGCTGCGGTGGTACAGACATGGTAATACAGGAGATTCGAGCAGATATTTGAATGTAGACTATGCTATTCTGTACCAAAAGCTGGCAGCGCAACTGTTGTTAGAAGTTGTAATGAGGAACTCTTTAATGAGTTGTTCTATGGAAACTATTTGACGTGGGGCAGATACATAGGTACCTCATATGTCATCTACGCATAGGTACTTAGGTACCTAACGTAGGCACATGTGTATTGTGCATTATGTAAGATACCCACCTAATTAGCCTTAAATCAGTACCTAGGTACGTGGATAGCTTTATCTTATCTATCGTTCGTATTTTAGTCAATATTATTTTCTTAATTGAATTATACGCAAGTAACCGCGATCATTTATGACTATTAAGATCATCGTATACACATGATAGAATATTGACTTAAGATAGGAGCCATGCCTTAGGTATACTTCTGATGTGAACCTAAAAGGAAAACTTTTAGACGTATTTTCATTGGGAAGCTCTGATATACTCTTAAACGACCATGGAGTCTGGGGTGAGAGAAACTAAAAGGTATTTTCACACAATAGATATATGAAATGCTTCCACGCCATGTCTTTTACGCAACCCGCGGACTATATTAGACGTCGCTTCATTTTAAATACGTAGGTACCCAGCATGGAGATCTCCTAGAATATTCGAAGTCAAGAACAGCTTCAGCTTATAGCCCCTATCAGTAGTTGAAAGAGTTAAAATGGCTACGGTACCAATTATTGTATCAAGTTTTAACCTAGAGAGTTAGGGTTGTGGGTAGTAACGAGCCTAAGTACCTACCTATTCGTATAAGAAGCCCTGAAGTAGACAAGTATGGTAATCCCATCAATTTCTAATACCTACCTACCAAAAGAGTGCGCAGGATTGACGTGCTTGTGGCTGAAGTAATAGTATATTCGTAGCTATAGTGGACTGTGGACTGAACTTCCAGACTTCAAGGCATACTTATGGGTCCAAAAAAGAAAGAAAAAAACTACCAAGCAATGAAAAGAGATACGCCATCAGATGTAAGAAATACGAGTAGCCAATCAGAGTTTTTGACGATTCTACCTGCATTAGCTCATATTAAATTTAGAGCGCTAAGCCTTACAGAGGTAACCACATAAGCTCGTCACACTATGTACGGAAGTCCCCATCAAAAGTTTTGTCCATATGTGCCACCTGACAGCTTTTGTTACAGCTGTTTAAGACTTAATACCATATGGCAGCTAAGATTATAAATATATAAACATTTACCTTTTACAACATATTTAATCTTAGCTTTAATATGTTAATTTAAATATTGAAATTAAATCTTGTATAAAATTAATAAATGCTTTATACGCCTTTATAAGTTTTATTATTTAAAAACAACATCGCGGGTTATTATATGTAAGTGAAAATAGTGTAATATGGATAGTATATGCCTACAGCTGTTGCCAAGCCCTGTCAAAGCTGGTCAAAGCTGACAGAGGCTGGCCTATGGACAAAACTTTTGATGGGGACTTCCGTAGAGGCGTGGAAAGAATTGAAGCTTCTCATTCGTCCTAGAAGCAACTAACTAGCCAATCAAAGTCGCTAATACCCTCGTCAGGTATTTGAAGCTATAAACAATATACAATCCTTCTAATACTACATACACTATGTAGGACTTCGGATGAAGATGCTATCCAGCTAGTTAAATTAATAAGATGTTGTTGGTCCGAAGTGATGCACATAGTCGTTTTGTTTCCCCTTTAATATACTTAGATAGGTATCTGAGGTGCGTGAACTCGTGTATCATACAATTTTGTCTTACATTCTTTATCTCGCGCCGTTGTCTCATTACAGCTCAGCACCCACTATGCCCACTATATCTGGCACCGTTATACTTACTGGTGCTAATAGCTCAGCGGGTCTCCACGCCGTTGACCACCTTCTCAAAACATATCCGCAGCATACTGCTGTTTTCACCGTCAGAAGTGCTGCCAACACCGATGTCAATACCAACAGCCTACGTGATATCATAGCTCGGTATCCCAAAGCAAAAGCATATATTTACGAGCTTGATCTAGCCGACCTTACTGCCGTTCATGCATTTGCTACCACCATCTCGGGGCAGATCACTAGTGGATCTTTACCCGCCATCAAGTCGATCATCTGCAATGCGTTTTACTGGAATCTTGTCGCCGATCCCGAACTCACCGTCGACGGATATGATAAGACTTTACAAGTCGGGCACATCGCTCATGTAGCACTAGTCTTACGCCTTCTCGAACATTTCAGTCCCGATGGCGGCCGTATTGAGCTCCTGTCGAGTATCTCGCATTATCGTAAAAAGAGCCCGATGACGCCATATCTTCCCGAAATTCCTGATAACATCGACCTCCTGATACATCCACCCGCGGACCGCGATAAGCAAGGTAGAGGGGCCCAGAGATATGCCATTTTGAAATTGGTCATTACCACTTGGATGTATCCACTCAACGAATATCTACAAAAGGTGAATATCCTGAACGCTTTATTTTCTCTGGCCTTTGGTTAACATTTTGATGCTATAAGGACCCCAAGTTCTCCAAGATCACCGTCGTGGCCATAAATCCCGGAAACCTTGGCGACTCCCGCGCTTTTCGAACCAATGTCCCACTTTCCATTAAAATCATACAGAAAATCGTAATACAGAAAATCGTATTCAAACCATTAATGCCTTTGATTCAACGCTTTGCCGACCCGACGTTCCGCACGTCGCGCGAGGCTGGCGTTGATATCATAGAGCTGGGTGTTGCTAAGGCCGAAGACGGAGAACGAGGCTATTATACGCTCCTCAAGAAAGACGACCCTGATCCCGCGGTGCTGGATAAGGAGAGGCAGCGCATTATATGGGAGAAGAGCGCCGAGTGGGCTAAAATTAACAAGGACAATACCGCACTTAAAGTCGCGTTTGAATAGTCTGAACCTAAAAGATCTAACCTAGATACTTGTATTTCGTAAGGGGTAAGGCGATATTGTTAGGTAGTTGATGGTAAACTAATACTTAGGTAGGTGGGGTGAATCTGTGTTGGTAGCATGGTGAGGATTTACTCCAAGGTAACATTCTTTTGGAGCTAGTATTAAGATGACGTCGTTACTCATGGAAAGAAAATAAACCATTCATACATAGAGTCATCGTAACTTTTATGAACGTAGCGGTTAAACCCATACAAATCGCTAACATCTACTAAGCTGTCAAACCCTTTACTTATCTGATGGGCGAAGTTGTAATTGCCGACATGAGCGAGGGAACTTTTGCTCCGTGGGCCTTCGTAGAACTTAGAAACTGATTTACATACATTAGGTACCTGTAGTGTAATGTCTCAACAAAACGGTGGCGCACTTTTATTCATCTTATCATTTCATAATTACCTCTTCAATTCATAGATTAACATATGTATGCCATTATGTATAACATAGTCGACCTACATAACCATAGGTAGGTACATATCCGCTTTCCCGGATGGACCGAGTCAATGACAGTGGAGAAGGGAGAAGGTCCTCCACTGTTTCTTTATATGTACATAGGTACACTATGTATTGCAGATGTACTACGGATTAGTAGTGGGGCTCTCTCCATCGTCTCCATTGTCTCCATATCCCCGCTTCTCCATCGTAGCCCATTGCCCATCCAGCTACAAAGCTTTACGTTTTTGACCATGAACTTAGCGTTACGCTACTCGCATCGTTGGCTGATAGGCGAACCTAATTACAGCTAGATTCACATTATGCAACCTCTCCTCCAGGAGGGCAGGAGGGCGACACGTTTCCCAAATGTCCACTCGGCCTACAGATACGACAACGTGTCTACCATTCTCCTTCAAGCCTAGAAGCATATATTTCTACAAGCGTACATGTCCCACAAGCTTCTTGACACATCGGGGATACTGGTGAGCCTCAACGGTTAGGTAGGTATGGATAGGTATGGATAGATATGGGCAGGTAGGGATGGATTCAAGAGTGATGATTCGACTTGACATTTCTGGACATTTCACTATCTCGCGAGTTGGGGAGTGGTCCGGATCCATAAGAACCTTGGCTTTGTAGAGGTTGGGTTGCTCCAGTGGCAACTGCTGATGAATGGAACGACCCAGACCAGCGTAAAACCTGCGTCGTCCTGACGCAGCTTGATTTTAATAACTACCTGGTATCATGCCACGACCATCCAGCCGTCTAAGGGAGTTAGGCCAAGTACCTACCTACTGCCTACTCCCCTACATACTACCTCCTACTACCTACACGCACTAGGTGGTTCTCGCATGATGCCATTACCACCCAAGAGAAATCCTTATACCAGAATTGTCACTTTCAGAGATTATCATTGATTCTTTTTCAGTTGGCTTGGTTGGATCTATCGTTTCATCATCCTCTTACCAATACACATACACACACACACGCACAAATCTATTATTTTACCAAGTATCGTCGGTTTAGAGTCCTTCTAACACCGCATCAATAACTATTGCCCAACTGTAAGTTATCAATTGAGCAAACACCTTATCAAGTTCAATCCCTACATACCTGCCTTTTATCTGCATGAAGGCTGCATGTATGTATGTAGCTGCTGTACATGAAAAGTTACATGGATCATGCAAGCCCATTCATATAAACCATTCCAGCCTGTCAGAATTTTAACCCATGCTTTACAATAAAAGAAAAAGCTAATTGATTTTGAATAAGAGATATTATATATATATATATTTCCAGGCGAGGGACTGATCCCACAATCTTAGATTGTGTTATCCCGTTAATCCCGTAGCTGGACTTCCGTGGATTCCCTTTGGATTCGCCTCGAGTCTCTCCAGGTTCTCTCCAGGCTCTCTCCAGACTCTCTCCAGGCTCTTACCCGAGCATCCGCGAATCTGGGTTCGCACAACAGCGGCCGAAGTAACTCCAATCCGGTTTGATTGATGGCCCAGAAGCCTCATCCGGCCCCCTAATATCTATTTCATTTCATGGACTCCATCCTCGATCCTAAACTTGTCGAACCGACTATCCGACACTCGGTCGACCCTCGACAGGCTTCAATTAGTCATGAACTCGTAATAAATCGAAAAGTAGCTTCTAACTCACCCGATATGTTTCCCCCAAAGGTCCCTATTACCTTTACCTATAAGAGGAAGGACACAGATCCTCCCATCTATATAGCAGGTTCATTTTCGGAGCCGCCATGGCAGCCCCAGGAGATGGATGTCGCCATCGACCAGCTTGGAGGTTATCTATTCACTAAACAAGTCATGGTTGACGATGGCACTGAAATCCAATACAAATTCCGCATAGGATCTGGTGATTGGTGGGCCTTGGATGAAAGTGCCGATACAGGTAAATATTTATTTATTTTCACTTACGTTACTCCTTCATATACTAATAGCAATTCCCAAGTCACGGACGAATCTGGAAACACGAACAATATTCTCAGAGTCTCAATTGATGCGACTCAAGAAAATGTCACCGAGGTGCCAAACCCTAAGGCCAACGAATCAGAGGGGTTGGAAACCAACAGTGGCACGGAGACTCCGGACTTCGCACAGACAGCTGACGAGGTGTCTGGCTCGGCACGCACTTTAGATCCCGAGACTCCTGAGCCGGAGATATCAGACGGCGAAGCAGGAAGAATAGGTACCCGGCGCATGTCAACCACTCCAATTGGTGAAGTCTCAGAGACAGCTGCGGAGGTCGCCAACGTCGCTGCGACCCTGGATAATGATGAATCTGCTTTAGACGACGTAGATGAGGGCCAAAAAAACCTATGCCCTATATTCTCCCACGAGTCCGTAGGACCGTCTTTTCACAAAGAAGACATATCCGATAATGATGGCATTATCAAGGATAATAAATCTCATTCCGAGTCCGGCAACCCGGCTATTGAGATCGAGGACCAAGACTTAGACTTTGACGATCCTCACTTGGAAGAGTTCCCGTCGGACAATCGGGAGTCTATCATGGCTGCCATGCGACGCATTTCGACGAGCATAGACGCCGACCGCACAATTGTCGACGAAGTTCCACAGTCACCTGTAATTACAATTCTCCAGAATCGCAAGAATGCCGAATCACTAGATAACCAGGGTGAGTTACTCTCGGATGTTAAACAGAATCTCCGCCCCAGCAATAGCAATAGGCGGTCGCATTCCGGTCGCAGAGCATCATCGTCAAACTCTCTGGGGTCAATTTTTGAAGACGATGAAGCTCGCAACGGGCATGCGACTGGTGAGATGGAGGATGCCACAGCTCCGTTTGTACAACATCCTGGACCTTCTTGGGGTTCTCCTACCCCTGATCGCGTCGTTAGCGATGACGAAAAAGACGAAGGCATTGCCATGAGGGTTGATTCCAGGAAATTGGCCGAGCAATCTCAACAATGCCCGCCATCCTTACCTTCACCACCTGCATCTTCCGACGGGAATATTCCGGAGGCCGCAGAGCTGGTCCCAGACAAAACTGCATCGGTACTGGAGGACCCAGTGCCGGAAGACAACGCAGATGTTTCGGGAAGTAATGACGACGTACCAGCCGTCGTCGAAAGCGATTTGCCTAAGCCCAGCACAACTATTACTGCACGTCGCACACCAGATAGGTGCTTGAGTGACAGTTCCAGCGTGGAGAGTACAAGCGAAGCAGGAGGAAAATCAACATCTTTGGGTACTACCAGCCCGCCAGGCCTACGGAAACGTATAATTGACAGGCCGGCTACTCCACCTTCTACGCATCACTTCCAGGGCCGCAATAAATATCCGGACTGGCTCGAAGCTTGCATACGGATCGTGTTCGTGAAATGGATTGGGGGTCTTGCGTCGTGGCTACACGACCGCAGGAACAAAGCGTAAGTTATTCCCAATCTTATGACCGTGCTATATAATAATATCCTTCTTCTAACCTTGATTTAGGCTCATGGCTGCTGGCACGGCTGCTATCGTCGTTGGGGTAGGCTTATTATGGCAGAATCCGGTTCGACTCTAGCAGGTGGCGAGAGCGCTGGGCAAGGCGAGAGCGGCGCAGAATGTACGGGACAGAGCTCGTGGATTCAAATTCAAACATTCCTAGATGCTGTATTCATACGAATCAGTCTATTATTATTGGTGTATGCTTAGCGTAAATGCGACTTAATTGGTGCGGAAAGCAGTCTTTGCCTGTATACCTGTTACTTGAGATGATGGTCATAATGGGTGGTCCGTGTAACTAAACGAGAGCCGACGAGATTATTGAAAATTTTTTAGATTGCGGTACTAGTGCTGGTCTTAACATCATCATCTATGTGAAGGGTAGAGCTATTGGACTTTAGGATAAAGGTAGGTAGTTATAACGTAGCCAGATAATCAATCAATGAGTTAGCCACTGAAAAGGGGTAAGGGGTTGATCCTAAGTACCTAGGTAGTCAGTTAATATTATTCGAATAGCTTACATTCCGGCGATGGTTATCTTACATTACAGAGGTTGGTTAATGTGTTAAGTATATATATCCAAGGTTTTACGTTGTCTAAATACGTGAACTCACTACCTATGAAAATACCTCCAGACCCTACCAACCATAAAACATCCAATTCATTCAACGTGGTTTCTCGAACAGTATCACAACATGAGCAACTTATGTGACCACAATATTTGCAAAGCCTATCTGCTGGATGGCCACTATATTCGAAGTAGTCGATCGTAAGGTAATCGCAACACCTGATTTGGTCATCTGTATCACGAATACCGATTTCAGGTAAGGGACAAGAAAGATAAGAGTCGAAGCCATCGTTCCTGTAAGTAGGACTGCTTACGACATAATCCTTAGCGCTGTAATACGAATAGCAGTATATACCTTAGATAAGTACAATTATTTTAATGAGAGTGGAAATTATATCGAAATATATAAATATACGGATGAGAACAATGGAGGATGTGCAAATAGAGAGTAGTCGGTTAAATAAAACCTATTGAATGATCCTTATGCGAAGACTTTTATAAGTGGCCGCCGAGGACTGCATGCACTTGATAATAATATATATCCCTTACCCCGATCATATCTCATAAACTAAGAGACTTGTACCATTGTCAAGGCACATTGAATATCCTACATAAGAGCACCCCGACGATTGGACTTGCAGGAAATTACCTAGAATAGGATAGTAAATGTCCATACAAATCTATAGGTAATACTTTCCTCCATGTTAAACCGTTTATTTTAATTCTAATAGCGTTTCAACTCCTCGTAAGCTACGAGATGCTAACTCCGACCTTCTACTTCTACACTCGCAGCCTTACCATACCTCCGGCCCAAAAGTCTCGCCCGGCGGTAATACGACCTGGATAGCCTTGCCCTGGTAGTCCATCGTGCCCGTCACTACATCGTTTCCCCACCAGCGGGGAGCCTCGATCTCGTTGAGCGTAAAAACGAAGAATATGACCAACGTGCCTAGCGCAAGACCGAGGTCGAGGCCAGCAGACGTAAGGTAGTTGAGGCGGCTCCACCAGCGGAAATGGCGCTTCTTGATTACGTACTGGAATATGTAGCCGACGACGCCCCAAGACAGATAGTTAAGGGGCGTTGCCGGCGGGATCGAACCCGCGCCACCGAAGATTAAGGGCGCCATCAAGTATTTGGCGCCCGACCTCGGCCATCGGCGCGCCGCGAACCAGAATACAATAGGTGCAACGGCGCCAACGACGAAGAACGTAAGGAGCCCTGAGTATATCTGGCCAGGAGAGAATACTCGGGATGGTCCGATCAGACCCCAAATGACGGAAGCTATGAGATTGTCTAGGTTAGCGATTGGACAAGAGGAAGGTTCCTTTAGAAATAAAGGGGTAGGTACCTGAGAAGAACACTCGGCCTCCGGGACAAGTAAACCGCTGCGGCTGAGTTAATTCGCATACCCCTTCAATGTTACCGAGCGCAAAATTGAGGACTGCGATCTGAATGAAGCACGAAAATGTCGTCGCGACGACCTGTGCCATAAACATGGTCCGTGGGGGGATTTTCATGTAATGACCGAATTTTAGATCGGAGACGAAGCTCAAGGCTTGTGCCCTATGCAAGTTGGTTAAATGTGATTTCAACTAGAAAAGTATCCCTTGGCACTTACATTGTGATATAACCGTATGTTTTAAATCTAAGAGTGACTCATTAGCTACCTACGTATATAGGTATAAAAGCAATATATTCTTACAGCATAAGGGCCAAAGGTCGTCCGGGCTGAATGTAACCGTATACAAACTCGGTTAAGACGTTGAGCCCAATCTGGTGGTTCGTAACAGCCTGTATAATGCCAATTGGGAGAGAAAAAGTGAAAGAGATCCCCACGGCGAGCAAGAAAGCCCACCAAGTTAGATTGGTTGGGTATGCTAAGACTGAAACAAAGGCCAATGCCAGCACCTATATGACAGTTTAGCGACGAAAGCCATACGTGATCTGGGTTTGAGAGAACGAACGATCGCGAAAAGGGAAAAATACCACCACGAAGGTGCTTCCTTGTACTTCTGCATGAGCTTCATATGTACTACAATATTCTGTTAGCGATGGCCATACCAATTGTTAAGGATGTATTCGAATTTGCTGGACGCATCCAGAGGTGATGATCTAAATATGTTGGATATAATTATACGTACTGTCAGGTTTCTCACTGGTACTGTTCCTGTATTGATCCCAGATAGCTTTGCTATGATGTAGATAGGTATATACTATTAAGGCAGTGATAGCCGCAAAAGATAGACCGTAAGACAATGCAAAAGTGGTGCTATATCTCATGTAAGCTCAATATACGAGCGAGTGATATGGGGATGTCAAACCTAATGAAGATCGGTGAATAAGCCTTGTAGGCTTCTTCGTCTAAGGTGAATTGGGCGCTCAATATCTTCGACACGTTATATGTGGCACCGGTATTATCATATGTAGAAGAGTCGCTCATTGGCAAGAACGGAGCATACCATACGCCAGTGTAATGGAAAAGCGTAGAGAGTATAATATAAAACAGTACGACACCTATCGTAGTATTTGCGATGGCATGCCTAGAAGCCATTTAGTTACTGAATACTAACACCGCGTCCACGATGGGATCGCAAAACTAGGGGGAACTAACCATGGGAAGGTCAGCGGCGAACCTATGTATCCTGAGATTTGAGTCCAGTCGAAAGTAATCGGCAATAAAGATAGGCCGGTCGTGCCACCAAATAATTGATTTACTACCGGATTCTGAGGAGCCATCCATGTTGCGAAAGCAAAGACGCTCAAGAACTGGGCAAAGTATCCAGGAATAAAGTAATATAGGGCGGAAACGAGAGTTACAATACCAAACCATCTATATCTTGGCATACGCCCACCAATGATAGATGGGTCGGGTGCTTGGTGTTTCTCATACATTGCATTCATTAGAGCAACGGCGACTAGATTACCAGGCCATATCATAGAAGCAGGATACACTGAAAAACGTTAGTACTAACGATAACTTACAACCCTCGCCTAAACTCACCTAAAAACTTCCGCATCATGCCCGCAATCCCATATCCTAGAGACTGTGTCGAGATAGTCAAGACAAGTTGAAATATGATGCCGAAATTTTGCTTGTAGAACACCAGCTGCGCAAGGATAATATCAGTAGCATAGGCTACGGAGAAGGATACGGAAGCCATGACAACGATAATAGAGTGTTCTTTTATATTGAAAGGTCCCGGGTTTAAGTCGCATCCTAGGCCAAATATCCTAATTTGGCGGTCAGGTACGACTTTCTCCCAAGCGCGACCAAGTGGCCAGGCGATGATTTGGGCGATGAGAGCACCTAGGCCGATTGAGGGTTGTCTTAATGAAAAGAGGGTATTCGTCGATGCACCAACAAGGACCAACGTTAGCCCAATCGACCAAGCTCGAAGAGTATTGCAAGGAAGATCTTCATCGTAGTTGCGTACTGCAGCTCGAACCTCTTCATACGGCGAGTTTTCTTCGCCTGCTCTGGAGGCGGTTTCATCGTCGAACGATGCCAGACTCCCAGAATCCATTCGATGCAATTCAATAGTCTCTTCATCTGGGAAGTTTGGATCTAGCAAGTGGTCATATTCTTCGTCCTCCTCGTAGTTATTGTCGTTTCGGTCACTAGACTCCGACCATTCGGGGATTTGGCGTTTTAGGCTATTGGCAGCACTATTTTTCGGAGCTCTACTGGAGTGTTCCTCAGACTTTCTCGCTCGATGTCTTACTTCACCAGAGGTCTCATCGAGATCAGATCCATATTCCGAGACATGATCGTCTTCTTCCATCCTCTCCCTATTAGCCGTTCCAGACGGCCGTGAAGAGCGGGTGTCGCCCATTGCGTAACTTGAAAGTTAAATGTGGCTTGGTAGGAAATCAGCCCGCAAAGCTAAAAGATCACGTCTTAATCCCCTAAGTTAAAAGGGTGTTGATACCATATAGGGTATCATCGAAGATACTACCCCTGAAATCTGATTGCCACGGGTTGTCCGTGTTTGCTAAAACAAGGTGGCGAGCCATAAGTTGATTGCCTTTAAGAAGACATTGTCCGGTAATCTAATATTGCTAGGATGGCTGAAAAGTAATATAGAGAGGATTGAGAATAATAAACCCGAGGTAGCCAATTGGCGTTTCTTTGAGCTATCTTTGAAGCTGGACGCTCGAAACGTGTTCAAACCTTTATTCGTCTACGAGCTTAAAATCTTGGGTTGTGAAAAGCTAAATGCATCAATTGGAATGTATGATATTACAATTCGAATATCCGTTACGCTTCTCCGAAATTGCTGCTGTCTCCTATAATTCTGCGGAAGTGTGAAAAGTGATGATGATGATGATGATGTGTACGTAGTTCTGGGTTGAGTTACTGGGTTAATTGTTATTCTGAAACTAAATTTAGATAACTGCCGCGTGGCATCTGGGCATAACCTGGGAGCCGGGATCGTTGATCAATCTTTGCCCAGGTGCATAAAATAATACGCTTCTTGCATCACTACTATGTATTGCAGAATTCCATGCATTACGTTAGGGAGGTACTTGGGTACATAAAGCGCCGGGGGGGTATCTTTTCCGCTAATAGAAGAAAATCGGTTAACTTCATAACTGCGTGATTTGCCTCATACCTTCTAATTTCTCAATATTCATAAATTACAACTACGAGTAAGCAAATCCAAGTCCAGCACCCAGGCAGCTCATCACTAAATGGGTCAATGCCTTTAGACGCCTTCTACGGATTACATATAAATCCAGCTCAGGAATTCCTGGCTATGGCAAAGAATGCGCCGAGTTGTTATCACAGGCCTCGGCGCCATCACACCCCTTGGCGTAGGTGTTCGGTATACATGGAATAGACTAATTGCTGGACATTCTGGCATCGTTAGTGTTGCGGACTTCGAGCCGCAGAAACGATGGCGCGATCTTACGAGCACCGTGGCTGGGATCGTTCCAAAGTCAGGTTCCGGTGAAACCCGGTGGTGCCCCAACGACTGGTTGACAGTTTCGGATCAACGGCGCATGTCCACCTTCACTCAATATGCGATGGCCGCGGCAGAGATGGCTCTCGAGGATGCCGCATGGAAACCAAACAAGTTAGAAGATTTGGAATCAACTGGTGTCTGTTTAGGAAGTGGCATCGGAAATTTAGACGAGATATACAACACTAGTGTTGCGTATGAACGAGATGTGAGATCACATACACCATTTCAATAATTCAATATTTACTAAATCTTTATGGTAGGGCTACAAGAAGGTATCTCCTCTCTTCGTACCGAAGATCCTCATCAATCTAGCAGCGGGGCATATTGCAATGAGATACGGGTTTCAGGGTCCTAATCATGCTGTGACTACAGCTTGTACCACAGGAGCACATTCAATCGGAGATGCCTCGCGCTTCATTGCATTTGGAGATGCCGACGTTATGGTTGCAGGGGGGTCAGAGTCCTGTATTCACCCTCTAACCTTCGCGGGATTCGGGAGGTCGCGTTCTTTATCCACTGCTTTCAACCACGATCCACCCTCAAGCTGTCGGCCGTTCGACCTTGGACGGAATGGGTTCGTCGTCGCTGAAGGCGCAGCAGTTGTTGTTTTAGAGGAACTAGAGCATGCCAAATCGAGGGGTGCTCGTATATATGCCGAATTAAAGGGGTATGGGTCTAGCGGTGACGCGCATCACATGACAGCTCCTCGTGAAGATGGATCAGGGGCATATCTTTCCATGAAGAAGGCATTAAAGCATGCTGGAATCAAACCTCGTCAAGTCGACTACATTAATGCGCACGCGACTAGTACTTCTGTCGGCGACGTAGCAGAAGCCCTTGCGATCCGTTCATTGATGGCAGGCGAGGAAGGACATTTTGACGAGGGCCAAATCTCTGTCAGCAGTACCAAGGGAGCTACTGGGCATCTGCTTGGGGCGGCCGGCGCAATAGAAGCCATTTTCACCATCCTAGCTATTGTCGAAGTAAGTTTTTAATCCGCCATCTTCAGTTTCCGCAATAGACACCCCTAACTAATTCATGGATAGAACATTCTCCCTCCCACACTAAACCTAACAGACCCTAATGTTGGGCCGAAATTCAACTTTGTACCTCTTGAAGCCCAGAAGAAGGAGATTGATGTTGCTCTCTCGAACAGTTTCGGCTTCGGAGGTACTAACGCGACGTTAGTCTTCTCTCGACTCGATTAAATCGACTATCCAGAAAATCCAGCTATTGTATTATTTACGCTATGTACCTAAAATATAATGACCCACAAATGCTATAAAGACATGACGAGTATATAATATATTTCCACACTTATATCACGATATTATATATAAGATATTACTAATATTTAGATGTTACATGAATGGTTATGATCTAGAAGTACATAGGTACATTTGTACCTATATTAGATCCATACCCCTGTTGTAGATCTCAGAATCGAGCAGGGGTCCAAGCTTCACGCAGGTTTTTTTTTTTTTTTTTTTTTTTCTTAATCTTTTTCTCTTTTGTCTCTGACGTCCCCCATGTCAATGACGTGAATCGACATTCGATAACTTAGACTACCAAATCTAGGGAATCAATGCCCTTCTTAACGACAATTACCTACTACCTTTCAGCGCGGTAGCAATGGCGTGTAGAACATGCAGGCGACAGCTTATGCTGCTAACCCGTCAAGCCGGCTCGGTTGCAGAGATCCAAAATGCTGCTACAGCACAACGACTTATCGCCCCAGTTATCGGCTCCCGACCCAACCAGAGACGAGGCTTCAAAAATACTCCCAACCAGCCAGCCATAAATATTCGCGAGACCTTCGCTAAGATATTCCAAAGCACGGCCGAACCATACCGTATCATCCATGCTACCGAGAACATATATAAAGCCTGCGCTCGCGAGGCAGACTATACCATCCCCGATAAGGACAGGAAGGCGGGCACGATACCTAAGACGGCAGAGGGCGAGGATATAGGAGAAGGGAAGACGATGTGGCATGAAGGTAATTCATGCTTTCTTTTTATTCTTCCTAATATTAAACTGGTCATCAATCCGGCCATTGTGGCTAAACCCTTACTTACTTACCTCTCACCTTTTTAGACTTCAAGCTCGCCCCGACTTTCAGCACGTGGTCGCAAATCACGATGCTACACTTATACCTAGTATTCGCTCGACTGCGCGATCTCGAACCGGACGCGGCGCGGTCGTGGCAGCGGCAGCTTACAGACCACTTCTTCTTCAACGCCGAGGAGCGCATGGATCTAACCCACGGCATCACCTCGCGCGGGCTGCGGCACCGCTACCTGAAAGATTTATTCGTGCAGTGGCGCGGGGTGATCGCCGCGTACGACGAGGGCGTCGTAAAGGGAGACGCCGTGCTCGCCGCCGCCGTCTGGCGCAACGTGTTTAAAGCCCGCGAGGACGTCGATGTGCGCTCGCTGGCTGCCATCGTCAGTTGGATGCGCTTGTGTCTCAAGATGCTCGATCAGATCCCCGACGAGGCCCTGCACTACCAGACCGAGGCCGTCTTCAAGTGGCGCGCCAAGAACGAGCTCCTGCTCGTCGATAAGCCCTCGAGGGAACTCGAGGGACAACTGGCGCAGGAAACGCCGCCGGTGCAGAAGGTAGCTGTGTAAGGCTCGGGGGGTTGTATGATAGATACTAGTGTAGGTCGGGTAGGTTAAGGATTATAATGACGGCATGTTATATGAAGGTGGAAAGTTGGTCTGGCATATAAGGGTTTTGCGCAACGTTGTCTTTTTTGCGCGCAGTAAAAATAGAAGTTAAAAGCGATCTCAAAGCGAGATTTATTCATGTACATATATACCAGACCGTAAAGGTACCTTAGACAGAACGAAGTCAACTCAATCAACCCGCTCCCACATCTCAAACTCGTACCGCGTCCCATTCTCCTCCTGCACACCCTCAGGTACCGTCTCCCCAGTCCAAGCATCCAGCTCCTCCTTAGACCTCTTCACCCAGCCGTTCCATTGACCACCAGCCTTATCTTCTTCCTGGAGGCCAAGAGGGAAGAACGTGTCGCACTCGAAATCCGGCGACAACACCCTCGTCAGCAGCACGCGTCGCGCCTCCTTAAGTCCCAGCGCCGCTCCGTAGATCTGCGCGCCACCGATGACGAACGCCCGGCCAATATTACTAGCGGCCTTGAGGTGCGCGAGCGCTTGCTCCAGCGAGTCTACCCTTACCGGGCCTTCCCCCGCCGTTTCCTGTTCGGAGCCAGCATGCGATCTGCTGACGACGATATTGAGACGCCCCTTCAGCGGCTGGAATTTAGGCGGTATGCTGTCCCAGGTCTTGCGGCCCATGATGACGGCGTTCAGCGCAGGGGGGGAACCCGAAGGTGGTGGCGGTAGGCGCTTTGTCACGCGCGCAAAGTACGCCATTTCCTTCTTGAGCCCGGTCCATGGGAGCGTGCCGCTGCGGCCGATGCCCATGGTACGCGTGGCGGCCACGATGAGGGTTAGCTCCGGGGGGAGCATGGCTGCGGACGGTGAGGGTGAGGGGTTGGACATTTGCGGTTTTTCTTTTCTTGCGTCTTATTGGGGATTTTGGTGGCCAAGATAGGTGGTAGGTATTGTATATTTTTCGTTAAAGCAGAAATAGGCCTAGAAACAGGTAAGTTGTTCAAACAAACTTGGAGGTGAATGGATTGGATATTTTGAGGCGAGTTAAGGTCGCTAATAATTATTTTTTCCTAGTTTTTAGTATTACTTGCAAATCCGTTTAGTTCCTTTACTTTCCCTATACAAACAACTACTCAATAACACGCACCGTATCTCATCACCTATACCCTACATACCATTCCTAGGCCTTGTCATATAAGACTACTATTTATTAAACTTGTATGAAAAATTAATAATCATAGTCATGTCATTCAACCGGAACGTAAATATGACTTCCGAGGACAACAATATAAGAATCGTATAAGATACCTTACCTATGCTCCCTCTCGAAAGTCATATATCATAAGGAGGTAATAATCATGAATAACTACATCTAGATGAACATAATCTTAGCCAGCATCATGCGAATAATAAAAACAGCTACATTATAACCTTAACATTAGAAGCTAGGTAATACACAATTTTGGTCCTTCATTAATCCTCGTTATACATTATACCCCTTATACCTACACTTTCTCAACTCATCATCCCATCAAGCCGCCGCCGCAGCAGCAACCTTGCCCTGTCTCAGCCTCCGCTCCTCCTCCTCCTCCAACCTACGCAACTCCTCCCGCTTCATCGCCTCCTGAATCCGCACTCTTTCCGGGACCACCCGTTCCCTCGGCGTCGTGATCCGCCACCCCTTCAACATCTCCGGCCCGCCCACCGCCGCCATAGTCTTCCGCTCCACGAGGCTGTACTCCTCCTCCCCGCTCGGCCTGTCGAAGCGGAACGGCTCCCGGATGCTGACCGGGGGGTTCGTGATGATGCGCACGGCGCGCCGCGCGTTGCTCGTTGCGCTGTGCATCATTAGGGGGTGGAGCAGGTACACGTCGCCTACGACGCCCGTCGCCTCGACGAATTCGGTGTCCGCGCAGTCTCGCGCGATGTCGACGTACCATTCTAGGTTCTTCTCGCGTGGGAAATCCGGGTGCGCCCGGGGTACCATGCGCGGCGATACGCCTTCCTGTGACGATAGGTACATAGATCAGCATTGCGCTTAGATAGATACTTGTCTAAGTACCTAACGTAAGGTAAATAAATCAGTAGGAGAAGTTGGAGTCCTGACTCCCTAGGTAAAACTGACTTAAGAAGGAAAAGGGACGAAGAGGCAAATACTAAGACCACATACCGGGTGTTCATACAAATGCTTCGCAACCCGATCGATAGCCGGCGGGCAAAGCATCGTCCCCCCTCCCTCCGAAACAACATCCGTAAACAGCGGAATCACAAGCAGCGCCTGCTCGGGACTATCCAGGTAATGCACGAAGAAATCGCCATCGACGTGCCAATTCGTCAGCTCCTTAGGCGGGACCGGTGTGCCCTCTCTCTCCGCCGTGCCCAAGTTGACGATCAGCGAGTCCCGCCAATGCCGGGACTCGGGGTTGACGCGGTCCTCGCCGCCGCACAGCTCGCAGATGGCGTGCCACGCCTTGGGCGCAAACTCGGCGCAGTCGAAGGTCCGGTGCGACGGCATGTTGGTTTTCTCCTTGGTCCACGTCGACTTGTCTGTCGGCGACATGCCCAGGCGCGTCCATACCCCCTCGGTTACGAAGGCGGCTTGCTCGGGCGTGAAGCAGTTGCTTAACTTGAGGTAGCCGTTCGCGAGGAAGAAGTCCTTCTGCTCTTGTGTTAGGGGGGTAGGTGGCGATGTCATGGCTGGGTTTGTGGCTCTTAGTATATAAATAAATAAGAGGTTGTTAACTTATTAGGCCGTGGCCGTAGTTTTGTCTCGGGATATATAGGTACGTATAGTTAAGACGACCTGTATTTGTACATACCTAAGGTAACTAGATAATCTAGGTAGGTAGACATATATAGAAATAAAAGTTCAAGATAAAGACTACGCTCCTATCACAGTATCCTACCATATTCTTATATATTTACGTGCCAACGAATAGTAGCTTGTTAAGCTCCATCACGAGTGACGATAGCCGTCAAATCAATACACATACACCAGCCCCCTCTCCATCGGGGTAGCTGAATAGTTACGCGGGGAAATCGGCATATCGAGCCGTAATTCCCTTGTCCAATAGGGCATGCGATTTCGGAGAGCTGTTGGAGAGCTCGGTTTAGTCTGGTCGACAACATTGCGCCGAAGCTTGGAGTAGATAGACTGCCATGAATCGAAGGTTTCCTGATAGTATCCCCGAAATTTGTAGTTTCTATTTGTCTGTTTATACCTTACGTTAGATAGACTCTGTAGTATCATGCTAAGCATCAAATCTAAGTCTAAATAAAAGCCGAATAGCATGGGACATGAGAGGGACAAAGCGCATCTCGTCATGAGGTCGCACCTCGGAGATCGCTTAGCTTATCGGCGTAGTAGGCGGGGACGGCCACGGCATTCTCAACCTCCCAATCCTCCCGCTTGTGAACACCAGTGAGCACATGTAGAGTCCCGCCCAGGCCCCCCTCGATACCGAATTTGATATCGGTATTCAACCTATCGCCGACCATGCAAGTCCGTGCCCGGTCTAGCTGGAACTTCCCTTCGATCGCATCCATCATGGCCTGACTGGGCTTCCCCAAGGTCAAGGGTGTCTGCCCGGTCATGTTGACCAGTGGAATGGAGATAGAGCCGGCGCCGGGGAAGAAGGTGTCGCCTATAGGTAGCACGTTGTCGAGGTTTGTCGCGATGAACTTAGCGCCTCGTCGTAAATACTGGTAGGCTATAGATAGCTTGAGATAGTTAATGTGGAAATCCAGCCCGACAAGTACAATACCGACATCCGGATCCAACAGAGAGCCGTCAGCCAGCCTCTGGTAGTCCTCAGGCGTAATATCTCGTCTTAAAGCCGGGTCTGTCCCACCGATGAAGGGTATACCCTCGGTACGCAGCTCGGACTCCATGCCGCTCTCACCGATGATGAAGACCTTGTTCTTGGGTGCCGGTAGCTTCAAGATGCGCGAGATGTATACTGCGGCTGAGTAAGACGAGCCGAATATCTCCTCGACATTACTAGGGATGCCCAAGCCCGCCAACTTCTGTTGATAGGCCGGTCGGTCTTTTGTAGAATTATTGGTGACGAATACAATCCGTTTTCCTGCTCTAGTTGTTTAGTTCGTGGTACAAATGCGTGTATGTTTTGTAGTTTTGTTAGGCCTAGCCTGGCTTACCCCTGGATCTCAGCATCTCCAACGTTTCGGCGGTGCCCTCGAAGACATTGTCCCCAGACCATAAGACTCCTGTAAGATTTCAGCCATCTGGTCCTTCCTAAGCTTGGTCGTTTATTCTAACCATCGCAATCAAGCAGGAAAACCTGTATATAAAGTAAGACTTTGTGTAAGACTGTGTTATGAAAAGGTGGCGGATCGGGTTAAAATGACGCACGTCAAACTTATCGAGAAACTCATTAATAGCGGCTGAATCACCCGTCAGGTACTTGGGTGCTTGTGGCATTTTTTTATATCAGAAAGATTCAGAAAATGCAGCAAATATATATTATCGGTTGTTGTTGTCGTCTCGATCTATTTGTCGTATAAAGTAGTTGTAAGAGTGAAGTTTTCAAAGACTGTTTTACTTCATATCAGAGCAGCCGCGGCTTTTGGTTCAATCACAATCACCGTTCCTTACCGGCACTAGGTACTCATCGCGCCCGGTCCTTAGAACAGGTAAAAAATGTCAACTTTAGTACCTAGTATATGTGTTCCCCCCTCGTAAAGACCATTTTCAATATTTCCATTTCTTACATTCACATATCAAAATCCCGACATATATCCTTTAGATTCTACTTACTCGGGTTTCTTTTTCTACTGAAGTCTAGCGGAATAAGGACTATACATAATACACTACATAACGGGCTATACGCTAACCGCAAGGTACAATACCTACTTAACGCCCGATAATCTGGATCTGCACGCAACAATGCATGATTCGGAATGAGAGTCTAATGTTGATTCTTCGACTATGCCAAGTCAAACACTCAGGAACTACAAGATTTATACCTACCTGCTCATCACCGTTGCCGCACCTTTCCGTCATGCTATATATTTTGTATACGCTAGCAGAATAATGTCAAAAAGGTGGCGCACCTACCAGCATAATTGTTAGCAGACTGCGCCAGTTATTTTGACGCTATTCTGAGTAGGCGAGTAGGGCAGCTAACGCCACAAGTCTCAGATAAGATCGAGTGCCATGTTCGTGCTGCATTGGAACCCTACCCGTGTAGGACGTGTGCGGACTATTCCTGGAACTGCCCGGTGAGGTCGTATGTGTAATCACACCCAAGTCCTATCTATTGTTTTATGGTTGCGACGAAAATTGAGTGAATCGTGAGGGTTGCGATTCGACAGAGCTTCCGATCATACCTACCCTACACCGGCAGTGAAAATGACTTATCGACTTGTTTCTTCCGTGATAAAAAAAGAAGCGGTTGAGTGGTTCTGATCCCCAACCAATTGGTATGTATGTAGTACCTTGATTAGGTAGGCTAGGATTAGATGAATAATTATGCGCGAAACTCGGGGATGTAGTGTATTATGAAAGATCTTTCATAATACTTGACGATCAAAGGAAGCGCCGTGTTGCGCGATGCCAAGCTAACCGAAGACGGTGTTAAATTCCAAACCTTCGAAAGTCGTCGAATCGACACTGATAATACAAGTTGGAATAAATAAGAAACGACGATTGGTTTGGGTAGCTGGGTAGGAGGGGTCCTTGCAGCAATGCAGATATTATCTATTAAAGACTAATGTTGCGCAGAAACCCCCCAACCCCCACTTGCCCACTCACCAACCCACTTACCAGCCCACTTACGGAATAGAGCCCGTTTATCTACAAGGCAGCTCCCTGTCCAGCTCCCTGTCCCGCCCCTCTGGTCATCCAAGATCAGTAAGCCCTACGTCAATCATTGAATTACCCCTCCATATTTTTTTACTCCTTCTTTTTTATTCTTTCGCAAAAACACCCAACGTTGACACAACAACCTAATCTACAACCTTCCATATACCCATACACTACTCATACCCATATCCGTACCCATACCATATCTACATGTGAATAAGAATAGTTAGACAAGATAACTACCTAGGTAGAGTCTTCGTTGTCTTTCTATTTATCTCTTAATACCACTATAAACAATATATACTATTCTCTAATGCTAAGCCAAGATTTGATATCTCGCACATCTCAAAGTTTAGAGTTTAGTCTTGCAACTTTTTATAACCAGCCAGCCAACCCAGACCTCTCGGCCCAATCACAAAACGGCCCGGTGGCTCAACGCCAAGGTTCCTAGCGAGTGGACACTGCCAACGCAAGATACATAACCTACATTAGGTATGTAACCGTATCGTTTTCGATATCGTCAACTCCCCGGTCTACCAATCTACCAATCTACCAATCTACCAATCTACCAATCTGCCAATCTAGCATCGTAGGGACCAAAGAACAAACAATTGCTCAAGAAATCATATAACCTACACCCAGACACAAGACTTTTGATTGTCACGGTGTGATGTTTATCGACTTTTCTAGGTACAATACCTTATCGATATCCAACCGTTACCTTTTTACCTTCCACTTACCTGAGGCTCTTAAATATAAGTTTGGGTGGTAATTGTTTCCCTAGTCCCTAAAAAAATCACTCGTGAAAGCTACCTCACCTTACACTACCTTACCTTGCCTTACATTACATTACATTACATTACATTACATGACCTACCCCACTATCATCATCATCTTCCGCAAATAACTCAGAATTTCTAATTTCGCCTCACCGACTTACACCGACTTACCACATTCATATCTCATATCTCATATCCCATCTCCCATATCCCGCATTTATACCTACCCTTACAGCCAACTACGTATTCAGAGTCGCATACCAATAGTACGCTACCATGCCGGGAAAGCAACCCAATTTGTTCGCTTTTAGCGACGTCAGAGCTCTTGCGCCCGCTCTGCGATCCTACATCATCACATGTCAAAATGCTGGCATCACACGTCATGGCGTCTTCAAGGTCGCCATTTCGGGTGGCTCGCTACCCCAGACCCTCGCCAAGGCTCTCCTTGCGCAACCGAAATCCGACGAAGACATGGTCAAATTCGACAAGTGGGAAATATTCTTCGCCGACGAGAGAGCTGTACCTCTAGATCATCAAGACAGCAATTACGGTTTGGTCAAGAAGGAGCTGCTGGACAAGATCCCGACCGAGCTGGGCCAACCAACCGTACACCCAATCGACACACAGTACCTAGATGACACGCAGGAGCTGGCTGATCAGTACGAAAAAGTACTCGTCAACTCCTTTGCTAAGGGCGACTCGGTCAAGCTGCCCATCTTCGATCTTCTACTTCTTGGCTGCGGCCCAGACGGTCACACTTGCAGTCTGTTCCCAGGTCACCCGCTCCTCCGCGAGACAGACGCGTGGGTAGCGCCCATCGACGACTCACCTAAGCCGCCGCCTCGACGCATCACATTAACGCTACCCGTCGTCACGCACGCCGTCAAGGTCGCCTTCGTCGCCACGGGCGCCGGAAAGAAGGAGATCATGAAGAAAATATTCGAGCAAGGGAACGGGCTTCCGTGCGCGCTCGTCAACGAAGCAACCGGCGAGCGATGCAGTTGGTTTACGGACACCGCTGCCGTAGAAGGTGTCAGCTTTCCCCGACGTGGATTCCTATAGAGTTCTGCTGCCGAGTGGGATCGGGGAGGATATACCGCCGGTCAGAGCTACATGATGATTTGGGACTAGATTACGGCAGGCGAAAGAAAAGTTAGGAGGTGTTCTCTCGAGGTCCGCAAGCGAGTAATTATGTGCTGTCTTCTTCTTCTTCTTCTTCTTCTTCGATTCACGACTTAATCTACGTAGACTGGCGATGAGTGGATGGTTCTTACGAGCATACGACGTGCGGATCTTATTGCATTATCAATTATCATACACGACGAGGTGTGATGGGACGGACATACATCTCCGGGGGAGGGATCTGATACCAAGCACGAATTAGTTAGAGAAGTTACTTACATACCCCCTCATCTATCTTGGACCTCTTTCTCGGTCGAGGGGTTTTGGAATACTGAGTTCGCTTTACCACGATTGCTTGCTTGCTATGGTCACTGTGCTGCGAGTTTTCTTGCGTTGATATGCTTCATGCTAGTGTCGCCTGGTTGTTGCGCGTGGTTTTTGCTTTGCTTTATATGAGTAGATGAATTAAATATGTATGCGCGGCTCCCCGCGCAATTATGAGACTGATTAATGCACCGCTTAAATCTTGATGCTTAAAACTTCTGCTACTCATTACCTATGTGAACATGACCTTATATCCAACCAACTTCGCGAATATATACAGATGTATTAGAGGTCAAAATAACATGACATTAGAAATTATATATCTTCTATGTAGAGAGAGAGAGAGAGAAAGGAGGAAATAGCAAAAAGGAAATGACAGCCCGGATGGGATTTGAACCCATGCCTTTCCAACCTCGACCTCTCATCCAAGTTCATTTCTCGGAAGCGCGTAATGATGGAATGTGCTTACCACTGCACCACCGGGACTTTGACTTCATTGTTTGATACTTCTGATTGCTGTTGTCGGGAATTATATTGCTGCCTGCCTACTTCCTGATTCTACCTACCTAGGTACCTCGTCCCGCATGTCCCCTTTTCAGTGACGAGGAACGTACATCAGGTGCCTGGCTTTCTACAGCAACCAGTGGACCCGTACAATTTCACATACATCCAAAGGCAACATATATACCATAGCAACAACCAGTTCCTACCGCCCCTCGAGCTTCTTCTCCTTGACGAAGATAGACGAAACCAGTGCGCCCGTGGCCAAAACAGCAACCGGTATGAAAGCCCACTGCACGGCAACCGCGTAGCAGGCCCGCACGATCTCAGCGATGGCCGGATCCAGGGTCCGGATGTAGTCGAGGCTCTGGCGCACGCCCTCCTCGATCTCGCGCGCCTTGTCGCCGTCGCCGCCGAGCGACGCGGCTAGCTCCGTGCGTAGAACTTGCTGCAGGACCGCCGTGGAAATGGAAACTCCGAGCGTCGTGCCGAGGGACCGGAATAGGTACGAGCACGCGATGGCTACGGCCGTGTCGGCGGGATCCGCATTGGCGATTATGGCAATGAGCGAGCTTGTAATTGCTAGGTGGCTATGTTAGCATTCTGTCATGCTCCTTTTCTTACACCTCTCCCTCTACGAGAGGTGCAACTATTTATAAGGGAGAAATAGACGGGAGGCGGAGGGGAAAGACGAAACATACAAGAACCAGACCCAAGCGCCATGACACAGAGACCTGCGATAACACCCACTGTCGACTTCACCACCGCGCCTGAGAACGACGCAGATGGCGCTATGCCAAGTACTATTAAGGCATACCCGATAACCGTGATCCAGTAATACTTGCCCGTCCGGCGCATGAGAATCCCGCCGCCCAGCGACCCCGTGAGCCCAAAGAACGTGCTGGGTATGAACATGAGGCCGGAGGACGTTGCCGAGAGGCCCACGGCAGCCTGGAAGAACAGCGCGATGAAGAACGAGACGCCCATCTGCGAGGCTACACCAAACATATTGGCTCCGTACGCGGCCAACAGCGGCGGGTCGAGGATAACGTGGCCTGGCGCAAACGGCGCCGACGCAACTCTGACCTCGATGAAGAGGAACAGCGCGAAGAGGAGCGGTGTCAGCGCCAGGGGGATAATGGTAATCCGCTGGCTCCAGCCCTCGTTGCTGCCGTTGTCGAGGCCGAATAGTAGAGTGAACACGGCCGAGGCCAGCGTAAAGGCCCCTAGAAAGTCGATACGTAGAACCTTGTGTGTCCAGTGCGCGTGGTCCGTCTTGGGCACGTCGAGGACGAAGAATACAGCTAGCCACGCGACCAGCGACAGCGGGAACTGGCCCGCGAACGCCCACCGCCAGCCGATAGTGTCGGCGATCAGCCCGCCGATTGGTGCGCCGGATATCACTGCAGCGAGGAAAATCAATAAATACTTCTTCCAGAAAGGTGTTTAGGAAACTCAGCCATGTCTCGGGCGCAGTACAATCTATTCAGCTCGATGAGGGAATGTCGACACCCGAGACAGATCTAAAAGGGGGAAGTGGAAAAAAAGGAATTACCAGTGTTACATACTGCCCGCAGTGTACACGACATTAATATATCCCTGAAAGAGGCCCCGGTCCCTAAGGGACACAAGGTCCGTGACGAGGATAGTCACAACGGCGTTCATACCGCCACCCCCGATGCCGGCTACGGCGCGGGCCACGCACAGCTCGGTGATGTCCCGGGACAGCCCACAGCCGAGGCAAGCAAGCCCAAAGACGGCGTACCCAAACAGCAGACATTCCTTGCGGCCGAATATGTCGGACAACCGTCCATATAAGGGTTGGAACACCGTTAGCGTTAGGAAATACGATGTAGAGATCCAGCTCGTCGAGTTCAGGGCATTGAGGTCGCTACCCATCTTGCCGTATGTGGCGATAGTCAAAGTCTGGTCTACCGCTACCATGAAGATCTATTACTATAAGCATTTATGAACTCCTTCAATATGAATACCTACCTAAGGTATCTATATTTGCATAGAAGAAAGGACCTATAGCTGACAATAGGTCTGCCTAGGGGCTCTCACTTACACCAATAGCAAGCGCCGGCAGCAGCGCCTTCATGTTTACTTTCAACTTCGGGGCATCCCCGTTCGGCGCAGCGCCGTTGGGCCGGCCGGTTTCCACATCATTTTCCGGGAAGTCACCAGCGATGGAGTTGCTCGAGCTCGAAGACGTGCCGTTAGACTGACTCTGAGCCGAGACGCTAACGACGGAGACATCTTTCTTTAGCAGAGGTGTCGTCTCTGCGGCCCCTTCGCCATGGACAGGGGTGATGTTTTCGGAAGACATTGATCTAAAACCTGGATGGTTTTTTATTTATTTAACGAAGATCCAAGTATAGTAAGAAAAGAAAAGAAGATGGTGAATTGGCTTAATTAGCACTTCTTCGACCTCACATGCACTATTTCCCTAGACGGGAAGTAGGAGGTAGAGATTGCTAACAAAGGCGAGCTTCAAGTGGTTAGTATAAGTGATTGGTAGCGGTCTGCATATCTACTACCTATCAGGTCTACTACCTATCACGCAATTGGAGGATTCTGCAGAGGTGATTGCTAATCCATCGCTGTCTATCGGGCATGCGGACGCCGCTGTCCGGCCCTCATGAGATAACGTTCGCCCGCAATCGCTACTATAAACTAGGTACTGTCGAACAAACCGCTATACCACTAAAAGGTTATTTTGGTAATAGATTCTATTCTATTATGCTTTATATTTATATCGGACAGATAATAATATCTGACAGGTACTTGCCATAGTAGATGACCATAGTGGATGGCTTCGGGCGACTTGAAAGTTGAGGATTGAATTATATAACTAGTATATAGTATATGGTATAGGTATAGCATATAGTAATGGCTGGTGTCTTACATCTGCATCGTGGTAGTTGACCTAATTTTAGTCGAGAATTATAGATTCGCTGTTTGATTAACTAACATAGTTACCTAACGATAATAGTATAACGGTTTTAGATGCAGTGCTCTCTCAGACTGCATGATAACTGGTTACCAATAAGGAATCCGAGAGCTAGCCAATGCACCTTGCCGTGTCGCCTTCGTATGGGCTTAATTTCTGCAGATTGAAATCCAGGTCTATGGAATCTGTGCTGCGTCGTCTCGGATTTAATCTATCTCTTGGTAGGGGTCCTCATATTTCACTGCTTAAATCAGTGAATTCCCACATCATGTGCTTTACTTATGAGTTGGTTAGAAAATAAATAAAACCTAAATAGCATTATTAGTTCGTCATCAACTCAACTTGCAATTAAGATCAGACCTTGCTCATATGTATGGGATATGTCCATCACACCGGCTTGATGGTTCAGTGGACCCGGAAACTTGATCCCCAACTCCCGAAACAACTTTACACGGACCAACACCCATTTTTGTCTATGCGATAAGTCCCGATACATGTGTACCTACCTTACGAAGTACAAGGGAGCGGGAATGCAAAACACAACTACATACCAATCTCCGGTTCTCCCGAAGTTCCAAAGACGCTTGCACGTGAAGTTCTGATGAGGGTCCCTAAACCGGGAATGAATGTTACCTATTGATTTGTGTCCAAGCCCCTACTGGCTAATCTCTCCGTACGCGGGACGGCATTAACCATGCTCGAGTTGTCATAGCCCGGTTTAGCCCACCTCGGGCGAATTTCGACGCGTTTGAATGCCCATCACGTAGTAGTAGGTAGTTGCTTGAAGACACAGCCTCAGATTACTTCGAATCTATCGTACGGTCCCTCCTAGGGGATAGACTATCGTGGCTGGACCGATTCTCGCACATCACATCTTCGACATGCATATCTTGCTAGTCTCATTTTAGTCTAGGTAATGGTGAAATTTGCAAATTAGACATGTTCTCGAATCTCTAGGCATCAGCATCGGTACCTGTATGAGGTGGCAAGGATCTTCGAGCTTTCGCTTTCCTCTTCAAGCTTTTGCATGCTTTGTTCCAGTTCTATCCACAGCTTTCATCCGAGTGATTCGAACCCTAAACAGTGTCAATTGTGAACACCACTCGAGGTATCAATTAGTTGCGAAAAACGACATCAAAGAAAGACATGATATATATCCACTTAGTCCCGTTAATTAAAGTTGACTACCCTCCTCTCGGCCTCTTTGGGATCTTCCTTGTGGCTGAAACGTCCGTTCAAGGGTACATCTCCACGAGGGGTTAAAGTAACCATGTAGATTTGCTGTTCGGCCCTGTTCTGAAGGGAGGCGAGAGGATTCGCACATTTCAGTGTCAGCGATACGTAACAGATCGAGCAGGCCTCCCACAGAGAAGTCTGTAGGGCTAGCTCCGACTCGCCCCTGGCCCATCACTAAACTTGCTTCCTCCCTTGGCCAGTTTCCGCAGCAGTCCTGGCAGTCTTGCAGGAAAATCTATAAAGAACGTTGGGGTCTCCATCCAAGCAGGGATCCTCTGTCTTTTGACTCGTCGAGATTCTCTCTTGTGGATCCTTCGAGCGTGGTACCTGCATAAAAGTTGTCATTCCGCAAAGCCGGAGAGCAGTATGAAGCCAAGGGTACTGACAGAAGGTTACTATGTAGTGAACCCAGCCCCGATTTAACAGCATATCACTTCTTTCTTCTGCAACCCTGATTGTTCAACCCCCGTCTCTTCTTTCTCGACCTTATCAGACGAAACGAGTGGGCAACGCGAACGGCCATATCTCATCAAGTTGGTATGACAGCATATGCGGTTTCGTCCTCCTTGCATCTTCCTATCAAACCCCTAATTCAGCCGATAATACGTAATAATGGAACGCCCTACCCTTCAGGCCCCCAAGTCGGGTCGTTCACGTTTTTCAAAAGCGTTGCCTGCTCCTCCGCCTGAGTTAGAGAACGAGAGGCCACAGATAGTTCCTCAAGAGCCGTTACCTTCGGTTTTCTCGCCATTTCCGCCCAGGAAGGATAGTGTTACTGCCAGGAGCATTCGTAGTCCAAAGTCAAGCTTTAGCTCATCTCTTCCTGCGTTGCCTCCAGAGAATAATATGAATAATATCATGGGAGCCCCGAAGTTACAAACGCAGACGAAGTCGATCCCAAGGAAGCCGGTAGGACTACCAGCAAATCCGGGTCCGGGCCCGGGCCCGGCCTCGACCCTAACCCCAGTCCCAGCTGCGGATGTTCAGACAAAGAAGATGAGGCGGGTTTCCTCTATATCTAGTCTATTGTCGGCATATTCGAATACATCGTCCGATTCTGTTCAGAGGTCGTCGCAAGGCAGTACAATCACAAAGGACAGCGAGCCGTCCAATTCACCAGAGCGAGAAGGAATAAACGATGCCCAGCAGTCATTAACAAAGACTCTGACGGCTATTCCAAGCAACCCTTATGGAGATGAGGTGATACCTGATGCACTGCCGCCGCCACCGCCGCCACCATTGAAGGACCCGCTCCGTCAGAGTACGCCGTCTCATACCCGGCCTGTAGACCCATTCCCGGCATTCCCTGTGTCCGGGACCGGTGTGAATGATGGAGGTCCGTCAGCATCAGCGTCGCCATCTAACCTTGTAGGTGACTCCCCTCAGCGACGGGAAATCTGGCGGCGACGTGCATCATCAAAATCCGATCATGGCCTTCTCGTCCCAGAGCTCAAATTAGCTGGTTCCCACGGATCTACCGCATCCACTGCACAACCAGTCAGCCTAGACCCTCTCCCGCCCCCACCGTCCACACAAAATAACAACACCGCTTCTCCATTACCTCCTAGAGGTGCCTCGCTCCCCGGAAGAAACATTCGACCAGGTAAACCGATAGAACCGCAACAAGACGACAAGATGCGCAAACTTTCGGCCAAGCTCAAAGAGCTTACTGGTCGAGGCGAGGCTGCTAAAGGTCCCGCGAAAGTCAAAGATGAGCCAGTTGAAAAGGCTGAGCACCTTAAGAAACTGGAGCCTAAGGTGCAGTACGGGGATAAGACTAGCATGGATCCTACGCCCCCTGTAAAAAACCAGATTCTCGCCGAGGAATCTGTGATACCAAAGATTTCGGTCGAGACCGTAGTTTACTCGCCGATTCGTCCCGGACCATCGTCGGAGACCCCCCCAAAGGAGTCCGCAGCTGCAGAACAGTCAATTCCGCGCCGCGCTATCGCAGCTCCTACGCCTCCCAGCCAACCGGAAGTCCATAAGAAGGGGAGCTCGTCCGATCTGAGACAACCGAGTCTTGGACCTCCACGATATCCACGACCATCTCAAAGCAACCCTTCCCTACGCTCTCCCCCAGCTCTTCAAAATGCTCAGGAGCCAATGAGATACAAAGCTTCACCGCAATCAAGCCCGTCCGCTGCGATGCCTTTAATGTTGCCATCGGATTCAGTCGAACCCATGAAGAAGCTTGAGCTCTTTAACGTCGTAACGGCATTAAACGAACCCGCGCCGTCGCCAGACTCGAGTGGTCGCAAACCGATGCGTAAGATCTCTCGAGATGTTGATGCGAGCGCACTTAGTGATATTGGCGAGTCCGTGGAACATATGACTGCAGAGCAAATAGCCCAAGTCAACGAGGCCCTCTCTCGTTTCCCAAGGAACTACAGCCTAGCCGCTCTTTCGACCGATACCGTATGGCGAGCTGCTCCTATATCTTCGCGACATTACAACTGTTATGTCCGCCACAATAAATGGGTACCAGTTAAGAACTTGAACTACCCATTAGCTTGTCAGACATGTAGTGTCGAAGACGCTGGCTCGCGTAAGACCTGCTCATGGTGCAATCTGCGCATTTGCTTCGAGTGTCATGAACGACTCATGGGCATTTATAAGTCGGACCTTAAGTTACTGATGGACAATATGGAAGTTGACCAGCGCCGCGAGAAGGGGAAGCAAGCAGCGAGCACTTGATCTCTTGTTCGATATGACTACTCACCAACCAACCAAATACTCTTCTTCAAATACTGTTCTTCAAATAATTTTCTTCAGGCCTGGGGTCATATTATTATTCTTTCATCAATTCTCGGGTTATGTATAGTACGGAACCCGGCCCTGATGCTCGAGAAGCATCAATAAGCAACGAACGATTTTATTCGGCGTATGCAATGGTACATAGATGACGAAAAGGAAGGAATTGCATTAGGAAGTAGGCGTTTATGATACGATGATACCTCTCTTGTACTGGTATATAACAAGTACGACAAGAGCTTGGAAAGGGAAGGGGAAAGGGGAAGGCAAAGGGGAAAGGATATAATGGGATCCAGGCTAGAAGCCGCACGATGATACCAATTGCAATTAAGCCCACGTAGATGCAGATGAATACAAGTGAACCAGCTACATTTTCTTTTTGACTTTCTGAGTACCTACCTATTAGTGTCCCAATGATACATAGTAGTTTCCTTACTCAGCCTATAACTCCTTCCTATTTACATTTTTTAAGCTTTGGTGATATCTTCTGAAACGCTTGAGTAACATAGGAAGTGCGTACCTGCCTTAGGTAGTATGTATAAGGAAGGGGAGATAGGATGGATTACGGCATTTGACTTTATGTAATATTCAATCAACTGTGAAAGAACCAACGATCAGACTGACCAACGATGCGATAGACTTTTAACCTTTTCAGCCCTTCCAACCTGCCAACCTGCCAACTTAGTGGGGTTGACAGCAGGGGATTTAACTGTGGAGCCCGCTATATCATCCACTGTAATTCTCGGTAACTTTACCTTGTTAGTCGCGTGCACGGGTCAACAGCACAAAGACCCCTGATTCTTTACCAACACTCTAACTAAACAATTCCCATAAAAGAAACTTTGTCTTAAAAAGACCAACACTATGTCGTCGTCAACTAGCTTAAGCCGCACGCGCTCGCTTCAAAAACCTACTTCCGGGAGCAATGGATCAACACGGGGGAATATACCCTCGGCGCGTAACGAGGCTAGGAACACGTCGCCTAGCAGACTACCAGTGAAACCCACAATGACGACCCGATCGATGGTGTCGAATACCACAACCTCTTCTACTACCACTGCGCGACGAATAGCAAGCTCTACTATCACGGGGAGACCTCCCTCGGGGACTTATAGCAAGGCCCCATCCGCACGCTCAGACAATGCCGGTAATACTGCAGCCAAAGCTCCCAGGCCTCTAGGCAGAGCATCGTCTACGCGTCAAGTTTCATCCTCGTCAACGACAGCAGGATCGGTTCCTTCAACCCGCTCCGCAAGTACAACCGTCAACCGACCGAGATCATCCGGCGGTCCGCCTCCAACGGCTTCTAACCGATCTATCGGACACTCACGATCGAAATCTACAGTCACGAGCCTCACGGCCGCAACAACCCTCCGCCCTGCCGCTCAATCCCGAATATCCCAAACATCATCTACATCGTCGGGCCGCACGAGCCCCGCCGCAAGCGCAATCACGACAGCGAGCTCGAAAGCTCCGACACGGCAGACACGCTCCCAGACACACACGCGCACGCGCACGAAATCGCAATCCCAACCCTCCTCTACTTCTACTTCCACCTCTACCTCGCAGCAACCCACCAGCCGCCCAGCGTTCAACACACACCAACAGCACTACAGCCCAGCCAAGTCCCTCGCGCCGAAGCCCCTAACATCCACCTTCCTCGCACCCCCCTCGCCCTCCAAGCTCCCCGCCAACGTCGCCATCTCCGCCGAGACTAGCCGTCTACAGACGGAACTACTGCAGCTCTCGCTTCTCCATCGCGACGCCGCTGCCGTCGACTCCGAATGGCGCCATAGCGCGCGCCAGAAACTCGGGGCGCGGTTCGCGCGGTTAAACGCCGACCACGACGCCCTTATCAAGCTCGAGAGACACGGTGTCGAGGCCCGGAATATCGCGGCGCTCGTGCGGTGGGGCAAAAGTAATCGGTCGGGTCTCGGGCTAGAAGAGAAAGTCCAGATCCTAGACGAAGTCCTCAACGGCGTCTGGCAGCTCGGCGAGCTGGGCGGGCGCTACCAGCGCGTCGTAGCCAACTTCGAGGTCTGGGCCGAGCGCATGGCCTCTATCATCGCAGCCCAGCGCTCGGGAGACGTCGAAGGTCTAATCGCCGGCGACGAGGTGCAGTTTCTAGGCGACCTAGACCGGACGTGGGCGCGCGACTGCGAGAGCCTATTACGGAAACTCGAGGGGTGGCGGGCCGCTTTACAGGATCTCGGCGACGTCGACGTCGACGACGACGACTCTATAGCCGACTCCGGGCTAGCGCGGATGGTGCGCGGCAGCCGTGCGCTCGTCGACGATATGTTAGCTGAGCTGGCGGTTATGGGGCAGATCGAGCGGGATGCGGCGAGGGCGGAGAACGAATGGATCACGCGGATGAACAAGGCGATCGAAGACGAAGACGACGATACCCCCGCCGCGCGAGCGTATGTGCCGCTCTGGAAGTTGGCGGCGTGAGGATGTCTGCTTGTTTGCTAAGAGTTGTTGTTACGATTAGATTCAGACTGTACAATATTGAGTTATACGACGGTTACGAGTAATGACAATAATAAGGTTAAATGATAGGGCGTGGTAGGTAGAGGTTGCTTCGCTTATGCGCTTCGTGTTTCTAAAAAACCTAACTACTGAATAGAGGCCCGTTAGCGGCCGGTCTATGTAGATATGCAAGGTGATGAGATATGCAGTAGCATGAACACATGATGTATTCAAAAACTTTAGTAGGCCAATTCACATATGGTTAAAGGATGAGTAGTTGCATATAAGAGACCAAGCGTGATACTATTGGTCTAATACTAAAAATTGTAACCCTACTACGACCCCGACTTATCTCAGACGGTAGTATTTCTGCCCAAAGGAAGCCGTAAGGTTAGGTATACAGACATCTGGATAGATGTAACGGCATAGAGATAAAACACCAGCCAATAATCCTATACTCTCGACTTAAACCCCTTACAGCTACCCACACACACAAATACCACTCAATGATAATTCAACTCCGGGTTCGCCCTGAAGTTGCACCGGCACCTGCATTCCGGAACCGGACACTCGACATGTCTCGCGAACCACTGGCGTGCGTGGTCGAGGTGCAGGACATGTTCGCACTTGAGGCAGAAAGTCGGGAAGCGGGCAGCGACACGGACCTGGGGGTCAGGCGAGGCCTCTGGTTTATCGGAACGCGGGACGCCCACGATCTCAAGACACACGACGCAGCGCGGGAGATGGCGCCCACAGTTCGGGCAACTGACTCCCGCGTTGATATTGGCCGCCGTCAGCGGGTTCGTTGATCCCTGACCGGCAACCATTGACTGCGGGTTTGCCCCCGTCTTAGAGAGTTCGTATTCAGCGTCACAATACACACAGCGTAGCGCGATCTGTCGGGACGGCGGCATGATGGTAGGAACGCCACTTCGCTTGCTCTTCTTGGTGCTTTCCACCTCGAACTTAGTCCGCTGCATAAAAGCCTTGTGCCGCTGAAGATAGGCTCTGTACGCATTCCGCCACACACGACATCGATAATCGTTTATATAACGCGGTGAACAGATTGACAAGACCAGAGTAGCTGTCTGCACGTCGTTGAATTTCTCAACGTACTTTGCAAATATGTCGACAAGCTTGTCAGTTATGCCAGTAAGTACAATGCCTTCGATGTCACCTGTATCGATCGCCTTCTTAAGTTCCTTGTCGAGCCATTGCGTGAGTTTTTCGTCGTCGAAATACCGAAGTGCCACGAATGTACGCTCTCGGAGAGGTAGGGATTCTTGGTTTGCGATAATCTCCCAGTTATTTGTTGCAATAAGAGATGATATCGCGCGAAGGTAGGGATCGGTTTTAGAAGCAACCGCGTCGTCGAAATCCAGCTGCTCTGTGCCGGGGCTCCTATCCCCTTGGCCTTTGAGTTGTAGGGCTAAGGAGACGAACAAAAGCTCAGGGTGCTCTGTACTGGCACCCTTGAGTATTCCCACCGCCTTGTCGTAATCACCTTCGAAGAGGGCATGAGCAGTTGCCATCGTATACCATGATGAATTTCGCTCAGAAGGCAGCATCTTCGCATAGTCACTAAAATATGTATCGGGTGACCTGCCCCATCCGCAAATCCACGTAGCAACTTGGCGATGTAGCGGCTTCTTTGATTCAATGCCAGTGTATGCTGGCCGTTTCGACCTCCTATTTATTTCTTGCAGACATCGGTCCCATGCCGCTGCATCTGGGGCCCTAGTACCGTCTAGAAGTCTGACTGAAAAGTTAGACCCTAAGTAGCCATTAATTAGTGTTTTCGAAAGAAAGCTAACTTTACAACCAACCTAAGTCGCGCGTCCATATGTTAGCAACACCCATATAGCTCAGGTCGATGCCGTGTGATATCATGCCCATGTCAGAGGCAGCATCATCAGCCCCTACCAACTTATTAGTTCTAGAAATGAATAAGGCGGTAAAGCGCAAAGTACATACCGGCAATCCAATCCCATAGTTCCCTCAACCAAGGATCATCGGCAGCTATGTCCCTATTCGCGACATAGTCGAATAAGTATTTATCTTTGGAACGAAGGAGCATCACGTGGTCGAGAACGAGTTGTGCTTCTTTAGGGAATCCCCTTGAATCTAGTGTTGATGCAAGTAGCCTCTCATGTAGCTGTCTATTTGATGGTAAGACATTTCCCTTCAAAGATAAATCCGATAGGGACCGGTCCAAATCCTTCGTTACTGATTGCTGTCGCTCCTTGTCATTAAGTTGCTTTGCGGTTTCGAGGGTTTCCCTAGAGTATTGCCTCAAACCACGCAACTTGTCTGCTGTCGTTGAAGCACTGGTGAATAGCTCTGGTAGTGGCTCAGTGCTTGCCTCCAGGTCGCATATAGGGTCAGCCGTGGGTGGAGGAGATAATAAGGTTTTCTGTATTATAACATTAGTGGATTCCTTACGGTTTCCAAATAGAAGTTGATCCTTGAAAGCCTGGTCTATATTGAGTGGTCCCATCATCTCGGGATACTGTGTTGCTTCGAATTGCATCAGAGTGTGATAGCCGCCGCCCCCTTAGGTGAAATTAGCAATGATCATCTATCGGCCAATATAGTGTTACCTTCTAGCCCACGGTGGGGTGATTTCCAGGGTATGATCTTATATAAATGTTCTGATGAATATGATGGTTTTTCAAGAATGTCAAATGTTCCATTGGCGCGTAGAACTACTGCTCGTGGTGTTAGAGCAGGAGAGTCGAGCGTCACCCAGTCAAACGATACAATCCTGTCATCTTTTCGTTCCTTTGAATAGCTCATGTCGAGCTCGTATGATTTCCTGACTTCCAGGATCTCGGGGCTGTCCTTAGGATGCATCTCGAAAGGAATAAATTCCTTCTTAGTGTCTAGGACCTTGAGCTGACCAGTTCTAGAGAGCACTGCTATCAGACCGGAACGATCCCTACAGAAACGTAACGACCTGATCAATGAACCCCTATCTTGGAAATTGGCTTCTTTGACATCGATTGCTTTATCGACGTTGAGTGCTGCTCCCCATGGCAAATCATCTGTATCGACAGCATCGAGGTAAAAGCGGGAAGAAGACGTTCTTGAGGTGGCCCGACGATCCCAAATCACCAGCCCTGGTTTATCTAGAGAAGACGAAGCAAAATAATTCTGGTCAGCATAATCGATTGCTAAGTTGTTATTGCATTTTGTTTGATAATTGATCACCGCTCCTTGTGGATCTTGGGACCAATTAGTAAATTTTATAAAAGGATATCATCGGGGACAAGGTCTACCTCGGAGATCGTAAATGCGAATACCCTGATTTTTAATCCCGGCAACGAGAACCTGGGGGCTATCCTCGAAAAACTTGGTGCTTGATATTGAGATACTAGCCTCAAGCCCGATCACTGGATTCATCGAACCTTCGAGTGATGCCCACGTAGCACTGTGTTCCAGCGTCGTAAGTCGACTTACGTCGAATATCTTAAGGCACTGATCATTTCGAACGCGTTCTAACCCAACAGCAAGTAAGGACCCTGTATTAAAAGCCACTGCCTGACAAGTACGAGTAATCCTTATAGGGAGCTCGAGATGAGAGCTGGCATCACCGTGAAGATTTATAATATCCACAGTGCCACTTGCGGTTCCGATAGCGACGAGCCCAGGATGAGCAGGTGACCAATCGTAGGTGGTCAGCGGAGGGATCTCATCGTACTTTGATGACTTTTCGAAGTCAAAGCTCCCAGGCTGCGCAAGACCTGTGGGTTCATATAGCTGCACGACTCGATGTTGCAAGTTAACGTGGAGAAAGGTGTCGTAGGCCGGGTTGGGAGACCATTTGATCAGTCCTGGCTCTGGTCTATCCATCTTTGAAGTTGCGTATTGAGACATTTCCCCAGAGATGCGTAGGAGGTATTCTCAGATATAAATTTATCATTGCCTAGGCTGGTTTCTTACAAAAGATCAAGAGGGGGTGTTGACTATGTGAATTGAACGAAACTGACAAGAGCCATCTTGTCGTAGACTCTGCATGTCTCGTACTAAGAAATAGAAGAAATAGAGCAAGTTCTGCGCACTTGTTTTATGTCGAAGGATTCTCGAAAGAAAGTTTACTTTAATTGACTCTAGGCTGGATCGGCTCGATACATGTGTAAGGTGCTTGCCACTAATAGCACAGCACCTTAACTTTGTTGTATTAGATTGATTCAACTTGGAGCTTCCGTGCCAACATTGAAGCTACCATTGGAAGTTAGCCTCCTATCGATAAAACTTAAGCTCAGACCCCGCCAGCGCTGCAGGTGATCCATTGACCAATCAAAAACCGCCATACGTGTAGCTGACAAAGCTTAGTTGCAACTATGAATTTTTTATAGAGTTGTACCTAACACGGAAGAGAAATAAAGCTACCTACATGTATATATCAAGTAAAATCGAGGTAATTGGCAATGACATTATGTTTATTTAGGAATTAGGATTAGTTCAACTATACAATGCTCATCTATTAAAGATAATTTTACCTTAACAGGAAATGATCACCCAGTCCCACAGAACCCTTGTTAGTCCTTAGGTATCATAGTCCGAGTTTCCTTCGGTTTCCGACGAGCTTACCCGTCAGCCAACTACCTAGTATAAGAGTTTCTAGTTATATAGCTAGGTTATATACTACGTTAAGGTAGTAAAGTATTAATATAGCCATCTATTTCCTAAAACCGAGAGCGAAACGATGCAGTGGGGTTGGAGTTAAGAAACTTCATCTCTAACTCCGCCGTCTCTACTTGAGATGGTTTGGTACTTAGAGCAACATGATAGGACCTTATTAGGGCCGTGCAGTTTTGATGATAAATTAAGTAATTCAGGACATCGATCACAAGGCAAGGGCTCATGATCGGGTTAGATATATAAAGAGCTTACCGTATCTTCCAACCTACGCGGAATAGATGGAAGTATCCAACTAGGAATCCTTCATCTTCTAATTTTCTAAACCGCTCATTCACAACGAGGATGGCGAATCCAACTAAGCACTCTCTCCCGGAGACCTACACTGGTCTACGATTCCATTCACCCTCTTCGCCACCCACTCTTGCAGCACTGTCGACGCCGATTCCCACGGCTGGAACCGCAATTGTTAAGCCACTATACTCTATCATCGTACAGTATGCTAACGAGATATTTACCAATGGAAATCCGAGAGGTTATAAATACCCCTTACCACTTGTACCTGGTGGTTCTTGTATTGCCCGCGTTGCTGCTGTTCCATCCGACGCCACGAGCCTAAAACCCGGTCAGCTAGTATTTGTAGAGTTGACAGTCCGGGGCCGGGACGACCCCAATATCAAGGTCCTTAGATCATTCCATGAGGGCTTCAGCGAGGGGACTAGGAAGCTGATGGCGTCAGAAGAGTGGCGTAATGGGTGCTGGGCCACGCTATCGACTGCGCCTTTGGAAAGCGTGCATGCTCTGGATGAAGATATCTTAGTTGGGCAACTGCGATATAAACTTGAAGAACTCGGGTTTCTTAGCCAGCTGGTAGTTCCGTACGGTGGCCTGGCAGATATTGGACTAAAGCCAGGCGAGACAGTCTTGGTCGCCCCAGCGACGGGTTCATTTAGTAGTGCCGCCGTACATGTGGCCCTTTCTATGGGCGCTAGAGTCATCGCTATGGGGAGAAATGAGGCAGCTCTCGCGGAACTGAAGAAGCTCGCCGATCCTGGAAGAATAGAAACCGTCAAGATTAGCGGCGATGTCCAACAAGACGTCGACGCACTGGCTAAATTTGGGCCGCTGGATGTGTATTTCGACATATCTCCACGGCCGGCCAGCAAGAGCTCTCATATTAGAGCGGGTATATTGTCTTTGAGACCAGGAGGCCGGATGAGTCTCATGGGAGGAATCCCAGGTGACATCGACATCCCTTATTGGCACATATCATACAAAGGTATCACAATTAAGGGAACCTTTATGAATACATCTCAGCAGGCGAAGGACTTGATCAAAACTGTCGAAAGAGGTGTGCTGAAGATTGGCTCGAGAGTGGGCATGGAGGTGGCCGGAAAATTTGGACTTGAAGATTGGGAGGAGGCACTTCGCATTGCTGCGGCAAAGGGGGGACCGGGAAAGAGTGTGTATTTCATTCCTAATGGGGAATGATACATACTCTAGAAAATTGAAGAGAATACATCTTAATATGATTTATACAATTTCCATTATTAAGATGAGAATATGAAAATAAGTTCGAACATTTAGTTCAAGTTTAGATGCAGCTAAAGAAGGCGGGGACAGGACCCTGTACCTTATGCATGTACCTGAGTATTTTTAGGTACGTATCTTATCTTAAATCTACCTTATGTAGTTAACCGATAAACTTCGAAAGTTTATTTTCCGTCGTTTCAATTCCTCAATAGCGGCACTCTCTTGACCTGATTCCCAAAAAACTTAGCGACTACCGTTAAAAATAATACGTTGCACACACGATGAGCTCCAAGAGGAAATTTTCTGAGTTCAGGGCCGACTCGCAAGATGGCCCTCACGAGCGCATTCCAGGAAGCCATGCGCCGAAGTTCAATAATAAAAAGCCGAAAAAGAACAAGATAAAGCCAGATAACATAAATTGGCTTAAGAAACGAGTGCGAACGATTGAAAGACGCTTCAAGATAGGCCAGAATATGCCTGCAAACGTCAAGAATGATTTAGAGAGGGAGCTTGCCCATCACCAACAGAAAATCGCCGAGGCTGTGGATGAAAAAAAGAGGAAGACGATGATTGCAAAATACCACATGGTTCGCTTCTTTGGTAGGACTACTTTTCTATACAATAGGAATTGGTAAACAGTATTCTAACAATACAAATAGAGAGAAAGAAAGCGGACCGGCTCGCGAAACGAATCAAAACTCAACTAACGACGGCCGAAGATCCCAAAGAGATTGAGAAGTTAAAAGCAGACCTTCATAAAGCAGAAGTCGACAGTATCTACACCCGATTTTTCCCTTACAGGGAGCGTTACATTAGCCTGTACCCAGTCGGGGAGAAGGCGGAGGATGCAAGTACGGCAGCACAGGCTCTACATAGCGAACGGCCACCGTTATGGGAGGTTATAGAAAAGGCAGCAGAGATAGGGACCCAAGCATTAATCGAAATCAGGGAACGCAAACTAGAGACAGATGCGAAAGGCAAAACACACAATGAATCTTTGAAGGACTCTGCCCCAGCAAAAGCCAATCGTTCTAGGACAAAGAGCTCAGATGCGTCTAATCCTATGGGTGCCCAAATAGGCAAGAATAGGGCCGAGAGACGTAAAATATCTAAAGCTCTGAATTTGAGCGACAATGAAAGCGAAGGTGGATTCTTTGAATGAGGATAGGAGTAGTAGTAAGACGGATTATGATACCCAAGTACGAGGTGGCGGATCAATATACTGCTATAATAGACATAGTACTATAGACTTATCGCATCCATATCGTAAGTTTACCTAATATGAAATCTATGACCATGTTATTGTTCATATAAATAAATACTAGCATTGAAATCTAGGTTGTAGGACTTTAATAATAGAAATTGTTTCAGCACAAGTTGAGGTTATGTGGGGCAATCCGTCGCTTTCAAGCTTTAAAAGGATCCGATAAGATAAGGTTAAGCTTATGTAAATCTGATGGACCGTTTACATGTGCCTATGAGGTACGTTTTCTAAACCTACCCACTTTCATCATAACTATGCCCTCTTCATCATACCGAGTCTAGTATTTCGGAGCTTCCCTATATACTAAAGGGGATAACTACGCGCTATGTCTACAAGATGACCACAGAGGCAGCGTCGCCGAAAAGGCGACACATACTATCCTCAATAAACCCAGATCGCCGTTCAGCTTCACCCAAGATAGAAAATGGCAATACACCTCCGGCTGAGGCCCCACCTCCGGAGCCGCAGCCGAATCTAGAGCAGGAAGAATTCGAAGCTACGGAATTGAGGGACAGGAAGAAGACAAGCAGATTCCGCTTTAAATCGAAGCGCTCGCGGCTCCATCGGCACTCCTCCCGAGACCGCGACCGCGACCGCGATGATGACTACGAACGTGAAGACGAAGCCGAACCACACCGTCATCGCCACAGACACAGACATCGTCACCACCATCACCACCATAAACACAAGCGGCGACGCTCACGCTCACCCACGCCTCCCAACCCCTTCGAGCCACCCCCTCTCGGTTCCGAAGCCGCGTTCCGAGAATCTCTCTTTGACGCAATGGCAGACGACGAAGGCGCAGCGTACTGGGAAGGCGTATACGGACAACCGATCCACATCTACCCCCAGGCGCGGTCCGGGCCAGACGGGGAATTAGAACGGATGGACGACGACGAGTACGCGGCGTACGTGCGGCAGAAGATGTGGGAGAAGACGCACCAGGGTCTGCTAGAGGAACGGGCGCGCCGCGAGGAGCGCCGGAAACAGCGAGACCGGGAAGAGGATGAGGCTAGGAGGCTTACGCGCGAGATGGAGCGGAGCTTGCGTAGGGGCGAGGAGAGGCGTAGGAGAAAGGGCTGGAAAGAGCGCTGGGAGGAGTATGCGCAGGCGTGGAAGGAGTGGGATGGGACGCCGGAGCATATGGCGTGGCCGGTGCGGAGTGGACGGCGCGAGGACGTGGGTGCGGATGCTGTAAGGGACTTTTTCGTCATGGGTATCGACCCTGAGGACGTTGGCGAAACGGAGTTCTTGGCAAAACTGAAAGAGGAACGCGTCCGGTGGCATCCGGATAAGATACAGCAGCGACTCGGCGGACAGGTCGATAGTGCCGTCATGCGCGATGTTACGGCGGTGTTCCAGATCGTGGATAAGTTGTGGTCGGATACCCGGTCTAAGCTGCAATGAGTGAGAGGTTCACGACGAAATAGGAACCTAGACACGAATGAGATAGGTCTATTAGTTTATTATAGGCTGAAAGCCTAGATAGATTACGTTCAATGCAGAAGTAGCACATAGGGCACTTAGATACCCAATATATCTTGAGCCTCTACTCAGGAGATATAGTCTAACTATGATTAATTCTTACAAGAAACGCGGTTATAAATTCTTTCTTATGCAAGATTAACCACTTATTTGATGAGATCCTAAGACTAAGCGTATAACCCATAGCCCCTATATTTCATGTAAGAGCATACATAGAGCCAGAGTGAAATATGAAGTAGAAAGATTCTTCCAAGATCCCTCAATCCCCTATAACTACCAACAAAAAGATATCTCAATTTTAACAGAGCAATCATTCAATTCCTATACTTACTTTAGGTACATACTTACTTATTTCAATCCTCAATCAACAACCTCAAACTCCGCCACAACACCCAAATGGTCCGTAATCCACGGCTTCTCAAACCCCAACTCCTCAATCTCCCTCCTCTCCCTCTCCCTCTCACCACTCACCTGCACATCCGCCCCAAACCTCTCGAAACCACACACCTTCAACCCCCCCGTGAAATACACCTTGTCCATGCGCGAGCACCCGAACCGCTCCCGCATGCTCGTCGCCGCCTGCTGTCCCCACGTGTACCCCGCCTCGCTGTCCTCCCGCCCCCCCACCTCGAGATACGCGTCCCGCAGCCCGTTGTCCGCGTGCAGCCCCCGGTCAAACGGCTGTACGGCATTGAAGTCCCCCGCCGCGAGCGCGCCGTGCACACCCGGCGCGCGCATGTGCGTCGCCAGGACTCGGACTTGCGCCGGGCGCAGCGGCGGCTCTAGCGCTAGCGACTCGAGGTGCGAGTTGCATAGCCGGAGGGTCTTGGGCGTGCTGTTGTTTAGCAGCGATATATCTACGACTAGGGCGTCGCGGTCCATACGCGTCTTCTCGTAGTGCACGCGGAAGCAGGACGTGATAGCCAGTCGTCGGTCGACTAGTGTGGTGGTGCCGTAGTGGGCTTGCCAGTTGCTGCCGTCGACATCCGTCACGTTGAATTTCTCCCTTACCCATTCCTTTTCGCCGATCGTATCGAGGTCCTCTTCGATGCACTCCTGCAAGAAGATGACCGCGGCGGTTGAGGATGGTAATTTGCTCGTTAGATCGTCGAGATGGTCTAGCGCGGCGTTCATCCTCGCTTTCGCGAACGGCAGCATGAAATCGATGTTCCAGCTGTACAGCCTCAGCCGATTAATTCCATTTCCACCGCCCCCTTGCTGCACCGGCTTGGGCTCCGCTGATGTCCATGCTTGTTTAGAGCGGTCATATGTGAAAAAGGGCTGTGCATACGGCTGATCGGGTTTCCACGGAACAGCGCTCAAGGGTTTCCTCGTAGCCTCATTTTCTTGGATTGCTTTCTTGATTAGTTCATCCATAACCCGAGCCCGCTAACGATATATATCCTTTGCACTTCTAAATATCTTCATTAAGCACTAGATGAAGCAATGTTTTCGTGTCTGACATACAAGTATAGCCACCAAATAGTGAGATTGAGCTTACAATGCGGTATATGCAAGGATTATGCTGCATTATATCACAATAGACGAATTATTTAAGTATCGATTATGACATAGTTAGTCTTTAACCCTTCAAGCTCATGAATAACCCACGAGGTAGGTTGACTACGCTTTACAGGTTGGAATATAAACACACAGGCTTTTCAACCTCGATAATCATTATCACGAATTTGTTAGTGTAAATATATAACTAGGTTCTTTTGATGTTGCATTTAATACTGTAAATAACGCCAGGGGTATCAATATATGTGTATACAGGAGAAACAAGCATCAACAAGAGATATATCAACCATCTTTTTCAAAAGCATCGTTGAGATATCTCACAAAGGTCTCTCGTATCCTCTCCGGTCCTAAATTTCCAACTCCCTCGAGGCCAATACCACCTCTATGCAAGCCCATGTACGCCCTTCGTAACCGCTGCAACTGAGGCAGGCCTACTTTCTTCCCAGCTGGTAGTTCCACAACTAACTCCTCGCCTTCGTTGCCGCTACTCCGGGAGATCTTTATCTCGTCCCCGCCATCATCGCTTTGCTGGTCCAGTATTCTCTTGACGATTTCTTGCGTCTCCCGGTCGAGAACGTATAAGTAATCTCCGCCCGTCTCCCTGGTCCGCTGCACGGTTGCCTGGTTAGGCCGTACCAGTTTCCGCGCTTCACCCGCAATGGCATCCCACAAGCTATCAAAAACCTGTTTCGTCTGCTCCTCGCCGTCTTCCCAGATAAGCGTGAATAACGGGCTGTCCCACCTCGTCATAGGATTCGGTTCCTCATAACGGAACACGAGATTCTCCCAGTTTTCCGGCTCGTAAGGACCCTCTTCCTCTTCTTGCTCTTCGTTGCCCTTCTCCTCTTTATCCTTCGCGCCGTCAGCGTCTTCGTGCCGCCGCCGCAATCTTTCCTCGTTGACCTCCTTAGCCTTCTCCCTCGTACAGCCAATTTGTAGGACGCAGCTGGGTGTGCGCACAGCCTTGGCCTCGCAGAATAGTTGATATCGCCAGCCCTTGATGTAGTTGAGTCCGTCGAGAATGACGATATCTCGATCGCTTAGCACGCGCTTCGTGGCACCGTAGATGGCGGCGCGAGCATCCTTCTCGGACGCATTGGCGGATCGTGTATGCGCCGGCGTCGCTGATAGATCGTACACGGAGCGCGAAATGGATAGTGTCTGATCCGAGATCAAGTGCAGTCGATATTTAGCCGTGGCGGGTGCAGATGAGTCCCCTATGCGCTCGGAGAGGTAGCTGTGCAGCTGTTTCGCGCGCGTGGTTTTACCGGACGTAGGGAGACCGGTGACTATGATTAACTAGTCGCATTTTATTAATATTATTCTGTCCGCTTAGTTTCGTTTCCCAAGTCCTTACCGGCATATTTTCCAGTCAGCTAAAGACAAAACTCCTTGAGAGGTAATTTAATTTAAAGATAAAGCTTGACTTAGGGATTTGTAAAATTTCTGACGTTGTGAAGTACCCCGCGGCTGCCCGCCTTATTGCTTTTAGTTGCCCCTCTTCGACGTACTACATAGGTCCACTACGGTAGCGGTAGCGTGACGGCTCAGGGCCTTGGCAAGCCCCGAGACGGTGGAAACCCTTGCAATTAGGGGACCAGAATCTCACTAAAGCTTATTTAAAGTTTGAATGGTACGAAAGTACAGCACATTTGTATACCCAATGTTCTTCCTCGTCATTATCATTATGTTGATATATTTGAATAGAATACTATGGAATGATATATATGTCTACGTCTATATTGTATTTTTATATATACATTCAAAAAGATGCCAACGCCCGTATTTTTACTGTGATACCATTTCGTAGTCGGTTTTCGTCTGCTGAGCTGCAATTTTTGTGATCTTATTCAAAGTCATTCCAATGCTCTCCACAATGGCGACAACAACCATCTCCATGATGACAGACATTCCAAGCTGAATGTTGACGTCGCCCGTCACTTGGTTAAAGGCCGGATTGTGCCCATACAGGGATTCTGCCGAATAGGCTAGTCGAACGAGAATAAAGGGGAGAGAAACGCCTACGGCCAAAACTAATCGCTTCTCTCCCGGTTCCATATGTGATATTTGCATTGCGACGAGAGCAGTCGAAAAGGCCAGCAAGGCGTACGCGGCGATCATCAGGCCCGTACCAGCCTGCGAGAGACTCGAGACGGTGTATTTCCCTGTGTCGGCAAGGCTCTGTCCGGATTGGCTGCCACCGACTGAGCCTAGGATCAAGCCTACAAGAACAAGAAGCTGGATGAGGCGGACTCGTTTCTCGGTCACGAAACATGTTGTCGACTTTCGGATACTTCCAGCAGCTCGTCCAATTAGGGCCAGTTGGACCATAATTAGAGGCGATAGGCCAATATTTTGTAAAGTTGCTGCTCCGACGAGAAGGCTAAGGTTGGTAGGATCCGGTATAGTGGCCAGCTGCATTGCTGCTCCGATGATGCGAGCTAACGAGAAGATAATCAAATAGAGCCATCCCGAGTTACGACCAAAACCGTGGCGTATGGATAGCCATATTGCGATGAAGAGTGCTGGTACGTAAATAACAATTTCAGCGATAGAGATGTTATCCCGCTCAGTTAGGGCCATCTTGAATAGTGAGGAAGTTTATGTATAGGTACGGATAAGTATAGGAAAAGTATAGGAAAAGTATAGGAATAAGTTGTAGATGAGGCACGAGGATTATTGTGAGTTGAGATGCTGATTTTTTAGCAAAACTTACCTATCTATTGTTTACTTATATATCTTCGTCCAGCGGACTCAGCTGAAGACCCAGTTCGTGAGGACTCGCATTGAATATACCCCATCTCGGTTTGGTTTTGACGAAAGCGAGAACGAAATAGATCCTTGATCTCAGGTACAATTTCCATTGGGTCGTACGGATTACAAATAAAACTAAGCGACTAAGCCTCATCAAGCCTTGCCAAGCTTGTGCTAGCGTATGCTCACCGCTAACGATAACGAATACCTGAAGCGTTAATTATATCTATGAGGTAGCAATAGGAATAAGTATATCCCAACGCCCCATAGTGTTGGTGTAGTTGTAAGGCGCAGAAAGGCGTAAAAAGCTGAAAAGCTGGCGCACCTCTACTAACAACATAGGTACCTAGGTATTATCCTGGTAGGTGCGCCACCTTTTTTGACGTCCTTCTGAGGCGTTAAAAAAGAAGGACAAGTCATATGTACCTTAGTAATTAGACAACCCTACATACCTAATCCACATACGTACTGCTCTCGCATCTTGATTTCTCTCAGAAAGCCTTGCCTTAAAAAAGACCTGCTCCAAGAATCATAGCCTTAATATATTTACTTGATCACTTACTAATGTATTATTATATGCCTAAGGTTTATTTATTTACCTTAAGATGTTGTGTTGAATGCGAGCAAAATTTTCCTATTTAGGACACATGCCTTGCTACCTTGTAGATAATTTTCTTGCCTTATAGAAAGCAGTGAATATGAAAGGAGTAAGTCTGCATAGTTATGCATATGTTTAAGGCTTCTTTATTACTTAGGTCTCGAGGGTGCTGAGAGTGTTGTCCAGCCGTGTAATAGCAGTAAGTACAGGCTATTGTAGGGGTGCCCTCCAGTTTAATAGGGGTAAGGTTGCTAATATATAATAAAAATAAAAATAGTATAGAAACATGGTTCGGTGTAAACCTTAGGCTTTTGTGTTGCCCGGGGTGTAACCTCTAGTTTATTATATACTAGAATTGATCCCATTTTGAGGTTACACAACATTTCCTATCAAGAATCCCTCGCTAGCAACCAATCATACGCCTCAAATATAATATATAAAAGTGGGATTGTATAACCTCATTCTCACAAGGCTACTGACCATCACAAGGCTGCTAACCAAATGAACTTCAGTCTCTGCGCTGAGATAGGTACCTCAAGGCTACTGTTGGATTCGCTCTTCTGAGAGTACGGACTCTCTTGTTTTTTGGCGCTATAGGCTTCCTAAACTGTATATACTTCGTAATAAATTGAGTGGGATTTCCCTACGGCGCGATTTCAATTATTAGTTAGGTTGGATTGAGCTCTATACGACCCTATGGTAGGTCGCATAATACCTGATTGAGTGATTAATTCCGAGATTATTCATGCTTGGGTAGTAGTGACCTCTGGACAAAACGTCGCGAGGCCCCCTCACCCAAGATGAATTTCTATCCGTTCTTCTCTCCGTATCTATCTTGAGATTACCTCGTCTACATCTCCTCTCTTCGGACCACGTAATTAGATCAAGATTCTTCTTTCCATATCGTCGCCTAGACCAGACTATAAGTTTATAAGCATCAATATTTTCATTCATAGCATAATCAGCCTTTCATCATGGGGCGCTACCGTTACGATCCCCTTCCGGGACAACACTATATCAGACTGGCAACTATTCATCCGGGGAAGTTCAACGATAAGATTGCCATTTCATTTCACACCTCAAAGTTTCCTAATAATATATTGCCGTATGAGGCTCTCTCATATGTATGGGGCTCGAAGAAAGGCCGTACGTCAATCCACGTTAGTAGGGTTGATGCCACTACAACCAATAGATTACGGGATACTGTTCAAATGAAATTCGAGAAACTCGGGGTTACGCGCAGTTTAGATATAGCCCTGAGACATCTGCGTGATGATAAGACGCCCCGGGTTGTGTGGATCGACGCACTCTGTATTAACCAAACGGATGAACTCGAAAAAGGCCCTCAAGTCGCAATGATGGGAGAGATCTTCCGGCTTGCTCGTCAGGTGGTTGCTTGGCTTGGACCAGAAGCAAACGATAGCAACCGTGCTATGTATCTAATGGACTATATTGGATCGCAGGTTGAAGTTGATTTTGTCATGCAGACAATAAGACCTGCGATGGGTTGCACTGATTCGGGAATCAGCAACCGCAACATCGCACTCCCTTTCCAAGACGAAGATATTTACTCGATTTACCACTTACTATCGCGACAGTGGTTCGACAGGCTATGGATCAGACAAGAAATTTATTTGGCAAGTCCGGAAGCAGTTATTATGTGCGGCCTCAAGCAAGTCAAGTGGACAAGTTTTCGACGAGGTTTAGGGTGTAATTTCATGAAACCCATCCCGCAGTCAGACTTCTCTGGTCAATGCGAAACCCGAATATATGCTCTACAAGGATTTATTTTTCAGAAAAAACTAGGCAACTTAATAGGCTTAGACTCTGATTATAATAGTACACAGTGCCTAGACCCACGAGACCGACTCTATGCCATCTCGGCTTTGTTAAACGCCCACGACAAGGCATTGATCCCATCGCCGGACTACACTCAACCTTACGATAAACTTTACACGACTGTCGTAGGAAGCTGGATTAAACGCTACGAGTCCTTAAACATACTACACCGCTGTCAGCTTCAAGGCGGTACGTGCCCGAGCTGGGTTCCTGACTGGTCAAAACTAGACTCCAGACCTAATATGCTCGTCTTCAAATTATACCTGTCGCCGCTTGTAGCCTGGTATAAATTTCCGCAACCTGGCGTACTGAGAGTTATGGGTGTCTCCAGCTGCGCTGTCTCAGTATATCATCAGTTGCCGCAAATGTCACGCTCCAAAAAGACGATGCTCGAGCAGATACGAACCTTGCTGTTAAAGGTAGACCTGGAGCAGCAGCACACAACTGAATACTACACTAGGCTACTTGCTCACGATCGATTTGCCAATAGCTCAGATCCACCCGATTTTAGTTTACCGGACTTCGAAGAGGCGAAACAACTTGTGGAGTTCATCATGTCTAATTGTGACTTCAACGATGTCAACAACGAGGACTTCGTGCAGTCCTTGGGTGTTAGCAATTTCCTTTCGGTAGTTCATTGCTTAACAAGTGGACGCCGATCCATTCAGTGTACAGGTGGTTATATGGGGGTTACTCCGGCATTAGCACAGCCTGGTGATGAGGTCTATATTCTACTTGGTTGCTCGCATTCGTTATTGCTACGCCCACAAGGCAATAACAAATTCAAGGTAATTGGTAGGTGTTTTGTGCCTGGCTTAATGTATGGCGAAGCTCTTCTCGGACCTCTCCCCGACAACATTCGGATAATCGAATGCTATGACGAAAGGGTTGACAACTACGCTACGGCTTTTAGAGATATCTCTTCGGGCGAGATATTCTACGAGGACCCACGTTTAAAATCACTACCCGTAGACCTCGAAGACTTCCGCAGACGACTACAAGGCAATCCCCGTGCAGATTTGTATGTAGAACCAGATATATTCAGGGAACGTGGAGTGGATTTGAAATGTATTGATCTAGTGTAGATTCTTCTGATTTTACAATTAATTTACAGTTCCAGAGCCACATACACCTCCGTCAGTATGGTAAACCATAGGGGCCTCCACTGCCCCATCCAAGTCCCACGCGTAACTCGCAGGCAAATTTATATGACAAAATACGTAGTAACCCATTTCAGTGGCTTGTGCGAGGCCTGACATCTTCAAATTCGAGATCAATACATAGAGGATCAGCAAGTAGAAGCCAGGGTATTTTCTCATACAAAATCCCCTGGCAACTACTTGTGGAATATGTATGGAGACAGTGGAGCCCTTATGGTTTACCATACTGATAGAGGTGTAATCACATAGGGTTCCAGCCCATGGTCGTCCAATCAATATCTTCAAAATCCATGACGTCCATCGTAGCCTGGGCTGGTATATTAGGACTATCCCAGAGTCCCGTAGCAGGAGAGAAGTCCTGTTCTCTCGTGCCGTATGACGGGTCGTAACCACTACTAAAGTTCGTGGGTGCAGACGTTTGAAATAAGTTGGCGTTATTGGCACCCGTAACCCCGCCCAATTGTTCCAACTCGTCGCCTTGGGGATGATTTAACTTCCTCTGTAGTATTTTGTCCAGAATATCCGACACGATCAGCGGCGGAACCAGGGGTTTACCCTCCTGTCTCGATAGTGCTTCGAGCGCCTCCCATGCCCGGAGGACAAGTCGCGAGAACACATGGAAGAAGGCTTCATTGACTTCCGCATTCATAAAGCGGGCTTTGTAATTATCACCCATTACCTCCCAAGCCTTTTCGGCCTTATCGTCGCTGGGCTGCTTCTTCAGCCCTTGAAGAAGGTGGATATACGCTGGCAGCGGGAAGTGGTAGCTAATTAGCCAACGGTACCCCTTAACTAGAGGGGAAGTAATGAGCTTCGTATCGCACTCGAGCATTCTTAGGGCCGAGGAGATCGTAGTATTGCGTTGCAGCTCTGTCAGCTGCGCTGTCGACGTTAGGTGTTTCGAGTAATAGTCCAGGATACGGATTTTTGCAAGGTAACCTCGCGCGGTCCAGACCGTCATAAAGTGAAGCGGGTTATCTAGATCGCAGAAGGCAAGGTACTTGTCTTCTATCGTGTTTTCCAGGGCATCCAGCTCATCGCCTTCCGAGGCGGAGCCTTGCCGGACATTCTTGGCAAGAGTACTTAGAGATGGATTGGTAAACATGAGGTGAAAGGAACTATGGCGGACGAAATCGGCCAGCTCGCTACGCACGACGGTGAAAATAGCCTCGGTGGGCGTCTCGTGGATCGCCAGGGGGGTCTTCATCTCCAGTCGGATTTCAGAGTCATACACATTCAGGGGAGTCTTGCAGTCCCAGGTAGGAGCCAGTGACGCAGACTTGTAGTCGCAAAGCTCGCTGATCCGGTTGTCGAAGATTATCAACGACCACCATAGTCTTCGGCGCATCTCAGCTTCCAAAGCTGTGAACTTAGCACAGGTGGTCTCGTCGTGAATCCCCATACCATGTGCGATACGAACAGCGACGCTGAGCATCGAGGATAGGGACCGAGGGTCTACTTTAGGTCTTACAGAGATCTATAACGCGTTAGGAATGATACTAAATGATAGAGATGACATGTAATTGGAAAGGAGGGCATACCAGATAGAGATATAATGCTGTTAAGCAATCTCGGTCAGTAGTCTGTAAAAACCTACAGTTCTGCAGGGCTTGCCGGCATCCCAACTGATACCGCGCTAGAAGATCATCCTTCGACGCCATAAAGAAGGTAAGACACTCATCGTTGGTGAGACTGAATATAGACACGCAATAAATACTAAAGATGAGAGCTTCCATTGCAGGATCAATAGTACCGATATGGCTCGTGGCGTTTATAATGCGTGCTTGCAGAGTAGGAGTGTGTGTGATTTTCAGCAAGGGATCGACATTTTCCAGGTATATCTGCCAGAGTCGGAAGATTTGTATATGCTCTGGGTGCATAGTAGAAAGATCATCACTTGTTTGGGGCGCGGCAAATAGAAGGTGACTGTTATCTGCGCTCTCGTATATACGATCCCATACTTTGGTGATCATGGGCTGACGTAGAACATCTTTTTTGAAGGAGGAGTCGCTGTCATTGTCGTCGCTCTCATCGATATCATCACCTTCGGAATCTGAGGCCTTTCTTTCGATTATTAGCATAAATATACCTTGCCTACTGGTGAATTTGAATCGTACCTTCTGACTCATAGCCCGCCAGATATCCCTGCGATAAAATTAATTAATAACCTCTCGGGCTCAACTCGTTTTGAAAGAACATACTTGGGTCTATATGATAATTTCGGCTTGACTCCCGCTCCCGCGTCATCTCTCGACGCTGTTCCTTTTGAGGACGCATCTTGCGGAGTCTGAGGACTAGAGGCTTTACTCTCCTCGCCGTATAAGGACTCGAACGGTATGTTATTCTCCCGGAGCAGATTCTCATAATGGTGAAGGCGATTCATAAGTTCCCGCTTAGGAAAACGTCGGCTTTTGCGACGAGGCGGCGCAAGCGTAGCCGGTACGCATTGAGCGCGAAGCCGAACACAGTTCGCGCATGGAAATATCTTGTCGCACTTGACTTTGCGCTGCTGGCACAACACGCACGAGAGCACCCGCGGCGGCCTAGATGAGGCAGTCTGCTTTTCTGTTGACATGCCGTGGATTATTGTAAAAAGGGGGCCGCGATGAAACTTGAAACTGTTGCCTAGGACTGTGTCATTGTCTTCTTTTTGGAGGTTGTAAGCTCGGACATTTCTTCTCTCCGAATAGTCCACCATTTTTGTATTTATGGACCGTGTAAAATTGCTCTCTTTGATATTTCTTTACCTATCACCACCGTAGAGTTTATGCCTCAGCCAAAGGGCTTACATTTTTCTTAAGAATTAAATAAACTACAAGGTCTTCATATGGCCAGGCTTTTCAAATCATGTAGTTAATCACGAATCTTAGAAAGAGACAACAATATTATGAGTAACTACTACGAATTACTCTTTACAATAGCTATAACTACAACAACCACATAAACTCATCAAAAGTTCTTATTAGAGCCCAATCTAGATAATATTCTACAGACTCTGGGTATCACCCAACGCCACGCAATGCAATCCGTTTTACCAATTGTCAAAATTTCCAAACCCACCAACCTTAGCCTTTTTCTTCACCGGCTCCTCCCACGTATCGACGTCCTCCTCGATAATCTCGTCCTCGTTGCCCTGCTGCTTTATCGCGGCCTGGAGGTACTTGCCTACGGTACCGCCACCCCCGCCCTGCTCAACCGTGCCATCCCGTCTTACCCGCTTTCCCGTCCACGTTAGCTGGTCGTCTTCGGTACCTCCTGTCCGCTGAATCTCTGCTTGGGTCTCTGCGAGCTTGTCGCGCTCGGCTTTCTGCCTTAGGAACTCGTCGAATGGGTCGAGGTAGACAACGACATCCTTGATGAATATCTTATTCAGGGGGCGATCCGAACCATCCGTAGGTACCGCCTCCATCTTGCTCAGGATATCCAAGCCGCCCACAACTTTTCCGAAGATGGTGTGTTTTCTATCTAGATGCTTGACTGGGCGGTATGTGATGAAGAACTGGCTCGAGTTTGTATTTTTTCCTTTATTAGCCATACTAAGAACGCCTCGAGAATCGTGCGTTAGCGGACCTTCGAATTCGTCCTGGAAATTCTTGCCCCATATGCTAGTACCTCCCCGTCCGGTGCCTGACGGATCACCCCCTTGAATCATGAAGTTTTTAATGTTTCGATGGAAGGAGACGCCTCTGTAGTATCCTTTTTGCGACAATCGAATAAAATTCCACACTGCCTTCGGGGCATATTCGGTTTGTAGCTCGATGTTTAAATCGCCTAGATTCGTCTCAATCCGTGCGTAGCCTTTTATCTTTACCCTCTTTGGTTTTAACATGTACTCCTCATCGGTCAGCGTGGCCCGTTCGCCACTGGTTTCGGGTGTCAATCCTGTACTTGTGAAACTGGCTGCGGCTTTACCCGTCGTATATGCTGCAGAATTATAGTTTTGCTTCTTATCCTGTATCATGGATGGTCGAGCATTATTGCTTCCTGGAGCTTTTGTGACTGCTTTGGAACGGTTGATGTCGCCCCCAGCTTCACGTTCCTTCCTTGCCTTCTCAACGGCCTCTTTCGCTCTCAAAACCTTGTCACCTACCCTACCCAAGGCGCTGATATTGACGTTGCCTTCTTTTCTCTCCTCTTCCTGCTCCTTGGTCAAGAGCGCATCTCCGCCATTTTTTAAATGCTGAAATTGGCTTAAATCTCTGCTAGCGGCATTCTGAGGATCTTGGAGCGTGATAATGTCCGAGCGACTAAACTCTACGTCGTCGACAAGATCTCGCCACATCTTCGCTTTGATGTTCATCCTCTCAACCGTCTCCCAAGCGAAAACGTTTGCGTAGGTTCCGTGTCGAATCGCGACAACGTGGGTATTGTCGGTGAGCACCTTGAAGGTGACCGGGTCGATGAAATCCCCCTTCCCGTCGCCACCCAGTCCGTCTGCACCCTTGGAGTCAACGTCTCCATTGCGCGCGAAGTTAAGCTTGATAAGGTCGCGTGCCGCTAATGGTTCGCCGTTCACGGGATTGGTATCGTGACTCTCGAGCCATTTTGAGATAACCTCGACGTCAAATATGGTTCCATCGGGGGTACAGACGGGATTCTTGAAAGGCTGGAGACTGGCGGCGCAAAAGTTGAAGGGTAATCGTTTGAAGGATGCGCCATTAGAACCGGTTCGCGAACCCGTATTTGCCGAGTAGGCGTCTGAAGATGACCACTCGGAGTGTGTGATATATAGCTTATCCGTACCTTTCCCCATGGCTCATACTCGTAATGTGACGGCAAAGATAAATAAATAAATACAAAAATACAAACTGGAATTGACTTGGCGGCTTCGAAGCTAACCGACAAACCGATCGAAGTTATTTCTTATCTTATCTATATCCCTGTTAGTTACATATATTTATGTAACAGGTACCTAGTCTAGTGCACCTATTTTAAGTTGCCGGTATTCCGTTTCAAAAATTGCCTTACACGTATGCGCCTAACAATTTAGCTGGCTTTAGGTGGACAGGCTGCGCAATAGTTCCATTTCAATGTTTCTAATAAACGTAATAGTTAGCGTATCTGCGTATCTAAGCCAAACATACATTACTTAGGGAGCTAACCTAGAGATATCTTTTTTAATTACGTCTACTCTTTCTTTTCAGCGTCTCCCCGATGCTTCAAGGGGACTTCAACTTATTCTAGTCCGACCCGCGATTCCGATTCGAGTTTGTGTTTGATGTGTGTCGTGAGTCGTGTATCGTAGTTACACTTACTTAGCCTTCGGAATAGCGACGACAGATTCTCTCGCCCGAGGCTGCCTCGCGCGGCGACTACACTAGTCAACGATACAAAGATGAAGAGCTGGTTTTCCCCGTTAATTCTTCTGGGCTTGTCCCTATGGACAGCTCAGGCATTGGAAGTGCAGATAGTATGATACGATTAATCAGTCGCTGCTACTTATAATCTAGTTATCGCTAATACTTTTTCGCTAGGACAATACCGATGAGAATCGCCAAAAATGCGCCGGTATGCTCCGTTGATACCAGCTGTCCGGCCGAGCCTTGTTAACCATAATGAAATAGGCATGTATAGCAAAAGCGACTGGGGAGGTCCGGTAGAACCGTTTATCCTTACTACGTTCCCGAATCAGACCGTCGAGGGCGATAACGACCCTGTCGTTAGCTTGGTTATATTTGAATGGAAAGACGAAGATTTGATCGGCGTCCCCTCGAACCCTGATGATGATATGTCCCCGGTACGATTCTCCATGTGTGTTGCTAGAAACAAGGCTGATAAGAAAACTAGAAAGTGTTAATCTGCGACGAAGAGAGTATTAAGGCAGGCTTTTGCAAGGACACGGATATAGGTAAATGGATTTTGTCGCCTAATGCGACTGAGAAATCCGAAAACTTCATTTTAACCGAAGCTATACATTTGAACTCTTCGCATCCGATCCACTATGAAATCAAGAAGACGGGTTACTACTGCATTGCCGCCTATGGATTTGGAAATACGAATGAGTTCATGGGCGTCGCAGAGTTCCGAGAGGCCTATGGCGAACTTCCTGCAACCCAGATCCCCAAGCTTCCCTTCTACGGCGGAATCACTATCCTCTATGCGGTAGTCGTAGTGTATGTTCCGGGATCATTACGAACCAAGTTCCTCGCTAATGGCCTTTAGGTTTTGGGGTTTCCTATACTATCAGCACAGATACGATATCTGTGAGTTGTCGCAAGCCTCCCCCTTTGTTCTGAAGCTAACATGTTCGTAGTGCCCGTTCAAAATTACATCACTGCTATTCTCGTCTTCCTAGTCGTTGAAATGTTGATGACTTGGGGTTTCTATGGTGAGCTCTTTATTGAATCTCTAAGAGGGTTAAGCTGGTTGGGTGTGACTAACTTGGCATAGATTACCTGAATAGAAACGGCTCTAATGTAGGAGCTAAGGTTCTCCTAATTGTGGTGGCCGTCTTGAACGCTTTCCGTAACTCGTTTTCTTTCTTTTTACTCCTCATCGTGTGTATGGGTTACGGAGTTGTGAAGCCTTCCCTGGGCAAGACGATGGTGCATGTTCGGTGGTTGGCCATTGCCCATTTCATTTTTGGCTTGGTTTACGCCGTTACTAGTCTTCTAGTGTCACCGGATACGGCTGGTAAGATTCTTCTAATAGTCCAGAACCCATAGATGCTAACTGAAGCTCCTAGGGCCTCTTGTTCTCCTCATCGTACTCCCGTTGGCGGGTACTTTGACTGGCTTCTATGTGTGGACGCTCAGTTCGCTCAACGCCACCCTTAAGGATCTACGCGAGCGCAAACAGACCGTGAAAGAAGCCATGTACAAGAAGCTCTGGTGGTGCATCCTGATCAGTATTCTTGTTATCTTCGGCTTCTTCTTTTTCAACTCCTTCTCATTTGCCTCGGCCTCCGACCCGGATTACGTTCCTTTTCACTGGAAATCGCGGTGGTTCATTCTTGACGGATGGCTCAACTTGGTCTACTTCGCCGATGTAGCCTGGGTCGCGTATGTGTGGAGGCCTACGGCGAACAACAGAAGATTCGCGATGAGCGATGAGATCGCTCAGGACGAGGATGGAGGTTTCGAGTTCGCTGATGTGGGCGCGCCTGATGATTCAGATGAAGACGAGGAAGCCAACATTGGCACCAAGATCACAAACACACGTTCAACACCGGGAGCAAACGCCACTTCTACGACGTCGCAGCCTACACAAAATAAAGCCCCTGCCAAGGCGGAGACGCCGCGGGATTCTTTCGACGGTGAGACGATATTTGCCGTCGGGGAAGACGGTGACAAGTTCAGTGATGACGACGAAGATGATGACGATGACGACGATGAAGATGAAAGGGATCGTGGTGAAGGTTCAAATCTAGTCAAAGGAAAGAAACAGTAGGACCTCTTAGGATTGCTAAATTGGCAAGGGGAAGGCGGCATTAATTGTACTTGGATTGAGCACACCTTCGTTACTGTACTATTATAGACTCTGCGCATGGCGTTGGATTCTGGATTGTTCGTTCCATGGGCTCACCAAGGCGAGAAGAACAAATCCACACACACACACACGAATAGGTCTTTGGAAGAGCTTCAGGGCCTATTTTTATTTGCGATGTATTGCAATAGGTCGTACGGATATGAAAAGAACGTTTTTCGAGGCTGTGTCTGTATTTGTATTTATGATTGGTGCTCGGTACTATCACTGCGTACAACGGTAGAAACAGAGGCTATGTGAATTCCATTTTGTACACATTAGGGTTCCGCAAGTGTACATCAGATCAAGTCTGGTTCTATGTTATGTTATGTACTATACAAGCCCACCCGGCGTCCATAAGCCCCAAATAAACCCCTTAAGGACTCACATCCCCCCCGAACCCAACAGGCCTCCGCCTACCCCCGTTTTCCGGCAGGATAGCCAAGACCTTATAAATCTTGCCCATGCCGTTCGGCCCACGGTCAACCAACCGCTTCCACGAACGCTCGATCTCCTTCTTTTTCTCGTCGGCGTCAGGACCCGCGCCCAGCTTCCGCGATAGCATCTCGGCGCGCTGCTGCACGCCCATGGCCTCGAGGAAATACGCCTGGTCTACGGGGCCGTGGCACTCGACGGCCGGGCTGGCGATGGTCGCGGCCTCGACTATCGCGCCGAAGTCTACGTCCGCGCTGAGATCTACCAGTCCCGGGGCGGCGAAGGGGCTCACGCGTCTGTGCTGCCGGATCCCGCGCAGCGAGTTCGCGGGGATGGTGTCGGCAGGGCCGTAGTCTATGATTAGGGCGGCGCCGGAGGGCCGCGGTTTGGGCGCGAGGCCGGAGCCGCCGATGCGGGTGGCGAAGTCGGTGGCGTATATGGAGGCGTCGGGGCATACTTCGATGAGGGCGTTTGGGATGGATTTTAGGGCCCGGTAGCGTGGGGATGACTCGGGGAGGTATTGCGCGTGGCGGGTTACGGAGGGGCTGAGAGTTAGCTGGAATTCGGGGACGGGGTCGTGTCGTTCGGCCTGGGGGGTCCCGAGGTCTGCGTGTGTTGTCCCTTTTGGTGTGGGGGAGACGACCATCTCCCGCCATTGACGATCAGGAGTGGCGGCGGAGTTTAGACTTGAGGTCTTGTTTTTGCTACTTTCTGGCGTATTGGGTTGCTGAGTTGGTGGTAAGTCGACCAACTGAAAGGCATGGATTGGCAGTGCGTCAAAGAATTCGTGGGCCACTATGAAAGGAGTCTTGCTAGAGTCTCGCGGGATAGCCTTGATAGAATCTGTCCATACGATAGGTAGGCCATTGTATTTAGACGTACTATGCCAACCTATTTTAGACTCGGTCATTACGGCATCGTTGCCGCAAAGGAGATTCTTTTGCGCCGTGCGTAATTCGCTACTGGCTTCAACCATATATATGGTATCTATGCTGGAAGCCATGTCTTTGAAGTTCCTTATAGTCTATTTATGAGTTAGCTTTATAAAAATACCAGTTTCACACATCGATTATGATACTCACTCTTAACATATCGTCCATCAAAGTCCCCCTGCCCGGGCCAACTTCGATGAGCTCTACGCCCTGCTTCGGGCGACCTTGAGACATCCATTCGGCTACGAACCATACGCCAACAAGTTCGCCGAATATCTGTGATATTTCCGGGGACGTTATGAAATCACCCTTCCGACCAAACTGATCACGGCCGGCTTCTATGGCCCCTGTGTAGTATCCACCAATATCCCCTGTAAGACACATGCGCATATAGCTAGCTAGAGGGATGGGGCCAGTTATCTGTACACCATGAGTATGAGGTTTTATGACGATGTATTTGTATACCTAACTTACGTTTATGGCCTCGGCTAATTGTTTAGCTAGAGGTGTTGACCATTGCCTTTCTTCTCTAGTTGCGGGTGTTGCTGTGAAGCATCTATAACTTTGATATGCGACTTTGGGACTATGGGATAATGATGATGGACGTTGTGATAAGTATCTGAGCCCGCATTGGGCCGTCCTTAACACGTTGGACCTCATTTTGTACTCTTAAAATTAATACATCACGAAGATGCATGAGGCTTTACAAAATCAATAAGTCATTATTATGATTTTAATAATAAGTAAAAGTTGAAAACTTACACTTACAGACGTTTTGTATAGGTAATTCGAGATTAAGCTCCAAGCTCTGAAATTTAGTTCCGAGCATTCTCCGGACCTCGAACCTCAAAATTACGTAGGTCCAACTTTCTTTCATCTTGAATACCTTAGGTAATTAGATAAATATCTTGCATAACAATTACCGATTCATTTATGAATTTCATACCGGGGATTTTCTTTAATCTACCAATACCAATTTTACCCTCCAACACCCTTCCACTTCGCGCGCAACGATTTCACGAAATCATAATCTTACTATTTCATTTCATCGCACCGCCCTTCAAGCACCACGGTCCACGCTAGCTACCATCGAGACAACTATAACCATGGCGAGTAAATCTCGCTGGGCGGATACGGAAGAAGACGCAGCACTAGAGGCAAAACAGAAGCGCGAAAAGGAAGAGAAAAGGCGCTTAAAAGCCGAGAAGGCACAAAAAGCGGAAGCAGAGCGCCGCGCCCAAGCAGAAGCAGAAGCAGAAGCAGCAGCAGCAGCTACACAACGAGCCGCGCAAGAGCAACAACGGCAACACCTACAACCACCAGACGATACCGTACCACCCACCAAACGACGGAAAATCACACCCGAACAAGACGAGCAAGAAAAGGACGAAATTACAAAAAATGAGAGTAGCGCAAAGCTCCTACGCTTCGAGGCCGGCGGCTGGGGAAAATCACGAAGCGTCGAGAACTACGATAAACTAAACGATATCGAAGAGGGAGCATACGGCTGGGTAGCGCGAGCAAAAGAAATCAAAACAGGCAAAGTCGTAGCCTTAAAGCGGCTCAAATTCGACCCGGCCGACACATCAGGCCTGCCCGAAACAGGCCTCCGCGAGATCCAAATCCTAAAAGACTGCTCGCACCGAAACATCGTAGCGCTGCGCGAAGTCGTAGTCGGCGACGACACCTCGCGCATCGAGCACATATTCCTGGTCCTCGAGTTCCTCGAGCACGACCTCATGTCCGTGCTAGGCGACATGCCCGAGCCCTTCCTAGCCTCCGAAGTCAAGACCCTGCTGCTCCAGCTCGCCAGCGGCGTCGCCTACCTGCACGACCACTGGATCCTGCACCGCGACCTTAAGACGTCGAATCTGCTGCTCAATAACCGCGGGCAGCTCAAGATCGCCGACTTCGGCATGGCGCGCTACGTCGGCGATCCCCCGCCCCCTAAGCTCACACAGCTCGTCGTTACCCTTTGGTATCGCGCTCCGGAGCTGCTGCTCGGTACAAAGACATACGGTGCTGCGGTCGATATGTGGAGCGTCGGCTGCATCTTCGGCGAGCTGCTGACGCGCGAGCCGTTGTTGCAGGGCAAGAACGAGGTCGATGAGCTAGGCAAGATCTTCGAGCTATGCGGCATTCCTACAGATGAGTCTTGGCCCGGCTTCCGCCGCCTGCCTAACGCCCGACATCTACGATTACCCAAGAGTTCTGGCGCCAACACCGGGCCTATAATCCGCGCCCGGTTTCCGCTGCTAACAGCCGCTGGTAGTGCGCTGCTGAGTAGTCTCCTATCTCTTAATCCGGACCGAAGACCCACGGCGAAGGAGATGCTGGACCACGAGTTCTTCAGACAGGACCCCAAGCCCAAGCACGAAGTTCTGTTCCCGACGTTCCCTAGCAAGGCGGGCCAGGAGCGCAGGCGCAGGAGATCAACGCCCAATGCGCCGGGCAGGGGACAGAAGGCCGCGGATCTGGGGTCGCTGGATTTCAGCGGGCTGTTCGCGGCGCGGGAGAAGGAAGAGCGAGGAGGTGGGTTCTCGCTTCGGATGCTATGAATTACGAAGTTGCCTATGTAGTAATATATATATATATATATATATGAGAATGAAATCTATACAATAATAGATATTACGAAATCGTTGAGGGACGGGAAGGTATTAAGCAACCTGACTAGGTGTGTAATCATTAAGAGCTACGTATATAGCGATATAAATAACCCTTCTGATGCCGTAGATTTCTATGTAGGTAAATGATAGATCTTCGCTATTTTCGAATCCACGCCGGAAGTTTCCCCCACCCGCTTTCGGCCCTTGCAATTCATTTCAACAAAAAACGCCACTACATGATGATGTATGTATCCTTAAACCCAGATAGATAGATAGATTACCGTATTGAGAACTTCTCCATTAAGATGCTGTCCCTTATTTCCGAAATATATGCAAGTCAGAAATATACTATCTCCCCATGTGCTACTACGCCTACGAATAGGTTGTAGTAGGACTGACTACAGCAGCGCAGCGATTCCCGTCACGTACCACGTGAAACTGAATACGGTGATGATGCTCATGGTTATCGCGAAACCTAAAGCCTGGCGTTCGAGATCTCCTAATGCGCCGCTGCAGGTTGCGCACTTCCACTCTCCGAGGTCCTGGTACGGTCGGGACGTGTACAAGCCGAATGTGAAGCCGTCGAATGGTGCCAGGTACCCGGCTTCGGCGGTCGCATCGGGGGAAGAGTCCGCGTCGTAAATCAGCAGGGTGTACTGCGCGACTAGCAGGGGGCTAGCGACAGCGCTCTCTGAGTATTTCTCCGTGTCCCAGGTGAATGTGGCAGTCGGCTTGAAGGTCATGTTCTGAGTCAGGGTCCACGTGGCAGAGGCCGTGGAGCACGACACTAGAACATCAATAGCGGTTGGTGTGCCTTGCAGGGAAGTGTAATTCCAAACCCAAGTAATCGGCGTGGGGTCTCCGATTCTGTAAAGCGTTGTTCCAGCAGTAGTGGCTGGCGTAATCATAGCGACACCACCAGCTCCATCCTGCGCATCGAAGGTTGAATGTGTGGTCTTGGCAGTACTGTTGCCATTTTTTCCGGTTGTGGTGACTACGGCCGTATTAAGGTTTGTAGTCTTGGGATCGTCCGAGTCGGCAGCAGTAGTCGTCTTAACATCCGTCGTTATGGTTTTTGAATCGTCTGATGAATCGTCAGTCTTAGTGGCAGTTGGTGTGGCTTCGGCTGCTTCAATGCTGTTAGTGAAATTCAATTCCAACCTCATCCCCAGTTACCACGGAACATAACACATACGCGATGAGCTGTCGTCTGCCCGAACTACGAGCGAATCTACATCCGGAAGCCATCCTGGCCACGCCGACGTTAGAGGGGTTAAAGCGAGGGCAACGGTCAAAAATTGACCCAGGCTTTGTACTCCTTTCATCTTGTTTCAAATGATGGAATGCCGATAGACGTCTAATAGTCGATTGATTCCGACGAAGTTGCAGGGAACAGAACGCCGCAAATAAATAAACACTCGAAATCCAACAATAATAGCAATTATTCCGTTTATTTCGAATCTATCGTGGGCGTAAAAAGTTGTTGCTCGTTGGCCCGCTCCCGCTTCGTTAACTAAATCCCCCCTATTTTCCTCCTCTTTGTTGATACGAGGAAAACAGTACTAAAAACCAAAACGCAGCAAATTCGGATTCCCTCAGTAACGTATTTAGGCGAGGGCTGTTATTATCAGAACTAAGCGAGTGTTGTTGGTAGCTAGGTAGCAGTATTAAAGCGAACGACGGGTTGAACGATGAGAAAAGTTGTCAGTTCATCGAGAGCGAGAGGGCGGGAAAGAATGGGATGAGAGAAGGATAAGAGGATACGAGAAGACGAGATGATGGGCTCACTACATAATGTAACGGGTACTTTGCATTTTCCCGCTAAGCCTATGGTGTACATTACATACGAAGTAGAAGATTCGATTCCATTGGCCCAGGGTTGAGCGACGAACACGAAGTGTTGGCAGCAAGCGGTACGCACCATAACATGGGGCTCTCTGCCAGAAAAGGTATGGCGGCATTGGTAGGTGCGGTAATCGGGTTACACTGCATGGGCCTGCAGTGGGCGATGATGACTGGCTGTCCAATGAGATCCATAGTGTATTAGTGACATGGGAGAAGTATCCGGGGACCTGAACTGCATCCAGAACCTGCTGAACCTGCTTCTAAACGATTTCCATTACAATAGCCAAATCAAGTACTGTACGATACGAAGTATGCCCTGGTTATCAATGCCATCATTTTCTTCTCCTCTACATATTACATATTACATAGGTACTGACAACTTGTTAACCACTAGTTACTTATAATTAATAATCTCCAGTTCAAGATTTAATAGCTAGCTACCTTTAAATATTTCCTATGTCACCATCCCATGTCTTTTACTCCAAGATCGGGTGACATACCTCTGTCTTGGTGGATCCACACCAACATCGTGCACTGTGTACACTACGCAGATGCTTGTTTAAACCTAAAAATAGGACGGTTTTCAGTCTTAGTCAAATACACTACATACCCGGGAGGGAGGCTCTGTCATTGACTACACCTCAGCTTAGTTCGCATTCGAGAAATCTACCACACATCAACTCTCGTATCTACCACATGGCATTTAGTTCATAGAGATCTATCAAAGGGGTTTTTTTTAATGAGGTCCCGGATTATATTAACTTGACCTAGCCTTAATGGGGATTTGAAAGAGTACCTAACGTAAGACATCAAACTTTGGTCCAGCGGCCGAAACATACATATATAGAAGACACACCACTATGCAAGTTGGAAATGCTCTAAACCCTGTCAGCTCTTTTTTTCTTTCTTTTTTTTTTCTATCAAGTAATGCCGGGTCTTTTTCTCCGACCCTAACTCCCATAATAGTCAGTTTACACTTCGACTGGCTGTGAACATGGCAACTCAATACGCTGTCAGCTAGAAACCGTAAGAGTACGCAAACAAGCTATTATCCCCTTAACTGGCATAAAACAGCAAAACCCCGATATTCGGTAGAGTACATGAAGTTTAACGCGATTCATTAAGGTAAAAGGAAAAACCCCTTACAATATACCTCTATAATAAATATGATTGGCCAATCTAATAATATAGAACCAGTCTATCTTCTTTAGCCAATCTCGATGTATTAATACTGAAAATAGTGGGTTTGCTGTTTTATGCTAGTTGAGGGGATAGTAAGTAGTCTTATATATGATTTATAAATACGTGTAGTCAGAATATTATTATAACGACCACTTGGTATAGATACCCCCTATTTTAGATTCAAGAATTATGCTAGTCAAAGATGTCAACTTATAGGGGAGTCTCAGTATCATGAGCATTCATATATACGTCGTCTTCAATATAAAACTCGTAAACGCGTCGGATATTATTTGAAATATATATACTTACGGTGCTACGAAGAATGGTTGATGTAATAGTTACCCTGTTCAAATAATTCCAGTCGGCAACCCCACAGATTTGTTGTTTATGAGGTGTCAATACCTAGGGATACCTGGGATACGGCTTCAGCAAATACCAGTTTGCTGGATAGGTATACAGAGATTCCCTCTACGTGTAAAATTAAACATCCATATTAGCATGTTTGAAGCAAGCTATCAAGGGAGATGATAGTTTGCTACTGTCAGATGACAAGGATTACGATAGGTGTATGACGTGATAAGGGTTCTAAGATCTAGCTTGAAGCTGTCTACCAGCTAGTCATTCATTATATTGTATATAAGAGAACCTTGGTTCCCTCTTAGATTCAGGAAAAGGCAGGCGTTAGTAGTATTCCGAAATATATACTATATGAGCTATTCGCCAGCTAGGTTTATGTATCCTGATTCCAAAATGTGTCGTAGCAAGAGAAGCAGGTTACATGAATTATGGCCATTACCCCATTAACCAATGGAGTCATCAGCAGCTGGTAACTGCCAAGTTTTCTCTTCACGCTTTGTTTTGGTATGGTGTATCTCTGTATTTTACAAATATTCATTAATAACCCGTTACTTCATTTACCTCCCTAACTCCTTAACACCTTTGTGGCAGTCTTATATATAATAATTAATTAACTTGGACAAATAGCTAGATATGTTGGACGATTGTTATCAAGCTAGGTTAGGTACTCTGTTATACCAAACGTTGGTTAAATTGCCGTGCCTACCTAGTTTGCGTTTGCAAATACCTTAGGTGCCTAGATTGGTGATTCCGTAATCGCTATCTGTCAGTTGCCGTCGGGTAGAAATTTTCGGCCAGCATAACCTACGGCGCGTTGTTTTGATTCCTGAGAGTTGCCTAATTCCTCACCACCTATTTATTTATTCACACGCCACCATCGCCGATTTATTCAACGCCTCCCCCCATTCATACGTTTGTCGAAATATTTGGGTTTTTGCTCATATTCTCCTTTTTCATTTCTTTTCTATCCCGTCTGGGGTGCTAATACCATGGACAAGCCGCGAGATACTGTTGTGATCGATAAAACGAACTTTGAGGTTCTTGTGCAAAAGTATGTTAACATAAAGTCTTGTCCTATTTGTTACGCGATTAGGGGATCCCCCTGCCAAGAATTATCTTTCTGCCTAGCTATTGGTTTTATTCTCGATATAGAAGCTAACATGTTATTATTTAATAGAGCCAACACCGTAAGTAGTACCTAGCCTGCCTACAACTTGGTTAGATCACCAGCTTTCTGACTTAATCCTTAGAGCAATGATTATCGACTCAGGGATATCATCCCCCCCGGCGAGATTGGTCCGCTTATGTGCCTTCCTATGGACGAGTATGAGGACCTTCTGCTTTCTCAACGTCAATATGGTATACCCTCCCCCTTCTAATTTGTCCACGGTACTTTAGACTTGTTCTGACCTCTTACTAGCAAACCTGACGCGTCACCTTGCGCAAGAAGGCATGACCGAGGAGCACATTACGGTAAGTATCGCTACCTACTCGAATTCTCTATAGTTGTACAATAATACCGAAACTTGAAGAATATACAATGGTCGCTCTATATTACAGAAGTATTTCAGCACGGGCTAACCATTAATAGGCTTTGAGTCAGGATGAACTTCCAAGTGTCCAGGCTGGCAAGGCCAAGTGCAAAGTCCCTCACCCAAAGCAGAAGGACGCACCTACCACACTCACCACACCCGGGCAGCCTAGGGATGACCGTGTACTTTCTTCAGACAAGAAAGCATCAGACAAGCAAGCATCGGACAAGCAAGCAGCAGAAAGTACTGGGGAAAAGTCGATGTTCTTGTCGTCTGGTATTCAGCCACGATTCAAAGAGTCGTGGCGCCAAGATGTAGATGGACTACAACTTCCCCTTGGGAACAAGACTACCTTTGTTTTGAAGGGTTTGTTGGATAGTATGACCTATTGGGACATTACCAGTGTCATTCGCGGCGGCTCTTTGTCGAGTTTGCGATGGGCATCTGACATTAATATCGCTTTTCTATCTTTCGTGGAGGAAGAAGCAGCTACGTCATTCTATGACCACGTACAGAAAAATGGTCTCTACATCCAGAATAGAAAGGTTGGTTATATTAGCTCACCTCTCCCTTGGATTGTCTAACAATACTATAGATTCAAGTCTCATGGGCTGCTCGCCCATACAACATCAACGGCGAGCTTGCTGCTCAGATCCGTAAGGGTGCAAGCAGAAATCTAATCATCCGAGACTGCGAGGGGAAGCTCACCGAACAAGAGATTCGAGAGGACATGGAGCATATCGATAAACTCGTCATCATCAAGGTCATGTTTTTAGATGGCCATTGCCATATCAAGACCAACGCGATCTCCGAAGCAATCGTCGCCAGAACTTGTATGCAGAGTAGACGGTAAGCCCCTCTGGACCTTTCAATAGTATGGCCCTGTCTAATAAATTCTATCTAGAAAGTACAAGCAATGGGTGATCCAATGGGGCCACGACGAGTGCTCCGAGCCGTTTGACGGTCCGCAAGAGTCACGTTCTCCAAAGCAGAAGGCTACTTCCAACAAGAAGCCCGTTGCCCGCGGTCAGAATCGCTTTGCCTCTCTTCGTAAAGACGATAATGACAACAATCATGGTACCTACAACGGTGGTAATTAGTGACGATAAGATCAATATCCTCTACGTTTTTGAGGGACTATAGTCTATAGTTCTATTGTACAGTTTAGGTTACGCAGGAGTTTTAGTGTTAGTGAGGTTCACTATTCTTGATTGTATTGTCTCCAGTTCACACATTTGCATGAGTCACGAACGACCTGTTTGTGATAAGAAACCCATTTGATTTTGGCGTTGAACGTTGGTAGTCCAGTTGTTCTAATGACGGAGCTCTGTGAGGGGTTGGCTTGACTACACTAATTACCTTATGTACTTGTGGTATCCCCAACGTGTAGTGCTTGATGTGTCTTCTTCATAGGTATCTATCATTAGGTAGCTAATTCATATGCTCATATGCTCCAACCAGACTTGCACCAGCTAGTAAGGCTATACTAATCCCTGAAAGTATTCATCGTGAACCATTTAACAGTTTGTTATCTGTTAGTTTTAGAGAGGTAGGTATGTAATTATTGGCGGTCATAATCCTTGTCGAAAATTAAAGCCCCTGCTTTCTTACCCACTTAGTCCCGAGGCTACGGCACTCCTGTGGGGCCTGTGTAACTGCACCGGACGCTAAATTTCGGTAGTTATTTTTAGATTATGAGAAGATACATCACATCTGGGCTATATCCAGATCCTACACAGAATTACTGTGTAGGTAGACTTATAATACGTTAGTCGATTTTGCTGTGTGGAAGCATACCTTCGATCCATAAAAGTACCTGCCTGTCTAAGTCATTAGTATAACTAGTAAGTATGACCAAGCATATCTCTAACCTAGTTATGTACTTCCAAATAATGAGAGTTTGGCCACGCAATACATAATGACAGGTATACGTAAGGGTTCTACGGGATAGATAAGTTTGTCGTGACATGTGGGGTACCCACATGTATATAAAGCTAGATCTTCCCTCATAGACTTACCCAATACAACTTCATTACAATCATTGTGACAAAGTTGCTCCATGCCTACCGATGTCGATATAATATTAAAACCTACAAATTCCGAGTTTTAGCATCCGGTTAAACATAACATTATCGATCTTGCTTAGTGCCGATCTCGTTTTAGAAACATCTATTCCAGTATGTGGAGTCAATGGTATGTTGGCTGGAATACTCGGAATGAGCCTTGTACCTATGTCCTGCTAATATGATAGCTAGGCATTTTCATAAGGTAAATATTTACGTAACTTGGCGGTTTAACAACACTGGCACTAAACGATTCAATTACATAGTACCTTCTGATTCTTTAAAGGGTAAATACACTATGTACAGATGTTTTAAAACACGTATAGGTGGCAAAGTTGCCCATTAATAGCCGCAATTCGTACGGATATTAAGGTTCTGATTTTTTAATAGCTTTACTGTCCAACTGAAAATTCTCACTGCACAGCTGCCCAGGTGGATACCTCTTGGGTATCTCGGTACATACATATGTATGTACATGTAAGTAGGTATATGCTTGTACAGTACATATTGGGGGCTTGGCAAGTTCCTCCAAATGCAATCAGCACTGGCCACGTTCTACAACTGCGAGCTTATCAGCCACAACAACCTTATTATCGTCTTTCGATCCCCACATCGGCAGACAGATCCTACCTAACTGCCAACTTAACAACTCCCAAACAGCTTTCATTCACTTCTCTCTATTCGTTTCGCCTAGAACTATAACGTTACTCACATACAATCAATCTGATTCCGTATTAAATAATAACTCATCAGTATCATTTAATTGACAGTAGTATTCCCCAGCGCAGTCGTGCCTCTTAAGCTTCGAGCTTCGAGAACTACCACCCACGCCACCCCTCACTTATCGCCTTCTTGTCGCGCCGTCCTATAATTGGTCGGCCTTCCAGTTCAACACAACATTCTGCCCAACCTGTGGTCATGCAAGGAAGTAGAGTTCAGTATGGCGCAATACAAAATGACATTAGAAGATTGTACGTATTATCGCTTCCCTAGAGATGGTATCTGTTTGATCTTGATCTGGCGGTTGATTCCGGCGCAGCGTTAAGCGCGTCATATATTGATGAGATATTAGCTAACGTTATTCCTTAGGGCTGGACGACCTCTGCGTTCGATTCATCATAAACCTCCCCCGAGAAGACCTCTCCTCAGTAGCGCGTATCTGCTTCCAAATTGAAGAAGCACAATGGTTCTACGAAGATTTCATCCGACCTTTAGATCCTGCCTTACCGACAATGTCATTGCGGAGTTTTAGTCTTAAGATGTTCCAGCACTGTCCTCTACTCGCATCATTCTCTGCGGAGAGTCATATCAAAGCTTTCGAAGAGTTCATGCAGTATAAGACAAGAGTACCTGTCCGAGGAGCAGTCATGCTCAACGATGATATGGATGCGGCCGTCCTTGTTCGGGGTTACAAGAAAGGAGCGAGCTGGAGTTTTCCGCGAGGGAAGATAAATAAAAACGAAGACGACCTTGATTGCGCTATCCGTGAGGTTTACGAAGAGACAGGGTACGATCTCCGGGAAGCTGGTCTTGTTGATAAGAATGAACCAGTCCACCCCCTTGAGGTTACTATGCATGACCAACAGGTCCGGCTCTATGTGTTTCGCGGCGTACCGGAAGACACTGTCTTTGAAACAAGAACCAGGAAGGAGATTGGGGCCATCAAGTGGTACAAGGTCGAAGAATTACCGGCATATCGTAAGAGGAAAGGTGCCGGTAAGAACGGGGTCGGAGGCCCTTCTAACGATAAGTTTTATATGGTCGCTCCATTCATGGTTCAGTTGCGGCAATGGGTGATGAAACAGAAGAAGCTGGACGCTCAGAAATTCGGACACCCTAGCGCTCACCACCACCCTCAGTTCTACGAGGAAAATTTGACGGATGATAATGTCGTCCACGAACCAGTCCAGGTAGCACCCACAGGTACAACCTCGGAATTTATTGATAGCGCAACAAAGGAGCTGCACAGATTGTTAAAGGTGAAGCCACCCACGCAGGGTCTTCAAATATTATCACCGACCTCGGACCAGCAGGCAGGGCAAGCCCTCCTGTCTCTTTTGCGGCCAAAGGTACCAAGTGACGAGGATGCATCTAGACAAGCACAAGGGGGGAAGACTCGCGTCCCGTTTGACCCCGCGTCAACCAATGCCTCCAAACTCGTGGCTCCGCATCACCATTATCCCGAGCAGCATGGACATGCCCCTAGTTACGGAGCAGCACGGCTCGATGCAAATACAAACGTAATGTACGGAGAAAACCGGTTAACGGCTGATGTAAATCCAAACTCGAGTCATGGACCAGCACGGTTGTCAGGTGAAGCAAATCCGAATCTAAGCTACACACAACAACACCGGGCTCGCCCATTCGTTAACGTCACCACCGAGCTTCCTGGTCCTCCGGAGTCTTCAGAACAACCGCGTCAATCCCGGAATCAACCGGTACAACTTGTACATCCCCAACCATTACCCCCGCAGGTACAAAAGGCCATGCTCCTACGCGGCATGGCTTCCTCCCCACAGGTCACGGACAATACGACCGCCCAGCCAGGACTTTCCCGATTACCACAGGGACATCAATACGGCGCATACGGTCCTCAGGTTCACAATCATGGCACGCAAGGCGGGTATCCTGAAAGGACGCTACCTACTGAACTACCTGCACATCCAGCCAACTTGTTGAATGTTCTTAAAGGTGGCGTAACGCAGCCAAATATAAACCAAGGCTTCATACCGGAATTATCAGGACAGGTTGCGAACATGCCAACGACGCAGAATCCCCAACACCAGTTTTCTGCACCGGGTAATGCATTTGCTAGCCAATACGAAGCTACAGCCATGCTCTCCGATTTGAACAAAACGTCGATAAACAATGGCCATGCAGTGCCATCGGGGCCTGAGGCGCGGCCTAGACTCCCGACTGATAAACATCGCTCAGATTTACTCAATATGTTCAAGAAGACCGAGTCATCGGCATCACAACATGAGGCCGATAGGGAAATAGTAACGCGACGTTCTTCCCGACTGAGCGAAGGCGAGAAACAGCAATGGCCCAATCAGCCTCATTCTAATGCCGGTTCCCTGCGATCCGCAGTCCACGAGAACGGCCGTCCTGTACAAATGAATCCTGAAGCAAACCTTCCATTCCGGGCACTTACCATACTGTCTCGCCCTCAACCTGGACAACAGTCACCAAGTCAGAACAGAGTAGCTTCAGCTGCCGGGTCAGAAACAGGCCAATATCCAGCCACAACATCACAGCTTAGTCATAGGTCATTCAGTAAGGGCTCGCCTTCCTTTACAAATCCGTCTCCGAAGCCATATCAGCTGGTACCACAGAAGGCGCAACAATTCGGCCGGTCGTCACCGAGAACCTACGCAGACTCGACGCACTCTTATCCATACGGTACCTCACATGGGAGTCAACACAACCCGCTGTCGCTGCTCCAAGGTCCGCCTTCTGCATCAGCACTGCCGGTTCCTGGTAGCATACAGTTCCGGCAAGACTCAACTGCCGAGCAGAAGAGTGCACTTTTATCTCTTTTCGGGAAGTCGCCGTCAAATTTCGAACAAAGCAAAGGGAAGGAGCCGGCAACGCTCGACCAGTTCAGTGCCAGCGCGGCTCCACGATCCCGGTTGGGCTCAGTTGCTTCTAGTGGAGGCGAAGGGAGACCAGGATTACGGGGGAACGCGCCGAGGCATGAGAGTCAAGCTCCTTTATCTCCTGCAGATAGGAATTTCTTGTTGAACTTCTTAGAAAATGCATCTAATAGCGCGAGACGTTAGCGGTGCATATTTGCTCAGGGGGGTCATAGAAGAGAGGTTTTTTATGATCTATGGGTGAGCTAATTTTAGGTGGAGGTAGAATCATGGGAAGGTTAACTTAAGGGGTCAGCGATAATTATCAGTATATTAGTATACCCCTATCGATGCAAGCTAGAAATTGCATTGCTAATATAGGCGTTGAAATTTTGGGAGCTTCATGATTTTATATGTCTTTATGTGATTGCATTTGTGAATCTAATCTCATTGATAACTGTCCAAGATGAAACCATATTCTTACTACTTATCCCCTAGACTGGCATAAAACAGCAGCACGCGATTATTACGTAGAGTACTACGAGCTAATCTAATCTAAGGCTATGAACCAATGAAATCAAAGTACTTAATTTTACACCTATTTTCGCCTGTGCCAGTTGTACCAGCATTTATCAGAGTTACAAATAGCTACGTTGTAAGTCTGACAACGGTATCTAGTCGTAATTGGCTTGCGATTGAGGCTATTCGCAGCCCTTTCATCCATATCAGTCAATCCTCGACGAGAGCGTCCCCAGATAGCTTGACGAGGACGTCCCCAGACAGTGTTACCTTTACAGGCCTAACACGCTGACGTCGTGGCTATCTTGCCTCATTTATGAAGCCGTTGTGGTATCCTCGTATTGCCACCTTTTGACGTTGATTTTGAGCCTCTTTTTCGAGCCTCAGTATCAAATCCGTACTTCCCCAGACCCGTTTCTAATAATATATCCAGTCTCCTAATGATTCAGCAGACCTCCATATTGGGGACCCTCTCTTTTCAGTCGCGTGACCGTGTATGAGGCTTATCCCAGACGTCGTTGTCAGGCTCCCATTTACACTATTCGTGTATGTGACCCACTTTTCAACGAGGAATTCAGGGTCAAATAGATGAAATAAGTCGTATTAGGGTGTTGAGAGGCCATTTTGCTATCGATAGTCAGTAAAAATAGGCTAGAAATGAGGTCGTCGACATACAGCGATTTGAGGCTATTTTGAAAAAATTCGTGTTTTTTAAAAAAAGACGTAAAATGCGAGGAATCAGCTCCGTACTGTTATGTATTATCGATTGTGAGGGGCCTCTAACCAATCAAAGGTTTTAGATTTCAATAAAAGTGGATCTATTACGGGATATGTGGCAAACTGACTGGTACTGTACTAATTTTGAGGGGGTTGCTGTTGTATGCCAGTCTAGGGGATAGGCATCTATTTCTTCTCTACGACTTGTCCCAAGTTATATGTGATATGTTAGTTATGTGATATATTCCTCTAAAGATTGATAATTTGGTATATATTAGGAGGTACATAAACAAGTAATGCATTAATCCAATATAAGGCTGGTACCTGTAGAATACGTACATGCATGTAGGCACGTCGTTGTCACCTCAAAACATTTTGATTTGTTTACGATGGGAAGGGAAGGAGGGAAGGAACCCCTTGCTTATGGTATGTATTACACTAGTTGCGGATGGGATGCCCCACCAACGGAACCAGTCATACATCATACGTACTATGTACATACAAAGGCGCGTGCTTCGTGTTACCAACTCGAACAACATCTAAACTCTAACAAAACAAGGTTTCGAAGCTTAGTTGCCCTACCGCTAATACTCTTCAGTTTCCTCCTTCTTGAATTCTTGAATCTAGTACACTTACAACAACCTCAAACCCCCAAGATCATTACCAGCTTTCCAATATGGCGCGACTAGCCCAGGCGCCCATCACCCAGAAGCGAACCATATCTAACCCAGATTCCCTGCCAGACCTTAATCGTCTCCTCGACCGCTTGCAAGAGAACATTCTCCGTGCCGATGCTGAGAGAGAGCGACGACTGAGGACAAGCGAGTATGAACGCGCCAAAGCTAGGGTCGTATGTACTTTGATCTAGATCACTTATCCCTCTGGTTTAATATTTAAGATTTAATAGATGTTAGAAGAGCTAACTTGACATGCCACTACTTCTAGAACATCGACTACGCCCGGTCGCTCCTAACAAAGCTAGAGCACGATGCGCTTACGATCAAAGTACACACGAGACGGCAGGAGGTGCAGAATGATCTAAATGGGAAGCGGGAGGTCCTCGAGCAAATCACCGAGAGGTTCCGCGAGCTCGAGGAGATCAGCGTGGATAGTGACGATGATAGTTCCGAAGGCGAGGATTTGCTAGGCGATATCATTAATACGCCAAGCGAAAGTATTGAGTCGACTTCAGCGACGGACCAGCGGGGAGATGATGATGATACCGAAGATGTAGGAGAGCAACCAAATGACGAGGCAGAGATAGAGACAGAAGAATCGCCATCTCTTATTCAAGAGTCGCAAATTCCAGACCATCGTCAGCAATCATCCAGTGCAATGCAATCACATCAAGCGACAACAACAACGACAACTTCATCAGCACCAGAACCAACACCCTCGGGGTCAGGAACCAGCACATCGCAGACCCTACGCCCCCGCGGCGGCGCTTCGCAACAACCCCTCCCATCAGACGTGGGCGAAACCAGCGCGCTGCGCACCCAACTCTTCGGCACCCGCCCCGACCCAACAACTACCAGCACACCCTCCACTACGGAAGCAATCATGGACCTCCACCGCGCCGAGCAAGACAAGCTCACGGAATCGATGGTGGGCATGGCGCGCGCGCTCAAGGAATCGACGCACCGGTTCGCGTCGTCGCTGCGCGAGGACGAAGACGTGGTGCGCGCGGCCGGGACTAATCTCGAGCGCAACGAGCGCGGGCTAGGCGCGGTCGCGGGACGTATGGGTGCGCTGAGACGGTTGACGGAGGGGAAGGGCTGGTGGGGACGCATGCTGTTGTATCTGTGGATAGCGGGCTTGGCAGTCTTTGCTGTGTTGCTTGTTTTTGTGTTTCCTAAGTTGCGATTTTAGGGGGGTGGAAGGTGACCGAAGAAGAAGAAGAAGAGAAAAAAAAAAGGAAAGGAATGGGGAGGGAAGTTGAAGGGAAAAGGGGGGGTAAGGAAAGGAAAGAGTATCTCGGTAGTGTTGACTTGACAGGGCAAGTTTATGATATTACGATGTTTTGGTGATGGTGCATTTACATACCTAAGGTAGCTGGGAGAGCTGATCTACTTGGCAAGTAAGGCGAAGGCGTTTACGCTGTGTTGCGATATGGTATGGTATGGTATGTTGCGGTCGTGTTAGCTTGGACAAGCACTCGACTTTTGACATTAACTGTAGGAGTTCATTCGATTCGCATTTCTATTTTAGCCCCGAGGGCAAGATGGCTGGCTATCTAAAATCAAACGCTTGCAATATGTAGCTGTAGCAAGCAAGCAGTATTTCGCTGGCGCGAGGGTATCTATGGTAAATCAATCAATCACCGCCAAAGGGGGGTGAGTGAGTGAGTGGGTGAGTGAGTATTCGAAATCCATCCATCGCTTCACTCCTACATTCATTCGTGCGTCTATCCAGCAGTCCACCACGTACTCGCTCACTTGCTCACTCACTCTTTCACTTGCTACTCCTCCTCCAACATGTCGGGTATATATCATCCAACGACGTTTTTCCGTCTCCGCGGCATTTTCCCGCCTCCTCCTCCTCCTCGTCGCTATCGTATAGCACCTGCGGCGCTTACACCTTTCGACTACGAGTCTTCCTCATGGTTCGGACTAGCGCCGGGAGGTTGCTGATCTCGGGCCGTTCCCCTTCGTCGGCCACCGCGGCGTCCCTGTTAGTATCGGCTTCCTCGACCTTTTGGCGCTTGGTCGTCTTGTGGTGCTTGACGGGAAGATCGTCCTCGTCCTCGTCGTCCTCGCAGGTACGGGCTCGCTTGTTGTTGTTAGCCGCGGTCTTGCCGCGCGTGCGAGAGGAAACCGAGTTCTCGCAGTTCGGCTTCTCTTCCTTCTTCTTCTCTTTCGGCTTCTCTCCTTCCTTCTTTTCCTCGTCCTCCTCCTTCACCTTTTCTCGGCGCTGTCGCTTCTGGCTACCGGCGTGCTGGACAGGCTCCGCGGGGCTCTTGCGCTTGCGGTCGGCAGCTTTGTCCAGCGCCGGCGCCTGCTTCTGGTCTTTCTTGGTGCTTGACGCCGAATCCGTGGCCGACGTGGAATCGGCGCCACTGCCTACCGGCTTTCCGCCAGTCTATTTTCACGTGTCTTGTCAGTTACTTGTAGCTGTGGCCATGGAATGGAAGTACAACTTACAGGAGGCTGGTACTGGAACTTGTTATCTTCCGTAGTTCCCGCTTTGGCGATGCGGTCGTCCCAGTGGATTCCAGTCTTTTGATGGAAAAACGCCTTGAACTCATTCAATGCAGTTTCTAGGAGCACGGGGGTCTCTCGCGGACGATGGATGGAAGGGTGGGAGTCGCGGGGTTTCTTGTAGAACTTGGCCGCGAACATGTAGAGGTGCGGCCAAGCGTTGGACTCCCAGAGCTGAGAGAGAGGTTAGAGGTGGGCGGTTGAGGGTGAGAGAGGGGAGAGGGGAGAGGATGATGGCTGGATACTTACGTAAAGCTGGTACTTCTGACCGATGTTTCCATTCTCCTTGTCGTTACGAGTTAGGGTGATCTCGTAGGGGAAGTAGGTATCATCTCGATAGATGTGATAAAGGTCTTGAGTGGGTGTTAGTTGTCTTGTTCTAGATACCGTGGATATAAGGGGAGGGAAGGGGGGGTTGGAAACTTACTCGTATTAACGAAAGATTCGGCCTCTTTGATGCCTTTCTGCGCCTTCGCCTCAAGCTCCTTCTTGGCTTGGGCTTTTTGGTCGATACGCCTGAGTGAGTATTCCTCCTCGTTTTCTATTAAAAAAAAATTAAGAGTGTCAGTACACATCATCGTTGTCCATAGATGAGGATCAGGCAGAGACTTCATAGTAACAGGCAACACCCATAGGGAAATATAATAATCCAACGAGATTAAAATAAAATAAAATAAAACCATCAAAAAACTTACGGCGTCGCTTCTTAGTGAGCGAATCCTCAAACCAGTCCTTGGTCACGATATGTGCCCCGTACTTAATCGCCAGCTTGATATTAGGGGTCCTCGCCTTGTACTGCTCAGGCGTAGCGAGCACATGCGTCACATCCTTGTCGACGACGTTGCAGAAGATTGCGCCGTTGTACGTCGACCAGCGCGCAACGTTCTCGTAAGTCCAATCGTCGCCGAGGGGCCCAGCGATAGTAATGTCACATTTGGCCAGGGTCGACGAGATACCTTTTCCCTGAGGGCGAGACATTGTAGCGGATGATGGATGATAGTTGTAAAAAAGGATAAGATAGATAGATGGATAGAATAAGAGTTGAATTTTTGGAATGTTACGTGCGATGGGATGTTCAATATTGAGTAGAGTTGTTATCGTGAGGTGTTGTATGCTTTGGTTGTAGAAAAGTTGTAGAAAAGTTGTAGAAAAGTTGTAGAAAAGGTTGGTGGTTGGGAAGAGAAGAATAGAAGAAGAGAGAAGAGGAGGGGATGATGAGTACCTGAGGTAGGAACCTTTTGCACAAACCACCTCGTCGCCTTTTTTGCAGGAAGGAGGAAGGAGGGGGTTGATTCACCAAAAGACTTGCAACTGTCACAAACAACTACTTGTAGTAGGTACCTATTCAGTGCGGTGGGGGGAGGGCCACGATACGAGGCGACGACGGGGAGGATAAGTGTGCGCGGAACCACTGCGAGTAACTCGTCCGTCACAAACTCCCAGATCATAAATTAGACTACCTCCAAGTTCAGAATGATCTTGGCCCAGGTTCACCATACAGATTTATTATTGAGAAAATTAAGAAGATGAAAAATATCATATAAAATTTCTCAAACCGGTCCCTCAAAGCCTGCAAACCGTAGTTTGTTGCAGCTGAGGCGAGAAGTAAGATCCAGAGGACTGATTCTCGTAAGGCTTATCCGCCCCTTCTCTGATACATGGCAATTATACCCGTCTATTTAGTTAATCTAAAACCTAGACTACTTAGATGAGCCGTAGTAAACATCCAGAGCAAACCAGAAGTGTAATCGTGGGATCAGCGATAGTAGAGATACTCGTCAAAGCTGGGACTTCAAGTTACCCAGGCGCCCAAAAGAAAATAATGTACTGGTGAATTTGCCATCTAGGTAGAACCTCAAAGTGGTTCTCGAGAGAATTCTTGCTAGTTACTGCGTAGGCTCATGTAATTAGCACACCCCTTAAAGATGGGAGTTTCAAATATCTACAATTCATATAAATTCACAGTACCGTTCGACTTAACCAACCACAACAAATTCATCATAAACCAAAATATAGACCAAACTTGTCATGGGTATCATTCAAATCACGCATTCCTTATACCTACGCACTTGCCAGATCCAGCCTGTTCGAACCCAAGTTTACATAGCACCGCCTGATCCCCGCCATACAACCGAGTCCCAAATCCCAAATCCAAGTTTACACTCCTTAGAACAACGTACTCTTCTTCTTCAACATCTTCCCACTCCCGCTCCCGCTTCCAGTCCCACTATCCGCGCTCCCGCCCCTCCTCCGCCCCGAATTCGGCTGCAACTGCTGTCCGTACCCATACCCATATCCCAAAGCCTGCGGCATAGGAGCACCAGGAGTAGGTCCCACAGCATGGAACCAACTGCTGAACCCTCCTCCGTGCGAATGAGGCTTGGGTCCCGCGCTCACGGGCCGCTGTGGTGGGGCTGGTGGTGGTTGCAACTGCGTGCGGCTAGGCCCAGCGATGCTTTGTCGGGGAGGCAGGTTTGGTTTTGGGCCAAAGTCCTGGCCTTCTATGCCAAACTCCTTTCGCAACCTCTCCGTCTCCCTGGCCACCTCGGCGTCACGACGTTGGCGCTCTTTCTCCTCTTCTTCCTCGAGCATCTTCTTGATGCGCTTCTGCTCCGCACGGTCCCGCTGCTCGCGCTCACGCTCTTCTTGCTGGACTAAGGCCTGTAGACGCTTAGTCTCGACGTCTATGCTGGATTCTGCTGGAGGTGTGGGCTGTTGAGTGACGGGGGAGGTGGTCTTTGCGGGAGGGAGGTTGCCGAATGCGCCCGTCATAAGATGTGGTGATGTAGATGAGGTTGGACTGGGCCGCGAGTTCTGCCGTGAGTTCTTGCGCCTATTTGCCGAGCCTGCAATATTGAATGAGTCCCGGTTAGGGAATAGGTATATCTCGCGAATGACCTCAGCGCCGAGCAGCAGTACGACTTCGAGGCCTTTGCGATCCTCTATGTCTACCCTCTGAAGATTCGGCTCGTAAATGGTGACACTAGGTTCCCTCCCGTTCTTGTATAACGCTATTGTAATATCCGGGTCCTTGCTCTTCTTGCCACCAACCGACGTGCCTGTCATGTAGCATGTCATGTCCTTGGAGAACTTACTATCCCTCTTCCACTTGAACATTATCTTGGGTGTGAGACTACTTGCGACTGGGTCATTCTGCTGGCGATCAACTTTGGACACCGAGGGCATGCGAAAGCTTTGCTGAGGCATTTCAAACTCCCACGACTCCTTTCCGGTCCAGGTGCTCTTCTCACCCTTTACCATAACCTGGTGCTCCGGGTTATACAGTTGTATGGCGAATCCGTCAGGGATTAAAGGTACAGGCGGGGGTGGAACACCATTCTGTTGTCTGATTTCAGCAGCGGACAGAGTAGGCTGTTGAAATTCGGGCTCGATCAGGACCTCAGCTAAGATGACATGGTGAAAGCTCGCGTCTCCCAAGGCCACGGCGTACTTATTCCTAGACTGGGGGAGGTCCGGGTTTATTTTCTGGAGTGAGTATTCAGGTGCCGGCTCGGAGCCGTTTTGAGAGAAGTATAAGATCCTTAATAGCGGATTATTAGAGGGTCTGAAGAAGAAGGTTGGTAAGTTCTCGTCGAGCATTTTGCAAAAGTTGCGCCAAGTATTCTGTACTGGCTCATCTGTCGAATGTAGTCTGTAGATGAAAGTTGTAGGTGGTGATATGATGTAATGTAGTGTAGTATAGTGTAGTGTACAAAGCTTAGTCAAGATGGACAAGATATATAATATTCCAAGTAAGAGAAGGTAGGAAGCTATGATTCTAAATAAACGACTCCCAAAACAAGTAGGTGGACAATGTATGAAAAAGAAGGAAGTAGCAGTAGTTATGCAGTGGCTGACGAAGCCAAAAAGCCAAAAAGCCAAGCGCGGATCGGCACAATAGACTCAGCCTCGTTATCGTCGTTACATATGCCTTCCGAGAACAATGGAGGTGCGCCAAGGGTCAAAAAAGGGATTGAGATGACAATGATGTAGTTATATACTTCTAAATATGTGTTGTAAAATGTAAACTAAAAAACATCAAGGTAAAAAGATGATGAAAGATAAAGATACGAATAAAAATAAAAACATCCGATATTAAATTAAATATAGTACCGTATGCGCGCGTGAGATGCAGGCGCCGGCAACTTATTGTCACGAAGAGCGAAAGAGGCGTTTGCGACGACCCGATGTCTCATTGTCGTCATGTGCTCAAGGTTGTTTGCAGCTTTGGTTACTCGAGAATTCCCTTAAAAGTGGCATCTACAGGGAACTTTGCTGCGAATATTACAGGGGATCACCCCGCTAATTCGTACCGGTTGAAGGAACGCCGAGCCACAAGGCGAGAGGGCTGTGCCTGTGCGACTCAGCTCGGACATCGGTAACGAGAACCATATCCATTCGCTCTTTTTTCATCACTAAACAAAACACACTACATAAACGATATCAGTCAGCTCGACACCATCATAATACAACGCGCGTCAGGTAAATCTTCCTACGCAAGAGTTGATCATGAGTGATTTGATCTGCGTAGGTGACTACGTGTATATGAAAAAAAAAAACCTCCTTTTTTGAAAATCAAATATCAACAGCATATCTTCCTAAGCGTAGTGCGTACCCGCCCTTGATCTATCGGTAACGAATCTTCACAACTCGTTCGCTATTAGTAACGATACAAAGCCACTCCACATAAGATCGACCGTCGTACTCGCAAAAATAAAAATTCATCACTTGAAAATCTCCGAGGTTTGTCAAGATCGTCAAGACCTTTGAACTTTAGTCATATGTACATATGTTGCAAGTTTGCCATCCAAGACGAGGATCAAAACTGGGGGAGTTGATCTAGGCAACCCCATTTCTCTATTGATGTAAGAGGGATTTTTCGCATGTCCCGATATCTTCCAGCTATGTTCATTTTAACTACTACTATGTATAAAAAAGAAGAATAAAAAAGAACTCGCTATGTACCTAGGTAGTCAAGTTAGACTGGAATAAGTCAATTCTATGTAAAAAAGTGTTCGTTATCATCCGCTCTTCTATAGTAATACTCCGTTATGTGACTGCCCGACTCCTGCTAACATGGGAAATGCATGGTATAAGTACTGAAACAGCATTGTCCTCAAACCTAAGAAGGATATGGGCCCTAATTGTGTATAAGACGCTAAGTGATATTGTAATTCACCATCCACTCGGTAACAATATTGTAAGCGTGGATCGGTATGTATATGTTATTGACCAACACGAATGAACAAGTTAAATCATAGTTCCTTTTCGTCCTGGTCTCGCTATGGGGTCCTCTTCCTTGCGGTTTCCTGGACGGGGGGGGGCGGGGGGTGCAACAAAGAAAATTCCTGAAACATCGAGTCTAAAGTTAAGATTGAATAAGAGTACCGTGTTGGATTCTTTTGGTATTAAATAGTATTATCCATCACCGGTAAGCGGTCTGTCGTGTTGCACTTATCTGGCCTGGGATTGCTGGCATAACAGGCACTTCTCCACGTTCCCGCGCCCTCGAACCCGCTCTCTTCGCTCGTCCTGCCTGCTGGTTGACCCAGCTGGTTATAGAGCGAAACCGAGCTGGCCGGTCCTCGCTCGCTTCCGTATATACCGTTTCCCTCCTTTCGCCTGGCCGACTCATCCATGAGTCTCGAGCGGCAGGGTTCTCCTCAGCCGGAACAGGAGGTATAGGTATAGGCTTGTCCGCTCCTGAGGCTCCTGAGGGCGGAGGTATAATAATGTCACCGTCCCCAAATCCAGAAGAGATGGATGATATTTCGCTAGCTCGGGTTCCAGCCCTTTTCGGCGCAGTAAATGTTTCTGGTGGTTGGCGAGGAAGGTCTGATTCGTTGTAATATGGCTGGGTTACTTGAGACCTCATGGTCATATTGATATCGCCATTATTTGAGACGCCTCCATTCCCTGGCATATATTGGTTTATGATACTTGCAAGCGGTGGGTTATCATCTGGTGATTGTCGAAGGGTTCCTGCCTCGGAATTTGAGGCGACTGAACGTACCATGCCCCCAGGTCCTGGCGGATACGCTTTACTAGGGGCATAGAAGTTGCCTAATCGCATGGTGGTTCCATACTCTCCCTGCTCATAAATAGGGGGCGCTTCGTTGGACATGTATGATCCTCTCCCTTTCTCATGGAACTTGTCGATGGATCCCATACCGCCGCTAATACCAATGCTTTGGCCCTTCGCCCTCTTTAAGACCCTGTAGATGACCCATCCGATAAAGCAGAATAAAATGAAAGCACCTTTGAACGTATTAGTCGCCTAATTTCGCTGAACTGAGGAAGTTTTACTGACCTATTGCACCTGCAGCAATGAGAAGGTGTTCTGCTGTAGGATTCAATACGCCCTGTGGTTGCTGTTGAGGGCCTTTATCACCATGCCATTTATACTTGCCCCCATCATCATTATCGCCCACAGTATCTGCCGCTTTGGGTACTGAAGTTTGTTCCGTAGACAACTGCCCAGAGGTGACTGTGGGAGCAAACTGGGAAGTGATAGGTAATTCCAGATCGTCATAGTCCTTGTCCTCCTCTTTACCCTGTTGTAGAGGGAACGCTTTTCCTATACTAGGAGGGGTTGAAAAAACCTATTGGCAAGTTATTAGTTCGTTCCTAACAAGATTGAATTGATGGATGGACATACCGGAATATACAGTGGTACAGAAGTAGACGACAATTGTGATGTGGGAGTAGTGGTCATGATCGTTAACGGAGTAGTAGTAGTTTGACTTGGTAGCGCAGTTAGGGTAACGATAGACCCCGACGAGCTTGGTGTAGGTAACTGAGTTGTTTTCTGTGGAGAATCGTCGATCCTATCGTCTTCGTCGTCTTCGCTATCATCGTCACTCAAGTCTCCCGGACCATGCTGATAATCATCGTCTAGATCACTGTCGCTCTCATCGTCGCCTTGGAACCTACCGAGGTCGTCGAATTCACCTCGGTCTCGACTAACAATCCGTCGTGCTCTCAAATTTCTGGTACCAACGGTATCGTTTTCGGTAATCCTACGTCCCAAACTCCTACGCGAGAATAGCGTCGACCGCTGACCCATTTTCGGCGATCCCTTCCATGGTTGAGCGTCCTGGGATTGTCGTCTCCTGTTCGATGGCGGCATGTTATCGTTCAGAAGCTATTACTATATGCCGAAATGCTCTGCATCCAAGCACTTTTCCTGAATTCATAACATAACCAGTATGCGAACAAGATAAAAGAAAGACAAATATTATTAAAGTCGCCCAAGAACGTATCTGGTTGGGTACACCGAAAACGACAGGACGGAATGAACTGAATACCAAGAACCCAAGTTTGAGGATTGACTAATAGAATACAAGAAGGCCCGCCTTGGAAGAAAAAGAGAAGGAAAGAAGAGGAAAAAGATCGAAAAAGCCAAGAGTAACGGAGGTACGAAGTAATAGAGAAGAAAGTGCAATTCAGAGTCGTATTAGATCTCAGGTCTGAGGTTTCCAAGTTGAATTCGGAGACTAATAAGGCTCGATTAGTGCAGCGTCTCAGGGATGTAACGAGGGCCCCTGGACCCCTTCAACGAGCCCCGGATGGCCATATCCCTGACCGGCATGGCTGTCCCATGTGGTATTATTCTTGCTTAGGCTCGTGGTGCCAATATCCTATTGGCAATAGGGACTTCGTTCCAGGTACTGTCATAGTGTAATAAAGCTCAGACTTTATGCGACTCTTCACATAAGCTTATAGTTAATTATCAATTGAAATTTTTAGATATGATGGCTAACACGTTAAACGCATTTGCTTCTCGTAGAGAGGAACAAATATTAGATAACTTCGTGGTATGTTGAATTTATTTACTATGTTGATATATTAATTACCGAGGCCGTAGCCAAATAGAAGCGCGTCGACGTCAACGCAAGAGTCCGAAAACTGGTTGAGATCTGAGGCTTAAGAGGAGCAACTAAGGGGTTAGATATCCCTAACGGTTAGTGTGGTGTATGTATGTGTGTGAAGGGCTGCCTCCCTTCCACTCGTATAAAGTAGTATGTATAGCTAAACTGCTGATGTTTTTGCCGGCGTGTCTGTGGTATCGCCTTAACCTGAAGTTGATATTGTGACAAGATGACCGGGGTGTCCTGTCTCGAACAAGGGATAATTGCGGAGTCTTCTGGGTTTCAGACAGGGATGATGAGCGACGGCGCCAAACTTGATACAGATCAGCGTCTGGCATATAGAATTTCAGTCCTATAGTGGACTGTGCTCCTCGGGACCATGAGAATGGAAAGTCTTGCGATAGCTGGAAGTGGTCGCGACATAATTACCTAAAGTAAAAAGAGACGATTTTACGACGGCGTCGTTTACCCTAGGAAGAAGAAGAAGAAGAAGAAGAAGAATAATAATAATAATTGCGTAAGACTGTCAAGTATAACTTGCCTGGGTAGTTTAGGTACCTAGTCAATTGTCCGCAGTAACTCTAAGCCACGTAGTCTCTCCTATATCGAAAATAAGATATCGAGAATAAGATAGACAATAGACAAACTACTCCAATGCGATATACGTAAGTTTACGCGTAATGGAAGCCTCGGCGCCAACCCGAGCCAAGCCATCGCAAGCTTTTCTCAAGAAGGAAGATCTGATTGTTACTCTATCAAGCTTTTTGGAATGGCTCATCCCGGCTTAACACGTCGGCCAAATCCGAATCGACCTTGTCAATAACAAGGTTTGTTTTAAAGTGGCTGTTACGGTTTACCATTTCGTTGCCCTCGTTTCCCTCGTGTTTGTAAGTTACGTGTAGGTAAGAATGGAAGTTGGGAAGGAAGTTGATACTTTGTACGGAATACGTGATAGCACTATCCAAGTTTAATAAGAATAAAAGTTAAGGTTTATCAACAAACCACGACTGCCCGAATCTTAACTGCTATCCCGAGGTACTCCCGAATAGGTCTCACCTTATCTAATACTTATGTCGGTTTATCGCTGCCATTTATTTTATCACATCCCAGTTGATCCAACTTCCAACTGAACGTATGCGTCAAGACCAGAACTATAAATTGTGTGGTTTTTTTATCATTTATTTCTTAAATTATAAAATACATATACATACATGTAGTACTGGACTGGCTGTGTGTAGAAACTACTTACGTAATTCTTGATTCATCCTTACCGAACGTCCTGACGTCCAGCGTTACGTTTCGTGTAAGTCGGCTGATTCCGCCGAATCGGATACTCCCATCATTATGCCGATCCGAGTTTCTCCTCTCGCCGAGGCAGACATCCCAGGCGCCGTGTCCGCCATCCAGTAAGTATCTTCCCTTTCATCCTAGAAGCCTGTCGGTGGGTAACAGTCTGGAGTAACGGAACAATGGGTCGGTATACCGTATACCGCCTGTGACCTGAGCGGAAGAGAGGGCGCTGCGGCTGATGAACATCCTCAGCTCCGTGTACTTACATAGTAACCGTATAATCCATGCTAACTACCCTATCACCGAAGACAAGCCTTTGCGGACGATCCATACAACAATTGGATCTTTGACAAATCTACGGTATGCATGGCCCTTTCGTTACCGAGCATTGTGTACGCCAAGAGTCGTTTCAAGGGCGCGGGGATGGCCGAGTAGCATTGGTATTGGTATTTTATACTTTAAGATACATTCCGTTTGTGTACCATCCAACCAATCAAGCAAATACACTGGATTATCGAGGCCGAATTCCTATGGCGATTAGTGTCCGCACCTCATGCTAACACGGGCCGTTAGTTCAACCCGCAACGCAATGCAGCCTCTCTTAGCATTCGGTGCCGATGGGGTATGCGCAACGGCATCTTCCACGTCGCAAAGGAAGAGGGCAGCGATGAGGTGCTTGGAGTTGCTTGCTGGTTAAGGCCGCAAAGGGCAAACCAGCCACCGAGCTGGTCCGACTGGATCGAAGACTGGCGGCTGTGGTTCAGCCAGGTCGGGATGAACCTCTATTACGGCCGAGGCGGCCTCAATGTTAAGGTAAGGGTCTAACTTCAACGGATTATATAGGCCGGGGGGGATCTCTGCTTCTAGACAAGCATTTGATCTGCCGGCTTGGCTGCATGTGGCGAGCTCTCTGAATTGCACGCGAAAGTAGGATGACGATGATTCCCGGATCAGACCATGAGGTACTGTCGTGGAGAGGCTCCGCCCCATGGTCCGTTTCAGCGTTTGTATCAGTCGAGCGATCAGTGTCTCTGCTCTACCTACCGGCTATTCGGCCTTCACAACCTCGAGTTCCAAAAGACCGCTAACATAAACGCAAATATCTAGCGTTATTACATATGGAAAGAGGCTCAAGCCAAAGCCCAATCCTCCGTCTGGACGGACCCACGAGGCTACTATTTTCTCAACATCATGGTTGTGCTACCTAAAGTCCAGAATAGAGGGATAGGCCGACTCATGATGAAAACTGTGACCGACCAGGCTGATGCCGCGGGTATGAATTGCTACCTCGAATCCAGCCGGGATGTTCCCAACATGCAAATCTACGGCCGCTTCGGGTTCAAGTTTGCGAAGGAGCTAGAATGCGACGACGACGGCGTAGCTATAAAACTCTACGCTATGGTCAGAGAACCCAGTGCTAAGCCACAGACAAATTAATCATGCCTTTTCACGCCTACTTGTGTTGCGAAATCCGAGCGCAACCAGACCACAACGGACGTGAGTTCCGCACGAGTCTATAGAGCTAGAAGTTGATGCCGTTAATATAGGTATGTAGAAGTTAACTACCTACCTATATAGGTAAGTTGACGCAGTAAAAATATAACGAAAAGAGCTTCTATCTACTACTAGCAAAGTCGTCTATCGTCATTGACTTCTCGCACCCACATGAACTTTTTGATTGGAGTCAGCAATGCTCTCAGACCAAGACTTTACAGGGTGTTAGGTTGGGTGAGTAGTTTTTCGAGCATAGCTATGAGAAAATATATGGCTGATTGGACTTATAGGCGAGTCTGACTTTGTTTGATACGCTGTCAGCAATAGAATTCTAAAGTAAAGATCAAGAGACCGTTATATTATTGTAAGCTCAATATGAGAAAGTGTGAGCCTAGGAGCACACCCACGCCTTACCACTCAAACATCACTTATACTCTGCATCGGTAATGGGCATCAATAAATGGCCATGAAGTATTATCTTAATGATGACTTGTCTGTTTTACTTGTACAAACGGAAGCGTCTCGGGCACCAGCCTATCGCCTACCGCAAGTCTATCCTAATCTACGAGCTTAATTTTTCACGGGTAGAAAAACGCTCTCTATACGCAAGCGTCATGTATCGTGTACCGTGTACGATATGTCCCCTCGAGAGAAAAAAGAAAAAGAATAACAAAAATAACAAAAAAAAAAACTGTTCTGACCTATCTGTCCTCGTAATATTGTGACTGGGCACCTCTCACTTCTCTTCTCACTTCTCTCTCTAAAACTCCCTAAGGGACGAATAATACACGGTGAACGGGGTGGGGCGGTGCTATATGGATATAAGGGGGGAAATGGATCTCGCCATCTCCAATCCAAAAAAAGGGGGGGTGGGGGGAGGGGCTCAGAACGAGGTTGGGAGAGTAGTTCACAATGAGATTAGGTATCATCAACTAAAATCCGTCTACTCTCGGGAGACATCTCGTCCGTAGATCTTGGCCTTGACCCAATCAAGAGCGACGAGAGCGCGGTTGCGCGCTGAATGGACATTGTTAGCATTATTTCTTGTAGTAGGGTGGAACTCTAAGCAGGGGACTTACTGCTGAAGCACATGCTCAAATAAGCGCTCCTCCAGAAGAGATAGGTGAGCTTTCCACCGCTGGCAACGTTGCCGTTCAGCCACGCGACATCAGCGACGGCCTTTTCGCTACCGATGTAGGCCAAACTGCCCTGGTGCGAGTAGTGGAAGGGTTTGACATCCTTGATACGACGTAGCTGCTTCTCGAGGGACTCGATTTCTTGCGTTACGGCCGCCGTGTCGCCAGGCTTGAGGTTTAACTCGGAGCTAAGATCGCGGACTTTCTGTTCCAGAGACTCGGTCTTGGCCATGTTGTTGAACAGCTTGGCAAGGAAAGCACCCTCTTGGGAAGCGACTTGGGCAGTTGGTGCGTATCCTGCGACGGCGCAGTCGCCAACGGCCCAGATATCTCTCGCTCCTTGGACCACGAGGTACTCGTTAACAGCGAGACCGCGCCTCGAGTCCTTCTGAGCAGGAATCTGCGACAAGAGGTCTTTAACCAAGGGGCGCAAAGTGTTACCTGTGGCCCAAACCAGTAATCCGTAGGGGATCGTAACAATTGACTTCTTGCCATCGGGACTAGAAACTTCAGCTTCGACCGTCTTATCAGTCACCCTCTTAACCATAGTCTTAGTCATGATCTTGATGTCCTCCTCCTTAAAAGTGCTCTCGGTGTAGTCGATGAGCTGTTTACTGAACATGGGTAGGACGTTGGGCAGAGCCTCGATAAGAGTCACCTTGAATCGGGGAGCGATGTCGGGAATAAGCTTCTTGATATCCTCATCGAAGAAGTCCCTCAGCTCTCCGGCGAACTCAACACCGGTAGGGCCACCACCTACAACTACCATATGAAGAAGACGATCGATCTCCTCTGGCTCCTGATCCTTGAAAGCAGCAGTCTCGACACAATCCATGATCTTGGTACGGATAGCCTGCGCATCTTTAATCTCCTTTAGGAAGCAGCTGTGCTCGCGGACTCCGGGAATACCGAAAGTAGCGTTTTCGGCACCAACACCGATAACAAGCATGTCGTAGGGAACTTCGGTCTGGTGGACTTTTCCTTTGATCTCGCTGTTGTCGGTGATCTTAACAACCTTCTTTTCAACATCGATATGGGTAGCCTCAGCTTCGTAGAATTTGACAGCAGCCTGTTTGCGACGGAGGATCTGGCGCACGGGTTCCATGATGGAGCGGTGCTCGATGTTTCCGGTGGTGCATGACGGCAGTAGAGGTGTGAAGAGGAAGTAGTTGCGCGGTGAGATAACAATAACGTTGTAGTTGGCAGTGTCGAGCTTCTTGAGTAAAGCAACGGAGCCCCAACCAGTACCTTGAAGCCCAATTATTAGAAACAGAGCAGTAAGTGGTGATTAGTACCTAACGATTACTCACCAAGAATTACCAACGTCTTCTTCTGGGGATCAGGAACAAACTGTTCTTCGGGGTGACGGTCCAAGTAACCATCGTAAATGACGGCACCAACAACACCCAGCATAGACAGATAAACAAAGCGCCATGTCCATTTAATGGTATTCCGGATTCTGCGCGGTTTCTTGGTAGGTTGAGGAGCTGCGTCAGCATAGGACCTGGCAAGCCGAGGAGCAACAATAGCTCTCGTTCGTGTTCTTGCGACAACGGAGGTTAGCTGTTGTCGCGGGTATGACGTCGTGGTAAATCTGGCAGATCTGGCAGCGTGCACAGATAATTGTCTACTAGCTGGGCTAGTGAGCCTGCTCAAGGCCCGAGAGGACGACGCCATCGGGGTCTTAACTAACGGCACGGCGGAGTCACCGTCTAGGAAAAAAGGGAAACGAGGCGTGAGGATGGTTTTAAGGAATTTGGTACACAAAATAAATAAATCTTTTGTCCAGCCCGAAGTTCGATTTATTAGGGGGGTCAATAAAAAAAACCCCAGCGCACAAAAAATAGGCCAAGACTTGTCGCCAATTAGAACTAGGAAAATGACAAGAATATGATGAATTTTTAGGTGGATCAGGTCAAGGTCTTTTTTTTTCTAGTTGTTACTTTTTCAGGAAAGAAGCTTAGGGCGCTAGGGCCAAAGGCGCCAAAGGGCCAAGGGCCCAAGCCGCCGGCCGTGAAGTCCGCGTCAAGGGTCTTAACCTGTTGCAGGAAGCCCGGTCGTCCGCCATTGACCCGGGAACTCGGGATTTCCTGATTTACCATAAAGCGCTAGACTATAACAGGAAATAGCTTGACCTTAAATTGATTAGAGGGACTGCCAGGCGCTTGGCCCCTCTAATAGTTACTTCAGCCCTGCCGTAATGATAAGAGATTAAAATTGAGGTATTTTAAACTCCTAAAGTTTTAGGCCAACCGCTTTAAAAGTTCCCGCTTATGTATACACGGATATTTTATTAGAGATGCCGTCTTATGCGCTTTAGCTTGATAAACTTGTAGAACTTAATTATTAGCTTAATTTTAAAGCTGTAAATACAATATGTAATAAGTATATTTGGTATAACGCTTCTTTCAGTTAGTTATATAAAACCTTTTCTCGATATCAATTCCGGCCAATATCACACAAATATAAATCAACTTACACATACATCAATCATTACCGGCAGGTTGCACGTGGCAGACCATGGGTTATCCCAGCATGTGATAATAGAATAGAAACTGTTTGCTCCAAACCTCATCAAAAGTTATACTATTAGACATCCAATCATTGGCTCAACGCGGGGCTAGGTAAATCCATTAAACACTTTGACTTGAGTAAAGATACCTATCGAATCAACCTTCATACCCCCCCACATCATCATTCTTAATCTCACACTCACACTCTCACTCTCACTCTCACTCTCATTATCATCATCATCCACTTTTAACACCATACCATGGCATCAGCCCTCCCGCGCTTCACCCTAATCTTCTACGCACCCACCTCCGCCCTCGCGGCCTGCAAATCCGCCATCTTCGCCGCGGGCGCAGGCCGATACCCCGGCCCGGGGAACTACACCGAGTGCTGCTGGACGACCCTAGGCACCGGCCAATTCCGGCCCGGCGACGCCGCGAACCCGCATATCGGCGCCGTCGGCGCCCTGGAGCAAGTCCCCGAGGTCCGCGTCGAGACCCTGTGCGTCGGCGAGGACGTCGTTAAGGGCGCTGTCAAGGCGCTTAAGGGGTAAGTGAAGTGCTATTTTAGATTGTAGCTGTCTGGCTGGTAGCTGTTGTAACTAGTGGAAATCGTGATATGCTATGTACGCTAGTGGTGAAGATCCATGTATAGGGGAGGGGAGATATGGCATGTCCGAGGCAACTCCGCTGACCGAGAAATCTCCTTCTATGTAGTGCTCATCCCTACGAGGAGCCTGCCTACCACGTCATCAAGCTGGAGAATTATTGAACACGGATAGCGAACCCGCGATTAGATGCAAAATTGTGACATGGGCAGTCGTGCTGGGGACACCTGATTCCACCTTTACCTTATGGATAAGGACTGATTTTTGAATCATGTAACCTAGGGGATTTGATCGTAATAGCACCAGTATGTATTATTCGATCGTCATTCGCGACCTTTGCTCATTTATTGTTTTTAATGCCGCTGCTGGCTCTAAGCGAGATTCGTAGTAATCATATCGTCCGGCTATATAAATACACAACCAAAGCCCATCCTCCCGAGCCTTTAACTACCTGCCTGGCGTCGATGATGCCGGCATCTCGCCGTACCTCCCCCTGTGTCTTGTCGTATCGTAAGCGTTGATGACGCGGGTCTGACTTTCATCCGCTTGCGAGAAAGCGTAGCCGCGCTGTTTTCTCATCCGCTGCACCTGCCGGACCTTCCTGATCGCCTTCTGGAATTGCTCCATCCTGTTTCATTTGTTAGCCAATACAGTACGCGATGATAGACAGCATGAGAAGCAAGGACATACCTTGGTCGGTAATCCTGGATGTTATACTTCTGGATCTCCTGTATGTGATGGTACGTCTCTGGATAATACATCCTCTTCGCGTATTTCCAGGCGAAATCTCGCAGAAGACAGAGGAGGGGCAGAGCGACCGTTTGGAGCCAGAAGACGGGGTTCGCGAAGAGTTTTGGTACCAACCCATGGTATTCTTCCGAGATACCAAGCTTCGGGCCTACTATTCCATAGACAACAATAAACGCATACCAAATCACCATACTGCCTGGGATGGCCATGATGTGGTACTTGGTCCAGTTACTAGTCACCAACGCCGCTTTTCCGAGAACGGTGGCAAGGGTAGCCGCATACAAAGCCGTACCCCAAACCCAGTGACCCGCCATAGTGCCATCGCCCAGGATTAGATCACTGTACCAAATAAGTTCGGAGAATATGTATAAGACGAGAGAGTGGTAGACGGCATTAGCGATCCACGCAAAAAAAGTGCTGACTTTAAAGAATCGGTTCTGTTGCCCCAGAGTATATAGTTGTGGGTAACGGTCAAGTAGTCGGGCGGAAATGAACTGATCTAGAATACCCATGACAAGGGGGGGAAGAACAGTGTAGAAGACGTTGTAGAAGGATAATGTCCAAGATTCGTAGATAATAGCCCCAGAAAAGACGTTTTGGAATGTGTACTATCAATGTATTAGTTTCAAGAATCGTCAACACTACGCCTAACATGAACGGACGATGCGCCAAGGGAAGAGATAGTGGTGACCATAAAAGATGTCATGAGCTTACCCAGAATTGTGTCATATATAGAGTAATGTTTTTGTAGAATGAGAATAGGATGGTTTTGCTAATACGTTGATAGCTCCAGGCGCCGTGAACGAGTGTAAGTTTGCGCAAGAACCGGAACTGTGCGATTGAAATATCGGCTGATCGTGCAGCCTGAAGACCTTCCATACCCGAAATACCAACCCCGATATGAGCGGCTTGGATCATAGACACGTCGTTAGCTCCGTCGCCAATAGCGAGGAGGATCTCCGGCGAGAACCTCTTAACCATCTTCACAACTAAAGCCTTTTGTAACGGCGAAACACGACAGCAGATAACTGCCTTGCACATCACAGCTAGGTCGTAGAACATCTTTTCCATGTCTGGTTCCAGGGCGAAAGTAAGGGACTTGCCATCGATAACAAGCGCCAAAGCATCCATTTCAACCGATCCGTCTGTGTTGTTTCGGATGGCATCCAGCTTCTTTTGAATATTGTCGCGAGTTGATGCGGCGTCTTCTTCGTTAACAATTAGGAGCATCATATCTTCGCTTAGCAGCTTAGAACTCATGCCGATATTGATAGCCGTCTCCTGTCGATCTCCAGTCAAAACCCAAACCTTGATGTTCGCCTGCTGTAGTGTATGAATCGTTTCTGGTACACCGTCCTGAAGACGATCCTCGATAGCAGTTGCGCCTAGTAAGTAGAAACTGTGCTCGAGTAGCTCGGCCGCTTTATCTAGTTCCTCGGATCGGTTGCCACCGACGGTAGTTTGAGCCTTATCAAAGATCTTGTACCACTCCTGGAATTCTTGTTCGGGCACCTCACGCATCGCCAGGCAAAGAGTTCGAAGACCTTCGGAGGCATATTCCTCAAGATGGACCAAGGTTTGCTCAACATGGGGGTTGTCTTCGTTCAGACGCTCTAGGATGACCGTATCCGCGCCTTTACAGTATACCCGGACTTTTCCATCGGGACACCGGTATATAGTAGACATTCGTTTTCTCGTGGAGTTAAATTCACAAACAGCTAAGAGTTCGTATTCGTATTCTTTGCCTTCGACTTCGATAATTACCGCTCGTGGTTTGCGAGCGACGAAGGTATAACCAAGGGTCAAAGCACCTTGGACTAACGCACCCTCATCGGGCGAGGCAGCCTGATACTTGATCTTGCCGCCTTTCGATTCGTCCCGCTCCGGAATAACGGTATGGCAGGTCGAGAGAAGGGCCAAGAAATGATGAATCGCTTCGGCGCTCTGGTGCGATTTTATGTTTTCACGCACTTTCTTAAAATCATGAATCCCAACTTCCACACCATCTTGTACCGTGGCCCTTCGATCCTCTGGAACCTCGTCCGCGTATTGTATTCCGCTGATTGTGCATTGTTTAAATTCCATCATGTTGCAAGTTAGAGTTCCCGTCTTGTCCGAAAAGACGAAGCCGACCATGCCGAGTTCCTCAACTAGGGAGGATGTTCGACAGTTAGCAGGTGTGTCTGTCTTGTCGTAGTAAATATCAAGATCGTCGTTAATCAGAATGCCATGCCAATACTTGACCATCTCGACAGTCACGAACAGCGAGATTGGGACTAGCGAAGAGAACAACACCCAGTACGTGACGAGGTCCTTGAATATCGCCTGTACCACCTCTCCGGCCTCGGTAAGGGCGTCCAGCTCTAGATAGGCAATCGAGTCTCTCCGAACGGACCGGAAAACTAACTCTCCCACGGTACATATAATACTAAGAACAAGAAGTATACCGATCAGCGCGAGGACCAGCGTGTTAAGTTGCCGCTCAACCTTAGTCCTCTTGATCGGAGTTGCGGTGGCATTGCGCATAAGCTTCGTTTCGTGTCCCGTAAATACCACTATCCCGTGAATCCAAGGAGTGTTTCTAAGAGTAGCACCTCGCAGTAAAAGCTGTTCCGGGTTGAGAGGCAATTCCTTTTCTCCGCCACCAGCTTGCATGGTCAAGGTAGCCTCGTACGTGTATAAACTACTATTTGGTTGTTCAGAACGGATCCTGCCCCCTAACCTACTTAACTCTGACGGGCTGACTATAGTTGACGTCTCCGGAAGCGCCTGCTTAATCTTTAGGTTAGTCTCGCCGTCCAGATTCGCAGTTTCGATATAACACAAGCCCTCTGGCTCGGAACTTGCAAGCAAGACGATGTCGGCGGGGAAAGGCTCCTCTGATTCTACTCGTACTATGTCTCCCACAGAAACGTTGATCCATTTTGTCTCTTCAAAAGTCGATCCTCGCAAGATCCTAGCCTTCGAGTTGTTCAGCGCACTGTCGGCCTGCTTCCTTCTATAATCCTCAACTAACTCCTTGCCTGCGGATACCAGCAACACGACCACAAGAGGACCAATGGTAGTATAACGATTTGTCGGTGACAAATTAGGGATTTGTTGTAGAGCAGCTGTGAATAAGAAGAAAATATTGGCGAATTTAGAGAACTGCTCGATTAGGAACTTGGGTAGGAACGTCGCGACGTTGTATTTTGCGGTGGAGACGTGGTTGTCAACGTATTTGTTCACGACGTTCGCCGGCGGGTTATTCAAATGAATGATACGGGGACCGAGAGTTGACGGATCTGGTTTACTTCCACCAAAGCCGAACCTAAAGTCGAATTTCTTCTTTTGTTTCGGCTGGTCATGGCCTGAATCCGGTCGACCATGCCCTGGCTCCGTAAGAGGTAGATCCATCTCCGAATACCCTTTTTGGCCCATCCCGAGCATGTTCCTAGCCCTGCCGAGGAATCCACCTCCTAACCCGAGTACGCTATTGCGATTCCGCGCATTGGCACGACTCGACGAGTCGCCAGCTGCGTTCATCGCCCCTCCGTGCTGATAGTACGATTGGCCGTCATCGGGATAGTCGTCGAAATCATCTGCGTATCGTTGGTAGTTGTCTAGACCAGAGGTTTGGCTGTATTGCCTATCGGCATCTGCTAGGTAGGGCGGTCGAGGACCCGAAGCGCCGGCGCCCGGAGGAGGGTTCTTTACAGCGGGATGAGTGGTTTGGCTACCGCCGACAAAGTCGTCGTAGGATACGGAGGGTCTAGCTGAATGGTCATCATGTATAGGTTGCCTCGATCCATCGTAAGGGGATTGTTCGTCGAGGTCTAGTAAAAGATCATTCCTAGAGCTGGAGGTGCCTCCGGGAGGCGCCCTGCCAGCCATGTCGCGAAGGAATGGATCTTACAAAGGGAGCAGGATCGGAGGCATACGGGCGCAATAGAAAACCGATGTTTGCGAAATAGATTCGGTTCAGGCTTGCATTTAGTAGCGGGCAATTTTAATTTTCGTATAAAGTTTCCATAGAGATAATTTCGCAGGTTATTCTTGAAGAAATGGTAATTGGAAGTCGCCCCTGGTCCAACGTATCAAGCAAGGGGGTGGTAATAAAATACGAGATGGCTCAGCTCGTGGATGACGAGAATGGAAAAGTGAATTCAAGCTACCAGGCCCGATGAAATGCAGGCAGCAGTGAGTGAGAGAGAGAGGGATAGAACGAAAAAGTCGCAAATATGATGAATGATGTTAGTGTTCGGATGTCGTGGCTACCGTGGCTACGATGCAAAGCATTAGAGTCGAAACGTAGAAATGTAAAAGGGTAGCATTTGGTAGCATTCATTCATTCATCTAAAGCAAGGCCGGGCCTAAGCATCAGTGTAGATAATAAGTGGAACCCCCCATTCCCGTGTTCGTGTATGTACATCCATTTTTACATGCACAGCCTTCCGTTACTGGCCAGTAGTAATCGCCTGTGGGGCGTGGGTAACACAAGCTCTTTAAGGAGGCGCCAATGAATTTTCTTTTAGTGTGGCAGCAACGACAGGGATCTCACCCAGCCAGCCAACATCAAGGAAATGCATGCGCGACTGACAAGGCTACATACATTACCTATGTACTCTACATATGCACGTAAGAGGTGGTATGTATTTAGAGTTTCAAGTGTAACATCAATCAATCATAAGTTGGAGAATCTAATCGTGATAAGCAGCCCCCAAAGAAAGTGGTTTTGCACCCCTATTCCATGCCGCATGCAAACAATTTGAAAAGATCGTGAAAAACACACCTAGGTAAAAAAAATAACTAACCATCACAAACTCTAGATTATAGTAACTACAGAAGAATAACAAGCACAATAAGCACAAGGAAAAGTGCCAAGCCTAGCCTAATTTATTTTTATTTGTTACGGAGCTCTGCCAAGGAGAAAAGCCGTGTACTAAATACTACACTATGTATGTATACGGTCGCAAAAAAGTCTTATTAGGTAGGGCCCTACATCGATCTTATTTTAAGCCAAATTCAGGGGCTCGTAGCTTCTCATCGTGGCGGCGCTGCTGACCGCAGTACCGACCAACGTCTCCGTAACGCATTATGAATGGTATTCGTTACGACAATAATAGTAATACCTACATGGTATACGAGATAGAGCTAGCTAGGCTAGATGTTGCATCTCGCATAGCTGAAGTAATTACATACCTACACTAACTATACTATAGTTCGAGCCATATATGTATCGTAGATTTCCAACTACCACATATCGCCAGTAGAGACCACTAGGTATAAAGATTTTAGACCAAAATGCATATATAAGAGAGCAGAGTCCTTGGTGGGGTTGGCATCCCTACGGGCCAAGCTAACGCTTTACAGCGAGGCCTTAAGCTCGTCCCCCAGCACGCTTTTGACAAACTCCCCGATATGCTTGTTAACTATCTCGGGACACTGGATTTGGACCCAGTGGCCTGAGCCCGGAACGAGCTCCTGCTTAAGCCCCGCCTCGAAATGCTTCTCCTGGCCCACCGCCATCTGCGGCGGGAGCGCAGCGTCTTTCTCGGCCATGACCAGCATCGCAGGTACCTTGATCTTACCGTCAATCTTCTTCGCAAGCTCCTGCTCGTCCTCGCCGCGGGGGCCGTTGGGTCGGTACCAATTACATGGGCCGTGGAAGCCGTGGCGCGAGTGCTCCTGGACGTAGAAGTCGACGGTCTCCGGGCTGAGCAGCGGGGACGGCCCAATCCTCTCTAGGTTTTCCTCGATGATGCCTACAGAGATGTCGAAGGCAAGACCGCCTTCCGGCGTCTTGCCACCGAAAATGCCGTTGATAAATCCCCGGAGGTGCGCTGGCGACTTGTTGACGATATTTTCCGCGACGGGGCTGGCTAGTTGTAGCTGGTATGTGAAATTGGGCATCATTTTGACGAAGTCTTCGAACGAGTGCCTGACTGGCGACGGCGGCGTGTAAGGCACGCATAGGCTAAAAACTCCGCGGATCAACTCCGGGTAGTAATTAACCAGGCGCCTATGATAGAAACGTGTCAGTTCATTGATCACATTATGCGATTTTCAAAACAGGGAATGGTACATAGATCCCGGTTACATCCATCCAGGAGGATTATCAGGGTCTGAAAGCAAGTATAGACAAAAAAAAAAGAAATTCTCATAAAGAATGGATTTGAAAGCATAAACAAAAGAATATCATAAAGGATGAAAACTGACCAAGCGGCAAACGAGCCCCAGTCGTGACCACCGAGGATGATAGGCTCGTCGGTGTGGTCCTTAACGATGGCCGCAAGTTGAGCGGTCATCTTCTTACCGCTGTACTCCTCGGGAGCATCAGGGGCAGATGTCTGCCCATATCCCAGCATATCCGGGACAATGACCTGCAAGCCCAGGGATACTAGGTAAGGGACTTGGTACCGCCATCCAAAACCTAGATCTGGCCTGTCGATATTCCGTGAGTAATATAGAACCTCGTCAAGTTCGGGGACACCTACCAGCCATGAGTGAGGAGAGCAGTGGCAACAGGCTTGCCCTGCGGCTTAGCTAGAATATAGTGGTATTTGATATCTCCAAAGGACTTGAACTTATGTTCAACCCGAGGGTCATTAGGGACTAATGCATCGACAGTCATGTTGATTTAATTCAGTGTTTGTTTCCTCGATATAATATACGGGTGTCTTATAAGTCTTTGTTCCACAAAGTTGGTGGGAACTGCGAAAGAGAGGACAAACGGGAACCTACCTATGAACCCTTTATATGCCTACCGGAGAGCCGGTCCCCGCTTCAGTCGGATACCTAACCGACCTAGCCAATTCTCGGAGAACTTCTAAAAAAAGCAATTATAAATCATGGTAACTAATCATTTATTTACATACATCTGCAAAACACCCATTGTTGGATGCACATCGTATACGTAATGCTTAATCTTAATAAAGCCACCATGCAGTACAACTACGCTGCTTCATGCAGATACTGAATTATTATTAATAAGGGGTTGGCAAGAACGGATGTGCCTAAACTTGAGAAGCCAGGTTGATGGGGCTTAGAGACATTGGAATAGCAACAAGTCCGTATCGGCTACCCACAGCGCTTATTATCCTATAATATCCCGAGGCCAGAAAAAACCCGTGTGATCTTTAAGGTGATGTCCGGGCCAAGAGATCGGGGATGTTATTCGGTGTAATTGTCTAACCGGCCGTTTATGAGTCTACGGGCTTCAACATGCCATATACCTACATACGCCTTCTTGTGTTATAGGTACCGCGGCTAGTGGCCAATTAGCGTGTCGTGTGCCTCGGCTTACATGAAGAGCGGAGACTCACGTAACGTAACGACTCCCGTGGCGGTTCCGCAAAAAGGGGGTTCATAGACTGCTGAGCACGTTGAGGATATTTAATACTGTTCACTTGATACTATTTAGACGGCATATTATTATTGCTGCAGGAAAACCCCTTCAAGTACATACATAACCAACCGCATAACATATACGAATACGTCTCGCTCTGACATTCTCTCGAGGCATACCCGGACAGCCCGGATTCCGCGGGAGTTCGAGGTTGCAATCCGGTTTTATTGATTCCAAGACTACACCGCTTATCACGGACAATACGCCGTGCGATGGTATATAACTAGAAGTGGTGTTCGTAGACCATCGCACTTTGTATGTGGTGACTAGGTATGTAGACATCCCTTGGCGTAATATGAGGGGTCATCGCTGGCAGGGGCACAGCTATACATGAGAAGCAGTGCTGCCCCAGTGAAGATATCTCATCCCTTCTCGAGAATATGACAGAAGTTATGATTTCTAATCAAATTCATGCTTAATGCATATACATAACACACACGAACAACTCAACCTTGGAATCGAAACTTACGGCGGGAATCCCTGGTTCGCAAACCCCCTATCACACCAAAACGCCTGTGCCGCCGTCCATCACCAGAGCCTAGAAAGACGTAACGTAAAATCAACAACCGCACCGAAGAGTTTAGGCATCAGTAAATAACCGTATCCTCAACCTCTTCTATCACAACATCGTCCGCCCTATCGGACTCCCTTTCATGACCGATCTTACCAGCGTGGGAAGGCGGGCGATTGGCAGGGTTAGATTGTGGAGGGTCAGCAGGACGTTCATCACCAGGGTTATTACCCACTGTGTCCTTGGGTTCGGGCGTGGGGGATCTAACTGTGACGCCCAATACCTTTAACTTCTGTTCTTTGCGTTGCTTAAAATCGAGGACCTCCTTATCGATGATGTCCTCAACCTCTCGGGTCTGATCCTTAATCATGTCTTCCTGCTCTTCTGTGAGGTCCCACGGCAGATAATACTGGCATTGTGATTAGTAGATGCGTCGGCCACGTGACAGAGCTGTTCTCACTATCTTAGGTGTACTTTTAGTTTCTAAAAAGCGTGCCGTCGCTAGCATATTGGAATGCCTATTTTGCATCTGACCGTCTCGTTAGCTCGAATGACTACTAGAAGAACAGAGGTTTGGCATACAACTCGCTCGTCAAACTTGAGCTGTTCCAACTGCCGTACGGTTCTTAGCTTTACTAGCTTCTCTTCTCTGTGCTTATCGTCTTCAGCCCTCTGCTGGTGAACTTTTGCCTGCTGTCGTCGCTCAATCTCTTGACGTCTCTTTTGCTGAGAGCTAGAAGTGGTTTGACTTAGTGTGCTTAGCAAACCACCAAATAAGCGCTTCCCGCGTCTCCTTTCCTCCTGCAGCGCGCTTTCGCGACGGTCTGTAGAGGGCTCCTTTGATGCGGGGAGCGGCTTGACAGTACCGTCTTCCCTCGAGCCATCACCAATCCTAGATTTTTTCGGCGACTGGCTAGATTTGTCTTCGCTTGGTAAAGGCGACGAAGCTTTCCGCTTATTCGAACTAGGCTGGTCCTTTTCTGCTTCAGTAGTAATCGTTTCGTGCTCTAAGCCACGACCATTGAGAGAACTGCTTTATCATTAGCCAATTGCGACCAATAAGATTAGAGTAAAGACAGTCTCTCACGTATCACTAGATGACATTGTGCCGATCCCCCTCCCGGTGTCGAAAAGATTTATGAGACTACCTATGTATAAAATGCGCAATGTTAGAAAGATGATTGCCACAGCGGGCGATCTATTAAGTTAGACCATACTTCTAAGCATTGTTTGCTTAGATGAGAGATTGACCAGACTGTCGCGCGGACGAGGCTGAAGGGCCAAAGCGCTCTGTGCGACGGGCGCCGCGCGCGACATTCAAAGTTTACTTAAACGGTAATAGGTGGGTACCAACAGGTACCCGTACCCCACGCTAGTGTATTATGTACCTAACGTATGCACGTCGGTACCACGCTATGCAATTGCGCATATAATGACCCATTTTATAACAATTCCCTTATGCAGGCTAGCAGGCAGGGAAAGCTCCAACCTCGTGCAGCTTCAATACACTAGTTGTTCGTACCAAAGAAATCGCCAGAAGCAAGAGTGGCAAGGCTGAGAAATTGCCCGGAAGGCTATTATTACATATTCTTCTTCTTCTTCTTATTGCATCAGCGACCCAATACCCTCCGTTCTGTCCATCTACAATTTTCTCTTCCCGATAATTCAACCATCGTAAGGCCTACGATCAGTCAAAATGTCGCGACATCATCCGTAAGTACCCCCCTTGCTTACACCTTGAGCTTTTTTACTCGCGATAAGCTGAAGCTAACCTCATCTTCCAGAGATCTCGTTATGTGCCGTAAGCAATCCGGCATCGCCATCGGCCGCCTCTGCGACAAGTGCGATGGCAAATGTCCTGTATGCGATTCTTACGTCCGCCCAACAACTCTCGTGCGTATTTGTGACGAATGTAGTTTCGGCAACTACCAAAATAAGTGCGTCGTGTGCGGCGGCGAGGGCATATCGGACGCGTTCTACTGCTTCGAATGTACGCGACTAGAGAAAGATAGAGACGGCTGCCCCAAGATTATAAATTTAGGCAGTTCACGTACAGATGTATGTTTCCATCTCTCCCACATGAGTCCTCATCGAATCTCGAATTATGCTAACACGTTTTACAGCTATTTTACCAAAAGAAAACAAATCGGACAGGGTACTAGCCTCCATGATGCCCGGGTCTGGGCTATGGTTCTTCGTGCCTCGAAAATTCGGAATTATTAGCGTATCTGACAGGTCAAAATCACTAATGTACACATACCTAACGTAGGAAAAGGAGTTACACTTCGGATCAGCATTCAGGGGTGGCGTTTAGAGGTTATGACAGTCTTCACATAGATGAAATTGACATTTAACTACCTACCTACCCAACATATTACCAATATAAATCAATCCTCATTAAAAACTTTGAAACGTATGCGACATACTTCGTTCAGGATACTATCCGGTATTCCCGAGTGATTATTACCTGCTAAAAGAGGATGATATACAGAAAGCCATATTATAAACCCATCAACTAAATGTAGCTCACCTTAACACCCATACCAGCCGTTGATCTCACCTTATTCCAGCCCGTACCAAGAATCTGCCGAACCCGCTCGCGAACACCTTTCCTACCAAACATAACAATTACACCAATGACAAAGGCCAACAGCCTCATAAGTAATACCGGGTTTGCTCTAAACGTAGCGCTCATCTGCTCGATGATGTTGCGAAGATTTGATAGAATCATTATAGCTCGAGCACTAAGGCTTGGACGCGCTACTGCAGCCTTCTTCTCCTTGGGGGCAGATGGCTTGGATGATTTGGATGACTTTGATAATACAGAGCCATTAGAACCGCTCCGAGCCTTATTTCTCACCCCTGAAGTACTTGGAGTGTTTTCGATACCATAGTCGACTTCAGTACCTTCTCGTTTGGCTCTCTCTTCGTTTATTCGACGTCGTTCTCTTGCTTCATTCTCCGCTCTCAATCTCCTAGCCTCTTCGATATCTTTTTGCAGTTGTTCCTCCTGCTTTTGCTTCTCTTCGCGTTCTTTCCGTTCTGATTCCTGTTGCTCTTCCTGTAAACTTTGAAGAGCCTGTAAGAAGGCATCCCTCCGCTCTTCGTCTAGTACTGCGCTAGAGCTAATAAACTCTCTGGCGTAGTCCCATTCATTATTACGTAACAAGACGTGGAGGGTGTACAGTTCGAGAATCTTAACCCTGGCGTTGAGATCCCGAGGAGTGTCAGCACCACTCTTAGAGTGGGACCTTCGACTCCGCGATGTTCTTCGCGGAGATCTAGTTGCCTCAAGCTGTTTAGATATATCAAGGTTCGGGGTGCTTGATGAGGCTAGATAATTCTCCAGCCGTTTCTGGTTGACTGCCTGTGATTTCGCATGTGCAAGCAGAAGAGTCGCCCTAGAAACTTGTCAATACCCGTTCCACATCGTGGAAGACCAAACTTACAGATTTATAACGACATCGGAATCTACCTCCCCTTCGACGCCATGATATCCGAACTGTACCACTTCTTCCCAAACATCGCTGTCCCGCACCTTCTTACATATAGTACGCCATTCCTGTGTACCAAAGGCATCTTTCCCTTCGTCGGCATCCAGTTCCAATATCGCATTGAGAATCGTCAGATAAAGACTCCATACCTTTATCCTTGTGGATCTCGAAGCTCGAGCAACGGGTGCCGGTTCAGTCAATCCATTTACGTTGGAACTTTCGGCGGATGGGGTGATCAAGGGTAGGACTGTTGACAAGGCTTCGGGAAGTCGACGCGTTAGGAATAATTGCGAAGCCTGTCGGTAGGTCTTGGAAATATTGTTCGACGATGGACGAGATGTTGTTGAGGATGTCAAGGACGATATCGAGTTCGATAGAACGTGGGATCCGAAGCTCTCGGACACTGACGGACTCAACGTTGCGGAATAAGAACCATCGAACGACATAGTTGCGAATACTATTTTAACCTAAGGTAGGCAATTCGGATAAGAGTCGGTTCAAACACTAACATACGCGACGATATGTAGGTCGTAGGATGCTAACAGCACAATTGACACTAATAAGAATAAGATAGCAAAATCAATAATGAAATCAATAGCTATGCCAACATGACATTAATGATTACAGTAGTGGTAGAGAAGCTTGCACATGCAGAAACAACACAAGCATGTGGGACCTGACGAGGTCGGAAAATGCTCGCAGTGATTGTCTGGTAGGTACGAAAGTATGCGGGAAGATTGCACTTGCTAAAGTCTGGTGTGATCATCGTATTTTGATGGTACCCTAGCCGACCTAGGTAGCTGGGTAGGTGCGCTGTGCCTCGGTATATCGGTCGTCGGCCGACGAATGCGAATAACGTTAGGCAAGCCCCACACGTTCTTCTACCACAACAGGTTAGGCCGAAATTAATTGATGAGCTAACACTCTAGCTTGGGTTGAGGTACCCAGGTACCTTTTTTCCGCTAAGTCAACCACCTTCAAACGTCCCTTAGAAGTAGAGTTGGTATGTAACTTGCACATATGCATATATCATTTCCGGAGTATAACACTTAGTTCAGGTTTACTATCTCAATCCTCAGTACTCAAACGTTGCGACAGTCTAGCCACTTCAGCTTTCTCATTGTCAACCTATTCAGCTTACATCAAGATGAACGATCAATCTAACTCGTAGACTTAAGGCTACAAGTTTAGCTAGCATTTTTGGTATTGGCCATGATAGACAAGAAAAGGGAAGAAATAATGATATCGAGGATCTGGACACAGGAAACCATAAACCAAGATAGTAGTCTTTCAGTGACCTAACTATTGCCAGCAGCCAAAGTTGTTACAGTTATTACTACTTAGGAAAACCGAACGGGGAGTACACATCTTGAGGAACATACCTACCTAGGTAGGTAGGTAGGTACGCGATAGAGGTCAGCCCGTACGTACCTAGGTACCTTACAGTAAACTCTGACCAGACGTGAATAGCCTCAAGTTCAATGTTTACTTGAGGTACCTCCTATACTTATTACTCATCTTTTTTTTCTCAAGGGATCCAAAATCAAACACAAAACAATGACTCTATGGGAATGAATCGTAGCTTCCTACCTGGTTTATTAACTAAGTAACTTATGAATCATTCCGGACGTTGCTGCCGTTAGAATCAACCGTGCGTAGTTTAGGTACCTGGGTAGTTTTACAAATATTTAGTGATTGCGTGTGACGATTGGCCATCTGTTACTCTAGTTCAAAGATACGTTGCCAGGTACCAACTCACAAACCATCCGTACCTTCCCTAAGAATATGTCTCTCGATCAGGAGACGTATAAAATCCTTACATGTACGTAGAATACCTGACGTGGTTATCATCTATCTGGTCGTAGCTTCATAACTAAAAGTATATAACATTTCGTATTCTACCGTAAAGATAAATTCTCTTCCACTTTTTCAATTTTCTGATTTAACATACAACAATTCATTGCTGCCGCTTCACCTTCAACGCTGGTCCAGTATATAACCATCAACACCATGGAGGTCAACAGGGGCAACTTTTTCTGGATGCTACCACCCATTCTACACGAAGCACAGAATGCTCGTTTTGTAGCAGTGGACGTTGAGATGAGTGGCATCGCTCTTATTCATGGCCTTAACAGTACCCAAGACTCATACGCCAAGATCAAAGAAGCGGCAGAACAATTTCAAGTACTACAAGTCGGGCTCACCTTCATTCGTTACAACGAAGAATTAGGTCGGTCCACAATACGTAACCAAGAAAATAACCTGTGTTATAGCTAACTCGTATAACCAGCCAAATATACGACGAGGACATTCACTTTCTCTGTTTCTCCCTTGTTTCCCAAATCTACATTCTTTGATAATCTCTCCAGACGTCTCGATAGAAAATTTACCGTCTCGGTGAGAGCGTACGATTTTCTACAACAGCACAATTTCAACCTCAACAAGGCTTTGGATACTGGAGCTCATTATCTCAACAGAGAGGAACAGAGAGTTGCAAAACAGTTCTGTCTGTCGAGAGATCCCAACAATGAACATGTTGACCCTTCGACACTGGACTACGAGACTGAAGAATTTTACAAGAGGACTAAGAAGCAAATCACGGAATTTGTTTCTGGAAGATTTCGACAGGTACGATGCCTCCCCCAGATTGATAGTCGTTAAGCTGATGACTTGTTAGGCCACGGAAACCACCATAAAAAACCCGTATGGAGATAGACTTAATGGACTACAGATCCGTTTAATACACCAAATCATTCGTGAAGAGTATCCTTCATATGCGGTAACTAGAAACGCGACATCGGGTACCGCTTCTATTGCTCTAATTGATGATGCTGCGAAAGCCAAGGTCCATAACCCCCTAAGTAATCCTATACGCAGTATCATCTCGAGTATCTGACTAACAGGCCATACTGGAATAGACCGAGTCACGAAAGACATTGAACCTGGCGGAGGTTAATAGATTATCTGGTTCGTATCCCTCTAAGACACATGTATTCTGAATCACTAATTTTCGTAGGACTTCAAATATTATTCGAGGCATTGTCAGGCGGATCCTTTGCTGATAGAATGAAACAAGAATACGTTTATCACCAAAGCGACGTCCCAGAACGCGCCAAAACGTGGAATGAACTCAACAAGACATTCGACTTTAAAAAATGCGAGGCCAGCCTGAAGAGAAATAGACCGATCCTGGTTGGCCATAACTTATTCATGGACCTTGCCTATATATATCAAACGTTTTTTGAGCCTCTACCCGCCAACGTTGACGACTTCCTCATTGAGACAAACAAACTCTTCCCACGAATCGCGGATACAAAATTCATGTATGCACGAGGTAGACATATGATGGAGCCGGATCGAGCTTTGGAAAGGATCCACCATTTCTACGCGCGAAATCCAATTCCTGTACTCGGCCTAGAATCAGGCAGCAACTTGCCAGGTCCTCATCATGCCGGATCTGATAGTAAGTCCCTTTTAAACATTTTTACATTGCTAGAATACCGTATCTTACCTCGTCAGGTTGTATGACCGCCAGTCTATTCGTAAAACAGACCTACACTCTGTTCAGAGCCAAGAGACACTTGGTCCCACTCGAGACAGAGTTCTACGCACCGAAGAAACGGGTAGAAAAGGCTGAAGAGGACGAAGAGAACGAAAAGGAGCCGACAAACTCTACTATGAATTCGTGGCCCGAGACAAGCGCCATCAATCTCCTTGATCAGGACGACGACCAAATGTTGAGAAATTTAAAAAGATGGAACATCCTCGACGAGGCAATGCCATCAGCCAAGGAGAGACCTACGCAGAGTGAGCCTATGTCAACATCGGGCGAAACATACTCGGAGAAGGAAACACACATGATACCCCTCTGGACACATGACTTCTGGAGAGCCTATGGCAACAAGTGCTCCGTCCCTGGGGCAGGCTATCTCTCTTTTGAGCCAGTCCCTTAGGGATACTATTGCCTCTGACAAGCCGAGGCGAGGACAGGCGACCGCAAATTACCTATTTACGCGAGCAACAGACGATGCGATAAACATAATTGCCGGACCAATAACCTAACGGATTCGCGTACTAAGACGTTGGCATGGGCCTTGGTTTGTCACGAGGTGGATACAGAAAACGCGGGAATAGCTTCACTGTTACTTACGTAAGGGGCAACAAACCTAAGCTACGGAAACTGGTGGTTAAACGCTAGGTACTGAAGGCAGCTAATATTCTAGATATCTAGGTAGATGACTCATCTAGAATTCTGACGTTTCGGTTGCAATTCTAGTATGGTAAATTAGGTAGATTCGAGATAGCCATGGGGGACTTGCCATAGAGAATATGCGAATAAACTTGAGATTTCATAAAAGAAAGGAGATTGATTTGCTATTTGGTGATTGAACGAGATGGCCGTGGTTGGACATAAACGTAATACACCGACCGAACACCCGGGCACGAGAAGAAATAAATTGCGTTGGAAGTCGGTACGTAGGTATGTACTAGAAATGTACGGGGACGATTGGTTTCCACGTAAGGTACAATATATTAGTACACTGTCTTTACATTGACGGTCGTAGACTACAGAGGCTTCGTATCGTGATATCTACCCGTTCTACCGATCCGCCATCATATTCCTTACGGAGTGGAAGTACTTCTCTGGTAGCTTCTCTTTTAACTCCTCCTTTGTGAGCCAGTTGAAATCTTGTAGTCCCAACTTGTTGCCCTTCAGGTCCGCCTGGCCGGCCATGATCCTGCCCTTTAGGAAGAATACCTTCTCGCCCCTCTGCTTGAGGGACGTGTCTTCGTTGAACTCGGGTTGTGTAACTAGATGGGCAACAGGCACGCGGCCCACTAGCCAGGTGTTCATGTTGACACCCGCCGCAGACGCCAAGGCTCTTGCCGCGGTCTGTGGGTATGGTTAGCATGAATAGGCTCGCTATAGTATGCATAGTTGCTTATATGAGACGAACCTCGTGTAAATGCTCATCCGTCGGCACATCCTCTGACGGGAACTGCCATTTCCCATCACTGCCCTGAACAAGCAAGTAGAGGGTCCGGTCCAGCTTGCGGTCCAGTCGCCTCACGTCATTCGTCTTATCAGCCTCCGTGATCCTTGGCATCGGTTGTTCGACGGGTAGGACCTCATCCGGATCAGCTTTCTCGCCATCCTCAGTTACCCGGTTTTCGGCATCCTTAAGCAGGATCTCTCGTATCCTCTCCTCACTGCTCAATGTGCTCCCTACCAACAACTCGTCGTTCCACGCGTTGCGACCTTGGGCATAGTATCTACCCAGCTCCTTCGCCGCTATCCGGCCCCGCTCTTCGAATTTGATTCGCCAATCGAGGTCGGCCGCCGTGTCCTTCTTGAAGAAGAGGGTGTGCCGGAAAGGCAAGACTAATCGCTCGTTCAATCGTTTCTGGTAGAAGTAGAAAGCGTTCTCGAAGGGAGTGAGAGCGCGGGTTAGTAGAGGTGCTCGGGTTAGGATGATGCCGGATTTTATGCGGTATTCTGCCTTGCGGGACGCTGTGAAGGGTGGATGTGGTTGTGATTCCGTCGGCTTAAGATGGTGAGCTTCAGCTGCCGCGGCGGCCTCGGCATTGGCAGAGTACGATCGGAATTGAGCATTCCTGCAGTTGGCGCATATGCTGAATTGTCCTTCTAGTAGTTTTTTAGCATCAAGTATCAAGTGGCATGAATGTGCGATTTTTGGGATTCTGCGGAAGCCGACTTACTTCGCAATAAAGCGGCGGCGGCATTGCCACCTCTACTTGAAGCAGCCATAATCAGGGGCAGCGATTGCAGTACCTCTCCCAGCGTCAATGGCAGAGGTTCTGCAGTTACTGACGATTATTTTCAGTGTCGCGCGACTACTTGGAGATATGTATCCGACTTTTTTTCATGGACCCCTGTTTCGTTTGACTTAGACTTGCGCCTCGTATTTCAAGCCACACTCTGGAGAGCCCCTCGAGTACGTACCTACCTGGCTGAAACCATATAAAATAGGTGCCTGCAATGTGGGGAGTCGGGACGTGCACGGATGCATCGGAGATCCATTCCTTAGTAGGTAGCCGCGTGGCTGGATGGAAAGTGGGGGCTTATGTTCAAGGGCAGTCGTCATCTGTCTGGGGGAATCCCAACGTCTTGTGACTTTTGTTCAAGTTTCAACTCCCATTTGTGAAAGTTTCTTTAATCATGTTATCTTTTCCTCCATCCTCGATCCGTGTCTACACCCACCTCGAATGCACTTCCTACTCGTCGATAAGTACCTAATTAATCTATACTTTGTTCTACGAGCTAGAATGCTATCATAGAACAGTCATTCGTAATCATCGTCGTCAAGACTATTTCCAATGGGACTCTTCAGCTGCTCAGACGATGCATGTATGGCCCCGAGCCTTGTCGCACCCTCGGCGGCGTCAATGACATTTTCGTTAGCACCTTTTGTGATAACATTCGTGGCCGTCTCTATTCTGGTCTCTCAAAAGATATTTCCCTATCTGGCCCGTGTCCAAAATTCTCGCGACGGCGAAGACCATTTCCTCCCTTCCGATGCGCCCCCATCACTCCAGCAAGCGCATGCCGAGCATGGCTCTAAATCTCTTCGAAGGCGAATAGCGGAAGCCGCTTTTTCTACGACGGTTGGGTTGGCGGTTGTGTTGGGCGAATTGATCTTATGCGAGATCTCTGAATTGATTAATCCTTACGCCCGAGCGTTGGCTCTGCGAGTCACCGTTCCCACTCTCTTGTTCCTCCTCGTCGTACTCATACCATTCCTCGAACTCCAGTCTCTTGTAGCTGGCTCGGGATGGTCGTTTCAACGCACTTCTAAAGGTCGAATACCTCGGGCTGCTTGGATACTTCAATTTGCTATGTTTAGCGTCTGGCTATGCGCGTTCTGGTCGTTAGGAAATCTCGTACCAGTAGGAAGTGAGGCAGTGCGCCCGAGCGCTAAGATGGAGAAGGCCCGGGCCGAGCCCGCGATTTCGGGCAGTTTAGCACGTGCCTGTCTTGAGCGAATTGGAGTCATCGGCATTTCACTTATGGCATTATTATCTGGATTCGCCTCGGTTTCTTCACCGTGGCACACATTTGGCAGCCGTGCAAGACGCCCCGTGACGGACGCCGACGTCTCCCGTAAACAAGCGGGTCTTGATGCTACGAATGAGATGCTCATAACTAAACGACACCGTTTGCAGAGCCTACTGCGTAAGGCAGCTGAGAACCCATCGGCTGAGAAGCGTGGGTTCGTCACTAAGGTTATCGGTTCTATCCGCGGAGGCGGTGATGCAGCAGAAATCCGCACGTTACGTCTCGAGATCGCGGGCTTGGAAGCTATGGAAGCAAATTTATCGTCCTCTCTCTCTATGCTTCGCTCTCGGCAGGCCAATTCAGCTCGTGCTGCAACTTTCTCCGGGAAATTACTTTCGATGCCTACTTATGTGTTCAGCGTATACTGCGTTTATCGTATCATAGCGACTACCCTGACTACTCTGCGGCGGCTGTATTATCCCACCGCCTCGTTTTCCTCTTCAGATCCCATTAATCGATTCCTGGGCCTCTTAGCGAAACATTGGGACCCGAAACTTGATCAGATTGCATGGGCTAGACAGATATCGTTCTTACTATCCGGCGTCATCCTCGCCGCGAGCGCCAACAGCGCACTCCAAACATTCCATCTCTTCGCCAAATGGACTCCTGGACTCTTATACCAGGCCCAAGCCAACTTAGCTCTGTTGATTGGGCAGATCAGCGCTATATACGTGATCTCTGCCGCTCTACTCTTACGAAGTAATCTTCCCAAAGAGGTAGGCAGCGCCGTCGGTGACGCGCTTGAAAGTGCCTTGGAGCCGGGTTTCGTGGATAGATGGTTTGAGGGTTGGTTCCTTCTAGCAAGCGTAGCAACAGCCGGAGGAATCTGGCTAGGTGGAAAGATTGGCGAATGGAGTGAGGAATGGGATGATATCGGCATGGAAGAGATGGGTCAGAAACAATCATAATGATATCACACACCTTTATTAATTCACATAATTTTTCAGCACCCACATGTGGCCGAATATGCCACTGCGCCAGACAAGTGATAACCGCTTTCAACAATATCCTCCCCCTATATTTTGTTCAACACGAGCGTATGCTTCGCTGGGAAAGAGCAGCACAATTCAATGGTAGAAGATATGAATCATATTTCCTCCTTACGCTATCTACATCGTCTTAACCACTTCCCATCCCACTGTTCACCTATTTTAGCTTATACCAGGCTTATTCAGCCTATGCAAATTTTGTTATCCGTCGTAGAAGGGAAACTGATTTTGAGTACACGACGGCCGCTGCGGTACTAGGATGGCCCATCTCTATCTGGACTATCTGAGACATCGATCACATCGGGCTCACATTCTGCTCCATACTGAATTAACAGCTGTTCTATCCGCTTCTTGGCCTTGCTATTTAGGCCTTCCGATCCATCGTTGTCTCGTCCTGGCGGCGTTCTACGACAGATCTCAAGAGGATGCAAGCGGTGCCAATCCTCATGCTTTTTAAGCCCATATGGATGCTCTCCGTTGGGATCCCCTATTAAATTGGCATCACGGGCCTCAATAAGCAGACTCTGGACCCAGCTTTCTTCGAGGTGGTGTACCGCAAATTGAAGAGGTGTATATAAATAGCCGGGTGGGTTGGGATCCGCGCCTGCCTCGAGGAGCATCTTCAAGAGCTGGCTGGTAACAGATCCATCACTTTCGAGTTCCCCGAGACCGTAGGGATGTTCAAGGGCCGTAAATATGATGTCGGGCTCATGAGTAAAATTCGCCCCAGCATCAATGAAGAGCTCCAAGAACTCCGGACGTTTCCACGATACACACATTTGGAGAAGTGTAACCGGCTCCCCCTTTTCGAACGTGCGTGGAATGTCCGTATTATCCGGCGGGTTGATACTGAATTTATTCGTCCAGACGGCATGCTTTGCTTCGGGTGATAAGATCTGGAAATTGGGGTCCTTGAGGTATTTTTGCGCAAATTCCGGCCAATTGAGTAAGACGAGGCTTGCCAAAATACCTGTTTCTTGTCGGAACCCCCTATTAGGAGCTGCCTGAGGCTGTTGTCCCGGTGACGGTTCGTCGAGAGCACTCAGCTTTGCCCACCGTGGAAAATGCCTACGAAGATTTACATTTGTAATAGCTTTGGTGTGTGGTCTACCAGGGATCAAGCACTGCACGACTGATTCCCATACGCCATGATTCTTGATAAGCAGGTTTTGCCGGGCTCCTCTCATGGCCCATTCACTCATTTCCAAACAGTATTCCTCATAGCGAGTGGGAGCTCGCGAGTTTTGAGGACGATTTCTCCCCCATTGCAGCAAACCATTAAACACGACTTGCGTCTCTAGCACGCGGATACTCATATCCGACAGAGCAAATTCGCCGGCCGGTCTTGGTTCCCCATCCTTTTTTGATTTCGCAAAGAGGAACTCCCTGACGGTATAATGAGCGACGGCAACTTTCTGAAGGGGAATATTATCATCTTCACGCCTGAACTTGGTTGGATACCTTTTTCTCAAGTTGGTTACCTTGATTAGACAGCCGAGAATTTCTTTTAATGTCTCGATAGTATACATGTGCATGGCGCCATGTAGAACATTGTGGAGCGATGCCTGCACTAATACGTCGGCGCTCTTGGCCTTGAAGGTGTTGCTGCATATTAATGCTAGAGCCGTGCGAGCGAATGCGTGCTGTTCCGGCCGTATGCTTTGGAGTATTCTCTCGTACGTGTCAAACAGCGTTTCTGGCAAATCATCCAGTGCTTTCGACACCTTGTCTGCGTCCATATAGATACGTTCGAGGATATCGATCTGGCATGCAACCCATCGGAACCTAGGAAAGGGTTAACTACCTAAACTCTCTTGAAAAGATGGCCATTGGGTCCTCACATTCCTCTAGCATTTCTTGCCAGCTTTTTCTCTATCTGCGCCCTAAAATCTGGCGACCACATTCTGAACTTAGCGTTTCGTTCAAACTGTTTCTCGACGTACTTCTGGATCGCTCGCATAACATCGCTATTCGACATCGTGATAGACGTATAAGGCATAAAGGCACTGTTCAAGACATCTGAATCACGGGCCGTGCTTGGAAGTTGAAGCTGTGACCTGGTCGCAGCCTGAGCCATCGCATCTCCAATATCTTCCTCTTCACGGCTCGTCATCAATATCGAGACGTTCTCATAAGTTATATCCGTGCCCATTGCGATCAGCACATCAAGCAACCTCTTCCGTGGTTTTTTGCTCTCGTCCACGGCATCGACGATCAGATACACCCGACGGCCTTCACTCTTGAACTTTCTAGATAAGGCTGCGAAGCAGTTCATAAGGCCTTCGATGGTGAAACCTTGGGATTGACTGAGCTTATCTAATTCCTGGGGGATAAAGCGATCAATCTGTCGGCTCAAGTCTCCTACTATCCAACGCAGGAAGTTGATTGTCTCATCCTGGTTTCGTTCGTTGTGACAATAGTAGTATGAATATCCTGTCGCTCGACAATGGACCGCAATACTGTCGATGAGAAACGAGGCCAAAACCGTCTTTCCGGCGCCGGGGATGCCGTAGATCCATATGAACCGGCGGTAGCCGTTGGGCTCATATGAGCCTCCGTTGAGCCATTGCTTCCAGCCGCGAGAGGTGGTTATCCATTCGCACGTCTCGTCTTCCTGCTTATCGTGTTGTTCACGATGGAATTCATACATGTCAATTCTAGGGCATAGCCAAGCCAGGACTGCTCTCTTTTCGTTATCTATTTCCCCTCCAGTCTTAGCCGGCGCACACATTTTGGAATAACTCGGGGATTTACCTTACCGTTCAGATTGGCCTCGATATCCTTTATGGAGTGGGCGATAGAGTGGAGGTTGATGCTATCAGAAGAAGTCAGCTAGCACGCTACAAACCACCACAGCTTGACTCACGCATTATCGGTCTGCACCGCCAAACCCAGCTGGGTTTTCTGCCTCTCGAGCTGCTTTAGCAATTCCTCTGCCTTTCCCTTCTGGAACAGTGGCCATTTGAACCGTGTCGAAAGATCTATTATCGGGCGCCTACGGGGCGACCGTGTTGGTGTTCCAGGAACGTTTGGGTTCATGTTGAAGTTGTGTGGCTCGTTCTGTGCGAGATGGTGCTCGGAACTGATCTGGGCTTGCATTAAAGACTGCAGATGGTCCACATCAGAGTTGTCATTATGCTGATGGCGAGACGGTGTGGGTGTTGCTCTTCCATGTCCAAATCTATGAAAAGAAACCTGCTTTTTCCGTGGTGTCTTCCTGTTGGGGAGCTCTTCGTCGTCCGACTCTGTTTCTACTTCCGGTGACACCAACAACTGAAGCTCGTTCAACAATCCCCTGCATTGGCTTAGGGAATCTGAAAGCCCTGTTTTCTGGGTAGACGCTCCATTATCACCTAGAGTCATGTACAGAGTCTCCAGGGTAGTCTTTAGAGCATTGACCTCTAAATGGATATTCATAATTAGCCTAGGGGCGTCCTTGACCTGTCTCCCGTACTCCACAAAGCTTTTAGCGACCTTAGCAGTCAACCTGATAACATCAGGGATGGAGATTATGGAATCAGCCATATTGCCGGTTGATGTTCTATCAAGGGCTATGATAAAAGATAGCTATGATGGTAATGAGGAACGGATGAAAACGATACCGCAGCCTAACTGGCCAGGGACTAGGAATATATGGCCCTAAGACACGATGCGTGTGTGCTACTAAGCATTGCTAAGGAAACAAATGGCTTGGAAACGAAAGGAACTGAAATCTGCCATATTAGTCACTACCCAACAACGGATTGCGTATTTGAACACAATCGCGGAAGCATAGAAAACTATACTATCGAATACCTATAGGAAGGCGGTTTACCTACCTAACGGCAGCAAATCCTGAACTCACCAGGGCGACATCCATATAACGTTAAGTTACTACAGGATACTGATATCGATTGCTTCTCGGACCAGAGCACATCAACGCTTAGTATTCCAATCGTTACCTCAGTTCTTAAGTACACCTGACGAATACCCAGGTGGCTGCTTCTATTTCTATACCAATCAACCTATAGAAGTTATTAGGCGGGCAAAGAGTATTACTCCTTTATAACCCCAAATAGCAACAGGATCAAACTATTGACTCATACTTATGCTATTCAACCCCCCTGAAGCTTGCAAACTATGATAATACAACCAAACAATCAACTAATTAATGCTTAATATCAATCTAATATAATATAGTTATAATATAATTATGATGAATAATAATATATTTACATATTTAGCAATTTTATCCATTTCCTGCAGTTGGTGTTATTTTTGAGGTGAGCAATTATGGCCTATACATGAAATGGTCTTACGATGACATTATTATTATCAGACTATTTCTTTCTTACCAAGGCATATACCAGTCGATATTCACCTTATCCTAAGGAAAGTGTGTAATCCACACACCTAGGTACGTTTCTTCATCTAATGATTAACTAATAAAATAACCTATAACAGGTAGCTACTCGTTACCAGAAACATACATATCTCGAACTCCAAGCGTTACGACTGAGCTAATAGCCCCTATTATTACTACCTACCCACCCAACTTTATGCTAGTAGAAATTAAAAGTATAAAACTTTTGCGGATAGGGGTAAGGATGGATGGGCTGAATATATTGGCATTGGGGAAAAGGGGGCGATTAGTTGGAAAAGAGGGAGTGGTCAAGTTTATCTAACATGATAGGTATATTCAACGAGATAATAAATGCTTATTTTCCTACCTACCTAGGAGATAGTTAGAGTATTCGATGAAGGTCATCGATACCCGGAGATCTTAGTCAAAACAACCAGAGTAAACCTCGAGTCATACACCCCCCCTCTTTACTTAATGCTTCTTATTCTGAAGCTTGCTGTCCCAAGGCTACCTTCCTAAGTTAGAGGTACTTGAATAGCCCATCCTCATAGGAGAATCTAAGTTATACAATAATTAGCGTTTCAGACGAAAAGACTACTTGAGCACTTAGTTAGAGTAAAATACAGTTTCAGTTTTCATTTTCTTGTATTATATGTATTTGGACCTACACACGCTATAACATCTTTCATAGATCAATCGACATCGAGAGCAGACGAAAAGCCCATTAAATCCCAATACACGCTTAAGTCATTCATTCCCCTTGCTTTATTTTTTTCATCGCAACGTCCTCGCCGTCATACCCCCTAGAGTCGTCTCCCCGCGCAATGGAAATAAAGAGAAACTAACGATAGCAATATCGCCCTCCCATATAACCTACACTGCCACCCGAGCCTCCTTATATATAAACCAGCTCCTTTTCGCGTGGGTGGAGGGCCATCTACTCAGCGGCAGTCCTCCTCCACAAATCCCTCATCTGTATAACCCCCGGCACACAAGCCAGCGCTCCCACCGCCGTCTCACCCAGAAGCCCCGTCTCGGAGCTCCAGTGGAGTGTAAGCGGGGCCCAAGCGAGGTTGCGCAGGAGGGTCTTGCGCCAGGTAGCAGCCCACTCGGTCTCCTCGGCCTGGACCTCTGACGCCGTCTTCCCATCGGCGAACTTCTCGGCGCGAGTCCGCTGCCCGCGCTTGCGGTTCTCGTATAGCAGACGCCCGACCTCGGCGCCCACGAACGCGGCCCAGAACCGCGCGCTCCAGAGCGAAGCACGGCGTTGCGTAGCGGGGGCCCAGCCCAGGACGCCCTTGGAGGAGAGATATGCGCCGTTCTCGAGGGCCTGGAAGATGATGCAGGTGGACAGCTGGAACCAGGAGATGGCCGTCTCGAGCTTATCCGTCTTTTTCTCAGCCTCCTTCTCCACCTCGCCTTCCTTCTTCTTAGCCACGAGGCGGCGGAGCCAGAAGTACATATTCAGCAGACCCCACAACCTCATAAAAGTCCGAGCGTCGGACACCATGGCGCTAAGAGCGCGCAACCGCTTAGCGAAGATCAGAGCGAGGGCAGCCCCGCGCCCCGGCAGCGCTTTGGCGGTGAATACCAGGGTGGCGGAGGGGGGCAGACTGGCCGCGAGAGCGAGGAGCTGCTGGGCGCTGCGCTGGATGGCGGGGCGGGTCAAGTGTTCGAGGATGGAGGCGGCGAAGCGCGAGGAGTAGCATAGGAACAGCAGCGTGGTATCGATGCCCGAGGGCGTCTGCAAGCACCGCTGGAGATGGGCCAGAAAAGCATCGATGTTCGAGGGTGCCGCTGTGATGACTTCTTTAATTGGGAAGGGCTTGGGCTTCGCGACGGGAAGCGGGATGGCGGATGGTACGGGATCGCCCGAGGGCAGGTCCGCGGTCGCGGATGTGGTGATTTCGGTAGCGCTCATGGTTGTTGCTGTTGTCGTTATTGTTGTTGTGGTGGTGTTTAGATGGACTTCTTGGCTGGATAGACCATGTAATAACGTTTGAATACGCGGTAATGAGAGCTATGTTACCACAAGTAAATTGACGATGACTAACTAACCTATACGTTATGTATAATGTGTACGTTTAGTCGTACGTGGGACTCAACGTGAGGTTTAATAACAATGACCAGCGTAGTTAAAAGACGGCAACGAAGAATGAATGGTAGGTTAAGTAAGCAACAAAAAAAAAGCAGCAACGAACAAAGAGCAGAGCTACTATGATTGCGTCTGTAGTACAACAGCAGGTGCTGTAGTGGGTTACAAGACGCCGGCGCCGGTGGTTATTATTTAAAGCGTAGTTCGCACCTTCTCTCTCCTTACCTCGGCACTCCGGTTCGGGGAGTTCTAACGCCAGGTACATACACTAACATGCGCCTAACCAATGTGCTAACCAATGCTAACCAATGCTAGCCAATCGAGGTTTAGCCAGATTGGCAGAATTCTACCGCCCTCATTTTACATTTTACCGACATCATTGTGCAATGCAACCTGTACAGGCTCATAACTCATAATTCATACCTAGGTGCAAAACATATAGTAAAGCGTCAAGTAACTGCTCAAATCTTAATTTGTTATAGCGTTTCTCATTTCTAGCCTTCTAATAGTCCTTAATTTATCTTAATTTCTACTATGTAGTGTACAAAAAGTCACCAAGCTTAATCTTATAAGCCACTCAGTCAGCAGGGACATCTCCTATAACAAAACTTCAACGTCGAATTTCGAATTTCGAAATACCCTCCATCCCAATAGACTACTCCCAGCCGCGGATAACCCATACCGTTTTTCCAACACTTCACCCCCAAGTCATAATGGCTCATGGTATCGCTATCCCCAGTACCCCATCCCTAGCACTCCGTGATTTGGTATCATTTGTCCTATCGCTCCCATCCCCTTTAAACATTACAAATACTCTTACATACTCGGATATACATTCTAAGGCTTTACGTTAAACCACTACCGTAGCATTAACATGGCAGCACATATTGCAACCAGTAAGGCTTCCTTGCCATATCCTGGTGATAAAACCGTACCCAAGCCTTGTTGTGCAGGCAAAGGATCGAATGGCGTACCGCCGAGAAAGGGTGTTGGAGCACCATCGTCGGACGACGTCGATTGTATCGCCTCACTCGGTGCAGTAGGCTGTGCCGTGTTCTGTGCTGATGTAGTGTCGGTAGGCGAGTCGGTAGCCGTGGTCGTTGGTGATGATGTTTCTTGATCCGTTGTAGATTGAGTTGTTGTAGATTGGTCACTAGTGCTGGTGCTGGTACTTGTACTAGTGCTTGACGTCGTGGAAGATGTCTTTTTGGTAGTGCGGCTTGTGCTCGTCGGGAAACTTGTCGGCGCCGTGACAATTGTTGAGAATTCCCCTTTGGTCGATGATGGGTGTACGGTCGTAGTGACCGTCGTCGGTTCCTGACCAGGGCAGAGGGTATCGACTAAATCACCCGACAGCACAATCCCGAGCAATGACTTGTGGCTGATATTAAGATCCCCGCAAGCGTCTTGTATAAGATCCTGCACCTGCTGGACTCCCTTCACACAACTCGTCGAACATTGACTTCCACCTGTGAAATCCTTAACGTTGCAGCCCTCTATTTCCGTCTGATAGGCACGAATGCAGCTTTTCGGTATACTGTTCGATATAATAAGCTGGAACTGAGATAAGTTGACAGCCGATGAGGTCGAGACTATAGCCAGCAGTGCTGCGAGATCTAAGACTCGTCGCGACCGTTGCCGACGATGCGCCATCTTCGGAGTAGGGTCCTTTCGCGATACTCCGGTGTCTTCGCAGTAGAGCGCTATCAACCAAAATGACAGAGCCAAAGAAAATTGAGGAAATCGGATATTCTCCGAGAATATAGCTTGATAGCATATAAGGTGGCTTGACGTTTTAGCCAAACAACGTGAATAACGTGAGGTCGGCACAGTCGGATCTGGCTAGATCGAACAAGCAGACACGCCGAAACGCGAGTTGTATCAGGAGGCTACAAATGACGGAAGACCTCTCAGTACGGCGCGAGACGCAGATTTGTGAGAGGGTCGAGCAATAGGCCCAAGGCGGATAGGGGTGCAGAATGATAGGAGCAGCCACTCGACGCCAATTATATGCAAAAGATAACAAACAGAAATGAAGTATTAAGCCACCGATGCAGTCGATGCAGTCAATGCGAAACAAGCACTCAAAAATGCTATGTTGATTGAAGGTTGAAGAAAACGAAGCGCAGCTTCTCTATTTTTGGCACGTCGTGTTCGCGACAATATTAAGCCAAAGCCAAAGCCAAAGTCAGAGCCATAGTCATAGCCATAGTAACGGTAGCAATAGCTTCTCCCTTACAGAAGGTAGACAAGGTTGGTGAAAAAGACGGCAGATGGGAAGAAACACTTTATGAGAAACAAAGATCAATTTTACAAGTCCTGGGCTATTGCCTATTTCAGATTCAGCTTACCATTTGGATCATTGGGTCATTGGGTCATTACTACGTACCTACTATGTACCTAACATAGTGTATGGCCATTCGATCCCCGGCCACGCGAGATTTCCTTACTAGTCAGCTAGTGTAGGTAGGTAGTTCCCACGCTCCCACGAGCTAAACCCCTGGGCTAATCGCAAGCGACCAACCAATCTGACCTATCGATCGGAACGAACCCCTCGTAGCTATTGCCTTATAAGGTGTTCTATCTACTATCATAGGCTCTTGCGGGTTGTCGAGGTAGGCCAATGGAAAAGGGGAAATGATGTCAAGGAGAGCAAACGAAACAAGTGCGTGTTTGAGATGCCGACTAACTAATCCCTGTCTCATCTCTGATTGGTTTGATTGGTGGGAAGAGCTTTTCGCTCTTACTAAAAGGTTATACGGTGGTACCTGACCAATAGCTGCCCGGAATTGGGGTAGATATATAATATACTTGGGTACTTGATTGTCAAATCCTGTCTTTCGTCATATTGAAGCTCATAGCCTTTTCTATTTCTTAAGAAATAGAGTTAAACATTTGATAGGCGAGAGCGATGGGGGTTGAAGTTTATATTACATGCAACTAGTTACATACAATTACGTAGATCCCGCGAATCAAGATTGCTCGTATTCCTCGCTTTCTATCACTGCATTAGACTTGAGTCATTGGCCGAAGCGACTTAGTCCAATCATAGATAGCTTCACTAATCCGTACGGCTTAGGACTGATGAGGTATGAAAATGAAAAGAGTCAAGTTTTTGCTTGTTTAACTAAACTATATATATATCAATCTGAACTTGTCTCCCATCAACAATATCCTTGAGAGAGATATATATATGTTGCGCAGTTGATCTTGGTCATCTATTCGGCTGAAGCTATTACCTTCTTATAATCGAACTAATGTAACTCGCCCGCAAAAGAATTCCGTACATCCAAACATGAGCTCGGCAAGCCGTGAGGAGATCACATCCAAAGTCCTCGAGAGTCTTAAAGGAACACCCTATGAAGCATCGTCGCTCGATGTACTATCAGGGGGAACTGCTAACTTCATATACCGCGCATCATTAATACAGCCGCTTGAGGATGGTACGCAACAAGTTGCCGTTAAGCATTCCGAGGATTACATTGCGACCTCACCGGGCTTTAAGTTGACTCTATCTCGTTGCGTATGTTGTGCCTACTAAATAAACCTTTAACCTTAGATATTTGCAATAGTCAACACTGACTCTTGGTAGCGCATCGAAGAAGAATGTCTCAAAGCATTATCGGCCTTTCCTATCGTCGGCAGGGCCGATGAGAATGATCCTTATAATTTCATCGTTAGGACACCCAGGCTCTACCATTTCGACGAGACGAACAACACCCAAGTTCAGGAATATCTACAGAACGGCATTGATTTAAAAATGCATACCTTGACAGTTGTATCCGGTGCTGATCTAGAGACGACAAAACACCAAAGTCTTCAGCTTGGCAAGGCATTGGGCAGATGGCTTAAAGGCTTCCACAACTGGGCGGCGCAACAGCCCGAGCTGCGACAGGCGGTGGCCGCAAATAAGGAGTTGCAGCAGTTGAAGCACACAATTAATTTCTCGTGGCTTCTAGATCGAGCCAAGCAGTTTCCAAATGTCCTCGGAAGCGCTGAAGATATATTCGAAGAGGTAGGGAAGATGGCCGCGGCAGAGCTAGAGGACGACAATCAGCTCCAGGTTATCCATGGAGACTTCTGGACAGGAAAGTAAGTGCTATAGGCCCATTCATTTCCTGTGGCCAGTTCACTGATAGATACCTCATCAGCATTCTTCTTCCCAAGGCCCAAATCCAGGAGGGAGCGGACGTGCCAATGTTTGTGATTGACTGGGAGATGTCACAGATAGGAAAGCCTAACCTCGACGTCGGTCAAATGCTCGCAGAACTGTACGAGTTGAAGCTATACAAGGATAAGCCAGCCGGTCTGTTCATGGCTCAGGGATTTGTGGAGGGCTATGGCCCAGTAAGCGAAGACTTTGCTTTCCGCACGGCGATCCAAGTCGGCGCTCACCTGGTCTCCTTTGGGATGGTAGTCCCGGGCTGGGGGTCGGCGGAGCAGGTGGAGGAATGCGGACGCCTCGGAAGAGATATGATAACCCGCGCGTGGGAGAAGGACCGCCAGTGGTTTGAAGAGAGCGACTTCGGCTGGCTGTTTAGTACGACTAGATGAGCGGTGATAGTAAACTGTAATACCAAGTCAATTCTCTAAGGAAGGGAAGAAACAAAGTTATAGATTTTTATAGGTTTGAATCTAATTATATAATAGTTAAAAGAAGAACGGGTTCCTGAAAATATTAGGTACGTTGTTTAGTAAAGCACGTCTATGCGCTTGGTGTCCATACGCAAATCGGATATCAGGGGTAGGTATCAGGGGCAATGCATAGCTCAAGAAACACGGGCCCACGTGACTCCCGCGAAAGAATTATTCATGAGTCAAATTCAAACCCATAACTTAAACCTACCAAAGACTAAATTATCTTTTCATCCTCGATAAACTCCCGTCTCCACCCCAAACCAGAAATCTTCATCGGAGGGGTAGAATAGAATAGAATGACGACAGCGGCATCAACCCCGGCCGAGACGGCGGGGTCTTCTCGGCCGTGCAACCGGTGCAAGGACCACGAGGGCACCATCGACTTGCGGGGTGCCGAGACCGTGTGCAAGTAGGTGAAGATACTTATATAATATTACGTCTAGCTATTTATTATTATTTACTTATATATATAAATTATAAATTAAAAAAACCATCGTACATACTAACGTCGCCTAGGACCTGCTTCGCATACTACGTCTCCAGCAAAGCCATCAAGCGCCTCGAGGCCCTGCAGCGCGAAACCGCCGCGCCTAGGCCATCTAATAATAAGGTAGGCCCTACTACTAGGCGGCCGCAGCAGCGGTATCTGGTCGGCTTGTCGTGCGGGCCGTCGTCGACGGCGCTGCTGCACGTGTTGACGGAGAATGTGCGGCAGCAGCGCGCTAGGGGGCAGAAGACGTCGCGGTTCGAGTACGTTGCCGTGCATGTCGTCGACGACACTACTATTCCTTCTTCTTCTTCGACTGTAAGGGGGGGACGAAGGGATGGGGATGGGGATGGTGAAGGTAATAGGGAGGGAGATGAAGATGAAGACCCTTACATCGCCGCCTTCCGCACCCGCTTCCCAGACGCAAACCTGCAAACCGTGCCCCTGAGCTCCGCGCTCGATTTACCCTCCATCGACTGGACCTCTCTACCTACCCCTACTCCCACCCCTCAAGACTCCTCCCCCTCCCCCTCCCACCGCCTCTCCCAAATCCTCCAATCCCTCCCCTCCACAACCTCCCGCGCCGACATCCACCGCCTCCTAGTCCGGCACGTCCTCCTCGCCACCTCCCTTGCCCAAAGCTGCGACGCCCTCCTCCTCGGCCACAGCACCACCTCCCTCGCCGAGCTGACCCTTTCCGAGACCGCCAAAGGCCGCGGATTCGCCTTACCATGGCTTGTCAACGACGGCGCCGTACCCGTCCCTTCCAGCCTGAACCACGGGTTCCCCGCGGGCTTCCCCAGCGACGCCACCAATAACAACAACAACAACAACATCGCTTCCACCAACGGCATCCCCACCCAGACCGCCCGACACCTCCCCATCTACAGCCCGCTGCGCGAGCTGTTCCGCAAGGAACTCGTGCTGTATATCTCGCAGGCCTCGCCGCCGCTTATCGGGCTTCTACCGCCTGTCGAAGCGGCCAAGATTAGCAGTGCTGCTACCAACGGGAGCGGGGGTGTAGGTGTAGGCGGTGCGGTAGTTTCGCACCGGGACCTGAGCATCGACGACGTGCTGGGGCGGTACTTCGGCGAAGTCGAAGCCAGCTACCCTTCTGTCGTGGCGAACGTCGTGCGTACGACGGGGAAATTGCTGCGGCGGCCTGTGGATGCCGATCACGATCATCATGACTACGAGGGAAACATCACAAGTAGTAATGCTACTAACTGCGGCCTCTGCGGCGCACCGGTCGACGAGCTAGGCGACGAGCGGTGGCGGGGTGAAATTGGCGACGACGACGACGACGACGGGAACGGGGATAGAGCAGGGACTAGACGGAAGCTATGCTACGGATGCCAACGGTCTATACGCCAATAGCAGATAGCTACCTAGCTTACCTCTATGTATTTCCGGGACTTCCCTACCTCCCTTCACCTTGACAACCAATACGAAAAACCGGCGACTGAAGTCTGTGAATAACAAAAATATTTCTATCTTCTAAACACTCCGGTTCTCGTGAAAAAAATACTAGTAGCAAATCTAATGAACATGTAGTAAGTAAATCTAACGGACATGCTTGTCCCAGCTACAGCGCTATCCCATATCTAACTCGCCGACCCTACCCGGAGAGAGAAAAGATGGCGCCTGAATATAGGCCACAAGTATAACTAACCCACCTACCCCCATCTCTCTATGATGAAACGCGGTGGTACCTGAATACCGTGAATACATAAATACCATATACCGGATATCTCCGCTCTATTTAGACAATGTCTTCCCTAACCGACACCATGTTCAAGCTGGCTTTGCCCCCTTACTCGACTTCCTTTCCCCTGTCGTCCCCGGTCACGTTACGTCGTCTAGCCTTAGACCCCGTTCAGGCCTTTCCTAACGTCGGAGCAGGCAATATCTTGATCTCAAGTTTGCGTATCAGCTTATTCGTCTGCTCGGCTAGCGACAATGTTAATATAGTATGAGGTAGGATGCGTGTCAAGTGTGGCAGGAAGCCCTTATATATAGCGAAGAAGCCCTCGGTGCGGATCGTCTTGCCTAGGCAGTCGAATACGCCCTTGTACAGGTTGCCGTTTTGGTTGTACAGTCGCGACATAATCGTATCTTGTTGGGTCATCTTATGTTAGCATGCGTCTGTCTGGTCTACCCGATGGATCATCTCAAAAAAAAAATGATATGGGATGGGATGGGATTGGGGACTTACCAGGTGGGTGCATAAAGCAGCACACGACAAACCCGGACACCGTACTGCTGGCCAGGTGCAGCGGCGCGCCCTCCTCCATGCCCAGGTGTCTGACGAGCCGCCTCTTGGCGAAGAAATACGTAGGCAGCTGGACGGAGCTGCCGAAACCCGTGCGGATCATAGCGGCGCCGACGCCGCGGTACAAGCCGCCGAAGCCCTCGGCGCGGTATATCTGGCTGAGGCCGTCGATGGCGTTGCGGTAGTTGTGCTGGGTGCCGACGGGTAGGAAGGGCGAGTAGCTCTGGAGCCGCGTCTTGACGAGGAAAAATGGACTGCCGGCGGCCGCGCCGATGATGCCCGAGGCGGCGCCGCAGAACATATTAATCCCTAGGTTCTGCGCTGCGCCGTCGCGCAACAATAGCGAGGCCAGCCGGATCCGCATGGGATCGTAGAAACCCAATCGGCACCCGTTTAGGAGAACTTGGTAAACGTAAGCGCAGCCAATGCCGCGGTATATGCCGCGTATGCCCTCGTTCCGCACGATAACGCCGACGCCGTGGAAGGGCCCGCGGTAGTGGTGCGGCTGGTGGCCCTTGGTCTGGAGCTCGCCTTGGAGCTGCATTCTATTCCCTGTTAGTTGCGTCCCGCCTCCCTAGAAACCCTTTGTGTTGTTTGGACGAGGGGACAATGGGCATGCGTACCGAATCTTAACCGTCTCGAAGGGATGCGTGGCCGTGACGGCACCACAGGCGGCGATACCGCCCGCTATGAAAGCCCTACAGCTCGGATTAGCTTGTGAGGCTCCGAGCAATAATACAATATTGCCTAGCATCGTACCCAGCAGTAGTCGCCATGGCGTCGTTCCGAGCGGCCTGCTCAACCAACCACCGAGCGGTTGTTCTTTGGGACTCTGTCGTCGCCCTTCCAAGTAACGTCAGCTCCCAAACTGAGCGCAACCAGAATATAAAGTTCTGATCTCCGACGTCAATTCGCTTTTCGGCGTTAGCGGGAAAACACGAGTATAGTGCCTGTGCCTGCAGAAGAAGCTGAAAAGAGAAGAAGATCAAAATCAAAAAAAGCAAAAATGTAGATCATAAATCCATTTTTAGTCGGTGAGGCTTATTATTCTTCTCTTTGAGACCGGGCTAACAATGAATCCATTGATGACAAAAATAGGTAGATACCTAACTACAAATCTAAGTAAAGAAATGCGTACATGGGTACAATGGATGTAGAATTGGACCCTCCGAAATTCACGCCTTGTCTCCGAGCTCGCAAATCCTAAAATTGCAAATTGCAGCTAATTCTTTAAGCTCTCATTAGCAGATAGCGGATAGATACGGCAGGATGTAATGCTTGTATTGTACCTTTTCCCCACTCTGCACGGAATACTTGGCCTGATTAATAAGCTTATAGGGCTGGGGAAAAGGGCAACTGCATATATACCGTAGGTAGTAGGTACATGTAGTCTCGCATCACCTTCTCCAAATATGAGTGAGTATAATCTAAAGTTACAGATGCCAAAGTATAAGGCAGCCTAAAATCTCAATTCGCTATTGTGACTTTGCGACCAATTCATAATAATAGTATTATGCCGTCACAAGATACCTATATCCGACTCCCATAGCCATGGCTGATGTCCCTCCCCCCAGGTTCAACCTTGAATGCATTCTATACTTTACAACAACTCCAGTAGACAAGATGCTTCGTAGACCCCCCATATCCCCCCAAAGAAAAAGGAAGACAAATGACAAACTGGGCCCAAGACGCCGGAACTGAAAGCGCCTGCGAATAGCCATATTTCTTAACTCCTGGGAATTATACACTCATCCACCTCATCTTGTGAGATATTATCTTCGGACCTACGCTCTCGCTCTCCATACGCCTTCCAAAGATATCGGTAATAGACCTAGTCCGGTATGATATCCAGTTCTGAGGCCCCGGCCTGGTCTATCTTGAATAGGGAGTAAACATATAAAAGATAAATATATAGTTTCCCCTGATTCTAACGAGTAGACGTCGTCCAAATCTCACCCCTGTGTTACCCCTTCCCATACTCGGCATGACCCATGAGAATCCAATATAGGTCAAAATTCTATGTCGTAGCCATCTCAAAACACTGACATGGGCGTATGCTGCCGAAGACTACGACGTATTCGTCGGGTTTCAATCTTCAACTATACATATGGCACTGCAGCATTGCTATACGACGCCCTTCTCCTCATCTCCCACTCGAGTCTTCAAGGGCAGACGTGTCCACTTTAGGCAACAAATAAACCTAGACTCTACAAAAGGCGACGACGGCGGCTTTTCTATGATCTGTCCACTTCAACTTGTGCTGCAGCGTCCAGGCTGCTCATACCAGCTCGCCGAGTACTTTCTTGGCTTACTCGCGCTGGGTTACCATCAAACACCCACGGGCCTGCGTCGTTGCGTGGAGTGATTGGGCCTTCGTGGCCGGGCCCCGGGGGGTTGCTGTTTGGTGATGGTGTCCGATTAGTCGTAGACCGATCGCCACCATTCACACGTGGTGTCGCATTGGGTATAGGGACTGGCTCTGTCACGGCATGTCTTAATAGGACTGACTGTGCTGCGGCAGCGTCCATCTGCATTGTCATGTCACCCGCATCACCTTCGCCCGACGACAGCCGTGAGCTACCTTCGACGTTCGACTGGGAAATTGCAAGCGGCGCAGCTTCGCCGTTCAGTTGAGAAGCTGGAGGAGTAGACTTCTCTTCCTGAGCATCGTCTATGCCCGAGTCCAGCTGTTGCCATTCGTCAGATGGCTCGTCTACTTCGGCGTCTAGGTCGGCTGTGGCCCGACAGTTGGGGCATATGAAGATTGGCCACGACGGCCCATTTAACATTTCTCGAATACACTTGTAATGCCATGTATGAGAACAAGGCGCCACAAAGAGCGATTGGCAGGGCTATTAGAGAGGTATATATTAGTATCGAATACACAAACTATAGGATCCGATGGCGCTCAGAATAATAATAATAATACGTACTGCTATCGCGTTTAGACAGATGGAGCAATCCTGCGCATGGGCTGATGAAGCTGACAGTGACGTCAAGTCTCTTAAGCGCTTGTGTGTTGCCATGCTGTTGATTTGTTAGCCGCCATCACCGTATGGAAATGACAAAAGAACGAAGTGCGAATGTAAGGTAGGAATACTCTTGAGGTCTTGAGGGATTACGAAAATGATATGGTGTACAACAACGTACTTGAAGGTGTTAGGTTTTGATTGCCAGCCCCTGTTTAACTCTATGCGCATTTTTACGCAACGGTAAATCATCTCCTCTCCACCCTTAAAGTCTATTCCTAGCTGAACTATGTCGCCATCATTAATGGGAAACGGTTTGGACTCAGTACCAGGAGCACTCAGACGAATGTGGTTGAGAAACGTCCCAGAAGAACTTTTAACATCTTTGATATACCATTTCCCCTTCTCGAACCAGAATTCACAATGACGACGGCTTACTACCTTGCTCTTAAAACCCACAGGTGCAGCAGACGGCGTGTTGATAGGCACGAGGGCATGGTTCTCCCGCTCCGAGTATCTACCAACCTTAATTGTTTCCTTGCCTGTCGGTAACGTACGCGAAATCGGGGTGAAGGAAAGAGATGGTCGGTTTGATCGTGTATCGAAGAATGCCGAGAAGCGTATGGTTGGTAACACATCGTGAGCGACGTCGCTCGTAGTTGCTGACCGTGTCCGCGTCATGTTTGCGTTTGCGTTTGACGAATGCTCCTCGGTCTCAAGTAGAGGATTCGATGCGGATCTTGAGTTTAACAAAGCCTCGGAAGCAGCCTCGGAAAATCTACTGGCGCGGCGGCGATGGGTCCTACTCGAATCGTCGTTTGGATCTGCTGTATTGAGCGGGTCGGAGTCGACCTCATGAGGAACAGCAGATGTAGTGGTGGGGGAAGCAGGATGTATTGCAGGATGTATTGGAGGTGCAGATGTGGATGTGGATGTGGATGTGTCTTGAGGAACGGTCCTATTGTGGTGGACGAGGCTGGACGTGTCGCGCGACAAGAGATGCAGATGTATTAAGCCTCGTAGCCTGCTGCCTCTACCTGGAGACGAGGGAGATGCCGGTGGAGCGGTTGTGGAAGGTGTGAGAGGCGGGAAAAGACCCGGCGATGGCGGCGTAGGCTGTGTGAACATTTATTATGGTTGTACGTGGGTGTCGAGTGAAAGGTAATATGGGGGTATGGGGGTGTGTGTGGAAAGAACGTCCACACGTCTTGTCTTGTCTTGTCTTGTATGATTGACGAATAATAAACCGTCTTTTTAACGATTATTCCGTATAATAACGAATAATAATGGAAATAAGAGAGCACCGACTTCGAGTGGAGAGGAAAAATAGGGTCGGACGTTTATTTTTTTTTATTTTCTTTTTGCCCTTTTTTTATTTTTGGTACAAGAAAAAGGAGCACGGCACAGCGGAGTGGCTATTGATATCTAAAGGGTCCTCTTGCAGTGGGGGGGCGGCGAGCTTGGGGGGTTTGCAGTCTGCAAGTCTCCTTCGACGTCTTATGTTCGTAATTCGTAAGAAGGCAACGCGATGCGGAGTCGGCTGATTAGATTGATTGACCTTAAACCATGCAAATAAAATCTAGGCAGGTCGGACATGGGACCTAAGGTAGGCTAAGTGTAGTTGCTTGCATAGGGTTAATCTTCTATTGGAGTAGGCAGTTGTCCTTTGTAGAAATTGTTATTCGTTGCCGTGTCGAAAGATGTAGAACAGACGGGAAGAAGGAATTGATAACAAAAAAAACAAATAAAAATATGGGGAGGGGAACAAAAATGTATTATACGGCAAATGGCAAATAAGGTATGAAGAAACAATTCAACTGATAGACTGACGACATATTATCTGTATTTAGGTATTAAGGTTAGGTACAGTACTACATACACAAGGTACAATACGCATTAGTACGCAGTGTGCGGTTCGTAAGATACATGTAGGCCGTAAGCTGTAAGCTGTAGGCTGTAGGCTGTAGGCTGTATGTAGGCGCAGAAAGCTGACGGGTAAAAATTAGAAACAGGCCATGCCAAAAGGGGGATATTACAACCTCATACTTTCCCTGGAAGCTATGGAGATACCCGGTGCCCGTACTTAGGGCCTTCCGAGTTAAGGTAAGGTTTATTCCGTGTTTATGCTCCTTAAAAACCACGCTTATGTAAAGATTTACGTATTGTACATGCATATATGCGTACCATGTTTATGTACCGGTACGGGAGGATCTACTCTTCTAACTCTTCTTTTCTACGTCATAGGAGCCTCGCCTAGCATTCCGCGGTCGAATAGGACATACTTGATAGATATAACTACATACGTATGTAATATTCTGATTAAAAACCTCGCATGTCCTCTTGCAACCTTCTTGTCATATGAGAATGATACCAACTTTTTAAAGTTATCTAACAAAAACGGATCTACCCACCATTAGCCGTAGAAATGAAAGAAAGAAAAAAGCGATCCGCAGACGATTAGGTACCGGTGGGGTTTCACCTACAGACGGCGTCGACTAGAAAACCGCGGTCCGCTGGACAGTTAACCATGTTTCGAACCGTCCCTGCTTGGCAACGGAGATCCCGTCGAGGCCTCAGAAGATAGGTAGGAGACTATCTAGACATCGCATATGAAACGAGAATCCCGTAGTTAACGTTTTCCCCTTACACTCACTAACCCGAATATAGTCCTTAATGACACCCCTAATCCTCTAGAGCCATGTACTCAAATTCACAATATATGAATTAATCCATGAAGATGCCTAGAAGGCTTATCATGTGGTATCATTATGACTAGCTGCTGTATAGGTCCAGTGAAGCACTACTTCGATGTGCTTGTCCCTATATGTATGCTACGCTCAATACAAGACGGTCGAGTCAGCCACGTGCTTCGTACGAAATCCGCAAGCCGTACGAGAAAAAAAACGCAACGATTGTGCTTGGGCAAAGCCGTCAAAGCCTCCGTAACGCCGTTGCCGCCAGATCCTACCCTTGAACTACTCAACGATGAAAACTTAAAAGTCTACGCCGGGCCATTTAGACACGGGGGAGAGGCTCGGCCTTATTTCCCGGTTTTCTGTTTCTTGGCCTTGGGCTTCGGTTCCTCTTCCTCGTCTGCCATTTCTTCATCCTCATCCCGGTCCTCCCCACCATCAACGTCGCTCTCCGCACTCCCCGAACCAGACGATTCGTGAGCCGAATCGTATTCCTCGGCGACATCGCTCTCGCTTTCGGCTTGGAAGTCCTCATCCACACTCTCCTCATCTTCGTCGGCGGAACCACGGTCCGCTCGAGGACCGACCACTTCCTCTTCGGATTCATCCATGACTTCCTGGCGAAGGGCAGCAGCAAGTAAATTGGCATCCTCGTCGATCTCGTTCTTTACGCGCAGGCCTTTGAGTTTGAAGAATCCTTCGAGCGCCTTCAGATCCTCTCTATTAATATTGCTGAATTGATGAGGCGCCCCACCGCTCTTCATATGAACCGCAATATCGAAAGTTGATAATGCGGAGACCGCGCCACTAACACGGGAGAAGACAATAGAAGACGTTTGGTCATACGACACGTAGGTTGCGGGCTTCGGTACAAACATGAAGGCTTTCTCGAGGCAGTACAAAAATCCTTCCGCCGCTTTGATTGAGCACTTGATGCCGAACTGGTTTCTGTGTGTCATGAAATCCTTGGCCGGAGAGGTGATTTTCTTATTAGCAAGGCCCTTGAAAATGTAGGTAATAACCTGGTGCAGCGGTTGTTCATAGTGAGGTTGTAGACGATCCTTATACTGCTCATTCAGCTGCTCCTCGGTGAGGTTGAGATCGATCGTCACTTCCTCATCCTTCTTGGCCTGCATGACTATGAATGGGTACCTCGTCTGTCCCTGGCGGAGAGGTGGATCTAGCCCGATGCATAGCATGAAATGCAGATCGTCTGGCTTCGGAAGGACCATAAACTTCTTGATAGCCTCATACTGTATCTTGTAGTCGTACGTCTTGCCGCGGAGGCGAAACGACGCTTCATACATGTCGATATCGAACCGTCCGCTATATAGTAACGATTAGAAGCATTCCAAAATAAATAAGAACCAAGTTAACGAACCGTGGCGTAAGGTGCAGAACTTCCAAGAAAGTAGCGATCGCATCACCTGCGGTCTCGCCGATCTCGGCCTTGTCCATGAGTGTCTCGTAGAATAGAGTTGCAGCATTCTTCTCCTCTTCGGCACCGCTTCCTGCTTCCTCTCCCTCCGTCTCTTTACGGGTGGTAGTGCCGGGGATATAGAAACGCATCTCTACGAGCTGATCTTTGCCCGCACCGGATTTCTTGCCGCGACCTCGTGCACCACCTAGGTGTCCGTTCGTGCCCGTATCGTCCTCGTTCGATGCGGCGAATTCGACGGAAACTTCGTTACGGCCAGCAAGATTGGTGTTTGAAATCTCGGAGTAGGGAATTTCGAAGGAAGGCTTGTTCTGAACATTGAAGACAAGCTCGGCCTTGCTAAACTCAGTCTTACCCCAGTTCCAGCCTCGTAATGCATGTTCTTTAGGGTCCAGATTTATGCTGTACCAGTTCTTGAATATTTTGCTCAGGCGCTCTAGATCCTGCAATATTGTCAGTAACTGTAAGACCTATCTCAACCAAATAGTTACTATGGTTTACCTCTTGTTGGAAACCGTCGAGATGGACAAGCTCGGAGGATCTCTTGAGAATCTTAACCTCGTAGCCTTTTGCAGCACGACTCCATTGCGCGTTGGCGATGTCGCTGCGGTCGAGCGTGAAGGTGTTGCCGCCCGCAGAAGGTTTCCAACCGAGACCATTTTCTGCGAATCGGCACTTCCCAGACTCTTTGGATAAGTCCAGGAAGATATTATCGAAGTTCTCACTATCAAAGCCCCTCAATTAGTAAAATAAGCGGTAGCAGCTTCACAGGATATACTTACAAAGCTGCCATATTAACGATATTGAGATATTGAATTTGGCGGACTGTTGGTGAGGCTGGGAAGTTATGGGAGGAGATGCGACAGCTATGGGAAACCGCCTCTTGGAGAGAAAAAGTTCAAAGAGGCGGGCGCGTCGACGCGCTAGGTTGCCTGAGTTACCCAAGGTACCTAGGTAAAGTACCTAATAGGCCTAAACTGCTAAAGAGCCTTATGTACCTAAAAAGCCGATAGGACATTTTAGCGTAGTTAAACGAGACGAACACGTGATTTCAGCTGGTTTGCATTGCACAACCTCAGAACCTCTCTTTCCGGGGTGTGCAGGTGCAGGGTACGGTGCAAAACCCCACCTGCCCACTTGCCTTATCCACTTGTTCTCGTTCGAGTTCAGGAGGCTCGCCGCTGATTTAATTGCTAGCAGCAACTAATTCGACAGGGGGTACCCAGGTACATAGCTTCAGATTCCACTCCTTGAATCAATCGACGTACCCTTACCTAATATCTTTACTGCTTCTTTGCTGCCTCGTTCTCCCCTATCTACCATCTACCAGTTTCCTCTCTCCCTCTATGTACTTACCCTTTTTACGCTACAATCGCGCCGATTGATACCTCATCTTCTATTTACCTATCCTATTACTTTAATCACATTCCTACTTCCTACTGCCTACAGCCAATCATGTCTGGGCGCTTTGTTCGAGCGTCCAAGTACCGTACGCCCCCAACGCGCTCCCCTACGATTTGCCATGCATGACCCGACTAACCTTAGGACTAAGGACATGTCTTCGGCAAATCTACACGGAAGGAATTCTGTTATGATAATATACGTATAAGCCGAAATGCTTGGGATACCAACTTGGTTAAGGTCTGGTCTTCCTCCCCTCTTATGTTGTCTGCATTCTGCATTGCATGGTAGGCCCAGGAGCTGACGGGTCCGGTTGCAACAGGCCAATCCAGAATATCTCTCCGTCAATTGGGAGGCTAGTGGTGGAGGTGCCTTTGCTGTCATCCCCTTGGGTGAGAAGGGCAAGCTCCCCGATGTCATTCCTCTGTTCCGTGGCCACACTGCTGCCGTTCTCGATACCGACTGGTGCGCACGCGACCCTTGGAGTGGTTGATCCCCCCCTATTCGAAGACCTTAACCTAATGTTATTGCTCAAGGAACCCCTTTAATGATCGTCTAATCGCATCAGCTTCCGAAGATGGCAAAATCATGATTTGGGAAGTGCCTCAGGGCTTCACCCTATTAACAGATGCCGAGGAACCACCCGACGTAGCTCCCGTTTCTAAATTGACCGGTCACTCGAGGAAGGTTGGTCAGGTCTTATTCAATCCTGCTGCCGAGAATATACTTGCTTCTGCCTCTGGGGATTTCACGATCAAAATATGGGATGTAGGCACCGGTACTGCTGCCCATACGCTCAAACACCCTGATATTGTTCAAAGCCTGTCGTGGAATGCCAATGGCACAATGCTCGTTACAACCTCGAGAGACAAGAAACTTCGCGTATGGGATGTACGACAAGAGCGCCCTGCACATGAAGGACCGGGCCACGAGGGTGCCAAAAATAGCCGAACAGTTTGGCTAGGAGAACATAACAGATTTGCTACCACCGGCTTCTCTCGTATGAGTGATCGTCAGCTTGCTCTTTGGGAGCCTGGCAACAACACGCCTATTATACTAAACACTCTTGATAGCATCTCCGGCGTTTGCATGCCTTTCTGGGGTAAGACAGTCTTCAGTTCTCACGTATTGCATAACTAACCTCGACATAGACGACGCCTGTAACTGCTTGTATCTCGCCGGAAAGGGGTAAGTCTTACCAACTTTAACATTGATCAAAAATAAGCATCTAATCTAGATTGCATTAGAGATGGCAACATCCGATACTTTGAGTATGAGAACGACAAGTTCGAATTCCTTTCCGAGTATAAGTCGATTGAGCCTCAGAGAGGTATTGCTTTCGTTCCAAAGCGCGGAGTGAATGTAAGTGACCATATTCCATCTATTTTAATTATGAATATCACAGCTCACAATAGAAAGGTCCATGAAAATGAAGTCATGAGGGCATACAAGACGGTTAACGACACATACATCGAGCCAATCTCCTTCACTGTCCCTCGACGGGCTGAGACATTCCAATCGGATATTTACCCACCAGCTTCTGGCGTCAAACCTGGTATCGGTGCTAGTGATTGGCTGTCTGGCAAAACCGGTCTGCCACCGAAGATCGATTTTGAAAGCATCTATGAGGGCAGTGCACCTGTTGAAGTGCCTGCTGATTACCAACCACCTGCTTCAGCACCAGCTCCGGCCCCTGCACCTAAGCCCACACCTCAAAAAGAACCCGAGCCAGCACCAGTCGCCGCGCGATCTTCGCCTCCCACGATAAAGGAGCAGAATCGCTCCATGGCTGCGATAGCCTCCAAGTATGAAGATAAAGACGAAGGAGAAGACGATGAGACGTCGAGTTTCGAAGAGATCTCAAAGCCAACCCAGCGCAGCGCAATCCCTGCACGATCTGAGCCGACGCCTCCCTCTCCAACCAAGACTACCTCTGCGCCGCCACCGAAAGCGGCACCCGCAATTAAATCGCCAACTTACCAATCAACCTCGGCTACAGCAGCCCCTATTTCAGCATCGTCGAACAGTCCAACTGCTGGCCCAGGCGTCGTCGAAACAACTTTGGAGGAGATCAAGCAGCTGTTAGAGACTCAGACCAACATGATTAGCGTGCAAGGCCAAAAGATCAGTCATCTGACGGACGAAGTAGACAGTTTGAAGAAGCGGGTAGGATCTGGAACGCAGGACCAGAGTGAACGTATCCGACAGCTGGAGCTAGAGCTGGAGGAGTTGAGGTCGTAAAGTTACGGGAACGTTGTAGTAATATGTATCGAGACAACTAAAAGAGGTGGACTAGGGTCGAGCAGTTGATGGATAACGATATTGACGAAGATTATACCTACAGTCATTCGGAAATGCCGTACCCGGAGCTACGCTGGCGTCCCTGAATCTTTTGATGGGCTGCATTTGTGGTTTGTGGTTATACCTTGTCAACCGGATTTCTTGTCGCGAAGGGTAGGTGAGACTGATACTCAGAGTTTATCTATCGTCGCAAAGTAGAGTAGGCTTTTCCCCTCATGTATGCACGTTCTATTAAAAGATTCTTCTATTCCCTAGCCGGTGTTTTGTCTATTATTATCGGGGTTATTCCCCTATTCCCCTTGCTTAGCATTCCACGCAACACAATCATCAAATTTTACCCCTGTGCCGCCGAAACAGTCCAAGGCACTTCCAATTGTGAGATCTACTTTTCCACGACTCAGTTTCTTGACAAGTTCAAGGTCGTCAAGATTTCTTCCGCCACCGGCATATGTCACGGGTATGCTACACCACTCTGCAAGCTTCTCGACGAGTTTTTCGTCTATGCCCTTCTGGAGGCCCTCATTATCAGCAGCGTGGATGAGGAACTCGGAGCAGTACGGTTCTAAAGTTTTAATAGACTCTGCGTATCATTCAGTTAGGCGTTTCTTAATGGGAGGGTAAGCTTTCCAGCCGGAGAGGATAGACATCTAAATACATACCTTGGTTTACCTCCATATCGGTGATAGTCTGCCATTTATTCATAGCTACAAACCATTTCTCGTCACCCTGTCGCCTACAGCTAAGATCGATAACGAGGTTATCTTTTCGGCCACCGAGGGCAGCCAGCACGGCGTCCAGACGTTCCTGGCTAAACTTGCCTCCGGGGAAGAGGAAGGATGTGATGATGACCTACTAGAACTCGCAATCAACAATGCTGCATTATATATTATATATGAAAATCATAAATCATACATATATCAACCTACCTTACTAGCGCCCTGTTCTATCCACGCCGCAGCGTTCTGGTCGTTGATACCACCCCCGACCTGGAGATGACCGGGCCACGCGGCCAGGGCCTCTCTCGCAGCGTCATTGTTTCCAGGGCCCAGCATGATAACATGTGCGCCCTCGAGATTGTGGTCTCGGTATAGACGGGCGAAGTGCGCGGCGGAATGCTGCGAGACAAAGTTGGTCTTGAGCTCGGCGGTAGAGCTATCGAGGGTTCCGCCCACGATCTGCTTGACCTGGCCGGCGTGTAGGTCTATACATGGCCTAAACCGTGTCATGGTGTTTTAAATACCTTAGGTAGGTAGGTAATTATTGTAGTATTTTATACAGGTGTTGGGGTGATGTTCATATAAAACAAACAGCTTAAAATTAAAAAAAAAGTACTATAATACGTTTTATAATAATAATAGGCACCTATATCTAAACTCACCTTAAGGATGGCGGGGCTTTTCAACTTTAGATCTCTATCCATTATGAGGTTAGCGTCAGTACTTAAACTAATAAAGCCAATTAAGCTCATTGATTGGTGGATATATAGGATACCTCTCTAAATAACGTTTTAACAGTTTACAGTTTAAATCGTTTGGATCCACTAAATTTTTATTTCATCTTTCCTCCAACTTCAACATCCAGAAAGATGGCTACAGTACTCGGCAAACGCAAGTCGCGCGCGCAGAAAGTCGAACCCTCGGTATCCCAAGAAGAAGCTCTAGCTATCTTCCGCCAGCACTTTGAAGCCCAGTTTGCGCCGTTAGATCCGTTACATACCGCCTCAAAACCGGTACAAACTGACGAACCCGAAGACCTGCGCTCCGACTCAGACGAAGCCTCTGAGGACTCTTGGGGCGGCGTATCTGACTCCGAGTCGGAAATAGAATCAGAATCAGAATCAGAATCAGAATCCACACCACATACTTCATCGACAGTCGAGGTCGTTGAAGTAGTCACCCACACGAGCAAACTTCCTACGCTCTCCACCGATCCCCTCTCCAAACGCGAGAGCAAAGCCTACCTATCCTCGCGTGTTCCTTCCTCATCTTTAGACCCAAATACTTCCTCTTCCACCCCGGCGACAAAGCACAAAAATGCCGCGGACGAAGATGCTCCTTCACTTCTAAAAAACGACCTAGCGCTACAACGTCTATTATCCGAATCGCACCTCCTCTCCGGGTCGGGCCAGAACAACGGCAGCATAGAACATGCGGGTCGCAATCGCCATCTAGCTACGGACCTACGGCTAGCAGCGCTCGGCTCCAAGTCGAGCATCTTCAAGCAGGCCAAGATGCCCATGTCGCATCGGAAAGGCATCGTAGCCGCCGCGACGACGCGCGAGACCAAGAGGCGTAAGGAGGCTCGCGAGAATGGCATCATCCTCGAGCGTCCTACGAGTACGGCCACAAAAGGGAAACCCAAAGTCAGAAAATTTGAGAGGGCTGTCGATGCTCCTGCAGTAGGAAAGCTGAGGAACGGTATGCTGAAACTAAGCCAGAAGGACATTGCTGAGATCCAAGGGGATGATAGGAGATCTGGTGGTAGAAGCGGTGGGAAGAGGAGGCGACGGTGAAAGAATGAGTGACAACGACGAGCGACTCACCCAGATTCATCCAGCGATGTGTTGTGAGATGGGTACATCAATGTCTTACAACGAATCGCATTGTATAAGCGCATCCACAAGAAACTACACCAATCTTCCTACTCTTATTCCCCTCTGCATCAGCTCATATATATTCTTCTGGAGCGACGTGTCCACGGCCCCCGCAGTCATCAAACCCGCACTACTTCGACGCCGTACGCACTTGTTCGATTCACAACCATAACCAGCCACGGCAGCAACAATCAGCAAAATGTCTGCTAATACTCCTGATTGTAATCAGATTATCGATGCCACCTTACAATTATTAGGTGATCAGGTTAAAACCTCAATTAAAAGTACCGCTGACGATCTTACTGAGATAAGGGCTGATATTGACAACATGCGTTTGACGATTGTCCAGATGCGTAGGGATATTATCGAAGTTGTGCTGCGTCATGAAAGACCCGTAGATTGGAGGCAACGCAACCATCTACTCCGAGATCCGACTTACCTTGAAGATGCCAGGCTCAAAAACTTTCTACCGTGGAAATTGGAGATCCTGACTAAATTACGCATCGACGGCGATGCAATCGGCTCGGAGGACGATCAGTTTCAATACGTCTTGAGTTGGCTCGCAACAGAGCACAGAAACTATGTGAAATCTGTGATTCAGCATCAGGGACCCGACGTGAACCGGGACGTTGGCAGGATTTTTGAGATTATGGATGATCTTGCATATGAATTGTCCAAGAAAGCATAAGGCCAGTTATACATATGTTCATACCTATCAAATCGAAACCCGGATAACAAGGGAATGTCAAGAAGTACGAGGGCAACCTCTATTCTGCGTTCAGGATACGTACGACAAGAGCGAATCGGCACTCACTCACACGGCCATTGTATAATCGAGAGATTGGATAATACCCCGAAGATGATGTGGAAAATAGATGTGGGTATGATTAACATCGTCTTCATAGATCAAGTAGAATTTTACGTTACCTTAGGAGGTACATTCAAGGCATTAGATAGAAACGGTAGTTATTTAAATACACGGCATCGCCGTCCACCCTATTCGCCCTAGTGAGACATCCAGCTGGTACCTAGTAAACTTACATATGCCCTGAGTTTATTTACGAAGGGTTATTGCGTCGAGTTTGGACCTGATCTTGGGATATGGCTATGTAGGCAGAATCTACCTAAGTTCCAACCAAAACAATCGCCTGGCCTGGCCTGTCCGTAATTGTTTTATTAAAAAGTAGCTTACGAATAATCCACGTCACCTAGGTACTTGATTAAGGTACGATTAAAGCCGTAATATGTGCTGCATAGAGGTATATAAGTAGGGCCTGCAAGGCCACCAGACTTGCGATAATCAACGCACTTTTCAACCAATTGACCAGTCTACACCTATTATACATAAAATGATTGTATGTACATAAGTTGGAAGCATTCCACGAACTCACATGGCCCTGCTATGGTAAGTTACATCACTTCCAAAACAAGTTCGGCACCAGGGACATAGCTAAGTACCTTTTAGATGTTATAGATGTTAATATTTGTTGAAGCTTAAAGTTTATACTAAGCCCTCTTCTCTTCCCTTTCCTCTTGGTCTTCAGCTCGCAGTCCCCCGAAAGAACAAGCTGACAGCTATGGCCCCCTAGATAAAAGAAAAAAAACTGGTATCATCTCCCGTACCTCCCTACAGCCGGCCACGAAGTCAAAGTAACAAAAGAAGAAAGCGAATATATATACAAATGCATGCGTGCTAGTGGTCCGTCGACTTCCTGCGCTTTCCTGTCGTTTTCGAGGGAGGAACATGGCTCCTGTGATCCTGTGTGGATCAGTTGTTCCCTTCCCTTCACGTCTTCCGGCCGTCCGTCTATCAAACGCTTCTGACCTCTTTTTTTCCACCATGGTATCCCCCATGCGTAAAGTGAGCAAAAACAAATCGCTCCCCAACGAGAATAATGCTGAACACAGAGCGCCCAGCCCACGCCTGTAAATAAAATCCCCTACGTCTAAATCAAATTATACCATGCAAGTCAACCCACTTAAGCCCCGGATTAAGACCGCCGTATAATAGACAGTTATATCACATTATACGCACCCCATAAACCCCAGGACGCAACGTCAATTACATTGATCCTGTTGCTGATCCTGTTGGTGTGCTCATTGTCATGGGCATACTTAGCGTGTGCAAAGGGTTGTAGGTTGACTGGGGCATCCCGTCCTCAGAAAGCCCATTGGATGTAGGCATCGACGTAGCAATAGAGCCTAACGAGGTCGGGTCATACCCTGGGTCCGAGTTAGGCGAAGCTTCCTCGAGCGGGCCGAGCTGATCCTCGCCAGAGAACTCTTCTTCCTCTTCACCCGACAGGTTCAGCGCACCTTCAGCGCCCTCGCCGCGGTCATGTGTGCGCTTGTGTCTATAATAATGATTAGTCTCTGTCATATCGATTAAACTTGTCGTTCCGCATGATGAGTTGATGTATGCTTATGTTGTCACTTAATTCGAATGATTGCTGGGTTTCGTTCTGAAGGTATATCGCACAAACGCACAAACATCGTTGCTCATCACAGGATCTTCAAGTTGACAAACGAAACAAACAAGAAAAATGGAGCCATACTGTGCTAAATTGTCGGATCTAGAGAACGCCTTGCTACAATAGGGGCAGATGTAGGGTCTTTCTTGGGTATGTGTTCTCACATGTCTAGATATTTAGTCAGATACACAACGGTGCACCACGCAAGCAACAAAAAAAATATCTGATCTTACCGCTTCAGGTGTTCGAGGCGCTTGAAGAGACGACCGCACGTAGGAATTGGGCAAGAATGAGACTTCTGAGGGTAAGGTCCCAGTTCCATAACAGTAGCTGAGCGAGCTCTGCGAACCACGTTCGCTCCAGGTTGCGTCACCCGCTGCTCATGAAGCGAGTCGTCGAAACCCATTTCCTTCCTAAGGAAAGCGAAGTCATGTTGCTCAATAGACATCGGGTTTAGAGCGGGGCTACCTTCCACCGTCGATAGTGGGGTGCCATGTCTTGACATTTCCATATGTTGCTGGTTGGTTAGAGATATCGCTGAATTGCTATATGATAGGCCGGGAGGGGAGTTGCTCTGAGACTCGTCACCTTCCGCCACGGGGCCGACCGACGCCGAAACCGACCTCCTCAGATCCGAGGGCCGGTGAGCAGCTACCTGCGCTTGAGCACCCGCACCCGCAATCGCCGATACTGAAGGAGGGATGGATGAACGCCGTCTTCTCTGCTTGTACGTCGGCGATCCTTCGATCACAGAATAGACATTATTGGCGCCATAAGCACGCGAAAACTGTGTCGCGGCCAGGTTAGAGGGCGGTAACTGCATCATCCCGCTCAACCCAGCCATATGATCGGGGATTGCCGTATACAGTCCAGTCTCCTCGTTTACAATATAGGCCGGCTCAGCTCCCATTGCTAATGCTTGCTGAGGAGGTGTAATTGGCTCGAATGAAATGCCTCGGTTGCCGTAATCCTCGAGATGCGACGAGACAAATGAGGGTGCGGGCGAGTATTCAAGACCATAAGCTGGCATTGAGGCATGGCGCACGTGACTATGAGCCATCGGTACACCATTCTGGTTGTACTGCATACGGTTGAAGTCAGGCTCCCTCTTGACTGCGTGCTGCATATGCTGAGGCATAGACGGGGCCATCGTTGCCATTGTATTGTATTGTACCATGGCGTCCATCCCATCCGCTAAAGGGGCCATCGACTGAGGCATCATTTGCGGGGGAGGCATGGGATCCATTCCCCTCATCACAGGGGGTGGATCTTGAGATTGAGGAAAAGAGACTTGCTGGGCGTTGAAAGACGAAGAATTGGTTTGTTGGGCCTTCGTCAATTGCTCGTAGAGGGATTGCGAAGAGTCATACTGGAACGACAAGGCCGGTTCACTAACAGCCATAGTTGTAGCCTCTTGACCCATCTTTTCCCTCTTCAAATCCCTTTCCAGCGCATCCAGGAAAAGACGGTCGTGGGGCACACTGTACCAGTAAAAGACCTTCTGCTTCTTCTGCGTTCGTATGCAATTATTTTTGTACAAGAAGTCTAAAAACTGACTCTTCGGCTCTTCCAAGGAAGCATCTGTTCCTGATTTGAGATTTCGCAGATCAGAAAATATTCCTTCTTCGAACTTCTTGGAATTCTTCACAGGGCGACCGAAGGCCTGAAATCGAAAAGAAAGGCATCGCACAATGTCTGTACCTGAGATATGGAATAGGTTATTCCATAATACACAGGAGACATATTCACCTGTCGGTAATAGGAAACGTCGAATGTATTGTTCAGGCAGCCAGTCAACAGGCGCCGAGATAAGGAAATATTTTACTGTAGCCCTTTGTAAGCGACTAAACGCGGGGGGATATAACTTAACTGTATAGGACTCAGACTCACAATTGTCAACTTGTTGCAAGGCCACTTGGGCGTCATGTGGTAATGCTTGTTGCGCTTCCGTAGTAAGCATGAAAGTCTCCGGTTTCTGGGGCACCGCAGTGCCCATCGCCGCTTGTTGTGAGTACATGATATACTATGCAGTTTCTCGATCGTTTAACAAAATCAGCCAAAACCCTGGGGAAATAAATCGGGTTTATCAATAGTTATAAAGTAGAAAATCGTTCGCGGTGTCGTTTATGCTCAAGTCGTCCTGATATCGATAAGGGAGCTAAGGCACTGCCTATCCCTAAGCTAATCTTCCTTGGATAACTCTACCGAGGTGTATTCGTATGTGTGGTGTAACGCCGAGTCCAGCCCGAGCAATATTCTGATCGATTTTTTTTTTTCTAGCCGTCTTTTACCTCTAGCAAATGGCTAAGCGTAAGGGTTCGTGCGTAAGCTAAACCGCAAGGCAATCGTTAAGCCGGCAAAACGAAAGTTGGCAAGTATCTAGAACTTTAAATCCCTCGCCTCTAGTATGCACAGACCGCGCCCTAGATAATAATTGTGCAATGCGGTTTGAGTCGCGGACTATATCTCAGCCCACGTCCTGCAAGTGCGTCCTCGTCGTTGTTGCCTTGTTGATAAGTTCGCCAAAACCCAATTAGGAAAGTACAACGATCCGAATTAGATTACAATCTTGCTTATCGAAACAAGGATAAGGAGACGCGAATGCTCGAATGTCAAGTGACGAAACAGAGAAAATAGTCAACAAGATGCTTCCGAGGATCAAACAAGGTAGACCGGACGTTGAATGGTAGCTCTAATGGTGCAATGAACTAAATGTTAAGGACGGGGCTGCGGTTGTGCCGGACAGTCGGGATAAACGCTCGTAGTCAATAAAAACGTCTCGCGGTTGCGGAGTAAGAGAAAATGAAGTCGTCTTCGGATGCGGGCTCTCCGAGAAGAATAGGAGATTGCGTGTTAATGGCCTGCAACACGAAAGACTGTGAGGCGAGAAAGGGAGAAGAAGAAAAAAAGAGAGGGAGGGGTTCTGAATAGAACAACTGATCTTGCGAAGAGGACTCAAGTAAGTAGGGTCAAGAGAAAAGCAGGCGAGGAGTTCGGGGGGTTTAATGAATTCGGCTGGCTGGGGTCGACTCAGGCACTTGCCAGGTCTACCAGGTCTGGCCGGTGCAGTCGGGTAGGAAAGAAGAGATTTAGAGTGGAGTAGACGGAGAAGAAAAATATGGATAAGTGTGCTTAGAATGGCATAATGCAAATGGACCAACCAGGTTAGGCTAGCCGGGATGGGAAAGGTACTCGCCTAGGAAGTACACGCTTGCCCGGATATGGGAATATCTGTTCCTGTCCCTTCCTGCAAGGAATCCGCGAGCGAGATTGGGCACGACATTCCGCGCCCACTTTCAACTTATTTTAACGCCGGTTGTTGTACTATGTATATACCTACTAATGTAAACCGTAAACCTGAATGTACGTAGTATTGTACTTTCTACATGCTCGCCCCGAGTTCCTTTACATTAAATGCATACTTTACCATATGCCATATTTCATTATTCCACACACCCTCATCACAGAAACGTGGCTGCATGGAGAAGCCTGTAGGAGCCACAACCCGTTGCCTACCTAGGTACTCTACAGAGGACGTCAGACAAGACACAATACTTCCATCTTGATCGCGAGTTAAGTTGAAAAAAGGGTCCGTCCCGAAGGAGGCCCCCGATTCTAATAGATTCTAATATGAAGACCCTGGTAATACATACAGAAAAGAGGTTGCACAGCTGATTAGGATCTAAATCGCAAGTGAACCACAACTGTCAGGCCAGCTACTACATATGTAGGTATGCATGTATGTATGTATGTAGATCTACTAAATACTACGTACATAGATAGATAGTATTAGATATATCTACGGACCTATGTAGGTGTGTAAATAGGCAAGTTCACCGCGTGCGCCGTATACATATATGTAATACTTGCTTATTTTCGGGTCCGTATTCGTTAATTCCAGCGCCGCGAACTATAATCAGCATTTACTACGTATGGGCGACGCAATGCAAGTTCGATAGCTGTTATTCGTAATACGTCGGGTTCTAACCCTTTGCCCCTTTACGGCTACGGCGTGGAGAGGAAGCAATCTTAAGTGCAGTAGCTTGTATCTTCTCGTAAAGGATCTCCCCCTTTTCGACATATTATACCGCGAGTCTTAACAAAATCTATCGATATACTCAAGAACCCTTCTTTTTCTATTCGTGTATCGATCCTGACGTCGTATCGTATGTATCCCCCGGTGGACAAAGCGTCTTGTTTGCCCCATCGACAACCTTACATAGTACATCTATTACAGAATGAGGGCACGTCGATCCCGTGCGACCTCTCTCGCCTCGCTCAAAGTCTTCATTCGGGAAATATCTTCTGTTATCCACAGAGAGCAGGGGTTCTTACATACACTAGGTAGGTGTAGATATGTAGACGGGCGAGTACTACCTTAAAATCAAGTTACAAGGATTTTTTACGTGGACTCAGCTCACGGTCCTTCTTTTACCCACCATCCATGCTCGGGGTTCCTGAACTGTTCTAGTAATGGATCATGTATGCGCATTGACCTGAACTACCCAGCATGTTTCTTTCTTCTATCCCATATTTGTATAGGGGTTTGTTTTTGACAACTTGACAACCATTTTAAATACATGTCATCGCCATCGTCATCAACTATCTTCACTAGTGTACCAAGATGGATGAGCTCATCCATAATAACTATTTCTGAGCGATGTTAAATAATAACTACAATAAAAATAACTAAGTAGGTAGACAGCAAAGTAACACCAACCCAAGCAACATATCTCTAAAAACAAGCCCTTCCGTTCTTGCTATCAACCTATACGGTATAAGCGAATAGGGGTTTGACAAAGTTAAGGCGGCGAGTATCACAAGTCTACTCCAGTGATAGCAGAGTGACATGACATCCTACCATACTTTATCGAGTTATAAGCGGAATGCGATACATTCACGATTTCGTACGCGGTTTAATATATTAACGTTGCCTTCTTCCACGCGGATTGAAGCTCTTTCGCGTAGGATAGTTTAGTGGGATGGATGTCATTTGCATACCGTAAGAAGCAGGTATGCCACAAGACGACAAAGAATGCTATAAGACAGTCCCGATCCTACTTGACTGTTGTTGTCTTTGAATCTGTTAGTTTGTCATCTTTGCTGCTTTGCTGTGCTGCCCTAGCTATTTGTCCACGGTTTAAAGTCTTAGACAGCTCACAGTTAGAATCCAATTGGGGCTATGTATGGGTCAGCATGTAATCTCCGTATGCTAGTACATCGCGGATGACAGGAACAAGGTTAGACGACAGGGGAAGAGGGTGGGAAAAGGTGAAAAGGATTTATCACTGCTTATTGAGATATTAGTTGCGCACGTACATAATGTTCAATTACAAGGTACATGTAGTAGATATGTATTCTAAGAAGTACCAAAGTACCGGGGCTCTTTTAGCTCCCCGATGGTAAAATTCGCAAATGAGTATATAATTAGGAATCGTTGACAAACTCTAACCTAGGAAAACTAATAATGATTAAACGATGTATTAATGGCGTCCTTAGCAAATTGGCCATTTTAATTGCTGCTTTAAACGGAGGAAATGTAAATGCACTTAACATGATTATTTTGATTACGGTTTACTCGCCAGCTCAGTTTGCTCTATTAACTAATAAGCACACATTGCATTAAGGAAGCTACCTCACCTTACTCAGGCCATCTTTTCTATCGGAGGTGTATTGAGAATTAGGGGCATGTTTACTGCAGGTACGCTTGTATGTATGGGGTATTAGGCACGCACCTGCACAATCCATCCTGCCATCATCTATTCAAGCTTCCCCTGCCAATCGATGCCAAGAGGGAAAGACGCTGAATGGTACCATACTACGAAAGGGTGCCTGCCATTGGCACGCGGATCCCCCAATCCCTGCGACCTTCTATCCATTCCCCATTCCCCTGTGATTTCCCTGTAAGTCTGAAACACGCCTGGCGCATTGCTTCAGAAAATACTTGACACCAGATATCGGCGCTAATCTTTTCTTGTATCTGATTCATCCATTACCTATCCCACCTTCTCTCATGTGCAGTTGCATCGATCCGGTCCAATCAGCATTTACATACCTCCTGTACCTTGCTCTATTCGACGACCACCAACCAACCTCTAGTTTATCATTGAACGACTAGTTGGGAGGCGAGGATGGGAAGTACAAACCTTCCAAGACGACCGCAAGGGACTAATCCCCCCAAACTCATTCATGCACAGCATCGCATCCTGAAGATCATAGGCCTATTAATCAGAAGGTTCTCAAGTCGTGTATATGCTCCTCCGTCGTATTGCAAGCCCATCAAGATATACTCTCTTTGCAATGATACCAGAAGATACTATGTATAATCGACCATGAAAGACAGGCCTGTAAACCCATCCCATCGGTAAAAGGACCCATCAGCCTACTCACATTCCCTAGATTTCCGGACAGGCCATGCCCGCCGGCTCCCATGGTCCGTGGAGGGGTCCCCTGGCCATACAGAACCTTGAATCAAGAACAGCAAAAATCCAGCGATATGGTTATCATCACTAGGATAATTTTCTGAGACTCTTGATAGTATGTTTAGATGGGACTATCCTCGTAATTCAAGAGGCCATCTCCTCTTCTCATGTAATACTATGAGCGTCGAATCCAAGCTTTCTCTCTAAGGGACACCGTGTAATCACACACCAGAACTTAATCCCGTTTCCCGCTTGAATGAATCCCTTAGTACTGACGAAAGAGCGAGGGGTAACATGTAGATATTTACTAAATTAACTTATCAGATCATGTACACGTATGTACGGATCATGTGAGGCGACTTGGAATTACCTAACAGATAGTTTGATAGTCGTGGTCAGCATAATCCAAAATATAAAACGGCCACACTTGTGAAAATTCAACCCGTCCTAAACTCACAGGTAGTATTACCTAGCTACATGACGACATCCTATGCCGCATCTCCTGCTCGTTTGATCGACCCGTTATCCTTGCGATACTAAAAACTACCCACTATCATATGCCGATTCACCATCATGATCTTCTAGTCTTCCTACAACGCAAGCCAACGTCGTACGTCAGGATTTTAACTATCCAAACAAACGTACACACGAGTTTAAACAACCCAAAACTGGTATTATAGGGCGCTTGTATCTTATGGATGAGCTAACTTTTCTACGAGGAAAGCTCATAGGCAACTTCGCCGCAAGCTGTACAACTCCTCCGCAATTTCATTATAAGCTGCAAAGCAACGGTGGGATTCTGGGAGCGCGCACAACGAACTGCGAGTCCCAAATGGGCGTGGCGTGCCCATCGGCAAGAATGGGAGTGAATAAAAAGCTTACTGCTGCATTAGGCATCTCGCACGCGAAGGTGATCCTTTTACCAGAGATGTCTTCCCCAGAGACATCCTCCACCTCCCTAAAACGCTACCTATTAGTGAAAATAGCTTTATATAGCACTGCCAAGAAACAAGCTAACCCAGTTGCACGGTCGGCAAAGCCTATCCCAGGGACCCAGCTCACCCCAACCTATATCTTGAGTAAAAAGCGTACGTTTCGTTATTTATGCCATTGATCAACTACGGCGGCTGGTAGTACCTATAGCCACGATTATAGCCAGGGCAAAGCATGTTGATTTCTCCACCATATACCCCGAGCCAGTGGATGGGAACATTTACCGTGATCCAAAACATGCGTAATTCGTATCTTCTATCTAGATGGATTCACTCACTAAGTGCTTTGTTTCAAACTTGGTTAAGCTTGTTCCTGCATTGGCGTATGGCCTCTGTACTGGCTAAATACTACGCCATGAGCCAATGATGTGGCTGAGAAGCTAATTTGAACTTGCGTATCGCTTGAGGTGTTGGGGGGAGCGCGAGGAGAGAGCTTCTCAGGTGGTTGATTGGCTCCTTCAGATTATTTACATCTTGTTTGCTGCAGTTGGCCGTTGGCCGCGGCCACGACATAAATAGAAATCTTTATCATCTCTGCACTAAACCATAGATCTTGTGCCGTCCAAGTTCTTGGCATTATATCCGCTGGCTAGAGATAGAAGGTGGATGGCGGCATCTCGGTAAGCGGTGGGTGGACAGCATTAGGGCTTTCGCAAACTGGCGGCTCTGCCCTTCCGTCAGTGACCGTAAAGATGGACTAAGTTTATTCTTAGTGTCCGCCTCTGGAGGGGGAGGGGAGAGAAAGCAAGTAAGCACGCCAGAGGATGGGTATACTATAATTGATTGGGTTGTGGTGAGAAAGCTACTGACGCCAGTCAGATGGCCCAAAAAAGACCACGCTACGGGCCATTACCTACCTAATACATACATATACCTAATGAAGCTAACACTATGTACGGCTTTATCGGTTTATCGAGAGCGGTAAGCACCGCTATTACCTTAGGTAATGCTAAACTGGCAATACTATGCGCAAGTACAAACTTGAACTTGACCAAGCTTCGTAAGCTGGTAAGCCATCTTTTTCTCATTCCTGACCCCCACATATGAATACAAACGACCATTAATTTAAACAATCCAATACGAGAAGCCGATCCAGCTGTGGCTTCGGATCCAGGGACGCCTTGCTTGGTCTAAGTAAGTCTAAGAATTAGCGATCTCGTACTGGATCTACTGGATCTACTAGATCTACTACCTACAAGCTTCGGCAGCCAATTCTGAAACACGATGGACTCGACATCACGAACGTTGTTGAAACATCTCGAGGTATTGCCGTCGTGGTCGTACTCGACCATCATGTTCAATGCTCAATCTTTTACCGAATCACGGGACGTAAGGCGAGATGGGTCATCTTATTGGTGTGCCTGAATAACTGCATGAACATTGCGGTAAACAAACCACCGGGCGAATCCTTTCGTATTCCTCACAAAAGCTAAAGCGAACTACAGCTACCTAAGGTATCATTCTTGAAGACCCCCCAGCCTCGAGCACCCCCGGGTACCTTGCATCCTCGCTATGCGGTCAGCCCTCTTGGACCCCGCCTACGACTCTCTGAAACAGACGCCATCGGCCTTGGATGTGGACTGTGACTTGTCTAAGGGTAGGTCTCTCTGCTCTCTTTAGCCAAGTACGTACGTGAAACAGGCATAGCTCGTCACAAGTTCTTCCAGAATGGGCATAGAATTACAAAATGCCATGAGATTTTGCAGCCTGGGATAGGGTTGCCGTGCTACCCAAGCCCATCATCACACCAGCTCTCCATCGCGGCCTGGGTCGATCGATTTAGAAATGACGACCCGCCGAATTCCCACTAGGAACTGCGGTATCATCCCGCTTAGTTATAATATGTGCCCATCGCCGGAGTAAAGGGCGCTTTGGGCGCGTGCGTACAGACCACCGTCGTTACCTCCAGCCTATCCGGCGAGTTATTCGGAGTCCTAGATGTCACGTTGGCGGCAAGACGCATGGGTGGCATAAAAGTTGCCTGATTGAAATTAATTTGGTGAAGCACGATCACGGATGTTAGCAGTGCGCACGTACACTACTATGGACCCTTAAACCTTCGTCATCTACCTGCGAATATGAACTACGGATTTCTATGTATATGCCTCATTATCTCACGAGGTTTACGTCGGTTGAAGGCCTCGGTATACGGACGAAAGCTACTATCATGACAGTTTGTTTGTCTGTCTGTTTCATAACTCGGCTTTACTTTCCTTCGGAGTCGTGATGGCCTCTGCTACATAGTAGCAAGATTGGTTAGCCTCTTGGCTCCCCAGAGATCGACTTGTTTCATTTGTTCGGACATTTTACACCTTCCCCAATCGTCACCAGCCTTGTATTTTATCTGCAGTCAGAGAGTTCTGAATTACGAGCCCCTGCCTACGATACGACGCTGTTGAGCTACCAAAGTGCCATTCCTCGTGGGTCGTTAGTGCATTTGGTCTAAGCTCCCCTGCTACCGTTTATTTCTGAAACGCTGGTAGCTAAGTGATTCCTGTTTCAGCCTTCTTAAAGTCTACTCTGCAGTACCTACCTGGCGCCGGCCATATCGGAGTATGGACGCCGTATGGGCGCTAGATAATCGTAGCGTCCACCATACTATGTACAATCTCATCTGGCCGACAGGCAATTCGCATCTTCAACGGCGTCATATGCCCAAGCTATGACTTGTAGGATCGCGAACCACCCACCCCCGTCTACCTATCCGCCGTACTACTACTCGCCCCTCCTCCAGATCCAATAAGCGCCACTACTTTAACTCAAGGTCGCATATGAAACTTAGGAGCTCTAGTTCACTATGCTTACTGGCAGTTCCGGACACTCATAGGCGAGTGTTACTACACATTCACGAAATATGCCGCCTAGGGATCTCGAAGACCTCTCGAGCCCAGACTAATGCGTAGTCGAATAAGCTAGGTAGTCGGGACTCTGCCGGCCCCGCCGGCGGGGAGAGGTCATCTTTTGAAACTCGTCGCGGGGGCCCTGCTTGGCTCTCGCCTTGCGCGAACCCTGAATGTTCTGCTTGGCAGTCCACCGCGGCATAAATGTTAAAACATCCAGAAGCGTTCTTGACTAGGACCAGGGTTCAACGATATGCCGACTAGCGGCGATATCTTCGCAAATCTCGAATGTTTCTGTCCGGGCCGATAATTGCGAAGATCACAAGCCCCTCGCCTCATCATTACTTGATACTATTACTTGATACTCTATGCAGATGCAAACAAAAGGTCGAATCCTTCCAATAGTAAGCTCAACCCGGGGAGTTGGGTATGACCAGCCCCGTATATGCGGACGTCCAGACCAAGAATGCTATTTCGGGATCGGATCGGGGTCTAGGCTAGACGGAATATCTGGAGCATTTGCCATTGGAGATGATGAACGCCACAAACCCAAATTTATGTGCCGTGATACCCAGCTCCGCCACTGCAAAGATTGATATGAGATTTGTGCCGAGTGGAGGATCCAATAGAAAGTTGAAGTTATTGACCGATTCGGAAGGCGAACCTCTTCCGTCCGCGAAGCACGTGGAAGACCCGCCTAATAAAGAACGAAGGAATACCTAGATCCTCAGCCTTGACGGCTGAAAGACTATTCCATAAAGCGCAGCTAGAGGAACATTAACGACCTAGCAACTACTATATCGAGCACAGGATTGCCCTATGGATATTATTTCGAGCGGTGGGTTTTTTTTTTTTTTTTTTGTTCTTTACACAACCCGCCTCCGTCGGTAATATTTCACGATTGTTGGTTGACTAGCGTCGTAGACGGCACCAGAAAACCACATGGCATGTTCCGATCGGATCCGAGGATCGAGCTGGACGGGGTTTAACTCCTTGCGGTAGGTGTTCTCTACGTAAATTGTTGCTTATAGGTTCATTGAGTTACGCAAGAATAATATTAGAGTCACGAAGGTAAAGAAATCTAGCCAGTGGCGTATATACGAGCTATATTTGGCAAGGGCTTTAATTATCGAGTTAAATGATCACAAGAATATGCATTTGTTGATAGCTACGATAATATAACAGATTAAATCCTAACGGCGTTCTTGTTGGTGATTATCAATGTAATTGTTTGTTGTTAGGTACCTATTATTAACTACCACTATTGTGTCTTTTAGCTTGGATAATTGATATTGTTCCGATGGCGGTTAAGTGCCCAGCTTCAAGTACACCATTAAGCTCCTACGGAAGTCCCTATCAAAAGTTTTGTCCATAGGCCAGCCCTTGTCAGCTTTAACCAACTTCAACAAGGCTTAACCGCACTTATCGGCTATATAATGCATATACTATTTAAATTATGCTTTTTTTTAAGCATAAATAACCTTGAATCTTTTTTTAAAATAATGAAAATCATATCTGTAATTAGTATCACTCTTATATGTAGAAGGATTGTCGTGAATAGAGTTATCTCGATAATCTTTGGCGTATGACAAACCACATATGTCGGGCGATAGAACGCTGGCTTGTGAGGTCGATCGAGTCGTCGAGGTGACGAAGCGGGCACTAAATCTTAAGCTTATATCACAGATAGAGTTAAAGCTCAGCGGGTATATCCTGTTGGGGAATAACTATAATGAGTATAATCTTAAATTATGATTTGTTAGAAGGTAACTTACGAGCTACCAGACTTACGAATAATCAACGCACTTTTCAACCAATTGACCAGTTTACATGATTTATATATTTAAAATGACATGTAGAGTCTCCAAATCTCTATTCAGTATAGGTAGTAACAAAGTAGACGACCTGCAGGTTCGGGGGTGAGTCGGGATGCATGTATGCCATCTCATTTGTAGATTATTGATATATCAACTTGTAAAATGTCTTGCACTGATGATAACTGTAACTATAGTTTGTTACTAACAATACTGACTTATAATCTAGTAGGGGACTTAACTATAATACTTATATTTGTAATCATAAGGCTGGACCGAAAGGCCAAATTGCAATCTTTAACAAGTGAACCCGGTGATGGACACGTAGTAAATGAAGTTATCCTTAATCATATTCATATTATTCGTCATCATTAATTCCAGTCTTAGAACCCAGAGTCTATCAAGCGCCACATAAATCGTTCCGCCACATGTCAAACGCAATCTACCTCTTATCAACAACAACCCGTAGTATTGCTCATAGCAAGCATCCAATACACCCCAGCCCTAGACTGCCGGGCGTAGGGTACTAGGTATCTTCTTCCTCACGAGTATCATGCCTAGCTCCCCGCTCATAAAAACCCGTCCGTCCTCGGCTCCGGCGGCGGTTTCGGCTTAAGCTTTACACCAAGACTCGTCAGGGCAGCCTCCAGGTCCGGGAGTTCACTAGAAGACGCAGCGGCCCTGCTGTATTTCACAATGCCGTCCTGATCGATGGCGAAAGCGCCGCTGGTCTGCCACCTGTTTCCGCTCTCGGTGGCGCGGTTCCAGATGTTCTCGTCCTTGCCTAGGCGGAATGTCTTATACAGGGACATGGGGCCCATGATCTGCCACGTCGTCCCGATGCCTAGACCCCAACGCGCGTACAGCTCTCGCTCGTAGTCGACGACCACTTGTACCTCCCAGTTGCCGCCGACCTCTATGACCCAGCGCTCCGTGGTCTCGGGCGAGGAATGTGAAACCGCGATGAAATGCACGTCCTTGTATTGCGTCGATATCGCGGTTAGGTTCCTAAAGGCTTTTTCTGCAACTATGAGGAGTTTACACGGTTAGACGTATGCGTATAATCGATGACGGCTTCTAGGATCTCGGGTATGAGCTATGGCTTACATGGACAGCCGCAATGGCGTAGGAATACGATGACGGTGGGCTTGTCTGTTGGGAGGGTGAGATTGTCGTGTACGGGAGCCGGAGAGCCGACTTGCGGAACTGGTGCTACTTCCTTGGCGGGAGGTGTCTTGAAGGATTCCCACTCCTGAGCTAGGGACATTGTTGATATGTAGGTATGTAGTATGTAGTAGTATGTGGTAGTATGTTAGGTGCACCGATATATACAAATTATTTGGAGAATGATGGAAAAACTGCGTAGGTAGGTGTAATTTTTGAAAGGGACCTGTTGAATTATGTACTTAGGTAAGTAAATACTTGAACTCTAAACTATTAGTAGTTAAATTATGCAAATACATTGGTTGCGATAAGAACATGAAACTTTTATCGGCGGCAATTGACGGCCTTAAATAATATAGCTTATCGGCTTTGGCAGCTGGCGCCAGTTGTAATTTCCATCTCTCATCATTCCATCATCTTTTATTAATGTCTTATGAATATTGCATAAAAGATCTCATTGTATGAGTTGCTAGTTATCCCTCTTTTCATCTACTCTTCTATTCTGAGGCTCTTCTCTAATTATCTAGGTACCTAGGTAAATCACGTCTTTCTACGATGCGTGAGATCATTACCTTGCAGCTCGGCCAGCAGAGCAACTATCTGGCAACCCATTTCTGGAATGCCCAGGAATCATACTTCACATATAGCGCCGAAGAGGAGTCACCTATTGATCATGACGTCCATTTCAGGCCGGGTATCGGGTCTGATGGCTCTGAGACTTATATGCCTAGAACAGTCATCTACGACCTAAAAGGAGGCTTTGGAACCTTACGGAAGATCAATGCTCTATATGATATCGACAATGATGCAGCCTCAAATAGTCTATGGTCTGGTCAGACTATAGTGCAAAGACAACAACCCATAGAGGCGAGTTCATATCAACAGAGCCTCGACGCTGGCCAAGAACCGCCAGAACTTACCACGAGTACTGTTAGGTATTGGTCTGACTTCAACCGTGTCTTCTTCCACCCCAAGTCTATTATCCAGCTGAGTGAATACGAACTCAACTCCACGGTCATGCCCTTTGAGAAGTGGCATATGGGGGAAGAGCTTTTTGCTACGCTGGACAAGGAGCACGACCTCTTAGACCGAGATCTGCGCTCCTTCGTCGAGGAGGCTGACCAGATGCAAGGCCTCCAGGTCATGACAGGTATTGATGACGCCTGGGCTGGGTTTGCGGCCAAGTATATCGAGCGACTTCGGGACGAATATGGTAAAACCCCTATTTGGGTTTGGGGGTCTCAAGAGCCTAATAGAGGTTTATCAGGAGTACGTTTCTACTTCAACACTTATGCTGGCGTTTATTACTTATACCCAACCAGGAAAAGAGATTACTAAGACTTGCCAACAAAGCGCGAGCTCTTGCGGAATTTAACTCACATGCATCTCTAACCATCCCACTTGCACTGCCAGAGACCCCTCTGCCCCCGTCTGTGCGGCTGGACCCTACGTCAACCTGGCATGTAACTGCTTTGTTCGCCGCAGCTTTGGAGAGCATAACTCTACCCACACGCCTGAAGACCTCCGATCACGTCCATTCAAGTAACCTTGGAAATATGACTGACCTTCTCAACGTGTTTGGAAAGCAAACTATCGCAAACTTAGAGATAAGTATATTCGAGCCACAAAAGTCTCAACAGAATGTAAATGGCACAAACGGCGTAAACGGAAACGCCGATGCTATGAATGGACGGGATGAACGTGTGCGAAACTCATATGGCACCGACATGGATCTCGACGCTGACTCCGAGTCCGGCTCGCAGAAAGGGATCGCAACTCTGGATATAGACTTATCCTCTCCTCAGGACCTTAATATTAACCAAGCTTATAGGAGACGGCGACGACGGCGTATTTTCAGCCAAATTTTAGCTGACAGAGGGCCAGAGAGCCTAGAGCTGACCGATCGCGACGGCGATCTGGAGATGAGGGACAGGAATGGCATGCGACACCGCCCGAAAGTCCACAAGTATGTCTAGCCGGTCGATAACAAGCCCCCTGGAATCGTCCTTGAAACCCCCCCTTTTTTCTTCTTCTGAGGCTAACTAGTGTCACAGCTATCGGTTGTCAGTGGCTTTCCCAATCATTGACAGTTACCCTAAAATTTTTCGGGATAGCAATGGCCATCCAGTGAAAGACCGCGTATCTGTTCAGACGGCTTTGTCTACGGATTCAACCGTCACGGACAAAGTGAAAGCTTTACGCAGTGCTGTTATCCGCTCCATCAGTCTAGAAGATCGTGAGATGATAGGCAACGAACTCGCTGAGATCGCCGACAGCTACAAAGAGGGCTGGTCCAGTGATAGCGATGAAGATGACGACGAGTGAAAACTCAATATCCCACTATTAGTTATGGGTAAGAAAACGGTCTCGTTTTACACGCAAACGAAATTTCATCACACCTGTAACTTCCTAGACCCGAGGAGCTCGTCTCAGCATTTCTTTACATTTCTCTACACCAATATCCGTCAGGGGTACTCTCACCTCCTCTTACCCACACAAGCGGAGCTCGGGGATCACTCCCGTCCCGCCTAGGAAGGTAGCCACCGGTATCGAAAGCCTGAGTTGCAGTATCGTGCCACCCTCTTCGAAGAAGCGATCACAGTTGCAGAGATCCAGTTTAACGGCGGTTTAATGGAAGCCTACCGTAACGCTTATACGTTACGTTACTACCAGAGCTTTGTCCAGAATCCAAGACATCTAGAAGCAAAGATGACTCCTTAGCCGTCAACACTCCTATTGGACTCTTCCGTCGGAATACGCCCATCCGAGGTCATTCATAATCTAAGCGACAACTTGCTTCATTAGCAACGAGATCACCGACACACACACGCGGGCCATCCTTGTCCAGAGGACCTCTCACATAGTAAACTCGCTCACCGCACACTACCTCCTACCCTCCCACCAGCCACACCCACGGGCCGAGAAAAGTCATACGCACGTTTACCAATACGGCCCGATCGTCGGCATCCTTTACGACCCGCTACTACCTACCACCTACCCACTGGGCCACATCCCGACGAACCCGAAACCGGTCAAATCTACTTAACGGCCACGATCACCGCTTTGCGCTGAGGCATAATACCTAGCTACAGACCCACTCTCATCATGCTAGATATGCGATGTAACGCATAAGCGGCATGTAGGGACGTCACGAGGCGGATTTGGTGCTTGCTTGCTGCGTTCTCTGCCCGCCTGTGGCAAACAGCTAAGACACAGACACAGATAATAAGTGCGAGACCTGGTCCGAAGACCCCCGGATTTTATTACTCCGACCTAGGACTTGGACGTATCTTAGGTGCCTAGGTACTTACCCACGAGGTGGAAAAGAGAGATTGTGAATAGTGAATATTGGGTGTTTACTACTATATCAGTATATACGCTCGTAGACCGTCCAGGTAAAATCTAATACTTACTTAAGAGGCCATTTATCTAGGGCAATATATACTACCTATTCATCCCGACAGGTTTCGTTGTCCTAATTTATTTAGTGCTAGCAAACACAGTAGATGCGTAACGAAACCGTAAGAAACCCCCTATTCCCGAGCTTGCATTCCGACGTATTTCGAGGCCGAAGCCGGTCGTGTTGTGTAAAGAAAAGAGTGTTTATAATGACTACCTGATATAATCTGAACCGCGAACTATTTCATATTGTAGTTATATTCATATATCCCTAGAAATCCAGCCGAGACAACTGCTCTCATAGATATATAACCAGCTAGTCCCAGTTGCTAAAGCAACAGATAACAGACATTGTATGTAATTGTGTTATATGAAAATAGTAACTAGCGATAATGTCAGATATAATGAACATAGAACGGGGGTTAGCAAGCACGCAGCATCCGCGTTATATTCCACCTCTTGCTCCCGTTAGAAGTTACTCGTGATTGACGATAGACCAATAAGCTACGCGTAGAGCTAATCGATGCTACGAGGTAGAAACTAACAAAAAGTAGGAGTAAGATTCTTAGATACATATTGTATGACTCGCAGACTCGGGCTTAGGATGCGGAGACACCTAGTCTTGCCCAGCCCCATCATGCTCTTTCTCCAACTGGCTGAAGAAATCGTCGAGGACAGCCGCGAACTTATCGACGATCGTCTCTATAACGTCCCGAGTGACGTTATATGCGGGCATGATCATGATGTGGTCGCCCTTGCCCTGGCCGGCACACCCTTGGCCGAAATATACTGACAAGTTATGCGGTGCGTCCATAGCCGTCTCGTGGACGCGGCGCGCGATCTGAAGTTCAGGGTCAAACGGTTCTTTAGTCTCTTTATCCCGGACGAGCTCAATACCCCAGAATAAGCCGCGGCCCCGGATGTCGCCGACGTTGGGATAGTTCTGTAGTTTGTTGCGGAGTAGCTTCTCTAGGTATTGACCCTGGGCCTGGACGTTGGGAAGGAGGTTATCGCGTTGTATAATCTGCTGAACCCGCAGGGCAGTGGCGCAGGTGACTGGGTGATTCATATACGTGTGCCCGTGTGTAAAAGCGACGCCCTTGGCTTCCATTACTTGTGTGATCTTGCTGCTAGCTAATATGGCCGAGACGGGTTGGTAACCACCTCCAAGGCCCTTCCCAACCGCTTGTATATCGGGAGTGACGCCCTCCTGCTCCCAGGCGTGGAGGGTGCCTGTTCTTCCCATGCCGCACATGACTTCGTCGAGTATAAGTAGAGCTCCGTATTTATCACACACAGCCTTCATAGCCTTAAAATAGCCACTGACGGGTGGCAAACAGCCAGCTGCTGCTCCGACAACCGGCTCAGCGACAAATGCTACTACAGTGTCTGGGCCAGCTCGGAGGAACGCCTGTTCGAGCTCTTCTGCCTTGCGGGAGACAAACTCGTCGTCGGACTCCCCGGGAAACCTTTGGCGGTAAGGGTTACATGCCGGTATATGATAGACGTTGGATGCTAGAAGTGGTTCAAACGGGGTTCTTCTGGTTACGTGGCCTCCCACAGACAGCACGCCCAGCGTAATCCCATGGTACGACTCATCCCGAGCGATATAGTTCACGCGTTGCGGCTGTCCAATCCACGTAAAGTACTCGCGGGCAAGCTTTATTGCGCCTTCCATCGCTTCGGAGCCTGGAAGACAAGCGAGATTTAGTAGGGGTCCGCACGATAGAGCGACGGGAATACAACATACCAGATGATGTAACCCATGTCTTCGTGAAGTGCCCGTTAGAATTTTGCGATAGCCATCTGTTCAGATCTCGCCGGCTCTGGCTATCCATGAAACCCCAAGGAACGTAGGCGATAGAAGCAGTCTGGGTGATAATTGCATCAGCGACCTCCTTAACGCCATGTCCGAGGCACTGTTCGGTAGAAGTTAGTGAACTTCTCGTTAAGAGATAACTTGATAGCAATAATGCCTCTTAATATCCAGAGACTTTGGCTCCTGGGTTCAAGGCTGAGAGTCTCTAAAGTTAAATAGCCAGCCTACTCACAGCAACAGCCGCCCCTCCACAGGCATCCAGTATTTCACGCCCATCTGCTAAATATATATAATTCCCCTGTCCTCTCACGGCAAGACGCAGACAGGGCTCATCCACATCCCTTGGTATTGATGGGGACGACGAAGTACTAGACGTAGAGACGATGTCGTGGCTAAGCACCGGTTTCACGGCTTCGGTTTCTATCGACCGCCATAGTAGACTGCTCTTCTCTAGATGGCCTTGAGTGATATCTCTGGGTTGTTCTACGAGCATGGTGTCAGCTGTGATTGAATATGCTAGAGTAAGACAGTCCTGATTATCTGCCTTTGTTTCCGGGGAATGGACTCGGCCTCCATGGGTGCTTTATACCTGCATTCCTAGGATCATCGGGTGATCGTCCTTTATTCCATCTGGTAAGCGTTAATGGCATGGTATACGAGTAACGCTAGGCTACGCCCGACTAGGCTGACTGTGTCCAATCACAAAGAGAGGTAGTTATGCACCCAAGGAAGTATTGCCGGGTGTACGCACCGCATGGAGATGCTGGTCAACTCGATTCATCATTCTGCTAGAGTGCATAGTCCAAGCGAATCAAAAGCAAACAGCCGGCAGGTGGTGGCCTTCATACTTTCCCCGAAGACGTGGATCCCTGGCGACTAGACGATATCTTGTAGAGTATGGAGTACACGGGAACCACACGAGATCTAATGGCTAGAATAGGTAGATAGCTTTGCTGCCCAGGAGGAATCATGGAAGCCCAGTTGATATGTCCAGTCAAGGAACTACTAAGCGTTTCGGAACCAGTAGCAAGAGGAAGGTCTTCGAGCACTAACTCGATCATGTTGCGACACCTCACCGCCAATATAGACTTATCTTATAGTCGATGCGTGATTGGCTGAATTCGAAGCAACCCTCCAGCCCTCCCGATTCCTTTGGCTATCGTAAACACCCACACCTCCTGCGGGTTAGCGTAACACTGAAACCGGCGAGATTTGTCGGCAGGGCTGGACTGAATTCTTCAGCAGATCCCTGTCAGCTGCACATCACAACGGTCTAATTGCAGGGAAGCCGAAATCGCGGATATTATTTGTAGGTTAGATACCCGACCTTTTAGATATCCGACCTTAAAGTAACGCCACCTCATCTTTACTATGTAGATATGCGACTCGTAACGGGGCTAGGAGGATGAGGGCAACATCTTCAACATGGCGTTGAGGAAATTTTGATAAACAACGCCACGACTCGGACCACGACTCGGAGCTTAGCCCGAGTGCTGGTAAAATAACCCGCGGTAAAGAAGCTCGCATAAAGAGGCACCCATTCGGAAACAAGTACTTGACTAGTCGTGCATTTACAGAAGACCCGATAGGTTCCTAGGCTGCCGTACGACTAAGACAAGACTATTGAATGGGCCAATCCCCGTCGGTTTTAGTTGTCAAGCTTAAATATGCAGACAGCCAGACAGCCCGGTATTGCTGAAGCACCCGGTACCGACGTTGTTAGATTACCAGAACCGGGCCGAGTGGCCAGCTTTGAATAGCCGTCCTTATCCTCCCGGGTCTATGACATGGGTGTAATACGGGCCGAGGAGCGAGAGTCCTGGATAAGGCATTCGGCAATGCAACTAGCCATGCCACCCACATGCGAACGTTTGGTGCTAATGCTGGAGATGTGTCACTGACATTCCTAATTCCCGGTTGTTACACCCCTAGCACGAATCATGCCATGCTCCGGTAAGAGAATTCGACGCTTGGGTTGTCGTTTATCGATGTATGGATTAGATATGGCTTATGGCGGTGTATGACATATCAGCGTTGTAGTATATGGCAGACAACATTATATGTAGACGGAGTGGATTTCAAAAACATGTTGAGTGATGATCGCTCTTTGATTGGAGGTTTGTAGGAATGCTCAATTTTAAAGTGCATAATGTTTGGTGAGCGGTTAGGTTTTGGTGGGTTTAGTTAGATTAGAGCTGTTGTTGTAGTTTCTAGTAACCACCGCGCGATTGGTTCGCCAGTCACACAAAGTAGATACTACCTACCTAGGTAATATATAGAGGCATGCACCTATCAATCTAGGAAGCTATAACCTATAACTTTCACTTCTTGGAAGGTCCCCTCGGTTATACTTAAAGCAAGGACTACCATAGGTACCCATGTACTTGTCTCAGTTATTACGGATTACCCAAAACAACCAATAATGCGGGGGATGCTTTCCTTGAGAGATCCGGCGCCATGCCTTTGGGGTTAGGTACTGCGATGTGCGCTAATATGCGCTACGACCTTCCAGCGCTACAGCTCTTTCTTTTCTATCAATACATAGGCTAAGATTTGCTATTTGCTCGAGAACGAGGCTGATACACACCCAGCCTATATCTTTGGGCTCTCTGCATACTCATGTTGCATCTTCACTCTTACGGCCTAGGATAATGACTTTTGAATGAAACCCTCCAGGAGTCCAGGTGTTACCTTGTGGTGGCTTGATTGACCCCAATTATGGCAACAACCTCACGGTTCGGCTAAGCTATACCGAAATAGACTTCATAGCCGTGATGGCGGCGGTGGAAATATCGTCGTAGCCTGCTGTAAGACTCAGACTTGCTTGGAGCCGGGATCATATCCCGTCAACCCTAAGAACCGAGGCTTACCTCCTATCTCCCCTTCCGATTATCTAGGGGAACCTTGTCTTCTTTAGAAATATAAATGGGTTGTCTGGCGTTCCACCGAGCTGGAAGCCTTAGGCGTTGTCTGGGACTTTTCGCCCATAGTGCAAGTATATATGTCATTAGCTAGTGATCTAATAGAAGTAAATAAAATGTATCTTTCAAAAATTAATGTGTAATTAACCCGCTTAGCCATTATAATTTAGTAAGCTACATCGGTCTGTTTTTATAAAGAAATAGTTGTCTAATTGGTCACGGTTAACTAGGAAATTTGAAATATGAAGGTTAAGGATCTGCGTGAGATTGAGATAGTCTAACGTGATGATCTCAGCCAGATTGGAAACAAAATAAGATCTGCTCACTGTGGATCATACGATGTTGCTGGAGGGGCAGAGGGGAAGAGCTTCACTAATTGTGCTGGGACTGTATGTGCGCTTTATGAAGGAACAACATCCGATCTTTTGTTCACCAATACTGTACGAGATGAATGACTATTATTGTAATACTAGTGTTACTTAGACCGACAAGTATACTTATAATTAATAGCCCTATTGGAGTTGATTCGACAGCGGCTAGTGAACTAACGAACCACTTACACCCATCTCCCTAATAGTCAATACCTATATAGATTGACTAACCGAGGCTAAACAATATTCCACCGAGGATTAATATAGCTACCTACCTTAGGTATGCATCGTAAAATGGAATCCCGCTTAATAGATATACAGTATGTTCAAGAGCATTACGAAGGTATGTAGTCCTCAATTGGCTTGTAGTAATCAAGGTGAGGCGGAGTCATCTATACTGGACGAAAACACAATGGTGAAACTGAGAGCCCCTGGGGTAAAAACTCATATCTTGTAAGACGCTGATTGACAAGGCTAGTAGGTCAGTAATAGTATAAGACAACTAAGCCATAAAAAGTGGCAGTGTTGTGAGTGGTTGAAGAATAAGCCGACCTGGGACGGTTTTAGACGTTTGCGCCGAGGTATGAGATATGAAAAGAATAGAAGAGGCAGGCTGCACTAACCAGGCCGCACAGGCTGTCAAGATGGTCTCCGCAATGATGTGCAGACTCTGGCAGTTCTGGATTCAGCCTAGGCCAATTACAGTGGGTGAGGGCGGGTGAGTGGATGAAGAATCTGAATATAGCGAATTGGAAGCATCTCGACGGAACTGCGGGGATCACTGCGTCAATAGAGGTATTTTTGAGATGCGGGATGCGGGATGCGGGATGCGATGCAGAACTTTCAATCAGCAAACAGAAACAGTGGGCGCTAAGGAGTTTGCTATAAAAAAGTAAACATTCGTAGTCAGTATAGTTAGAAGTCTATGATGTATTATGTTGATAATAGAAATAATGATAATAGAAGTAATGCGCAGGCTAGCCGCTAGCCGCTGGCCTTACATACTTGCTAACGTGAAGCAATAAAAATAGGTCTGCGTCTGCATAACAGCATGGCCTCAATATATGAGGTAACTACATCTAGATATCTTATCTTATGTCTTATGTACGTAAAGGAGGGAAAGAGGAGCTTGGGGCACATTAAAATATAATTCCGGCGGGGAGGTGCTGAAGATAAGTATTTTAATATCTTAAAAGGGTGACTATGAGTCTGTGACGCGCCTTGGTGGGAAAGTGGGTGACAAAGTGACAGGGATGTTCTTAAGTTGCGTAACGAAAGAGGGAGGCGCGACCGATCGACATTTTTTTAAACAAACCACATCACCAAGTCAATATTTGAAAACTAATCGCATCAAATCGCATCGCATCGCAACACAACCAAATTGTGTTGGCCCCCTCTCTGAGCTTCTACGTCCACTTCTATAACCCCGGCGACCATATCTGGAGTGACGAGCCTGGTTGCTATCATACTTTCCAAATATTTATACTTTGCGCTGTAAACCCTCTGCGACCTTTTTTTTCCCTTTGCTTAACCAGCGCGCTTCATTTCCCACTTGCCGCGTCGAATACTACGTTGCCATCACCGCGACATTTTCCAGCCCTTGAGCCTCAACGAACCCTTGACGTCCTTGACTTAACATACCCCACTTGCGTTTGCGTTTATCTATACCAAGCTGCAACTACTTGGTCGAAATACGCAGGAGAGTTGCGATCCCGCCTTGCGATTGAAACGACCGCGAATCTCGTATTAATAGGGTAAGACCATTTGTCAACTCTGTCGCCAAATCTATCGCCTACTTGCGCTATACCTTGAACCTACCCCGTCGCACGTCCCACCAGTTTGAGGTCTATAAATTAGCATAAACCCGCCGTCATTTTATTTACGGCCCGCGTCATCTGGGAAACCCCGCCAATACCTTGTGGTTTTGTCTTGTAATGGGCTTATAGTATGCCTCCGTCATCGAAGCGATCACAGAGGACGCGCCGGCATCGCGATATTAGTCCGAGCCCCGCCCCGCCCGAGCAATCCTCGCCGTCGCGCCCATCTAAACGCAGAAGAAAAGTGAATAATACCCTTTCCAGCGCTTTACCTCATCGCTTATGTCTACTAACCACGTTTTTTTCAATACAGGGGGACGAACCAATCTCGGAAACCGTCGAGGATGAGGGTTCAAGTCTCACCCTCGATAACTCGGCGCCCGAAGGGTCTAGCGACGACGATCGACTCATTACTCAGGTGACCCAACATTTGCGAAGTATTCAAACCCAGGCCAGCAAAGACCACGCCAATGCTATACACGAAGCCAAAACCGAGGATATAGAGGCTTATGCCAAAATATCCGCACACGACTGGACATATTACATCAAGTCGCTGTCTATCAACATCGGTAGGACTTCCGAGCCTTCCCATGCCCACCCCCCTCGACAAGACCGTGAGAATGAAGAGTTTGTTCATATCGACCTTGGTCCCTCCAAGACGTTCTCACGCCAGACGGCTGTCATCTACTAC